>NC_053026.1:268570671-269170671 GCF_003073215.2 Triticum urartu | reverse complement strand
GAGTCTGGCTACTGGCCTATACGCACTAACCATCTACGCGGGGACAGTTATGGGCACTCGACGTCGTGGTATCAGACGAAGCCTTCTTGACGTCAGCGACTGAGTGGCGCGCGCCGGATTGGACCGTAAGCCTGCTCTTGTATTAAGGGGGCTAGTTCTGCTTCCGGCCGCGTTCGCAACATGCAGGTGTGCAAAGGGCGATGGGCCCAGACCCCTACGCCATAGGATTTAGACCGGCGTGCTGACCTCTCTGTTGTGCCTAGGTAGGGCTGCGACGTGTTGATCTTCCGAGGCCGGGCATGACCCAGGAAAGTGTGTCCGGCCAAATGGGATCGAGCGTGTTGGGTTATGTGGTGCACCCCTGCAGGGAAGTTAATCTATTCGAATAGCCGTGATCTTCGGTAACAGGACGACTTGGAGTTGTACCTTGACCTTATCACAACTAGAACCGGATACTTAATAAAACACACCCTTCCAAGTGCCAGATACAACCGGTGATCGCTCTCTCACAGGGCGACGAGGGGAGGATCATCGGTTAGGGTTATGCTATGCGATGCTACTTGGAGGACTTCAGTCTACTCTCTTCTACATGCTGCAAGATGGAGGTGGCCAGAAGCGTAGTCTTCGACAGGATTAGCTATCCCCCCTCTTATTCTGGCTTTCTGCAGTTCAGTCCACCGATATGGCCCTTTACACATTTACCCATGCATATGTAGTGTAGCTCCTTGCTTGCGAGTACTTTGGATGAGTACTCACGGTTGCTTTCTCCCTCTTTTCCCCCTATCCCTTCTACCTGGTTGTCGCAACCAGATGTTGGAGCCCAGGATCCAGACGCTACCGTCGACGACGACTCCTACTACACCGGAGGTGCCTACTACTACGTGCTACCCGCTGACGACGACCAGGAGTAGTTTAGGAGGATCCCACGCAGGGGGCCTGCGCCTCTTTCGATCTATATCCCAGTTTGTGCTAGCCTTCTTAAGGCAAACTTGTTTAACTTATGTCTATACTCAGATATTGTTGCTTCCGCTGACTCGTCTATGATCGAGCTCTTGTATTCGAGCCCTCGAGGCCCCTGGCTTGTAATATGATGATTGTATGACTTATTTTATTTGTAGAGTTGTGTTGTGATATCTACCCGTGAGTCCTTGATCTTGATCGTACACATTTGCGTGCATGATTAGTGTATGGTCAAATCGGGGGCGCCACAGTTACCGCTTTGCTCAGCCCCTCTTATAGCGTTGCTAGTTGCAGGTGAACATTGGAGTTTGTTCCTTGTTGGAACATGTTTATTGTTGGGATATCACTATTATATCTTCTCTACTTTGATGCATCTATACACTTGGTAAGGGTGGAAGGCTCGGCCTTATGCATGGTGTTTTGTTCCACTCTTGCCGCCCTAGTTTCCGTCATACCGGTGTTATGTTCCTTGATTTTGCGTTCCTTACACGGTTGGGTTATAATGGGAACCCCTTGATAGTTCGCCTTGAATAAAACTCTTCAAGGAATGCCCAACATTGGTTTTACCATTCGCCTCCTAGCCTTTTCCCTTGGGTTTCGCAAACTCAAGGGTCATCTTTATTTTAAACCCTCGGGCCAGTGCTCCTCTGAGTGTTGGTCCAAACTGAGCTGCCTGCAGGGCCACCTCGGCGAAACTTGAGGGTTGGTTTACTCATAGCTAGTCTCATCCATTGTGCCTTGAGAACGAGATATGTGCATCTCCTATCGGGATTTGTCGGCACATTCGGGTGGCTTTGCTGGTTTAGTTTTACCATTGTCGAGATGTCTTGTAACCGGGATTCCGAGTCTGATCGGATTATCTTGGGAGAAGGAATATCCTTCGTTGACCGTGAGAGCTTGTGATGGGCTAAGTTGGGACACCCTGCAGGGATTTGAACTTTCAAAAGCCGTGCCCGCGGTTATGGGCAGATGGGAATTTGTTAATGTTCGATTGTAGATAACCTTAATCTTAACTTAATTAAAATGAATCAACAAAGTGTGTGGCCGTGATGGTCTCTTTTCGGCGGAGTCCGGGAAGAGAACACAGTCTCGTGTTATGCTTGAACGTAGGTTGTTCTAGGATCACTTCTTGATCATAGTTCATCGATCGTGCCTTTGCCTTCTCTTCTCGCTCTCATTTGCGTATGTTAGCCACTATATATGCTAGTGCTTTCTGTAGCTCCACCCCATACCTTTTCCTTACCTATAAGCTTAAATAGTCTTGATCGCGAGGGTGTGAGATTGCTGAGTCCCCGTGAATCACAGATTCCTTCAAAACCAGATGCAGGGACCGATGATACTGCTCCAGGAGATTCGACTGAGCTCAAGTGGGAGTTCGATGAGGACTCAGGACGATACTACGTTTCCTTTCCAAACGATCAGTAGTGGTGCCCAGTTGGGGCGATCGGGCACTTTGTTGCACTTGGGTTTGTTCTTCATTTTGGTTCCGTAGTCGGACCTTGATTGTATCTGGATGAATGTAATGATATTTATGTTATTATGTGACATGGCGAGTGTAAGCCAACTATGTACCTCTTTTCCTTATTCATTACATGGGTTGTGTGAAGATTACCCCACATGCGACGTTGCTTACAATGCGGTTATGCCTCTAAGTCGTGCTTCGACACGTGGGAGATATAGCCGCATTGTGGGCGTTACAGACTTCTCCAAAATAAAAGAAATACTGGAGGAGAAGTGTTAAAATCAAATAAATAATTTTATTTGGATTTTATTGCTATTTTATTTTGAATTAGGAAAAATATGTGTTTTTTCAAAATTGCAGTAGAGGCCCAAATAAATGTTCACTTTGTCCGCAATATTATTAGAGGACCGTGAAAATTTATTTTAGGATTTTTGGACTCCGTTTAGTACTTCTTTAGTTAGTTTTTCCGCGTCAGGATTATTTAAAAAAAGTCAACCGACTTATCGGGCCATGCCTGAGCCGGACTCGTCCGAGCTCAGGCTTTATAAGCCGAAGCACGAGGTGCCCCGAGGCCCAGCCGCCGCCGCCCCAAACCCTAAACCTAGCGCTGCCCAGCCGCCGCCGACGCACACGCCGCCCATCGCCTCGCCGCTGCCTCGCGTTCGCGCCGCCGATTTTCTTCGCTGGTTATCGTCGGTTTTGTTTTTGGTAAAAACTATAGATCGGTTTTATTTTTAGATCGATTGTTTTTTGGTTTAATTAAATAGCAGACGTTCGTCCGAACATTTGTTTTAACAAACGATGTTTGTCAGTTAGCCGTAGACAGCGAACGTTCATTCGTTAGCCTGTTCGTCTCGTTTTATTTTCCAGGGTTTTTTCGCGATTATTTTCGATCACGATTTCTGCCCTGATCTTCGTTTTAGTTTATTTTTCGCTCGTTTATCCAAATCAGGTGAAACAAGCGCCTAGATCTTCATCTTGAAGCCCTCTTTCTGTTTAACCAACTTGAACAAGATTTTGGTACAGTAAAATTTGACTTTAGTCTAGATTAGTAAATGGATCTTGTTTCTTTCATAGTTTGAGTTTCGTTGCTCCGTTTGATTTGATTTTTTTTGCAAACCGGATTTCTTCAGTTGAACTTTCTAGTTATAACTTCTTATTTGAGTCTAACCCGTGCATCTTTTCTTGAGTGCTTATGTATTCTATTGTTAGTTTGCGATTGAATTCCCGGAGTGCGAAGCATGCTACTACAAGCCACTAGGTTTTGCGGATCGTCAGCAAGGGAAGTAACACATTAATCACACTGTTTTCATACGCAGTTTTTATGCATTAGTTACAATCCCCAAACATTACATGATTAGGATGTGTTTAACTTCTGGGTATTGGGAAGTAGAGGATGAGGTAGAACCTATTACCTGTTTTATTATCAAAACCCTTGGGAGTTAGTTCTACGTTATGCTCATAGTGCTATGCTATGCTCGTAGACGTGGATTGGGCTTGAGTGTATCCATGACAGATGTGAGATTGTTTATTTAATGGTTTAACTTAAGGTGGCAAGTTTAATACACATCTAGGTGGATTGTTGGTTTAAGGCACCTGGGGTTATACTAGTGTTGTCCTAGGAGATCCCGGGGTTATACCGTGTGATCCTCCTATGGTCCGCCACCAAGGCTCAAAGGGATCATAAGATTATTCATGCTAGAAACTTCCGTGTGCAGCCACAAGCTATTATGGGCTCTAGCATAGTTGAGTATGTCGCATGACCTCTTCTAGTGGTAGGCTAGCAGATGTAGGGGATGTAGGTTGGTACTGTCTACCCGGGGTTAGAGTTAATGCTTCTGAAAGACCGTGTCTCGGTCATCCGTTTCTAAAACACCATGTCGTGCGAGAAATCCAACGGAGGAGATCGACTCTTGTGGGGAAAAGTGCGCAAACCTTTGCAAAGTGTACAAACTAATCATGGTTAGTCGTGTCCCCAGTTATGCACAACTTGAGTATTAGGTACTTGAATTATTGGTTTGATCTCATCACTCTAAATTAATTTGTGGGGTTGTTAATGTACACTTTTTAATTGGGTTTGAGATGGGGGTACCATTCTCAATGTTTCAACCACAATGATAGTTAAATAAAATATATTCCTTTGTTGTAGGGAAAAATTGGCTTTTCGCAAAAAACATTATAACCATAGAGCCTCCACCAGCCATATATGCATATAGTGATAGCATTTATCTATTCATTGCTCTACTATGTTATATTGCTAGCATATTCCATGTGTTGACCCGTTTTCGGGCTGCAACATATCATGTTGCAGACTTTTCACACGAGGAGTAAGGTGTGCTAGATCATTTGTCATGCACTCAGCTATGCCGTTGGAGTTGATGGACTCACTTTATCTTCCAAGCCTTCCGCAGTTATCTTATTTAGATGGCCTTAAGCCGTATTTATTGTAATCCCTGTTCAAGAATTCATCCGATTAACTATTTAACTTGCCGATTAATCCCTACTCATAGGGTCACCGAGTAGCGGATAAAACGAATAATCATCCGATTAATTGATTAAATGGCCGATTAACTTGCCGATTAGCCGATTAATCCCCTACTCGCTAGCCAACTGAGCATCTCTGTTATAAATCCTTTGAGTACTGTGTGTGTCAGCATTACCGATCCAGGGATGACACTGAACACGGAGATTTGACCGTCTAAGGTCGGATCGCTAGAAGATGGGATTAGAGCACACGCTGAATGTAGGACACGACCACTATGATGAGCCATAGGTCACTCTTCTCTACTCATTTCTGACTGCTATCCATTTCCTACCCTTTAGGATGGCAGACTCAAGGAACAAGTTTGCACAACCAGATGAAGACACACCTTTGGACAACACTTGAAGGAAGTCACTAGCTACTTGAACATCGGAATACCAAGCTTCACCGGAACCTACACCGCCACTTTACCAGAAGAGGAGCGTTGGATGATTCGAGTTCAAGTTCCAGGAAGGACATGCATGCCAGTCACTGAGCCCATAGAGTTTTCCTTTGATGCACCCACTTGTAGTCTAGGAAAGAGCATGGCAGCCCACATTGCTACGGGACAAATTGGAGAAGTCTACAAACAAGAGCTGAAGGACACTATCTACCAAATATGTGGGCACCGAGTTGAGTAGTGGGAGATGATCAGCACCAGGAAGGACAGGTCCATTGCAGCTTTCATCCAGGAGTTAAACCAACACATCCGTCGACAAGAGAACTAGATGTGCGCAACCATGATAGATTTGAAGAAGGTGATGAACAAGAACATGGAGCTAGAAGAGGAACTAAATTCTATATGGGATGGATATGAGGAGGAAATCTCAATACTAGTGGAGATGAATGACGACCTGACAAGGAAGCTAGAAGTATTCATGGGAGACCCCGCACCAGGAGGAGAAGACGACGATGAACCCAAGGAAATTCGTTCTGAAGACTACATCATCATCGACGACACTGACTCCGACCCTGACGATAGTGATGACGACTATGAAGACGAAGCTGGAGCGGATATCATGGAGTCTTCCACCGATCAAAATTTCTAGATGACCACCATAAGGTTATTAGTATCCCCCATCTATATAGTAGTAGTCCAAGCACTTTTGTAATGACAGTTCTAGACCGATTGTATGCCCTTGCTTGAATTGTTTTGGTGTGATATGATTGTGTTTGACTCATGTGCATATGGGTAGTGTTTCCTCTCTAGACCTCATTCTATTTTAATCTCTCCCCCTCTAAACCCATCAGATGCCTCCGAGACGTGACCCCAGATTTGCCTTCCCATCGGAGCTCACCCAGTTGATCCAGCAGCAGAATGCCTTGATGTAGCTATTAGTCCAGAACCAAGGCAACAACAACAACAACCCGCCACCACCACCTCCAGTTGACAACTTAGCCCATTTTCTGAGGTTGCAGCCGCCGGTGTTTTCTAGTAGCACCGAGCCAATAGTTGCGGATGACTGGCTATGTAGGATTGGAAGGGAGTTGACCACCACAGGTTGCACAAATGTAGAGAAGGTGCATTTTGCTGCACATCAGTTGGATGGACCAGTAGCCTCATGGTGGGAGAATGACACATCCACTTTCCCTGTAGCCAATATCACTTGGGATCAGTTTCAGCAAGCATTCCACACTGCACATGTCTCAACTGGAGCTATGAACATGAAGAAGCGTGAGTTTCGCAACTTACGCCAGGGAAACTGTACCGTGGCTCAGTACGTAGATGAGTTTAGTAAGTTAGCTCGCTATGCCCCTGATGATGTGGCCACAGATGCAGTGAAGCAGGAGAAGTTTATGGAAGGGTTGAATGATGAGATGGGCATGTAGTTGATGGTAGCAACATTCGCTAACTACCAGGAGTTGGTAGACAGGGCCCTTATGATTGAAGGGAAGCAATAGTAGATTGAGAACCGCAAAAGGAAGTATCGACAAGGGAAGTACAATTCAGGAGCCCAGCTGAAGCCTCGATTTACCCCGAACTCGGGAGGATATACCCATAACCATGGAGGACACACTCACAATAGAGGAAGTACGCACCACAGTGGCCCCAAGAACGGAAACGGGAATGGAGCAGGAAGCAATCAGTACCGCTCTAACCCAGCCACCCCCGCCAAGAAAGATCAAAGTCACATTACCTGTTTCAAGTGCGGGAAGACTGGGCACTACGCTAATGATTATCCGGAGTTGAAGACCGGAAATGGAAATGGAAGTGCTGGGAAGAAGCCCAACCCTTTCAACAGGGGACAAGTGAAACCACGTGAACGTGGGGGAGGTTGAAGAGCAGCCAGATGCAGTTATCGGTAAGTTTTTGGTTAAGTCATTTACCGCTCTTGTTCTATTTGATACTGGTGCATCACATTCATGCATTTCAAGGGGATTTGTGGACAAGTTTAAGTTACCCACCGTAGCTCTTAGGACACCCTTGTTAGTAAGCTCACCAGGTGCAGAGTATATGGCCAGCCGATGGTGCGATCGGATACCCTTAAACATTGGTAGCCATGTTTTCCCCTCAGACCTAATAATTTTGGAGTCACAAGGATTGGATGTGATACTGGGAATGGATTGGTTATCGAGGTATGGAGGAAATATTGACTGTGCTAGTAGGTCAATTCTACTCATCACCCCGGAGGGAAAAAGGATCAAGTATGTATCCAGGCATGCACCGAGGAGAACCTAAGTAAATTATCTCTCAGCAGTTGTTCAGGAGGAAGTGCCCGTAGTGAAGGATTACCCAGACGTATTTCCAGAGGAGTTACCAGGCATTCCTGCAGATCGAGACATTGAGTTTTTGATAGAGTTATTGCCAGGCACCGGAACAATATCAAAGATACCATACCGGATGCCCGCAAATGATCTGGAGGAGATTAAGAAGCAGATTAAGGAGTTACTAGAGAAAGACTACATTCAACGAAGCTCGTCACCATGGGGAGCCCCAGTGCTCTTGGTTGAGAAGAAGGATGGATCATTAAGAATGGTTGTTTATTATCGTGCGTTGAATGAACTGATGATCAAGAACAAGTACCCACTACCGATGATCAATGATCTGTTTGACCAGCTGCAAGGAGCTAAAGTATTCTCCAAGATCGATCTGCGTTCAGGATACCACCAGTTGAAGATCCGAGAACAAGATATACCTAAGACTGCCTTCACCACAAGGTACAGGCTATATGACTATACGGTTATGTCATTTGGATTGACTAACGCACCTGCCTATTTTATGAGCATGATGAACAAGGTATTCATGGAGTTCTTGGATAAGTTTGTTGTGGTGTTGATTGATGATATTTCGGTATACTCGAAGAATGAAGAGGAACACAAGGAGCATTTGCGTTTAGTTCTCGAGAAGCTCAGGGAACATCAGTTATATGCCAAGTTCAGCAAGTGTGAGTTTGGGTTGAAGGAAGTTGGATTTCTTGGACACGTTATATCAGGAGAAGGTATAGCAATGGATCCCACCAAGGTTCAGTCAGTCACTGAGTGGTTGGCACCCACCTCAGTTGGAGAGATCCATAGTTTTCTTGGACTCGCGGGGTACTATCGGAGATTCATTGAGAATTTTTCCAAGATTGCAAAGCCTATGACGGCGTTGTTGAAGAAAGATACTAAGTTCTAATGGACAGAACAATGTGAAGCAAGTTTCCAGGAGTTGAAGAAACATTTGGTTATAGCCCCAGTGCTGATTTTTCTAGATATACAGAAGGATTTCAAAGTGTATTGCAATGCATCTCACTTAGGACTTGGAGGAGTACTTATGCAAGATGGAAGAGTTGTTTCATATGCCTCATGACAGCTTCGACCACATGAATTGAATTATGCCACGCATGATTTGGAGTTAGCAGCCGTAGTGCATGCGCTCAAGACCTGGAGACATTTTCTTATTGGAAACCGTTGTGATGTGTACACGGATCATAAGTGTTTGATGTACATTTTCACGTAGAAGGAGCTGAACCTCAGGCAAGGGAAATGGTTGGAGCTCATAAAGGATTATGGTATGAAGTTGCACTATCATCCAGGTAAGGCCAATGTCGTAGCAGACGCCTTGAGCTAGAAGAGTTACGCCAATACCCTCATAAGCAGAGGATTGCCAAAGGAGTTAGCCGAGGATCTCGGGGAGCTTCGTTTGGAGATAGTCCCTAGAGGTTTTGTTGCAGCAATGGAGGTTTAGTCAACATTATTGGGAAAGATTCGAGAATATCAAAAAGATGGCAAAGAAATTGCCGAGATAAAGGAGAGAATGAGCAAAGGAAAAGCCAAACGTTTTCGGGAGGATGAGCACGACACCTTGTGGTTTGAGGACCATGTTTATGTACCCAATAATGCAGAGATCAGGAAGCTGATACTTCAGGAAGCTCATGACTCGCCCTACTCAATACACCCCGGAAACACCAAGATGTATTTGTATTTGAAGGAGCGTTTCTGCTGGACTGGAATGAAGAAAGATATTGCCGAGTATATGGCTGTATGTGATGTTTGTCAGAAAGTGAAGGCGAAACATCAGAAGCCAGCAGGATTACTGTAGCCTATGCTGATACCCGAATGGAAGTGGGACAAGCTTGGCATGGATTTCATCACCGGATTGCCCAGGACCCGATCGAGATATGATTCTCTTTGGGTAGTAGTGGATCGTTTGACCAAAGTTGCTCACTTTATCCCAGTGAAGACCACCTATACAAGTGCAAAGTTGGCCAAGATATATATGACCAGGGTCCTATGTCTGCACAGAGTTCTGAGGACCATCGTATCAGATAGAGGAAACACAGTTTACTTCAAAATTTTGGCACCAGCTGCACCAGACTTTGGGTACAAGGCAAGAGTTCAGTACAGCTTTTCACCCGCAGACAGATGGACAAACTGAGAGAGTCAATCAGATTCTAGAGGACATGTTGAGAGCTTGTGCACTAGATTATGGATCTAGTTGGGATGACAATTTACCCTATGCAGAGTTCTCATACAACAATAGCTACCAGGACAGTTTGAAGATGGCACCTTTCGAAGCTTTGTATGGAAGGAGCTGCAGGACACCGTTGACGTGGGATGAAGTTGGAGACTGTCAGTTGTTTGGACTGGATTTGATTAAAGAGTCAGAAGAGAAGGTTAAGCTGATTCGGGACAGACTGAAGGTAGCTCAGTCCAGGCAGAAGAGTTGTGCAGACTTAAAACGCAATGAGGTAGTCTATGTAATCGGAGACAGAGCATATATTTGTGTGTCACCACTGCGAGGAGTTAAACGCTTTGGAGTAAAGGGAAAGCTAGCCCCGAGATTTGTAGGACCATACCGAGAGGTGTCCTACAAGTTGGAGTTACTCGAAGGACTGTCAGGAGTTCATGATGTGTTTCATGTTTCCCAGTTAAAGAAGTGCCATGCTGAAATGGCCGATATCCCTCTGAGAGATACAATGGCCCTGGAAGCAATTCAGTTGGATAGTGATCTGACCTATGAGGAGAAACCCGTCAAGATTCTTGAGTTTGCCAGCCGAGTTACACGTAGCAAGGTTATCAAGTTTTGCAAAGTTCAGTGGAGCCACCATACCAAGGATGAAGCCACCTGGGAATGAGAAGATGATCTACGGAAAGACCACCCACACCTATTTTCTAGCCAACCCGAATCTCGAGGGCGAGATTCATCTTAAGGGGTGTAGGTATGTAACATCCCAAATTTTCAATTTGGAATGTTATAAATAGATCATTCATGCATATCATATTTTATTGCATTTTGCTTTTTGGTCCTATAAAATCCTAAGCAACTCAAGGACCCACGGAGTGAGTTGGGGATTTCACGATTTTCATATTTGAATTTTTTTTCAAATATCGAAACAAGGATCATTTTGGTTTTAATTATTTTTCCCTTCGAGAATATTTCATGTTCAAAATATATGAGAGGAGATAATATGACTTCTCGAAAATAAAAAAAATATTGGAGGAAAAGTATTAAAATCAAATAAATATTTTTATTTGGATTTTATTGCTATTTTATTTTGAATTAGGAAAAATATGCGTTTTTCTAAATTGCATTAGAGGCCCAAATAAGTGTTCACTTTGTCCAAAATATTATTAGAGGACCCTGAAAATTTATTATTTCTTTTGTTAGTTTTTCCGCATCAGGATTATTTAAAAAAAAGTCAACCGACCTATCAGGCCGTGCCCGAGCCGGACTCGTCCGAGCTCACGCTTTATAAGCCCAAGCCCGAGGCGCCGCGAGACCCAGCCGCCGCAGCCCCAAATCCAAACCCTAGCGCCGCCCAACCGCCGCCGCCGCCGCAGCGCAAGCCACCCGCCGCCTCGCCGCCGTCCGCCGCCGGAGTTCGTGACGCCGGTTTTCTTCGCCGGTTATCGTCGGTTTTGTATTCGGTAAAAACACTAGATCTGTTTTATTTTTAGATTGGTTTTTGTTCGGTTTTCTTCTGTTTAGTTAAATAGCAGACATTTGTTCGAACATTAGTTTAACAACGTTGTTCATCAGTTCGCCGCATACAGTGAACGTTCATTCGCTAGCCTGTTCGTCTCATTTTATTTTCCAGGGTTTTTCCGTGATTATTTTCGATTCCGATTTCTGCCCTGATCTTTGTTTTAGTTTATCTTTTCGCTCGTTTATCCAAATCAGGTGAAACAAGCTCCTTGATCTTCGTCTCGAAGCCATCCTTCTGTTTAACCAACGTGAACAAGATTTTGGTACTGTAAACTTTGACTTTAGTCCAGACTAGTAAATGGATCTTGTTTCTTTCGTAGTTTGAGTTTCGTTGCTTCGTTTGATTTGATTCTTTTTGCAAACCAGAGTTCTTCAGTTGAACTTTCTGGTCATAATTTCTTATTTGAGTTTTACCCGTGCATATTTGCTTGAGTGCTTATGTGTGCTATTGTTTGTTTGTGATAGAATTCCCGGAGTGTTTACCGTGATACTACGAGTCACTAGGTTTTGCGGACCGTCAGCAAGGCAAGTAACACATTGATCATACTCTTTTCATACCCAGTTTTTATGCATTAGTTACAATCCTCAAACACTGCATGATTAGGATGTGTTTAACTTCTGGGTATTGGGAAGTAGATGATGAGGTAGAACCTATTACCTCTTTTATTATCAAAACCCTTGGGAGTTACTTCTACATTATGCTCATATTTCTATGATATGCTCGTAGACGTGGATTGGGTTTGAGTGTATCCATGACAGATGTGAGATTGTTTATTTAATGTTTGAACTTAAGGTGGCAACTTTAATACACATCTGGGTGGATTGTTGGTTTAGGGCACCTGGGGTTATACGAGTGTTGTCCTAGGAGATCCCGGGGTTATACCGTGTGATCCTCCTATGCTCCTCCACCCAGGCTCAAAGGGATCATAAGATTATTCAAGCTAGAAACTTCCGTGTGCAGCCACAAGCTATTATGGGCTCTAGCATAGTTGAGTATGTCGCATGACCTCTTCTAGTGGTAGGCTAGCAGATGTAGGGGATGTAGGTTGGTACTGTCTACCCGGGGTTAGAGTTAATGCTTCTGAAAGACCGTGTCTCGGTCATCCGTTTCTAAAACACCATGTCGTGCGAGAAATCCAACGGAGGAGATCGACTCTTGTGGGGAAAAGTGCGCAAACCTTTGCAAAGTGTACAAACTAATCATGGTTAGTCATGTCCCCGGTTATGCACAACTTGAGTATTAGGTACTTGAATTATTGGTTTGATCTCATCACTCTAAATTAATTTGTTTGGTTGTTAATGTACACTTTTTAATTGGGATTGAGATGGGGTTACCATTCTCAATGCTTCAATCACAATGATAGTTAAATAGAATATATTCCTTTGTTGTAGGGGAAAATTGGCTTTTCGCAAAAAACATTATAACCATAGAGCCTCCACCAGCCATATATGCATATAGTGAAAGCATTTATCTGTTCATTGCTCTACTGTGTTATATTGCCAACATATTCCATGTGCTGACCCATTTTCGGGGTGCAACATATCATGTTGCAGACTTTTCAGACGAGGAGTAAGGTGTGCTAGGTCGTTTGTCATGCACTCAGCTATGCGGCTGGAGTTGATGGACTCACTTTATCTTCGATGCCTTCCACTGTTATCTTATTTAGATGGCCTTAAGCCATATTTATTGTAATAAGTTCTCTTTTGAGACATTCGATGTAATAAGTGTGTGATTGCTATTCTGTTATAAATCCTTCGAGTACTGTGTGTGTCCGCATTACTGATCCAGGGATGACACCGAACACAGAGATTTGACCGTCTGAGGTCGGATCGCTACAAAAATGAACAAGGTTCCTTGCAGACGCTCCACCGCGAGGTTCCTTGCTCCTTCTCGGTCGTCGGGAATCTATGTTCTTCAACTCTTTTGTATACGTAAGCTTTTTTCATCCTTTTGCCAACACACGAGACATCTAGCATCAAGGTGCACATGTCATGCAAGAAAATGGAGATAATCAGATAAGCAGTGCATAAGTGAGTCGTGCACTTCAATGGCACCTACTACTACTCAATATTTTTTCTCCTCGACGGCACGTGAATAGTGCATGTAGTCAACGTCGGAGCACGAGATGGGGGGGGGGGGTAGCCATCACATGGTCAGCCATTTTTTGGAGATAGTACGTACTAACTTTTGATGTGTACCGTCAACTCGCAGAACGACAAGAAGCTTGCTTGCTACGCCTTCTCCCTTGCCAACACGTGCGTGGTGGCTCGTAGCATGAGGAGAAACTTTTGCTTACAAGTGGTGGACGTGCTGCAGTTCATTTTGTGTCAGATTGCCAGAAGTACTACTGTAGTACAATCATTATTGTTCGACTTCCGGAAGAGGCGAAGAGCCAAGCGCAATTTCACCTACTAACCTTAGGCTAGGCATAGTTGGAGTAACATAAGTAGGGGTACCTCCTTTTTTCATTCTAGAAACAATCACACACGAATATTGGACGGTAGCGGCACAACAACGGAATCAAAAAATCGAAACCAACCAATGAACTACTACTAGTCATTCGCACAGTGTTCCTCGGCTCGCACCTCTTGCATCAAGGTGGTCGAGCTTGCAGTCATTCATCTGGTACACGTGGAATCTCAGGTCTGGACACAAGGTGATGTACACCGTCAAGGTCCACGGTCAAGGGGGTCAGGGCGGACGCGACCTCTCACTGCATCCGCCATTTGAAGCGGCGTGCCGGCCCAGGGCGCCGCCCGCTTTACTGCCAGCTGTACCCGCCTCCTCGCCACATTCAAAAACCTACATTTAAAACCGTGTGGAATGCGAGAAACCAACTCCGGCCACACACGTCCATTCAGGAGCAGCGCGCAGGCCAAGCTCCTCCTTCTACCATTTTGTCCACTCTTTCGGCAGCATCCGACGAGCAAGAAGAGCAGTTCTCCCGCATAAAAGCCGTCTGCATGGCCTGCCGAGCTAGGCAGTTACGAGCGAGGCAACTCACTTCTCCACCTACCTCGCCTAGCCCGTCGGAGACAGTTGCCGCACTAAGCCAGCGCGTGGTTCCGCAGATCTCCTCTCCAATATAGCTCGAGGAAGAGTGCCGGCTTGCTCCATGCCAGCTTGTTGGGGAGCACGGCGGCACGAGCATTTTCGCTGCTCTCGATGCCGCCAGGTTGTACATTGGCTCTAGTGTTTGTGACTACACCATCCGCCATTGATGTGCTCGAAGCCGTGACATGCAGGTAGAGAAAGAAGTCACCGCAAATGTCGACGAGGTGATGTGGCTATGCGGATGTCGACGAGGTGACGGGCAACACGTCCCTGCCCGCCGCCATCATTGAGGACAAGTAGAACACGGGAGGCCACCGCCGATTGTATCCCATGAAGGCCACCGCCGAGGCGACGCCGGCGAATACAACCAGTGTCTTGCATGATTCTTCTTATGCCGGATCTTGGAGGAGGACAAAGAGATCGGGCGGTAACCATTTAGATTTGGTATGTTAATTCTACCAAGTTGGATGTAATGGGTGTATTATAAGTAGTATCATGCTTGCCAACTAGTAGTAGGCAAATTTGATGAGGTGGCATAGAATTAAATGAAGAAAGAGAGAGTTGAGAATCATATTATGATACGGTATGGAATTAAGACCTCTTCCAATGCAAATGTGCTTAGATGAGGTGCTAAGTGCATTAAATGGCTTAGCAACTCAAGTCTCCAATGCATAGTACTAGGTGCTTAGTTTGTTGTTGCTAAGCTTGCTTCATTTAATTAGCTATAGACCTAAAACTTCCTCAAAAATTTATGTTTACCATTGTATTAATTGCAATACATGCATGCATAAAGTACATGCATTGGTAAATTTTCTCTTAATACTTGCATGCAATTATTTAACGCACCTTGAAATCTAAACATGTGATGGGGAACAACCAAATTTATCCTTATAAAATGAAAAAACTAGGGTTTTGAGATAAGCCCTATAAATCGGAAAGGAGGGAGTAGTAACATAGATTAGTGTCATATGCATGAAACTACTACTCCCTCCATTCCTAAATATAAGTCTTTCTAGAGATTTCACTATGGACTACATACGGATGTATATAGACATAGTTTAGAGTGTAGGTTCACTCATTTTCCTCCCTATGTAGTCTCTTATTGCAATATCTAAAAAGATTTATCTTTAGGAACAGAGGGAGTAGTGAGTATGGGAGCACATGACATTTCCCCGTCCGGACCGATCCCAAGTTGGCTTCTCACCTTCTTGGCCCAACAAAAACCCCTCCCCCCTCTCGCGCGCGCTTCCCACCCGGCGCCAGCTGAGCCTGCCGCTCCACATTGATGGCAAAGTCAGGGCGACGCGACCTCTCACTTCTTCCACCGTTGAAGTAGTGCGCCGACCGAGGGAACCGCCTGCTGCATGCCCGGCATTTCAGACTACATAGTGGAGAGTAACTTTAGATCAAGTACTATAATTAGATGACATAAGGATTTAAATATAGTATTTGTGCTTAGTTGAAGGAGAGACAAGAGGAGAGAGAAGAGAAGCCGGTTATAGCAGGAGCTCCAACATACTCTGTGAGACAAAAGGTGGGGCCATTATTAATGATATAGTATTATACTAAATGGACTAACTATTGTACTAGCAGGCTATTAGGTTGGTTCTAGATGATGTGTCAACTTCATATAGTTGGATGTTGGCTATACTATTAACCATGCTCTAAGTGTTGTGTGAGTGGGACTAAAGTTTAGTCCCATACTGCTAGGTGAGTGTGAGTTGCACCGGTTTATAATGTGATCTATTCTAGCATTTGCATGAGCATGACAATAGGAAACCCACACGTGCGCTCTTCGGGAATGAGCCTGTCCAAGGACAAAAGCTATCCACGTGGTCTATATTTTTGTTGGTCGGAAAATTTATTAAGTCATTAATTAAGAATTAAGGGACGCCTTAATTACTCAGCCGTTTCTGATTCTTTTGGATAGTGAAGCTATTATTGACTCGGATGTGGGGTTTGGGCCAAAGTCCTACTATTATACTTGGTCTTAACTCGCACGACTGACCTGACAAGATCTTCCCTAGCCGCCGCTGTATCATATGGTTTCGCACTGTTCTAGATCTTAGCGCCGCCACGCAATTCTTCTCTAGCCCTCCTTCTGGCATGCACCGTGAGAAGGGACAACAGTCCTCTGAACCCCACCTTTCGTGATCCTATACGGGAGAGGGGCGATCAGGTTTTTGTGGAGCACACTCTTGTGACTGCTGCTAGCGACGACTTCCTCGACGACAGCCTTCTTCCCCGACCTCGGTAACCTCTTCATCAACGACATGAGTGACAACATCAACCACATCAGATCTGCTCCCACTGTACAGTATGTGATTATGTCCTCCTGGTTTAGTCCGCATCATTACTTTGATCTTTGCAATTATCGTCATTATCTATTTACTGTTGATTCAGATTAAATCTCATAGTATATTGCTCATATATTCAACAATCCAATCCAAAAACCTGATTATAGGCAATTTACTCCGAGTGGTTTTGTTGCACTTTTGAAGCTGCCTACTTTTAAGGGGGTGCAATATAAAAGGTGGCGCACAAGAGCAGTATATTGGTTTCAGATCATGTACTGCTATGACGCCACTAAGGGTAAGCCTAAGGGCGATCTTAATCCTACACAGCAGGAAGCTTTTGAGAACATGGATACCCTATTCAAAGCCGCCCTGCTGAGTGTTCTTGACGATTCCATTGTGGATTCATATATGTTGTTTGACAGCGCAAAATACATGTGGGCTGCGCTCAAGGCCACGTTTGGGGCCTCGGGCGCTCGCAACGAGTTGTACGTCCTGGAGCAATACTGTGACTATAAGATGACTGATGAGCACTCTGTTGTTCAGCAGACTCATGAGATAAAGTCACTCTCTAAGGAACTTCAGTACTTTCAGTGTGTGTTGCCGGACAAATTTGTTGCTACGACCATCATTGCCAAGCTTCCACCTTCGTGGAACGATTTTGCAACTTCTCTGAAAAACAAGAGACATGTGTTTTCTGTTTCGGATCTCATTAGCATTCTTGAATTTAAAGAGAAGGCGAGAGCAAAAGACACACGTTCTCGGGTCGCTGAGGGAGCTTCTAGTGCCCACATGGTACACGAGAAGAACTTCCAGCCCAACCAGCCCCAAATTAACAAGAACAAATCTCAGGAGAAAGGCAAGTTTGATGCAAAGAACAAGCCGTAACATTCTACCAACTTCAAGAAGAATTCTCATAACGGGAAGGGATACAAACCTCAATTTTGGTAGCACTACACAAAATTTATATGGCTACATCTACCTGCTGTCAGCTAACCTCATGGTGCTACATTTGTAACTAGGTACAATGACCACCGCAAGATGAAATAAGCCTATTCGTATGTTGACTTGCTAATTGCAGTGCAGAATGATCCTGTCATGTGTGGAGTAGCAAACAAGCAGTGCAGCCAAAGGTGGAAATCAACCAATGACTTATGAAATTATATATAATCTTCCTCAGGCAGGTAAGTATCCCCTTTGTCCAGATGATCGTGTTTTGTCATGTCAAGCTATTGATATGTGCTACTGCTCTGCTACACCGTTTAAGTATAGCTATTGTTTTCCTATATTTTCAGATTCAGGACAATGAAGATGATTTTAGGGGAACTGCACAATATGGACTCATGTTGAGTCATCTCTATTCCCTCATGTGTTTGCTACAAATGTGTCACCATCAATTGCAAGATGAGGCAGCTAGCTAGCTGTGGAGTTGCCAACCTGCTCAAAGTGCTCGCAACATTGAGAAGAAACAACCATGCTGAGGAAATTAATGCATGTGCAGAGACGCCCTTTGGTCAGAGAGAAGCATCGACTGATTTTATTTATTTCCACACATTCTCACAACTTTGTATTGGTTATAGTATGGTGAATCATTGAGATGCATAAATATGCTGAACTTTTGTTCTTCTGAATGATAGTATCTTCTGAAGCTTAGTTTACTGTGAATGTTGACTAGCCTGTGAACCTTCACAATCTAGTAAGTATATTTTAGGCCTGTTATTTGACACCTCACTTTGCCACGCTACACGACCAGTGTGAGTGTCTGCATCCAGTACCGCATCCTCCAATTTGGAGGATGCCAAGCTGCAAAAGGTTACCGATGAGTAGCCATAAGCTGGAGGCGTCTCTTTTTTTTCTTTCTAATGGGCAATAAGATGGAGACTGTCTTGGGCTGCCTCTAGTCTTAAGGCCCTCCAGTATGAAACACGGGCAGTCGTCTGGGTCAATACAAAAGCCTATCCATCTTAAAGGCCATTTGTTTTTGTTTTTTGCAAGGAGAAGCCCATATTTCTTGAAGAGGGGACGATCCTAGAAAAACCCTCCTTCCTCCTCGCTTCCACTTATACTACAGCTCGCTGAACTCTCCCGCCTCTGTCGCCCCCCCAATTCCCCCTGCTCCCCATCTTCCTCACTCGTCCAGCAAACCCCCGCTCACCTTCTTCCAAACTCGTACAGAAAACGCCTGCTCCTCTTCTTCCACTCCTATAGAAAACCCCAGCCCTCCTTCTACCCCACGCGCACTACCACTAGGCTCGTCTCTAGCTACTCTACTCAAACCCGTGAGCTCGGCGCGACACCCACAAGGAAAATGGATTCGGCTGAACCCAGCACCAAGAAGATGAGGCTCCCGCTGGCGGCGGCGCCAGTTGTAGATGCCATGCCCGGCAGCGCGGGGAGAAGCAGCGAGCCCCCCCCTCCCCCACCTGGATCTGAGGAACCGGTAGAATCTCCAGTGGACCGCATCAGCGATCTCTCGGACGTCATCCTTGAGGAGATCATCTCGCTTCTCTGCACCAAGGATTGCTGCCGCACAGAAGTCCTCTCAACTCAGTGGCACCCTCTGTGGCGCACCGCGCCCCTCAATCTTGACTGTCGTCAGATATATGTCCTTCCTGAATTTGATCTCCTCAGAGCCATCATCTCCTCTCACCTGTAGGGCCCCGTTCAATGCCTCGGCATCCCTACACGCTACCTACTGTCCATACCCGGCACTGTGGACACTTGGCTGACATCCCCTGAATTCGAAAAACTCCAGTAGTTTGAGTTCTACCATTACCATGAAAGTTTCATACCATGAACACACCAAGAATTCGTGCCCACACCATCGTTGTCCATCTCATGGTTTTCCACCTCTCTCCACACCGCCACCATCGCCTAGTGCCATCTACCAGACGACCTAGTATGAATGCTTTGACTCCCACTGCTAAATAAACTTTCGCTTGTGGTGGTTTATCTGTCGGAGGCCTCACTTCACATCATCATCCACTCTAGTTGCCCTGCCCTGGAGCGCTTGCTGATTGTTTTGGGAATAGAAATCCCTATCAGTTGTCTCCAAATAAAGTCGCCTCACCTTAAAAGCATTGGACTTTGTTTTGAAGGACTGCAACTCGTCATCGAAGATGCCCCTTCACTTCAAAGGTTGCTCCTTGATAATTGTTATAGACCTTCACAAATAATTGTCTTCTCTACACCCAAACTAGAGACCTTGTGTCTAATTAGTGCTCTGTTTGATGATCATAACAAGTTGGTGTTTGGCTCCTCACTTTTTCAGGTACCGTATATTATCATCTACACATTTGTAATCATAAGCTG
This sequence comes from Triticum urartu, assembly GCF_003073215.2. Classification (NCBI taxonomy): domain Eukaryota; kingdom Viridiplantae; phylum Streptophyta; class Magnoliopsida; order Poales; family Poaceae; genus Triticum; species Triticum urartu. The sequence goes on along the minus strand of NC_053026.1, from coordinate 269,150,658 downwards.
CATTTTTCATTTGTGCGCATACGTTTTATATCATCTTGGAGTACACTTTGGGTACTAATATTATGTTATATGATCAATGAAGAGTTCGTCCATGGATAGCCTATCAATGCTGCTGGATTCTGTCAAGATCTTATATATCGAAATATATAGTTATGATCTGAACATAATTATTGGCTTGCTGCGATGCTTTCGGTCTCTGGAGAATTTATATATAAAGGTGATGATTTCATGCACATTGAAAGACCGTATATATTGTACTAGAATTAACCGTTCAGCTGTTGCTCTTTCGACATACTCTTTTTTCAGACCTTAACTGTTTTCAATCTTCATGTGTACTTAGGTACTGCGACCACATGGAGGAAAACGTATAACCAATCGGTGGCGTAATAAGCACAAGGATTTTCTCAGCTCTCATGACATTCGTTTGAGGACAATAACGATGGAAGGATATGCATCCAACCAGGCAAACAGAAGCTTTGTCACATTCAGCGTGTTGAATGTGAGGTTACTATTGTCCATGAGGCTTTAGTTTTACAGAAAGAGATTTTTCACGGAAGGACATGTTGAACAGCAAAAAAAGAATTTTCAGGTGGACAAATGGGCTTCTGAACATGCTAGGCTTCTATTTACAACAAGTTGTAGTCATCCTGAAATAATATTTTTGCACAGGATGTCGATTTTATGGATCAGACTGGTTCATTTGTTTGTGACTGCGAAAAAGAGTGGTTGGGTTAGATGTTACTGCCATGTTCCATCTAGGTTTTGTAAAAAAAATTGAGGAACAATTAATCCTTGGGATTTAGTACCGCTTGTAAGCTTGAGTTGCGTGTTGTTGCCCTCGTACTCCCCTCCACCTGCCACTACACTGCCGCATCTTCCACGGCCGATGTTCGTTCCCGTCCGAGGCCTCGCCGTCGTTCTCCGCCTTGGTTCACTCGCTGTTCCCGCCACCGTATGGAGTTGTCAACATGGTCAACAACCAAGAGGAATCAGGAGATGACTGTATGTCGGATTTCGGGTTCCGGCAGACCCTTCAGGTTCGAACACTCGGGTGCGCGCGGAGACCTCTCCCCTACCGATCTACGTCCGATCCTCTTGTACAAACTAAGATGAAAATGATGAACAACACAAGAGACACGAGGTTTATACTGGTTTGGGCCACCGTTGTGGTGTAATACCCTACTCCAGTGTGTGGCATGGTGGATTGCCTCTTGGGCTGATGACGGAGCAGTACAAAGGAAGAACAGCCTCGCGAGAGGTGTTCTTGAGCTGTTGCGATAAACTGCTAGGGTGAGTTCAGTCGCCTCTCTCTCTTTGCTAGGGTTCTACCAGATTTCCAACCGTCCCCCTACTCTGTGGTGGCTATCTCTATTTATAGAGGCCCTGGGACTCTCCCCAAATAATGAGCGGGAAGGGCACCAACAATTGGCCATTTTGAAGGGGAACATCTAGTACAAGTTATCCTGACCAAAGGTGGTCTTCGGCTGCCAAAAGCACTGGTGATGAAGCCGTCTTGGGCTCCACGGTGACCTCCATCCTGCCGCTCTGCTGGTCTTGGTCTCGTTGCACCGGAATGGCAACCTTTGCCTTATGCCTTGGCCTGTGCTTGCCCCCTTTGCACCAAAGGGGAAACAAGGACCCTGCGCAGGCCGGCGCTCGCCTGGCGCCCGCCTGGCCTTGATCGTAATGGCTTGCATCATGGGATCCTCGCGATGTACCCTTGCATTGATCTCTCCGCCTCCTCGCGAGCCTTCCTGATGAGGCCGCTGTTGAGGAAGCTTCCTGTCATCCGCCCTACGAGGCTTGGCCCCTCGCGAGGGTCTTCAGCTTGAGTTGATGAAGATGGGCCGCGCTGGGCCGCCACTTGAGCCACGCCGCAGGCCGCAGGCAGGCAAGTCTGGGGACCCCCGTTCCTAGAACGCCGACAGTAGCCCCGGCCTAAGGTGTGCGCGGGCTTGGCTTAGCAGAGAAGCGATGGGGCAAGCACGAAGCGTCGTGGGCCCTAACAGCCTGCGGCCTTGGGCGCCGCGTGGCGGTTGATTGGGCGTGGGCGTCTGCGCTTCCCCACGACGCCTCGGCAACTGCACGACTTGACAAGTCCCTACATGCAGAGATATGGGTCATGATTACCTGTGGTCGTGGTGCTCGGCGGTTGGCCTTCCCCGGCTAGAAGTACGGGGCTGCGTGAGCTCCGCCAGTTCACCCCCTTCCGTTACTCCTTCTCTTCTTCTTCCTCATCCTTGCTTCCTCTTGCGCCAATGGCACCGATCCGCTAGTTTTCAGCTGAGGAGAAGGGAAAGGCCCCTAGAGAGGGTCCTGACCCCCTCCCGCCAAAGAAGCAGCCAATCCTCTGTTACCAGGACGAAGGCGCCTGGCAGGAGGTGTTGAGGCAGTGGTACGAGCAGCCGCTGCCTAGTTTTCCGCTGCCCTTGTACGTCCACGTCCTAGGCCCCAGGGCGGAGGGCGCCGAGCAACACCGACAGCGTCGCCACCGACGCCGGCAAGTCACAGTGGTGCGCGTCGTCCCCCTGGAGTCCACGCAGAGCGCTCCTCTCGCGAGCTTGTGCTGCACGCCGCTGTGCCTCCAACTTCGTGGATCCGCCTTCCTCCCTCCTTTGCCTTCGAGATGCCGCCGAGCGGGGCCTTGGAGCTATGGCTGCAGCACACCGACTATGGCACCCCTACAACCGGAGCGGAGGTCGCGGTCATCGCTCCGGGCAAGGTCTTCATGACCCGGGGCTGGGGTGAGATTGTCGGGTCTGTCGCGCGGACGGCGCCTTGGTGATCCATCTTGAATACAACGGCGCCTCCTTGATGTTCTTTAAGGTCTTTGATGCAGAAGGACGCCAGCTGGAATGCTGCCCTAAGGGAAGCGGCAAGGATGAGGAACTTGCGAGGACCAGTCCCGCCCGTTGGTCCTCCCGCAGCTCCTCAGGCAGCAACGGAGGGACTGAGGGCTTCAGTGGCTCCCCCGAACTCCTCGCGACCCTGAAGATGAGCGATGACAGCTACGAGCCTCCGAGCCTGCGCCATGCTCGGAGTGGGGCACCTACATCAAGCCGCCGACGCCGCTGATCTGGATGGGATTGGTGCTGTCACCGGGCAGCCCACTGTTGATGATGGCGTCGCTTGGGGAGGTGCTAGCAAGTAGCGTCCCTTAGGGTTAGCACCCTTTGTTTCCTGCGAGGAATTAAAACAACACCCCACGGGGGCATGTAAGGCATCTGCTGTGCCTTTTGTAAATACTATATCCTTAATATGAATTGGCGTGAGGTGTCTGTTCTGTCCCGGCTAAGCTCCCCCTTTCTATCCTCACGAGGACTTGGCGCTCTACACTGACAGGTCCTAGTCCCCAAGCAAGCTTCAGCCGTCGCTGGTATGCCAGGTTGCGATGCCGTGGTTAAGGCCAGGAGGTGACTGGCCCGAGGTCCGGTAAGAGCCCCTGAGTTGCGATGCTCGGGAGGTCCCCTTTAGCGCTCAAGAAATCCTTGCTGGGCGAGAAAGGAAGGTAGCGTCGCTATGACAGATTTGCACAGGGCGGGGATTTAGCGTTGCATTGGTCTAGCTCTTGCGAGGGTGCGACTTATCTTGTGCGTCTGACATAGTTCCTCGGAGAGGCGCCCGGCCCGAGAGGCGGTGGCCGACGTACTGCTGGGTGAGGCCCCCACGAGCTTCTTCCCACTCCCCCACACTTTCCTTAACGCCTACGTCCTCGGGTCCCGGCCCTCGAGCGAGCTCAGCCGCCGCTGGTATGACAGGTCGCGATGCCGTGGGTCAAGGCCAGGGGGTGAGGGCTGGAGAGCTAGTAGGAGCCCATGAGTCGCGATGCTCAGGTACCCCCCCTTTAACGTGCAAGTGGTCCGTTCCGAAGAGTGGGAGAGAGAGCTCATGATGCCCCCAACGTTGCTCCTGGAGTAGGTCCTGCACACCAATCATGAGGAGAAACAAGGCCTGTCGTTACGGTCGCCGGCCAACCTATCGTCACTCCAAGGGAGCGGTCAGGGCACTGAGGGCCTGGTGAGGTGGCGCCGTGCGGGGCTGCTGTGGCCAGAGCTCGACCACTCGGGTTTATCAACGCTGCAGGGATGGACCCGTGCGCACGCGCCGTGCCAGAGCGAGCGGCTCTTCAGATAGGCGTTGATCGAGCAGGTGATTAGGTCAGGTATGTTAAGCACATAGGAAATCCAATTTCAAGCAGGCACAGGTAAAAGCAACCGCCCCTGGGTCGGGCCCGAGCGGTGTGGGGATGATGTAGCCTGAGGGGCGCCCCCAACAAGGTAAATAAAGAGCATAACCAAAATGGATACATGCCGCGGGGACGGACCCGCGCGGCCTGGGAATGGTGCAGCCCTGTGGGCGCTCCCAGCTGAAGGTAGAACTATGAAAGATGTCACCTGGTGCTGTTGAAGATGAAGTGATGCTGAGTAAGTGAGCGATGCATGGTGAAGACGTCGGCCCTCATGAGCCCCCAGGCCCAGGGGCCTCGGGAGGCTCCGGTGGCACGTGCAGGTCTTCGGGGATCATCGCCACCTCCGCCAGGACCGCGTGATGCCTGACCTCCTGAGCCTCCAGAATGCTCCTCAACAGGCGCTGATGTGCGGCGATCGTGCTCGGCAGGCCGAAGGGCATGCGAACGTAGCTGTGAGGTGGTCCGTCGCAGCGCCCTATGGCCGAAGGCCATAGGCGCTCTTGGGACGCAGCTCGGTTGAGCTCTGGTACGTCGATGCAGACGCGCAGTCCTCCACCCTCGCCAGGATGCGGGGCCATGGCAGGTAAGTGGCGGCTGCTGCGCATGACTCTGGACTCTTGTAGCTCATGGGTGTTCCTTCCGATGAACTCCTGAGGGTTTGGTCTCCTTTGACTTGTACCTTCCTGAGGGAAGCGTGCTTGAAAGCACCCCTCCAAGTGGTGCCCGAGCGCCTCCCCCGCGACCTTGGCAAGGTCGGCGGCTCTCCAAGAGATAGCCCCCGAGCCTGCCTGAGGAGGGCGCCGGGCGCGCCTTCCTATGCGCAAGAGGGTGGCGCTCCCTGATCAGGCGCGAATCCTGACGCAATACCTCCGGAGGTGCCTGCCTCCTTGTGGCTCGGGCCAGGTGAGGCCTTCTTCTGCTTGAGGGTCGCCTCGGGAGGCCTCCCGCTCCTGTGATCTGGGTCTTCTATCGCTGCGGCTTGGAACGCGCGCTCGAGCGAGCACACTGCGTCCCTTTCTTCACATGGTACGGTGATGACTCCACCGCTTCCTGGCATCTTGAGGACATTGTAACCATGGTGAGTCACTACCATAAACTTGGCTAGGGCTGGGTACCCGAGGATGGCCTTGTACGGCAAGCAGATGTGAGCGACATCGAAGTCGATGAGCTCGTTGCGCTGGAAGTACTTCTGCAGGGTTTCTCCTGGCTGTTGCTTGATGCGGCGCAGGTCACTCACGGCCGGGGGCCGGTCGCGAGTGCCCTGGAAGTTGGTGATGAAGCGGGTGCGCATCTCGCTCTAGGAGGAGATGGTGCCGGGAGCCAGGTTCAGGAGCCAGGTGCGGGCGCCGTCCTTGAGCACCATGGGGAACCAATTCGCCATGACCTTCTCGTCTCCGTTGGCGACTACGATGCCTAGCTCATAGAGCTGTAGGAGCTCCGCGGGGTACGCTGTGCCATCATAGCGGGGAGGGATGTCAGGCTTGAACCTGCCTGGCCATGTGACGCCGCGCAGCTCAGGGGTGAAGGCGAGGCAGCCCGACGTGGCCACCGGCGCCCTCTACTGGTGCTGGACTCGTTCTTGCGGGTCACCATGTGCTACCACTGGGAGCAGCGCGGGGTCTTGTCGTGGAGGCGCTGGGGCGCGACCCTGCGTGCCGGCACTCGGAGCACGCGAGAACCTTCCCAGGGACGTGGGATCTCTTGGCAGCTCCCTTCTTGTTGCGCAGGCACCGGACGTGGAGGGTCTCGCCCTGGGCTGTGCGCCTTGGAGCCAAGGCACCTTCTTGGGGACAAGGCGGCGGAGGCGCCTCCTGATCCTCGCTCCCTGCGCGGGACGGAGGGCGAGTCAGCGAGAGGGACAGCAGGGGGGAGCCCCCTGCGGCACTGATGAGCTCGGTGATGCGGGTGAGCCAGTCCTCGTAGAGGTCGTCGACGGGGCGATAGTGCAGGAGCTCCCGCGCCAAGAGCAGTGAGGCGTGCGCATCCATGGGTGCGCGATAGGCGTGGGAAAACGAGCCAGCTGGAGTCAGCGACGGGGTGGCGGTGCGGCCATCCCGCCGCACCGAAGGATGCTGGGACGAGGCCTGCTGCTCGTTCCCCGCCGGGCCGGTGGCGGCGTTGGCGGCGGGCGACGGGGAACGACGAGGGGGGCCGCCGACGGGCGCCGTCTGGGCGACGCGAGTGGAGCGAGCAGCCCGGCGCTCGGCGCGAGCCCGATGAGCGTCAGCCATGGACACGATGGAAGATCACACGCGAACAGCGGAAGAAAGATTCTGGCGCACCCCTGCCTGGCGCACCAAATGTCGGATTTCGGGTTCCGGTAGACCCTTGAGGTTCGAACACTGGGGTGCGCGCGGAGATCTCTCCCCTACCGATCTACGTCTGATCCTCTCATATGAACTAAGATGAAAATGATGAACAATACAAGAGACACGAGGTTTATACTGGTTCGGGCCACCGTTGTGGTGTAATACCCTACTCCAGTGTGTGGCGTGGTGGATTGCCTTTGGGGCTGATGATGGACCAGTACAAAGGAAGAACAGCCTCGCGAGAGGTGTTCTTGAGCTGGTGTGATGAACTGCTAGGGTGAGTTCAGTCGCCTCTCTCTCTCTCTGCTAGGGTTATACCAGATTTCCAGCTGTCCCCCTACTCTGTGGTGGCTAGCTCTATTTATAGAGGCCCTGGGCCTCTCCCCAAATAATAAGCGGGAAGGGCGCCAACATTTGGCCATTTTGAAGGGGAACATCTAGTATAAGTTATCCTGACCAAAGGTGGTCTTCGGCTGCCAAAAGCAATGCTGATGATGCTGTCTTGGGCTCCACGGTGACCTCCATCCTGCCGCTCTGCTGGTCTTGGTCTCATTGCACCAGAATGGCAACCTTTGCCTGATGCCTTGGCCTGTGCTTGCCCCTTTTGCACCAAAGGGGAAACAAGGACCCTGCGCAGGCCGGTGCCCGCCTGGCGCCCGCCTGGCCTTGATCGTCATGGCTTGCGTCATGGGATCCTCGCGAGGTACCCTTGCATTGATCTCTCCGCCTCCTCGCGAGCCTGCCTGATGAGGCCGCTCTTGAAGAAGCTTCCTGTCGTCCGCCCCACGAGGCTTGGCCCCTCGCGAGGCTCTTGAGCTTGAGTTGATGAAGATGGGCCGCGCTGGGCCCCCACTTGAGCCACGCCGCAGGCCGCAGGTAGGCAAGTCTGGGGACCCCCGTTCCCAGAACGCCGACACTGTACATGGAGAGGCTGACAGTAGGGACGCACTAGGGTCATTGCATTACGCAAGTAGGTGCCTTGTTATTCCAAGCCAAAAAAATACTTCCTCCTAATTGTTTGAGAACTAGGTCCCACGCCATTGTCAATGTAGTCAATAAACGAGAAAATTGCACATCGAGTGCATAACACCAGGGACCCAGGAGCTCAATAGCGCGCTGTGCGGGGGCTGTGGCCCATCTAGCCCACGCTTACGCTTTTATTTAAGTACATGATGAGCCCAGTTGATATCTTTTTTCTTTCTGAAAATGGCTAGCCTTGTTCTTTTTTGGAGAATACCAAAACCGAGGCATACTTGCTTTTCTCAGCCCTGCTGGGCTGCAAATCTTTCAAGACGAGGAGAGATGTAAGTAGTAAGAAGTGGGCTTCCCCAGAAAATGGTTTATAAGTTGTAAGAAATGGGCTGTAAAGTTTGAAACCAAAACCAACCTACAATTACATTAAAATATCATTTTTTCTGTATTTCTCTACTCTCTACTCTTATAAAAACCAAAGCCAACTGGCAATTACATTAAAATATCGTCTTTTCTCCCACAAGATAAACTACTCATACAAATGCATCTTCATGTTTCGTGCAACGCACGGGCATCTTGCTAGTTAAGATTTTAAATTTCATTCATTTTTTTGCGGAGAATTTTTTTTTTGAATTTTATTTTGATATAATTTTTTAAAAATTATTTTTAACGTGACTTGAATTTTCGTGATTAAAAGAGTTCGGACCCCACCGAAATATGCAAAATTTCGTTGAATTTTTTAGCAGTGCCCAGAATATATGGTCTGTAATGCTAATAAAAAGAATATGGGCTTCAAATATCCTTAATAAGTAGCAAATGGGCTGTAAATTATTGGAAATAATGGCAAATGGGATGTATGTTGTTTTCTGCATATTTGGAGGCTAACTTCTGGGCCTACTAGGTTGACGATGACGCTATCCTAATTTTTTTGACGCGTGCGCAAGGCTTTGTCAACTTAGTCAACACAAAGCATTGACTGTATGATGTCCATCCAATGGCCGCGGTGCTTCTTCATTCTCTGATCTTCCTGCTCCAGCCACCCAAACCAGCGCTGGCGGGACTGCCTGCTCCTTCCCCCCGTGGCTGGTTGTGCTGCCGCCAGGCCATCCCTCTACGCACCCGCACATCCTGTTATTTTCCGGTGACGTCAGCCTCACCCCGCAGCCAACCAGTCAGTGCTCGTACTCCCCTTAGCATGGGCATCCGCTGCGGTGGCTTCGCCGACTCCGGGGCGTTCCCTTCCTGGGCCTCACCCTCATCCACCGCGGTTGTGCTCTCGGCGCGGTGAGGTCAACATGGTCAACATACAACAACCATCGAAAGAGGCTGACAGTAGGGGCCCACACAAGGAAATTCCTCCTTATTACGGGCAAAATAATGATTATTCCACCTGACAGTCGGGACACACTGGAAGAGCCTCTATATTTTGCGAAAAAACGTTTCCCCCGCTGACAGGTCAGACCCACTAGCTATATCTTCGCACGCAAGGAAATGTCTTGTTATTACGCACAAAAATATGAATACTCCCCCTGCTAGCTGGGACCCACACTAGTGGGAGGCTGACTTGTGGGCCCACTAAGATGACCGGGACAGAGGGCTTTGTCAACTTAGTCAATATGAACGATTCTAGCTCCAGTGACCGTACGATGTCCATCCAACGGCCATAGTGCTTCTTCAACCTCTGGTCTTCTTGCTACAGCCGTCCAAACAAGCGTCAGCTGTGCCTCCTGATCCTGCCTCCCGTGTCCGGCTGTGCTGCCACCGCTGGCCATGCCATCCCTCTATACGTACCCACACCTCGTGTTATTCTCCGGCGATGGCAGCCTCACACCGCAGCCGAAGCAGTCAACCCACGTACTCCCCACCACGTGGGCATCCACTGCCGCATCTTCCCCGGCTCCGCGTCGTCCCCTTCCTAGGCCTTGCCGTCATCCACCGCCCTGGTGCTCTCGGCGCGGCATGGTCAATGTGGTCAACGAGTGACTTCCGTCAGAAGAGTACTGTACATGGAGAGGCTGACAGCTGGGTCCACGGCCGCATTTATCCTCCTTATTATGCGCAAAATAATTATTGCTCCACCTGGCAGCAGGGACCCACCGGACGGGCCACCGTATTTCGCGAAAAAAGCTTTTCCCCCTGACTGCTAGGACCCACCAGCTACATCTTCGCACACAAGGAAGTGCTGACAGTCGGGACCCACCTGGTCGAAGCATACGTAGCGTTGTCATTCTGGTCGCGAACGTGTACATACATATGATCGGTCTGTCTGCAGGCTGCAGCGATGAACCGTGGCCGTGTAAGGAATGACACGTGTTGTAGTAGAGGCGCGCACGTAGCATGTACATGTACGTATAACGGCTAGGGTATAAGAAATAAATATGGCCACATACATACATACGGGCGGGGTCTCAAATGCGTACTTGCGCATACGTACGGCCAGGGCTCGTGTACATGGCTGGGCCGGAATGGAGAAGCCATCGTCATGATCATGGGGAGGCAATCAGCTGGGTCGGAACGGAATGCATCTTTGTTTTCATCAGGAGCCAAACGGCTTGGACGGAACAACCGATGGAAACGAGGCCTAGCGTATCGCAGAACGGAGAAAACAGCCTCGTGTTCGACCAGCCACGGTCAAAACGGGAGCCTGTTCATCGAGAGGGGTCTGGCGTACCGCAAAACGGAGGAAACAGACCTCCTACGGTGGAAACGGGGTCCTATTGATCGGGAGGGGTGTGGCGTACCGCAAAATGGAGGAAACAGACTTGTGTTGGAGCACTACGGTCGAAACGGGGGTCCTGTTCATTGGGAGGGGTGTGGCGTACCGCAAAACAGGACTCCGCGGGATACTGTTTGTCTCCACCGTCGACTACCTCCAGGGGCAACTGTTCATCCACCGTCGACCTCCTCCAACCTCTACCTGCGACTATGCATCCACGAGCTCATGTTCATCCATCCTCCACCGTTCGCTCCTCCACCAGCTACCACTACAAAAAATACACTTCCGGGATGATACGTGTTTGTCACAGTAGGTCTCGTTTTTTCTCATGCATTTACATCCATGAAAAATTTATGACAGAATCAAGATAGTCATACTTGTGCTGTCATAGAAGTGTTCCATGACATTACCAAAATTATCATCACGGAAGTGTCCACTTCCATGATGATAAATCGTGCATCACAGAAGTGCTTTCATCAAGGGTGATAGACACGTGGCATCCACCGTAACGGAACGTTGTTAAACTATCGGATCGGGTTTTGGATCCGATAACCCGTTAACAGCCCCGACCAATGGGAAATTTCCACGTGTAAAATTCTTATTGGCCGGACGAAACACATGTCAGCTCGTAAGTGGGTCAGATAGGCGCCTATGATATGTCGACACGTGGCATGGCCCAACAGTGCCCCATTTAGCTTACAAAGCCGACCCGTTTGACTTGGTCAAAAGTTAACAGGCTGGCCCATGAAAAGCATGTTAACAGTCTCTTAGCAAATAGCCCATTTTACGGCCCGTTAACTCACGACCCGTTAGGCCCTAAAGGAAATCAGCCCAACAACGTCATGTGGGCCGTCGAATATAATACCAGCCCATTTCACTTTCGGCCCATGTATGGCCCACGACGCCTTTCGGCCTGTATGAGGCCTTTGTATCTTTCGTTCCATTACAGGCCCACGGTGACTCTAGCCCATAATTAATAGTAAATTTCTTTATACCCGTTAACGGCCCGTGATTCACATGGGCCGTTTCCAGCCCGTGTTAGCTTTCGGCCTATTGACGGCCCATACGTTCTTGGGCTCCTTTTCGGCCCTCGATTACTTCCGGCCCGTTACTGGCCTGTTCCCCGAATGGGCCAAATTCGGCCCATGGCAAGAGTCGGCCCGTTACTGGCCTGTTCCACTAATGGGCCAAATTCAGCCCATGGCAAGAGTCAGCCCGTTACTGGCTTGTTACCCTAATGGGCCAAATTCGTCCCATGGCAAGAGTCGGCCCGTTTCTGGCCTGTTAACCAGTTGCGCCGTTTCCAGCCCGTCCTATATTCTGGCCCATTAACGACCTGTTATGCCTGTGATAGAATTAAGCATTTGCTCTCCTACGGCCTGTTAACGACATGTTACCGTGCTGGGCCGATACAATTACGCCCGATTACGGCCCATGTAGACCCATTTATCCGATGGCCCGAGGCCCACCAATGACAGGCCTATTTATCAATGGCCCATAGGAGACCCATGGATCCTACGGGCCGTATATGGACGATGGTAGTTGCGGCCACTAGCAAACCAGGGAAAAAGAAGACTAGGAAATAAATAAGGCCGAAACTAACGCTAGGCTATTAAGGCGATTGCACAGATTACATCCACTCGGCATCAAAGATCGCCACCACTTCAAATATAGGGAACACCCTACACTATACAAAAATGGCTTGCTGTTTTCTTCAGGCGGTGGCTGCACGTTAAGAATAAATTTTGTATCGCACCAAAACAAATTACAACTATATAACAAAAGGAAGGTTGGCATAAAACTTAACAGTCTAGCAGATAAATGCACCACCAGAAGTTCAGAAGCTCAGTTCATTTGACCTGACTATTACGTTTTCATGTTGTATTGTCCGATGGAGCACCATAACCCTCGCCTTCATTTCCACTAGGCTCCTGAACAACATAGCAAATGTCTGATAGTCTGGTTTCAAAACCATGCATATCTTGACGACATTGAGCAATGTTTCTCCTTGTTTCACAAAGGGTCTCTGTTAGGGAATGGACTTGTGTCTGGAGCGCAGATACAACATTGCTTTGAGCTTGCATATCTTGATCATGAGGCAGTTTGGACGATATTGCCTTAACAACCAACCCAGTATTACGCAGGAACATGCTTTTGGCACTGTTAGTGGACAGGTACTGACCCACTATAGCAAGAGCTGACATTGCGGTTATAGTTGCCTCGCCACCTTCAGAAGGTGGCGGTTCCACCATTTTTTCCATAGCTCGCTGAAAAGTTGAGGTTTTACATTAGTAGTACCAGAACAGAATATATTAAGGAGGCAGCAAAACCAAACAAAATAGCTTTGCTCTATATACAGAACTTATTCTGGTGAACCCATGTAAAATATTAGTTGTATTTTATTGCAAAGTACATAATAAAACCAGGTTCCAAACATATGACCATGTACCATCGCTAATGTATTGTCTATTTCTTCACATTATATTGAGGGCTAAGGATAAAGAGACGAAGTTTATAATACGGTAAGCATAGTATGACGTCATTCATATCACAAAACAACTGAGAACAGACAAACAGGCAATTGTAACGTTGTGTGGGCAAGTCCAGCATGGAACTAGATTACGTGTCAAGATCAAAGGAACATCACTCCTCTCTTTTAAACCTTGTAAGGTGCAATGATACGCTAAGACAATTGTGTATAAAATTGAAAAGAGTAATAGACATTGGCTGCAAACCATGCAGTTCAAGGCACAAGTCAGAGTAAGTAGTAGTTAAAAGGCATGAGGATTAAGGACTTACAACAGCGGCTTTGACTGGTGTAGTAATGCCCTTCTTCTTGCTGGTGTGACAGTCCTTGAAGATTTCCACAGCATTTGGTTCAGGTACTTTTTGGTCCTTGCGGGCTTTCCTCTGCATTTGAAACAAGTCAATATAGATCTGATAATATGGTACAACAAAAAGAGTGAAATGGTAGCTAATTACAAGAGCCTCGCAGTGTGCAATATAGCTATGAGATCCTGTCGTCTGTTGGAATTTCACTTTCCTATGATTGGCCTTGTTCTTTGAACAGTTCACCTACAAGAAGATAGATTTGTGTGGCACATGCATAAATAGGACTTCAACATGTGATCTGATGACATATATATAATGTACCTGATACTTGGGATCGGACCAGTGTTTAACAAGGCCTCTCCAGTCTTCATCAGATATATTTTCCACTGGAGATGTTTGGGCAAGTTCACTGTTAGCCTTTCCTTCAAAGTGAGTTTTCCTCAAGTTATACCAATACTGTCGCAGAGAAGACTTGAAAACATGGGTGCAAGCTTGTCTGGTTGCATCATCTTGGCTATCCAACTTGAACCTCAGTTGTTGAAAATTATGGGAGTCTCATTATCAGCAACCTAGAAAGTATTGGACAGAGCAAGATGATATTACTAGTTTCCATACATAACCATACTTATAGATAAATGGTCAAGGAAGATGTTGAACTGGGTTTCGTCTTTGTCATTCCTGTACTGAATCCATGTTGGGAGGATACGTACATGACACTTAACAGCAACCGCTGCCTCTGATACTAACTTGGCTGACTCTGTAGCATCACGTGGCCTTTTTAAACCTGCCTCAAAACGGATTTCCATTCTTCCTCCTCTATATTTAGTTAACCTATCGAGCATTATCCCTCATGTTTGTTTCCTCTTGCGCCTAGGTGCTAGTCCAACAACAAACATAGGAAGTGTTAGTGTACATCAAACTATGAGACTACATATAAAGAAGCATGCAACTGTAACTTGACTCCACCAACTACCTTCTTGCTGTTGAAGCTCACAAGGTTCATCTGATATTGCCAACTCGTCTTGTGTCAAGAGTGCTTGGGAAGTAGTGTCAGGTGGCAAGGGAGCTTGGGAACGTGCTGCTAGCTCAGTTGACGCACGAGTACGTCGTGCAGCTGGTTGTACTATGGTAGGTGTTGCAAGAACTAGGGTTGTCTCTGCTTGTTTGGTGGCAGCTATTTGTTTCTGTTTGTCTTTTTTTGCAACTCGTGTAGCATGGGATGCCGTGTTTGTAGAATTTTCTGCTGGACTTTGACCTTCTAGTGCACCATCAGTACCAGCAGAATCTGCAGGATTCATCCGCTTCTCATTCCTTGCTGTTCTGTGTTTCCTCCTCTTTCTCTGTTCCATGTTATGTCAAGCCGACAAGAAAAACGAATAACAATTTAGTTCTTCAGATCAAATTGATGCGTGATGCAGACGAACTGAACTTGGATGTTAGACAACCACATGATAGGAGGATGTAATATGTATGAAAAATAGGACGGAAGAGATAACCAGAACTATGATGTGTAAACTAAGAAGAAGACATTTCACCAAATTAGAAGCAATGCAATGGAAAGTAGACACCATATGAAAGATGCTACAAATATCGCTCTGCCAAGTTAACAGTGTCTCATCATAAATGGCGTTTAAAAAAATGTGAAGCAGTATAAGAAATAAATCATATGCAAGATGCAAACAACATCACACTACCATGTTAGAGGTCTCTCGTCATTAGTGCCATTGCATATTCACAGCATTGGATATTCACAGCTTATGATGTGTAAACTAAGGAGAAGGCATTTCAACAAATTAGAAGCAATGAAAGCTAGACACCATATGAAAGATGCAACGAATATCACTCTAGCAATTTAAAATTGTCTCGTCATAAGTGCCATTTCAACAAATTAGTAATACAAGCTAGAAAAGAATGTGAGATGTAACCTATATCACACTCCGAAGTCAAACGTGTCTTATGATAAGTGATTGTTGCAGGTTACACAACAGTAGTAATTTGATGTGAGAACATGGTGTGATAGACAGATATTGTATGTTCTAGAAACAGGAACACGTGTCTTATTCAAGTATAATGTGTAAAGTAAGCAGATGGAATTCAACAAAATTAGAAGCAATACAAGCTAGACATCACACATAACATGCAACCACATATAACAGTGCCAAGTTAGAGGGAGCACCGGTGATGCTGCATTAGGGGAGACGTGCTCATCATAAACACAGCTTTGTTGAGTGTCTATGCATGTGTTGTCTTCAAAATCATCTTGGGGGTGTGGAGGAGTAGAAACTGTAGAGGCCCTCCGTTCGGAAGAAGCACCTTTATCCGCTGCCTTGCTAACTTCCTTCCGCTTTATTGATTTTGAATTGTCAAGTAAAACCGACAAGAAAAAGCAATAAAATTCTCTCTTCAGAACTCATTCATGCATGATACTGACAATCACTACTTTGATGTAAGACAAACACATGATACCAGGATGGAATATGTACGAAAAACAGGACGGCATAGCATGTTCACAACTGTTTGTGTAAACTAAGCAGAAACCATTCCAGCAAATAAGAAGCAATGCAAGCTAGACACCACATGAAAGATGCAACCAATATGACTCTGCCAAGTTAAAAGCATCCCATCATAAATGGAATTCCAAAAAATTAGAAGCAGCGCATGCTATAAATCATATGAAAGATGCAACTAATATCGCACTGCATATACTAAAGGTGTCCCTTCATGTTGATTGATGCGGGATACAAAAAAACAATAGTTTTATGTAAGGACATGCTTAATAGACAGATGTACTATGTACTAAATACAGGAAGGCATGTCACATTAACAGGTATAATGTATAAGATAAGCAGACTAGCACATGCAGTTTAACCAGATTGGAAGGATTACAATCTAGACACCATATGCAACATGTAACCACATATCACGCTGTCAAGTTAGAGCAAGCACCTGCGATGCTAGTGTAGGAGAAATGCTGTAATAAACTACAGAGCTACGTTCACTATCTTCATCTAGCATTTCTGTTTCTAGAGAATCATGTCGGGAGGCTGACAATGCATTCTTTAAATGAGGAGTAGTCCCCTTGCTTGCCTGCGTCATCATAAGTGATTAATGAGGGATACACAAGAACATTTGTTTGATGTAAGAACATGGTTAATACACAGATGTACTAGTATGTACCAAAAACATAAAGGCATGTCATATTCAAAGGTATAATGTGTAAGCTAAGCAGATGCAATTTAACCAAATTGCAAGCAATACAAGCTAGACATCCGTCTGGAGTGGTGAGCATGATCACCTAGGACCTGAGAGCCTGGTGGGAGGCGGGCTGCTTCACCACCATCACAGCTTTTTAGTTGGCTTCCAGGTGATGCCTATCTTTGTTGGGCTTGTCACTGGCTCGGCCAGTGCCCTGACTAGCTATTTGTCTTCTAGTGCTCACGGGATGGTGGTTCATGTAAAAAATATCTTTCCTTATCTTACCCACTTCAGCCTTTCGAATAAAAGCTAGACACCATATGGAACATGCAACCACATATGACACCGCGAAGTTAAAGCAAGCACCTTGGATGGTGGTTCACTGTGAGCGAGGTCATCAACTCCAGAGCTACGTTCCCCGTCTCCATCTGCTGACACTACACCCTTTAAAACGTTGAAACGTGTCTTGCCTAGCCGCACACCAAACTGGAGCGACTTCTCTCTTTTCTTTTTGGCTTCTCTCATGGCAGCAGAGTAAGGGTGAAGTGTGTGCAGAACTAGTGCATTGTAAAAGTAGCAGATAGCAGCTGGGTGAAAAATAAATGACAGGAGACATATGATAGCTCTACAACATTGCATGGCAAACAAAATTAGATTCTACCCTGTATGATTTTGTAATATATGAGCACAGGAAATGTAGGTACTCTTCCAGCACACCACCACATGTGGTCATATCTAAGATAACAATCGACTGAAAATAAATAGGTCAGTCGATTTTTTAAGGAACGGGCAGATGGCCTTCGTCTACCTCACACCACCGCCGTGCTTGGCAGTGCCCCCAGGCCATCTCTTTAATCCCGGCCGACCACCAGATCGGGCGCCAGTAGCTCTAGGCCGCACACGCCCCTAACATAAACACCAAGACGCTGCTTCCTCGGCGTAATAGGCATACTAGCGCCTGTTACGCTGGGGAATGCTTTCGTTAATTGGGAATCAAGTGGCAAGAAATTGAAATTCAGGGGGGCGACGAACCTCTAGATAAGGTGAAAGAGTATATGAGGAGAAACCTTGTGCATCGCGAGTTACTATGAACATCTAGTATCAAGAAGAAGCGGTCAACTAGTGTCTTCTGTGGGATGAATACCGTGCAAGCAGAGACATAAGATTTGCACGAATAAAGGAAGAGGAGTACCTTTTTCGGTTGCCGGTGTGGTCACCTCCACAAGTCGCGCCAATTTTCTTCTTTTTACCAGGGAAACCGATGTTCTGGAGGGTGCAGGCTTGGACGAACCCATGGCCAAATTGTTGATTGTGTTGCCGTGGCCATATGTCGGCGAAGCGGAAGCAGATCCGAGGTGGCGAAGGACGGCGTAGGAGGAACAGCTCCGGTGCGGTGGAGGGTGGCGAAGTTGGAGCGGCAACGGTGATGCGCAGGACGGCGTGGTTGAACTGGCTCGGGTACGGACGGCTCGGCCTCGGCTTCAACTACTAGCCGTGGAGGGCGTTGCGGTTGAGGTTGCGGTGGATGACGACATCGGGGTATTGGCTCCGGCGTGATGGAGGAGGGCGGCGGTTGATGGGTGGGATGGGGTGGCGGATGGAGGACGGAGGACGCCGGGGTTTCGCGGCTGGTGGAGAGGTAGTTTTGGCGCCCATGGAGTACGAATGGGGAATCAGACGGGTGGGGGGGAACCATGTTTCGGTCTGGGACGCGCTTGTTTTTGGCTTTTTTGAACAGAAGATGGGACGCGTGTTGTGGTTCTAAGACTGACAGCAGAATAGGGGGTAGGAATGTAAAGGCAAGATCCTAGCTATGGAGGAGTTGTACACACGAGTTTACGAGTTTAGGACCTTCTCGGAGGAAGTAGCAACCCTACGTCTCGGAGCCAAGATGCAGTCGACTGAATATATGTGTGTGAATTACAGAAAGTACGAACCCTTGTCCCAGAGGAGGGGGTGGCTTATATAGAGTGCGCCAAGACCCCAGCTCCCCTCCGTTACACAAGGTTCAATGCTCATAAAGGAGGGGCGTTACTGGTAACGCCTGCAGTAAAGTGTTGTAAATGCCCATAAAGCTATGGTTTAAGTCCTGACCGTTGTAGAGTGGAGGGTTTCTCAACTTCTGGTGGTCGAGTGTCTTCAAGGTGGTCGAGTGAGCACATCTTCACGGTCGAGTGGATGATGGTTTCTCTTCGACTGCTTCCGATTCTTTGTAGAGATGTCCTTGGGGAGGGTATGTTGGACAGATCCATGACCCTACCCTAAGTACATAGCCTCATCATTAGCCCCCGAATGGATCAGGGTTTGAGTGAGGAAGGAGTTGGAAACGCTTCCGACCCATTCTTTGTGCTATGAGTATATCTTGTTCTGGAACAATGAGTTGAGGTGACGACGTCGACTCCTTTCTCAATAGCCTTGGTCCATTCTTGGTTTTTGTCGAGTGGATTTTCACGGTAGAATTCCGAATGATGATGTAGAGGATGTTTGTCTTCAGTCTGACAGGTCGCTTTGCTCTCCGCGGATTTTGCGGGATTCGAATTTTGGGAAGCGCGCCAAACGCACGGGACCAAGGTTATCGGGATGGATTAGGCAAGTCTCATCGATCCCCGCGCCACCTTTTTCGCCATGTACTGCGCGCGTGACTGTTGCGGGATTTGTTTAGATCGTCTGGGTCCACCAGCCAGTCATTCGGGTGACGACCTTATTAAAGGCCCCGGACCAGGCCTCTGCCCCGTGCGCTCCCATTCTCTCTCTCTTCTTCTCCTGATCTCTCCGCCACGCTCGCTTCCGCTCTCGTCGCCGGACTCTCACTCGAGCTCGAACCGTTGCCATGGGGAAAGAGAAGATGGTGGCGTTGGAGCGCGCAAAGAAGGCGACCGCGAAAGCGAAGGGCAAGCGGACCAGCCGGGCCGAATCCTCGTCGAGATTCGGCCTGCCGTTGGGCTGGATCTAGGGCGACTGGATCCACTCGACAATTACCCAGGACGACATCGATGACCTGGTGGAGGGGGGACTGATCCCCCACAAGTCGGCACGGCTCCCGGGGAATGAAACCGAGCCGCAGCCAAGGGAGGGTGAGTGTGTTCTCCTCGCCACCCACGTAGATCGCGGATTCTCACTGCCTCCCCATCCTTTGTTCCGGGTTTTTTTGAAATTCTTTGGGTCTCAACTTCACCATTTCACTCCAAACACCATAGTCTATCTGGCTGCTTTCGTGTCGATGTGTGAAAGTTTCTTGGGCTGTCGACCGCACTGGGGTCTTTTGAAACACATCTTCACATGCCGCTCCCAGTCGGTCAAAAAGGTCAAATCGAGTGATGAGAAGACACAAGTGATCCAGATGTGCGAGGGTCTGGGGGTCCAGATGAGGAGTAAGAGTACCTTCCCTGCCATGATCCTTCCCGACTCGGTCCGGGGCTGGCAGTTGACTTGGTTCTAATGCAAGGATCAGTCGACCCCGGTTCAGTCGACTGGACTTCCTCCCTTTTCTTTGGCTCGAGTGGAGAAACCCGCCCCCCTGAAGGTAGTTCCAGAAGAGAAGGTGCATGTCAAGGTGCTGGTCGAGCGGGTCGTCCAACTTGTCCGTGACGGGGTGACCGGGATGGACCTGTTGGAGGTCTTTCTTGGTTGACGCATCCAACCGCTTCAGGCACATGATCATCCGATGTGGATGTACTCTAGGCTCAAGGATTCCACTTGGATCCACCCGGAGGATGTCAACGAGGATACCTTGGAGAAGTGGTTGATGGAGATCACCAGCAACAAAGACAACCCCCGGGGGTCTAGGAGGGTGATTCCATTCGACAACTCGCACCAGCCGGAGGAGGTATAATTCTGTTTTATCAAGTATCTTTCCGATTCACCGTGTGATATCATGTTTATGGTCGACTAAATTTCCTTTGATCGTTGTCCTTTCAGGCCCTCATCGACATGTACTCAATGCCCAACGGAGTGCAGGATCAAGACGCCAAGGAAGAAGCGAGCGGGGGCGAGAGCGGCGAGGAGCATTCGGATGCCGAGGAGGACGAGGAGAGCGACGAATCGACTGATGACGAAGAAGTCGACTCGCCTCCTCGCAGGGAGAGGAGAACCAAACACGCTCACGACCCGGAGAGCGCTCCGGACTTGGTGGCCGCGCCGATTGGTCAGTCTTCGAAGCATCCCAGGACGTCTTCCCCAACACCGACTGAGAAGGCTCCAAAGCAGTCCAAAGTTGCGCTACCACCAGCGCCGAAAGCGTCGAAAGCCACCTCCTCCAAACTGCCAAAAGCTTTGCCCAGGATCAAAGTGGCCGTTCCTACTATCTCCAGGTAACCATTTGACTTGTCCTTTTCGTCGACTCGATTAACTAGACATAACCGATTGAATGCGGGTCTTTGCAGTGCTGCCACGTCAGGAACCTCTTCTTTCTAGTACCGGGACGAGGAAATGGAAGATGCGATAACCTCCAACCCAGGTATAAACTCTTGCGACTTTGTTCTTGATTCTTTGGTCGATTGCGTTCGAGTGGTTCACTTGGGGTCAAATGATCTGCCTTGCAGCTCCACCCAACATCATTGATCTTCCAGATGACGATGAAGATGTGGCTCTTAAGCCCAGGAAGAGCAAGAAGGTAGCAGCTGGTAGGATGTCTCGGCAAGAACCCACTATGACACCTCCCGTCCGTCAATCTGAAGACGCGGGCAGGGCTTCTGTGACCTTCGCTGCACCCTTGTGGAGTGAGCACCCCACACCGCCGACTGCGCCTGTGATTCCTTCAGTCGTCCAACTCCGCACCACGGAGCTCCAAGCCGCCGCACCTGGGTCGACTGCTCACTTTTTCACCAGCTATCCCGTCCCGGACAACCAGTCGGAAGCGGCTGCGGAAGCCGTCCGACAGGCTGACATGATGATGGAGCTGGTGAAGACGGTCCATGAGAACATCCAGGCTGCCTACGACGCCAGTGCTGCCCTTCGGGCCAATGTCCAGGTGAGTAGACTTTCCGACTGTTTTTTCTCTGTGAGGAAGTGTTACTTGAAAAAATCTTCTTCTACATAATCTGCTGTTGTTTGCGTCGAATTAGAGCACCCACTGGGTGTTTTGTTGCTTTTGGTAGTTTCGATCTTCCACTCGGTCTGGGCGAGTGGGATCTGAACCGGTGGGGGCACGCTAAGTGCACCCACTGGGTGTAGTCCCCGAGACCACGGTTGACTGCTAGCACTCGACTAAGGTCTAAGTTCTTCTTTCTTTTCTTTTTTTACTCCTTACACTCAACTCCGGCGGGCCGGTCGAGTAGGATCCGAACCAGTGGGGGCACGCCAAGTGCACCCACTGGGTGTAGTCCCCGAGACCGTAGTCGACTACTGGCAGTCGACTGGGGTCTGAATAGCTTTTTTGTCTGGTCCGTGCGGACCGGTCAAGTTGAGTCTTAGTCCGCAGGGGCACGCCAAGTGCACCCGCTGGGTGTATCCCCTGAGACCGCAGTCGACTGTGTGAAGTCGGCTGGGGTCTAAGCGAACTTCTTTAGGTTTTATTCACTCGGAAGTAAACAACCTTTGATCTTATCGACTGATCCATCTTTTTCCTTCTGCAGAAGTCTTGTACTCTTATTTCTAAGTTTGCTGAACTTGAGGAGAAGCAGAGGCAACTCAACCTCGACTTGGAATTAGCCCAGCAGAACCTGAAGAAAGCTCAAGACGAAGCCGCTGGTACGGAAGGTAACTGACTGTCGACTGACTTTCAATATATTTCTTTGATCTCTTCTTTGATTCAATTGTTTTTTTGCAGAGAAAATGAAGTTGGCTCTGGAGAAGAAGGACTCAGACCTCGCCGCCGCGCAAAAAGCAGCCCAAGATAAAACTGCTCTCGCAGACCAGAAGCTTGCTTCAATCGGAACGCTAGAAGGAGAGGTGAACAAACTGAAATCTTGTCTTAATGAAGCTAACTGCGAAGTGACCTGTCTGAAGAAGGATAAGGTCGTCCTGAATGAAAAGTTGGAGTCTGCGATCCGCAAGAGGAATGACACGGAAGCTTATCTGAGGACTCTCGCCAAGAAGCTTTATCTCATGCTGGAAGGTATTTCTTTTAATCCGACTGTGTTGATGCTTGCGATCGGATCTTGCTCGGTTGATTGACTAAGTTTTGGCTGCAGAATTCTGCCAAGACTTCGACGAGGAAACTGGAAGGGTCGAGACAGGTCTGGACCCTATCGCTTCCCCAGTCTGCGATGAAACTGTGATGAATGTGCTCCGACTGGAGTCCCGTATCGCCAGCGCCACAAGCTACCTCATGCACCTGAAGGAGGTAGTCTCTCGAATCGACTCATCACTTTGGCCGGGGGCGACGTTCAGAATGACCTGGAATCCCTGATGACTCGACTGAACGAGATCCCTGACCGAGTGCAAGAATGGAAGAAATCCTCCGCCTGGTGTGGTGCTGACGTGGTGCTGTCCTTGGTGCGAGTCCATTGCAAGGAGGCTCGTGAAGACAAGCTGGTTGCGATCAAAGTCGCTAACACCAAAAAGCACGACTTCCAGTCCTTCATGGAGACTTTCATTGCTACCGCCACTCGGATCGCTGATGGGATCGACCTGGACTCATTCGTGGAGCCTGCCAGCCCTCCTTCGGCCGAGTGAACAAACTTATGAAACTTGAATCTGCTTTATATTTGCCTCGGAATGTCGAGTGATTGCTGTAACTGTTGAACTCCTTTGGGCTTGATGCCCGAGTACTTTTGATTTGCTGCTAGGAATTTTTAGGATTTATCTGAATTTGGTTTATTTCCGAATGTGCTTGCGTTTGCCTTCGAATGGACTTTGCTCACTGCTTAGAATAGTCCTTGCGCTGGAGACGCAGCTCTGAGGTGGTGGCTCCAGTCGACCTGCGCTTCGTCATCCTTGCGGATAGGGATGGAGCGGACGTTGTACTTGTGTCGTAGCTCCGAAGGAGAAGGTTGTAGTCGACTTACACCTCGTCGTCCTTGCGGATAGGGATGGAGCAGACGTTGTACTTGTGCCGTAGCTCCGAAGGAGAAGGTTGCAGTCGACCTGCACCTCGTCGTCCTCACGGATTGGGATGGAGTGGACGTTGTACTTGTGCCATAGCTCCGAAGGAGAAGGTTGAAGTCGACCTGCACCTCGTCGTCCTTGCGGATAAGAGTATGTTTCGGACTTAGGCGAGCACTGGACTGTAGCTAAGACTCCCGAGTGGGAGGACTGTTCTCCACTCGGTAGGATTTTTTCAAACTTAGGCGAGTACTGGACTGCAGCTAAGCCCCTGAGTGGGAGGATTTCTCTCCACTCAATAGGATTTTTTCAAACTTAGGCAAGTATTGAACTGCAGCTAAGTCTTCTAGTGAGATAACTTAGGCGAGTACTGGACTGCAGCTAAGCCCCCAAGTGGGAGGATTGCTCTCCACTCGGTAGGATTTTTTGAAACTTAGGCGAGTACGGGACTGTAGCTAAGTCTCCTAGTGAGAGAACTTAGGCGAGTACTGGACTACAACTAAGCCCCCGAGTGGGAGGATTGCTCACCACTCAGTAGGATTTTTTCAAACTTAGGCGTGTACTGGACTGCAGCTAAGCCCCCAAGTGGGAGGGTTGCTCTCCACTCGGTAGGATTTTTTCAAGCTTAGGCGAGTGCTGGACTGCAGCTAAGTCTCCTAGTGAGAGAACATAGGCGAGTACTGGACTGCAGCTAAGCCCCCGAGTGGGAGGATTGCTCTCCACTCGGTAGGATTTTTTCAAACTTAGGCGAGTACAGGACTGCAGTAAGTCTCCTAGTGAGAGAACTTGGGCGAGTACTGGACTGCAACTAAGCACCCGAGTGGGAGGATTTCTCTCCACTCGGTAGGATTTTTTCAAACTTAGGCGAGTACTGGACTGCAGTTAAGCCCCCGAGTGGGAGGGTTGCTCTCCACTTGGTAGGATTTTTTCAAACTTAGGCAAGTACTAGACTGTAGCTAAGTCCCTGAGTGGGAGGATTGCTCTCCACTCAGTAGGATTTGTTCAAACTTAGGCGAGTACTGGACTGCAGCTAAGTCTCCTAGTGGGAGAACTTAGGCGAGTACTGGACTGCAGCTAAGTCCCTGAGTGGGAGGATTGCTCTCCACTCGGTAGGATTTGTTCAAACTTAGGCGAGTACTGGACTGCAGCTAAGTCTCCTAGTGAGAGAGCTTAGGCGAGTACTGGACTGCAGCTAAGCCCCCGAGTGGGAGGATTGCTCTCCACTCGGTAGGATTTTTTCAAACTTAGGCGAGTACTGGACTGCAGCTAAGTCCCCTAGTGAGAGAACTTAGGCGAGTACTGGACTGCAGCTAAGCCCCCGAGTGGGAGGATTGCTCTCCACTCGGTAGGATTTTTTCAAACTTAGGCGAGTACTGGACTGCAGCTAAGTCTCCCAGTGAGAGAACTTAGGCGAGTACTGGACTGCAGCTAAGCTCCGGAGTGGGAGGATTGCTCTCCACTCGGTAGGATTTTTTTGAACTTAGGTGAGTACTAGACTGCAGCTAAGTCTCCTAGTGAGAGAACTTATGCGAGTACTGGACTGCAGCTAAGCCCCTGAGTGGGAGGATTGCTCTCCACTCAGTAGGATTTTCTTTCGAACTTAGGTGAAACGGATTCATGACTAAGCCCACCCACTGGGGGATTTCAGAAGTAAATAAGAACACAACAATCGAATGATAGGACCATAAGTTCTTGTCTTTGGTAAACAAATTACAAAGGTGTTTCTTATTACATTTTATTCGAAAGAGTGCTTAAGTAGAAAAGGGGCGGAGCAGCTCCGCGTTCCAAGCCCGTGGCTCATCTTTCTGATGCTCTATACTATAAAGATGATATGCTCCGTTGTGGAGAACTTTGGTGATGATGAAGGGGCCCTCCCAAGTCGGGGCAAGCTTGTGTGGTTTCTGTTGATCCACTTGAAGAACTAGGTCTCCTTCTTGAAAGGCTCGACCCCTCACATTTCTGGCGTGGAATCGACGCAAGTCTTGCTGATAAATGGTCGAGCGGATCAAGGCCATCTCTCTTTCCTCCTCTAAGAGATCGACTGAATCTTGTCGGGCCTGCTCTGGTTCCTCTTCGAGGAAGAGCTCAACTCGGGGTGCATTGTGGAGCAGGTCACTTGGCAGAACAGCTTCGGGTCCATAGACTAAGAAGAAAGGAGTTCATCCGGTTGACCGATTAGGAGTTGTCCTTAAACCCCACAGAACTGACAGAAGTTTATCAACCCAAGCACCTGTTGCGTGTTTGAGATCACGCATCAGTCGGGGTTTCAGTCCTTTGAGAATTAGGACATTGGCTCTTTCTGCTTGTCCGTTCGACTGCGGGTGAGCGACAGAAGCATAGTCGACTCGAGTGCACTGAGAGGCGCAGAAAGCTCTGAACTCATCGGAATCGAAGTTCGATCCATTGTCCGTGATGATGCTGTGTGGGACTCCATATCTGAATGTCAATTCTCTGATAAAACTAATAACGGTGTTAGCATCAAGGTTCTTGATAGGTTTAGCTTCGATCCATTTGGTAAACTTGTCGACTGCAACGAGCACATGAGTGAAGCCGCTCCTGCCTGTTCTCAGTGGTCCAACCATATCCAGTCCCCAAACAGCAAAGGGCCAGATGAGGGGGATGGTATTTAGGGCTGACGCTGGCTTGTGAGACATGTCGGAGTAAAATTGGTAGCCTTCACATCTGTCGACTATATCTTTCACCATTTCATTTGCTCATGGCCAATAGAATCCAGCTCGGTATGCTTTAGCCACGATGGCCCGAGAGGACGCATGATGACCACAGGTCCCCGAGTGGATGTCGTTGAGGATCATTCGACCTTGTTCTGGTCTTATGCATTTCTGACCGACTCCAGTCACGCTTTCCCTGAACAGCTGCCCTCTTATCACAGTAAAGGCCTTGGATCGACGAACGATCTGTCGAGCCTCTTCTTCATCCTCTGGGAGTTCTTTCCTGAGGATGTACACAATGTACGGCACCGTCCAGTCGGGAGTAATGGCCAGAACCTCCATGATCAGGTCGACCATGGTTGGGACCTCGACTTCAGTTGGATCCGTGGCGCTCTTAGGTTGCTAGGGCTCTTCAGTGAAAGGATCTTCCTGAACTGTCGGCGAGTGAATATGCTCCAAAAACACATTGCTGGGAATGGCTTCTCTCTTGGAACCTATCTTTGCCAAATCGTCGGCTGCTTGATTTTTTAGTCGGGGTATGTGGTGGAGTTCTAACCCCTCAAACTTCTTCTCAAGCTTTCTCACCGCATTGCAGTAACCAGTCATGGCTGGGCTTCTGACGTCCCACTCCTTCATCACTTGATTAACTACCAAATCTGAGTCGCCATAGACCATGAGGCGACGGACGCCGAGTGAGATGGCCATGCGCAACCCATACAGGAGTGCTTCATATTCTGCTTCATTGTTGGAGGAATCAAAGTGAATCTGGAGGACATATCTGAGCCTATCTCCTCGAGGGGATACCAGAACTACTCCAGCACCAGAACCGTTCAGCATCTTGGATCCATCAAAGAACATGGTCCAGTGCTCAGAGTGAACTTGAGTCGGCAGTTTCTATTCGATCCACTCGGCGAGGAAATCTACTATTGCTTGGGACTTGATAGCTTTCTTTGCCTCAAACTTGATATCCAAGGGAAGGAGTTCAATCGCCCATTTGGCCACTCGACCAGTTGCATCTCTGTTGTGCAGAATCTCTGCTAAGGGAGCGTCGCTGACGACTGTAATAGAGTGATCCGAAAAATAGTGTGCAACCTTCTTCGTGGTCATGTAAATCCCATAGACAAGCTTCTGATAATGAGGATATCTCTGCTTTGACGGGGTCAGGATTTCAGAAATATAATAAACTGGGCGTTGAACTTTATAGGCTTTTGCTTCTTCTTCCCGCTCGACCGTAAGTACTGTACTGACGACTTGTCCAGTGGCTGCTATATAAAGCAGTAGAGGCTCTTTACTGATTGGAGCAGCAAGCACCGGCTGGGTGGAAAGCAGGGCTTTTAGCTCTGCATATGATGCATCAGCTTCTGGGGTCCATTCGAACTTGTCTGATTTCTTCATCAGTCGGTAAAGAGGTAGCGCCTTTTCACCGAGGCGAGAAATGAATCGACTTAGGGCGGCCAAGCAACCAGTAAGCTTCTAGACATCATGCACACGCACAGGGCATTTCACACGGAGTATCGCGCCTACTTTCTCTGGGTTAGCATCGATTCCTCGTTCAGAAACAAGAAAACCGAGTAACTTTCCGCCTGGAACTCCAAACGTGCACTTTGATGGATTGAGCTTGATATCATACCTTCTGAAGTTGGCAAAGGTTTCAGCAAGGTTAGTTAGTAGGTCGAAACCTTTACGTGACTTGACCACAATGTCATCCATGTATGCTTCCACATTCCTACTGATCTGAGTAAGCAGGCACTTCTGAATCATCCGCATGAATGTGGCTCCGGCGTTCTTCAAGTCAAATGGCATTGTGACATAACAGAATCACCCAAACGGGGTGATAAAAGTTGTCTTTATTTCGTCGGGTCCGTACAGACGGATCTGGTGGTACCCGGAGTAGGCGTCCAAAAAGGACAAACGCTCGCACCCTACAGTCGAGTCGACTATCTGATCGATGCGAGGGAGAGGGAAGTGATCTTTCGGGCAGGCTCGATTGATATGCTTGAAATCAATACACATGCGAAGTGAGTCGTCTTTCTTTGGGACCATGGCAACATTGGCTAACCACTCGGAGTGATAAATCTCTCGGATAAACTCAGCTGCCAAAAGCCGAGCCACCTCTTCACCGATTGCCTTTCTTTTCTGGACGATGAACCGTCGAAGATGCTCTTTCACTGGTTTCACCTTCGGGTCGACTCACAAACGATGCTCAGCTAGTCCCCTGGGAACACCCGGCATGTCAGAAGGCTTCCATGCAAAGATGTCCCAGTTCTCACGGAGGAACTGGATGAGCGCTTCTTCCTATTTGGAGTCGAGTGTGGTTGAAATGTGAGTCGGAGCTGCATTGGGATCCGTTGGGTGGATGTGAATCGACTTCGTTTCACCAGACCACTGGAATGCTGAATCTGTGGCTGGCTTCTTGGCTCGAAGCAAGTCACTCGGATCTGCATTTTTCTGGTATTCTTGCAATTCTACCACGGCCATCTGGGCATCGGCGATCTTTGAGCCCTTCTGGAAGCATTCTTCTGCCTTCTTCGGGTTACCAGAGATAGTGATCACTCCTCTGGGACCAGGTATCTTCAGTTTGAGGTACATGTAATATGGTCGAGCCATAAATCGTGCATAAGCTGGTCTACCTAGAATTGCATGATAAGCACTCTGGAAATCCACAACTTCAAACGTCAACTTTTCTTTGTGGTAATTTTTGGAATCATCGAAAACCACGTCGAGTGCAATCTGACCGAGGGATGAAGCCTTATTACCTGGAATGACTCCATGGAAACTCATATGGCTTTCGCTGAGTCTGGAAATCGGAATGCCCATTCCTTTCAACGTTTTCTGCATAAAGTATGTTCAGGCCACTGCCACCGTCCATCAGGACCTTTGTCAGCCGAGTGCCTTCGACCACCGGGTCGACCACCAGTGCTTTCCTCCCAGGGGTGGCGATGTGCGCTGGATGATCAGACTCGTCAAATGTAATGGCAGTCTGTGACCACTTCAAGTAAGTGGGTGTCACCGGAGCGACCATGTTCACTTCCCTGTTGATGACTTTCAATCGACTTTTGCTCTCAACGTCAACAAAAATCATCAGAGTGGAATTCACGTGGGGATAACCATCATCATCCTCTTCCTCATCCTCAGCCTTGTCTGCCTCCTTCTCCTTTTCCTTGGGCTGTTTCTCTCAGAACCGCTGGACTAGAAGCCGACACTGCCGAGTGGTGTGCTTCGGGTAAATGAAGTTACCTTCTTCATCTTTTTTGGTGTGGATATGGCACGGCAGATCCTACACGTCATTTCCATCTTGATCTTTTACTTTCTTGGGGTTCCACGACACTTTGGGCTTCCCCTTGAACTTTCCTTGAACCACATCCAAGGCTTCACCCGGAGCAGCTGGCTTGGCCTTGCGCTTCTGTTTCTGACCGGATTTTCCTCCTCCGGCTTCGTGGGCGACTGCTTTGTGCTTGCCACTCCGAAGTCGCTCTTCTTCTTCACCATTGGCATACTTGGTGGCAATTTTCATCATCCGAACCAGAGTCATATTTCCTGTCCGGCCAAATTTCATATTCAACTCCCGATACCTGACGCCTTCCTTAAAGGCACAAATTTCCTGATGATCAGACACATGTTCTACCGTGTGGTGTAGGGTGATCCATCTCTGGATATAATCCCTCAAAGTTTCATTCGGTTTCTAAACACAACACTATAATTCTGTCAAACCTGCTGGCCGTTTGCAAGTGCCCTCGAATGTTCTGACAAACACTCGGGCAAGATCTTCCCAAGTATAGATGCTACTAGCTGCTAACTGATTCAGCCATGCTCTAGCCAAACCCTCCAACATCAGAGGAAGGTGTTTCATGGCCACTTCATCATTGCCGCCACCAATCTGGACAGCCACTCAGTAGTCTTCAAGCCAAGTGTCAGGCTTGGACTCTCCGGTGAACTTGCTAACTCCAGACGCCAACCTGAAGTTGGGGGGAATCACCGCAGCTCTGATAGCTCTGCTGAAGCACTCTGGACCAGAGACATGCACCCTATTGCTGGTTTGCGCATCCCTGTCATGGCCCTCTCGGTGAGCTCTGTTTCTGTCGACCAAGCCTTGCATGAGAATAGATCTCGCATCAAAAGCCTGGCTCCCTGGGGTCGACTGGAATACCTCTTTCGACACTATGAGGGCGTTTGTCTTCATGTGGACGAGGCACGTATGACCCACTCCTTGGAGGAGGCGTGGGCACTCGATGGCGATCATTGCGATCGGCATGACGATCATACTGCTCTCGGTTTCTGTACAGATCACGCCGATCTCCACGTCCCTCACGCCTCAGGGGCAATCTCGGGCTATGGGCCGACTGAACTATGTCTGAGACCACGGATCTTCTATGGATCCTATTCCGCGACTGAGACACGACCGTATTCTGCTCTCCCACTACCTGGAGGAAGGCTCTGATCTGCACCAGACCTCGGCCAGCTTCTGATTGGGAAGGTTGGATCGACTCTGCTATCCGGGTAGCAGCTGCTAGATTCTGGATCGGTGTTCGGTATACCTGAGTCACAGGTGGAAAAAGATGGCGTCGACTGGACTCAGTAGCACGTTGTCGAGCGCGATCATCGAATGCGCGCTAGTGGTTTTCCAGTCGAGTGCGCTCAGCCAGGTTTGCCAAGCGCGCCTGCTCCAAGGCCTGGGCCTCAGGGGTTTCTCCAACTATAGGAGTATGCAATGTATCCATGTTCCGGCGGCGAAGTTCCTCCCTCTGCTGCAAGGAAAGGGGTTCGGGGCGGTACTCCTCGTGAACGCGCGACGGATCGCCGTTCCCATCGCCTCCGTCTTCGCGGTTGAAGCCAGGAGGGCTGCGTGGTCCATTGACCATCAAAACTTCCGCCGCCGGGTCGCTGCTGTCGCACTCAGATGCGGTCTCTACGGAGCAAGTCAACAGATTGAACAGGCCGTAGAGAGTTTCGTCGGGCTCGGTCGCCGTGACTTGAGGGGTGGCTGACTGGCGGGCCACCGGATGCTTCACCCATCGCTGTAGCCTCGACCGACCGGTGCGTTTGCTCCGGCGGGTCGCAGGGAGGGGGAAAGTTGCTGGAGTCGACTGGTACTGGGTCGGCGGTTGCCGCAGGAGGACGCCACGGACGCACGCACGAAAGTGCGTCGCCCCGCGGGCGAGGAGCGCGTTGGCGTCGAGTGGTGCCTCCTGAAGCCAAGCAGAGTCGTCGGCGACAAACACGAGCGCGCCGAGATGGATCTCGTGGCCCTCAGTCGAACCTCCGCCTTCAACCATGATGAAGGGGATTGGAAAAATTGCAACTTCTCCAACAAGTCGCTAAGACACCTGACCCAAGGTGGGCGCCAACTGTCATGGTTCTAAGACTGACATCAGAATAGGGGGTAGGAATGTAAAGGCAAGATCCTAGCTATGGAGGAGTTGTACACACGAGTTTACGAGTTCAGGCCCTTCTCGGAGGAAGTAACAACCCTACGTCTCGGAGCCAAGAGGCAGTCGACTGAATATATGTGTGTGAATTACAGAAAGTACGAACCCTTGTCCCAGAGGAGGGGGTGGCTTATATAGAGTGTGCCAAGACCCCAGCTCCCCTCCGTTACACAAGGTTCAATGCTCATAAAGGAGGGGCGTTACTGGTAACGCATGCAGTAAAGTGTTGTAAATGCCCATAAAGCTATGGTTTAAGTCCTGACCGTTGTAGAGTGGAGGGTTTCTCAACTTCTGGTGGTCGAGTGTCTTCAAGGTGGTCGAGTGAGCACATCTTCACGGTCGAGTGGATGATGGTTTCTCTTCGACTGCTTCCGATTCTTTGTAAAGATGTCCTTGGGGAGGGTATGTTGGACAGATCCATGACCCTACCCTAAGTACATAGCTTCATCAACGCGCTTGCTTGAAATTTGGGGAAAGTACAAACTTTGCCACCCTCTTAAATTTCGGACCTACTTCGGGTCGGGGGTAGAATGGTAATCTCAGGTGTCCAAAATAGTGGGCGGGAGCGATTTCGGCCGCGCGCATGTGTGCTTAGGCGGCCATTGTGTATGAATGTTTTTTGGATGCGGTTGCGTGGCGTCTAGATGAAGCTACAAACCTACCCTGGTTTAGACCTTTGGACGTCGGGCCGGTAGGTTTCACGGGTCGGAGTTATTAGAAAAGTAATTTCCTTGTACTACCAAACATTGGTCTCACACGGTTTCGGGCGAGTAGAGGCTCTTTTGGCGCTTCGTTCGAAATTTTGAAACACAAGCATTCACGTTTAGAGTAATCTTGAAATATGAGGATTGACCTAAATATACAACGTTATATTTGACCTTGTATGTTTGAAAACCTCATTAAATTATCCGCTTCTTTTTGAAATTTTGACACTTGAAAATCCTATAACTACGATTATTTTGGAATGGAGGAGCTAAATTTGAATCTATTTTGTACACGACTACATATGCTATTATGTACAAAATCAGAGCAAAGATTGGTGCCCCCATAATTTTGGTATGGTTTACAAATGCCATGATATCAAATTCAAATAATTGAATGGACTTCATGTTGAATTTGATTTTTTAAACCACCTTAAGTTGAATTCAAATGTACGCTAGTTAATAGGTAGTAGCTATTTATAATGTCCATTGTGTAACTTTCATATGTATAATGTGCTTTACACACACAACATGAACTATACTCATGTTTATATTCGATTGCTAAAGCGATGCATTGTCTATAGTTCAAAATACTAACTATGTGGATCAATTGTGTCGAATAATAACATAGACATGCTCAAATTCGATAGAATCTAGATGTCTGATGGATCAATGACCGCTCCTTATGCGAATTGCAAATATCATGATCCCATCCTAATATTTGGATACAATTTATATCTTTAATCAATGTGTAGAGCAGTCTTTTACGTGTAGTTTCACTCTCCATCGGTGGTCTCTCACACATGCTCACACACTCTCTCCCGAGGTGTCTTTCACGCACACATGCTCTAGATATAACCCTCCCTCCCTCTCGTAACCATTTACAACTGTTTTCATTAACCTTTATCACAAGCACTCTTCCTCTCGCAAACATACACACGCACAATCCTCATCGACCCTTTCTATATACATGGACCTGCCAACGTGTCTCATGTACGCACATTATCTTTACGCCTGTCTCTCACGCATTGTCTCACACCTCTCTTCCTAATCGACGAGTATGATTCTAGCAGAGCATTCTGTAGGATGCCCCTTAAAGTTAGGTTGGATGAATAGTAATATCAGAGATAAAGGGTTTACCTTAGTCCGAGAACCTAGGGTTACTAATCCTAGCCAGCTTTGTCAGTGGACACAGAGTCCTTCACAATTCTGCTATCTTTGTCTTGTATGACTAGTCATCCATGGGTCTTCCTAAATGCGTCACGGGCCGACCAATGTGGCGCAGGACGGAACAGAACGAAGGGCCTCACCTCGACCCACCGGACCTCACGCGGTGACACACCCTCTGCCCCCATGTCTCATTATCTTCTCACACCCACACATACCAACACAAACACCACACACAGAAAATTTCTCCTGGTGCCTCTGTTCCCTCCCCCCTTGCATATACACACTCAAGGGAATGGAATCTCTTGTCGTGACGTCATATTCGTCTCTCTCTCTCTAGACCACTCTCATTTCTCATGCTATCTCTCCCACACCCCCCGTCGGCCCATCTATCCATGCCTCTCTCGAATACGTAATACACACACATACCTCTCTAGGCCCCGCCAAATGCATCAACTACACACTCACACATGTTACATGACGTACCACATTGTTCTAAAAAGCCCTCTCTTCACGTTTATTTCGCATACAACATTCCTTTTGAATAAAGTGTGGCCAAAAAATTATTTTAGAGTTTCTACATATATACAACATTACAAAGTTATATGGAGGAGTACGAACGCTAATTTTCATTGCATGGTGCCCATAATGATATTTATTCTGCACTGTGAATTTGTATATTTGTATACTATATACAAAGTTAGTCATAATAAAGAGAAACGAAGAGCATCTCTCTCTCTCCATCGCATACCCCCCTGTACACCCCTTTCACGTATGCACACAAAACTATCTCCAGGTCCTCTCAAAGTAAGCCCCAGAAAATTCACGCATATTTCATCTTTCTCTCGCGATATATGCAATGACGATCATTGTATTTGAAGCAAAAGCACGATACGTACATTGGACTTCAGAATCCACTCATTACGGTCACCATTTACGTTTAGTGGTTATTATGCAGTCACGGGCTCACCGTACAATTCTGTATTTGCTCATGACATGACTAGTTGACCGGTTAAACGCTCCACGTGGCACCTCTAGTGTTGCATCACATTATCTCACTACCATCGTGCCCACCTGTCGACTTGTATCTACTCTACATCTACACTCTTATAAAATACATAAAATACACTCTTATAAAAAACAGAGTTGGTGATGATGGTGTGCCTGCCATCCTGCAATATAGGCTGTCCGATTTATATCTGATGGATAGGAAAGAAACTATGGCAATTTGGCAAAAAGGTACCCACACACCTCTCCACATTTGCAAATAAGGCCTTCCCTCGTTCATCCTTTTCTCTCACAAGATAAACAAGTCATACAAATGCATCTTGATGCTACATGCAACGCACAGGCATCTTGCTAGTAAGAATGAAAACAAACGACAAAAAAATATTTGGACGGTGGTTCGAAGTCATGACCGCGGACACAACGGATAAGGTGGCCTTGTATTGGTATGCTGAGCCATCTGTTTTAACACACATGAGCTGGTGTGGTGATTATACACACACGCACGCATGCAGACGAACTGCATCCACGCAATACTCACACAAACACATGCACCCACGCACACACGCAACACTCACACGTACACACGCAGCCACGCACGCACGCAACACTCACATGCACGCACACAACACTCACACGCACACACGCACGCATGCATGCACACACCAGTACACCACACGACCAACACACACTCTCACGCTCAAGTGCTCAACCTACACGTGCATGCGCACACATCAGGCCCTGACAAACACATACACAACCAAGTGATTCCCGCGCACGGGTTGGAGCCTTGTCGCACCTGCGTAAATTTGTGTTTATCTGACCTTTTGCCTATGCGAACTGACAGGTGGGCCCACAACGAACGTGGTCAATTTAACTAGTCAACATGGCGCCACGCAGATTATTTGGCCGGTCAACAGAGTGCAATCCGATGCTGAGCTGTGAGAAAGTGACCGTATAATCACCGCAAAACGTATATAGTGACCGTAATCAGCTTATTCTGAAGTTCGGTGACCGTATTACGCTTTTCTCTCTGTAGGCCCTCCAAAACTACATCTCTACACATTCTCGCATGTTTCATCTAACAACTATGCAATACAGCACTACTACTATGCTCTAACACAATAAATCATATGTGTTTTTAGTTTTACTAGATATCATATTGTTACTTATAATTATTCAGTTTGCATACATTAAAATTGCCTTTGAAATGTATGGCCAGTATCATCTACCGTGCGGGAAAAATCCCGCCCTTCCCTATTTAATCGGGTTTGTATCGATGGATCGTGCGAAACAACAAAACTATAGTACTATACAGTACAAGTGACAGTTCACTGGGCCATCGTGTCGTCTACTCCTCCGTCGTAAGAGTAGAGCACTCGCTTTCATAAATCTTCTAGTCCCTTTCGCTGACATGTGGGACATCAAGCTACCGGGTCCACGTGCCATACCGGAATATAGTGCAGAGCAGCCGGGGTGAAGCACCCCAGTCATGGCGCCAGCGTAGTAATGAGCAATGAGGCGTCAAATCACAAAGCTGCACCTTTCCCGTAGTTAAGTTGGAGGGATGAAGCAACCATCATTTCACTCGTTGCTGAATCCGCTTCTCCCTCATCTTCTTCAACTTAACCACGTGTTGCTTCTGCCGTTGTTCTGCCTCATGTGGGACGCGGATCGGTTTGGTAAAGCACTAACACGTGGGACCGCATGTTAGCAAACCGCCAGGACAACCTCCTCCGAAAATAATAAGCCTAATCCTAGACTTACAAAGGGCTACGTAGAGGCTACGTATACTTTCCATCTAATCTATATATGCCCCCCCTGATTTTCAGGTGGGGTGGGCCTGATCCTCTCCTTTAATCCAATCAAATAGTCCCACATCACATCAGTTTGTAACTTTACGTAAACCATTACGTGGATGTATCATTGCTCAAATAAGAAACCTCCCCGCAATCCGCGCGGCAAAATCACCTCCTTTTTACTAATCTCGATTCTATAATTTCTTAGTCCAATATAATTGAGATTTGTATAGATAGCACACAGGAGCAAAACCAAGTGGTACGGTTAAGGGCATCCACAATGTGTAGCCAAATGTGAAAATAGCTTTTGGCATCGTGGGAACCATTGTGGACGGTTTTGCCAAAGCCAAAAAGATGGAACCGAAGCTCCCTGATTGATTGATTTAAGGAATAGAAAAATGCAACGTCTCTCCTCTTTCTCCCATGCTTGGACGCATGTAGTACAGTATAGAGCACAGAGTCTACTCCCCTGTCCCTTCTATCACAAATCACAAAGCAGTGAGGCGTCAAATCACAAAAGCACGGACGAAGCAACCATCATTTCACTCTTCACTGACTCCGCTTCTCCATCGTCTTCTTCGAGAAGCCATCTCACCGCATTAGTTACTCCTAGTAGTACTAGTAAAGGACTTCATAGATGCAAATAAGGCGGTTGTCTTGGCTTGCAGGCGGCACTTGCGAACGATTTACCATGGTCTCCCTCAATGGTGTTCTCCGTCAAACGCACTTCGCCAAACAACCAAAAAAAATATCATCGACGTCACTGCAATGGGGAAGGAAGTCAAATATAGTTACTACCTCCATTTTTTTGTACACAAGGCCAATATATCAAAATTACAATTTGCAAAGGGCCACTAATACTAATCAAGGCAAAATTGATGGGGTTAGCAACCAAGGACATTAATATCCCCTGCATGCATGCGGAAGTGAGAAGGTTGGTTTGCATGGCGCTACATTAATCAAGCGATGAGGAGTGAGATGGTTAGCTCTTTGGTCTTTGGAGAAAAATACACATTAATTGACACATGAAACGAGGATTTGTATTGATTAAATCCCGCGAAGGAAA
Organism: Triticum urartu; assembly: GCF_003073215.2. NCBI lineage: Eukaryota > Viridiplantae > Streptophyta > Magnoliopsida > Poales > Poaceae > Triticum > Triticum urartu. Next base: position 269,113,628 of record NC_053026.1, on the reverse strand, counting down.
ACCCAGCCTTTCTTTTTTAACCCTAATACTCCTAGTACGTACGTACTTATCCTGTTTGGGTCTAGGCCTTGCATTGCCAAACTTCGCCACACATTTTTGCCAAGCTTGACTAAAGTTTTCAAAATGAGAATGAGGTACACTTGCGCACGGCTATCGCGGTCGCACCACACCCTCACACGGTCCCTCCTGCACGCCGCGGTCACACCGCACCCTCACACAGTCGCTCCTGCACGCCGCAAACCCAACCAAGGAACGCACCCTCACTGACACGTGTTGTCACATGTGAACACACCAAACTCAGCCATCCTATCACTGACACATAATTTTCGTTCATAGAGTATGTTTATCCAACTGCATGTTGGGGAGTATCCGTACGGCCCGTGCGGTGGTCTGTTGGGGAAGAAGAAGAGGTGAGGAAGAAGGAAAGAAGGGTTAGGAGACGTAGGATATTCATCCAACCTCCTGAAATGGTAGACCGACCCAAGTCAGGCAACTTGCATAACAAATATATGTTTTTACACAGCAAAAGATCCATAAAAACAACAACATAAAGAAAAACTATCAATGCTCGCAGAAAGAGACGACCTTGTCGTCTTTGGCTGCCGGCGCGAACTAGCCGTCGCTGCCGATGTGTGTCTCCGCACTGTGGTTGTCCTCGGCCTCCAGCTACTCGTTCAAGCGGAGCGTGCGGGCGCTCTGCACAGACGAGAGCACAGCCCGGTTCAAGTCGAGGACGTCCGGTTCCGCCTGCAGGAGGGCCTCGATGGCAGCGGCATCCGCGCTCTCTGTGTCGAGTCGAGCCTCCGCCACCCGGTTCAAGTCCATGACGTCCGGTTCCGCCTGCAGGAGGGTGTCGATGAGAGCGGCATCCGCGCTCTCTGCGTCGAGTCGAGCCTCTTCCGCCCGGTTCAAGTCCAGGACGTCCGGTTCCGCCTGCAGGAGGGCCTCGATGGCAGCGGCATCCGCGCGCTCCGCCTCAAGTTGAGCCTCCGCCGCCCGGTTCACATCCACGACATCCGGTTCCACCTGCAGGAGAGCCTCGATGGCAGCGGCATGTGCACGCTCCGCGTCGAGTTGAGCCTCTACCTCCCAGTCCTCCTTTAGTATCGCCATGTTGAGCCGCTGGTCCGCCTGCACCATGGGGGACTCGGACACCGGCACGAAGTCGACGTCCATCGTCTCATACCCATCGGGGGCCTTCTGCACCGCGACCTCCGCCATGAACATTGGATCGGCTTCCTCCTCCATGTAGCTTGGCTCCAGAGAACTCAGGGATTGGCCCACTGCAAAGCGAGCTTGGGAACGGAGGTCTGTGGCGCCGACCGCCGCCGCGATTTCTGCGCGGTGCTCCGGCGTCAGCATCTTGTAGTAAGTGATCTTGCGGCGCACCATGGCTTTCCGGCGAACTAGGGGACGCTTGATGCGGACTAGGGGATCGAAAGCTGGGGGAATGGGCTGGAGATTTGGTGTGGTTTTAGGGCAGTGGCTGGCGTAGGCCGAGTAGCGAAGGTTCTGGTGTAAATAGTGGTTCCAGTGATGGCCGGTCAATCGGTTTGGCCTGTACATCGCTCTTGTCGCATTCGCATTGCAGCCCGGCACGCTGGACCCTCCACGTCGCTCACCGAATGGAACGCACTTCGTCTTGCATTTTCGCTCGCTTGTGGGACCGCAGTTGAGAGCAAACCGACGTCCCTCCCCCTCCACCGCCCGCGTCATTTATTATACCACCACTCCCTCCATTTTGTGCAGAGTAAATAAAAACAGAGGGAGTATACTACAGATGAGGATCCCCTGACGTGACCGAACCCATTGAGTAACTAACATGCGGGGCCTAGCAAACATGGGGTCCGCCAGTAAGTGACCGAAAGGGAGGGTAAGGCAGGGATACCTACGTCAGAGGATCCACTTCCACTATACTACTTTGACCAAATGTTAGAGTAATAATATATGACATGCAACTTACACAAAATGTTAGAGTAATAATATATGACATGCAAGTTACACAAAGCATACAGGGTCTAATGCATTTTTCGAGGCTAACTTTGACCAAATGTTAGAGTAATAATATATGACATGCAACTTACACAAAGCATATGGTCAAATTCGTATGTGAAAGGAGTTTCCAATGATATAATTTTCACATTATACATCTCATGTACTATTAATCTTGTCAATAGTCAAATTGGAAACCATCTCGTGTACAAATCTAGGAGTACGTACGAATCTAACAATATTGACTGGGCGTTGTTGAATGTTGATACCTTTTTTATCAAAGTAGATATACTTTGACTACACATAAAACTTATATGTAAACTAGAAAGGATAGGAGGGAGTATATTGTACGTTCAAAAACGAAACGAACATTGAATACCATTTATATATGATTTGCGAATGCTATGATCACCGGTTCAAAATTTTGAATCCGCCTTAGGTATCACGTGCCCCCACTCGTTCCCTCTCGATTTCATCTCGGGGTTCGAAGATCTATTGAAAGAGGACTAGGGTGGGTACATGCAAATGATGCTCGGTGGAATGTTCAAATGAGGCATGCAGGAGGATGGACTCGACTGGAGTGCGACATGATCGATGGAGAAGAAGGTTGGAGAGGAATGAGAAATAAGCAAATGCCACATGATTATACTTGAACAACTCAAATAAACAATAAGTTGTCTCGCTTGGCCTACATGGTGAAAGGCCTAATGCGCAACACGGATGACTGACGCTCGAATATGGCCGGGAAAACAGGGAAACATACATGTGGGGCACACCCGTCAGGACAACATAGCGCAGACTAGTCCAATGGAGGAGCTGGCCCATGACCTCCTCGCCACCGACCACCGTTCATGTGGGTCATTGGGGCCAACAATGGGGCACATATCCAGCACCGCCTCTGGACACGACGACCCTAGTGAGCGACACGCTCATATCGTCGCTGGACACGGTCGGTTTCAGTTTGCCGAGGGTGGCGTTAGTGATGTGGCACGACCAATGGTATGTTTGGTTTGTGCCCAAAGTTGCCCCATCAAAGCATTGGGTAGCCAAAATTTTGGTTGAGGTATTGGTTGCCCATGATTTGGCCGACATTGGCAAGAAAAATGAACTTGAGTTGCCTAGAGTTCATTGGCATGCCAAACAAATGGCAACCATCCAAACAAAGACCAATCTTTGGGTCATGACCAAAATTTTGGTTGAGGTATTGGTTGCCCATGATTTGGCCGACATTGGCAAGAAAAATGAACTAGAGTTGGGTAGAGTTCATTGGCATGCAAAAAAAATGGCAACCATCCAAACAAATACCAATCTTTTGGTCATGACCAAAATTTTGGCAAGGTGCACTTTGGCCACTATCCAACACACCCCAACACCCGGCTCGTCGAGGATGCACGAGGCGTCGCGACGCGTCCGCGGAGTGGTGTAGCACGGCCAACTGCATCCACTAGACCTGAGACCATGCCGGGTCGTCTTGCTTTTTCAATGACATGCGGGGATCACATGTGAGCAAAGGGCATCTCCAATGTTCCCACGACTGCAGCTGACTACCCTGGCACACCAAAACACTCCTCCCTCGCGCCATCACGCGGTGCGTTCCCTGCCGGCGCCAGCTGCCCGCATTCATGTCGTCCGTTCGTATGTCATCATTAAGAGGCTCGGTGCCCGCGGAACCAACTCCGGCGACTTAATGACGCACCCGGACGCTTGGCCTCACCGGAATGCGCTACTTAAAGCGACAATGCCCAGCTAACCTCCACACCATAGCGCATTGTCCTCCTACCTGGAACCACATCCACCATGACCGCAAGCGCGAACGCTCTGCGGGAGAGCTTGTCTTCGGGATGGAGCTCGAGGTCGCCGCCCTCTCTCAAGTCGCCGCACAAGCGGTGGCCACGCTGGCGGCCGACGACAGGAGCACCGTCAGCAATGCGTCCTACTTGCCGCCGTCCAACGTCCGGCACCGCCGAGGTCGGGGACTCCTCCGAGGATGAGTAGGGTATGGGAGGCGGCATGGCCTGGTGTGCCAACTGGCCGGCCGTCTCCCGTGTTCTACTTTTCCTCGCCGGAGACCGCACCTTCACTTCACGGGTCTTGAACCCCACCCCCGTACATGGAGATCACAGATGGAGGACGTCGGTCGCCGCCGTAGAATAGGTTTAGGGTCGGGTTTCTTTTATTTTTTTGTCCTATAAAAGTTCGAAATGTAATGAAAATCTGCCGTGTTTGCATTAATCTCGGCCGGTGTATATGAACTTTCACAATAATATACATATTGTAGGAGTACTAGCAAGATGCTCGTGCATTGCACGGAAGATCAAGATCTTGTGGGAGAAAAGGATGAACGAGGGAAAGCCTTATCTGCAATTGTGGAGAGGAGTGCGGGTAAATTGTCATAGTTTCCTTCCTATCCGTTAGATATAGATCGGACAGCCTATATTGCAGGATCGGACACATCTTTCTACATCTACGGGAACCTACGAAAGGGTTAACGTAAATTGCCTCTCTCTCCCCTCCCCTGATTTTCATGGTGGTGGGCCCCTTCCTCCCCCAATCTACAATCAACAGCTCACACGTTTCACATTACGTTAATTACGTAGCTGGGATTACGTAGGTGTAGCATTACTTGTCCTAAAAAACCCAACTAAGCCAACCTCCCAGCATATCACGCAGGAAAAGACCCGGCCGCGTCGTTTTAGTCGGGATTACCGGATTACTAGTAGTATTATCGATGGATCGCGCGAAGCAACATATTTTTTTAGGGGGCGAAGCACCTAGTTTAAAAGGAAAAAAATGTGGTACACTCACAGCACTCCTGTCGCGGTCGCATTGCACCCCACACACGTTCGGTCCTGCACACGGCTCACGCAAACGGAACGCGCTTCGGCTTGCGTCTTCACTGCCACGTGGGACTGCACTTGGAGAAACCGACCATGCGCCAAACTCCCCCCGCCCACCGCGCGAAAATCCTCCCCCCCCCCCAGCCAAAAATTCCCCCCAAATTCGATTCAACCGCCCTTCGGCCAACTAGCCAATAATATTCCCCAAACCCCCCTCCCCCCTTGTCCCACTCCACTCCATTCGCTCTGCCAAAGCCGCCCTCCCCGCCGCGCCGATACGTCGACGCCGTGGTTCGGCCATCCTCTCGCTCCCACAGTACGCTCTCGTAGACTGCCGTCCTCTAGCCGCGCCACCACCTCTGGCTACGTTCTTGTGGACGCGCACGGCAGTCAGTGCCGCCACCGCTGGCGACGTTCATGTGGAGACGCACGTCAGTCAGCTTCTCCCACGGTACGCGCATTCTAGACTGAGGCCCCGTTCATGTCGGTGTAGCGCTGAATGCTAGCTGATAGACGCTGTTAATCTCACTGTTTGCCGAAGTAGTTTACTATCAATATGCTCTGCTTAAGAAGCTTCCTTGCCCTGTTCTGCACTCAATCTGCTTAGCTGAGATGGCATGCCAAGGCCAATTAGTTGCTAAAATATCCTGCCATATATTTATTGTGACATAGATTGCCAATCTATTAGATGAAATAGCTCTACACCGTTTTATACTCGATCTTTGTTGCTGCGATGGCCTTCGATAGTTCGATGGCTGTGTGCTTGGCCTCATTGACTACTGAAACAGCCTGCCATAATTTAGCACTCCGATCTATTTGCTGAATTAACTTTACATATATTTCGTTACTTAGATCTGCTCGTCCAAATATCTTGCCATAGCTTTAGACATCGACCTAGGTATTTTTTCCTGGACTTCATAAAAAAGCATATATGTTTTTCCTGTAATATCTAGTATAAGAACTAACTTGTATGTCTAACATATGGATAGGACTTGGATAACTTCTGCTCGAAGATTCTCCGCTGCATATGTCGAGGGGGTTGAAAACTTCATGAACTTTATCAGAGCTGAGTACGGTGGTCCGAAATCAGATGTGCTCTGCCCGTGTAGCAGTTGTATGAATTCAGCTACAAGACCCCACTCAACTGTGCAAAATCATCTACACTTGTATGGGATGTCGGTCACATATACTGGGTGGGTTCATCATGGTGAAGCTATGAACGTCAATGTTATTGAGTACGTGGAAGCAGGAGATCGCCATCTTGATCTGCCTGATGCTCAGGTGGAAGAGGAGGGGGAGGTGGTGGTGGCGGAGCCAGTGAGTTTGACCAACATTGAAACAATGCTACAAAATGCTCGTGCATTCCGTGAACTTTCACCTGCAGAAGAAAAATGGTGGGCCCGCATGTTGGAACAATGCAACGTTGCTGTCACCCCAGGAAATAAGCTGTCAGTATTGTCAGCTATGGTCACCTTTCTTCACATGAAGATATCTGAGCGGATGACCAACAAATCATTCGATGCGATGTTGGCTGCTTTCCGTGAATCTTTCCCAGATGCGTCTGAGCTGTCATACACCTACAGTAAAATGAAGAATTTCCTTCGTGCAGTTGGAATTGGATATGATATGATTCATGTTTGTAAGAATAATTGTGTTCTGTTCCGAAAGGATTATGCCAACTTAAGTGAATGCCCGAAATGCAAATCATCAAGATGGAAAGATGGCGATGCTGTGAAGAGGATTCCTCATAATGTTCTGAGACATTTTCCAATTACACCAAGATTGCAGAGGTTGTTTCATGATGCTGAAACAAGAGAGGATGTATTGTGGCATTCTAGGAACCAGGAGTACAGAGATCAGAATGTAATGAGCCATCCATCTCATGGTAGTGAGTGGAAAAGCTTCAATGATAAACACAAAGAGTTTGCTGCTGACCCGAGAAACATTAGACTTGGCTTAGCTTCAGATGGATTTAACTCATTTGGCCACCAGAGCGCCACATATAGCATGTGGCCAGTGCTTGTTATCCCTTACAACATGCCTCCAAATGTCTGCACCAAAGAATCAAACTACATGATGGCCTTGCTCATCCCAGGTCCAAAAAGTCCTGGAAAGGATTTTGATTTGTTCATGGAGCCTTTTGTGGAGGAACTTCAACAGCTATGGAAGGGTATTCTCACTCGAGCCTATATAGAAGCCCACCAACTGATTTCTTTCTGTGTGCTGTTATAATTTGGTGCATCCATGATTATCCAGCTTTGGGCACTATGTCAGGGCGAACGACACATGGTTACAATGCATGTGTTCACTATGACAGGCATTCGCTGTCATACATAGCAAGATCTGTTACATTGGACACCATTGTTTCCTTGCCAAGGACAATCCGCATCCTAGAAAATACTGAAGACATGTGTTCAATGCAAAGCATGAAAACCGTGATGCACCAAAGAGGCTCACTGCCAACGATTTGCAAGTGGAATTAGAGAAGGTCAGGCATATTACACCAGGAAACCATCCTGGTAATGGTAGCGGGAAAAGGAAGCGTGGCAGGGTAGAAGAGAGATTATTGTTTACCCGTAGGTCCACTTTGTGGGACTTGGAGTATTGGAAAGATTTGGATCTGCGGCATAATCTTGATGTGATGCACATCGAGAAAAAATATATGTGACAGCATTATCGGCACACTTCTTAATATTGAAGGCAAGACGAAAGATACCTTAAAATCTAGGATTGATTTGACACACCTGGGTATTAGAAAAGATTTGCAGGTGCAAGATGAAGGTAAACCACGAGATATGGCACCAGCTGTGTACGTCTTGGACAAGGTAAAAAGAAAAGAATTCTGTGAGGTCCTATCACGTGTGAGATTCCCACATGGATTTGCTTCCAACCCTGAAAGGAGAGTCAGTGCAGATGGAAACAAGGTACAAGGGTTGAAAACTCATGACTGCCACGTCCTACTTCAAAGGGTTTTACCTGTTATCCTTAAAGGATTCGGCCGCCCTGACTTATACAAAGCAGTTGCAGAGTTGGGACAATACTTCAGGGAACTCTGCAGTAGGAATATCAGGATAGATGCTTTGGAGCGTCTTAGAGACAAGATACCAACTATCCTATGCGACCTTGAGAAGATATATCCTCCAGCCTTCTTTGATGTGATGGTGCATTTGGATGTTCATCTACCTGATGAGGCACTAATTAGAGGTCCAGTACAGTATGGCTGGATGTACCCTATTGAAAGGTAGGTAGGCACTTTCAAGGGCTATGTTAGGAATAGATCTAGACCCGAGGGTTCCATTGCAGAGGCCTGTATTGCTACAGAAGCGTTGACATTCTTCTCAAAATACATTGAAACAGCTGATCAGCTTAGCAAAGAGGTGGGTGAAGACAATCTCGGGCTCAATGTTTTTGATTATTCTATTCGAGTTACAGGGAAGAGTCGACAAGAGGACAAACCTAAATATTTGGACAAAATGGTTTGGTATGTGTTGAATAACTGTCCTGAGATACTACCTTATATCAAGTAAGTGCAGTACTGCAGCTTATACATCGTAATCCACTAAACTTGCAGCACATTCTTATATATTTAGATGTTTGACGAGATCACTATGTTGTGCAGCATCTACAAAGATGAGTTACTGCCGCAAAATCCAAGAAACATTGACAAACTGGTTATCGCAGGATTTGTGAAATGGTTCAAGAACCATGTAAGCTTTTGAAGTGCACTGTCAGTTTTTTTAATATATTGAGTACATAAGATGATCAGCTTGTCTATTTTCTAACCATAGGTTAAGAAGATGCGGGAGGATGGGTAGGCAGTTGATGATGCCCTTTACTCACTAGCAATGGGTCCTGATACTCGGGTAAGACATTATGAATCTTCTGTTGTTGGAGATGTGCGCTACAACACCCTTGCACGAGACGAAGGAAGGAAGACACAAAACAGTGCCATCAGGAGCACGGATACGTATGACAAAGAGACAACTGAAATGTATGCTAACATAACCGACATTATTCAGTTGCAGTATATCTCCAGTTTCAAGGATCATCGGTGTGTGGTTCTGTTGTGCTGTCGTTGGTATAACCTGTTTTCTAGGATCGCAAAACCCAGAGCTGATGATTATTTCAAATCCATCAATGTCAAGGCAGCGTACCAGACCAACGAGCCTTTTATTTTGGTAAATCAAAAAACACACATATTTTTCTTGGAAGACACATTTGCACATAGCGATGACTGGAGAGTATTGCAAAGGTTTGAGCAGAGGAATTCGTTTAATGAAGTTGCACAACAAGATGATGCTTACACTGCTCCTGATGTACAAGATAACACAGATGTTCCTAATATCTTTGAGAATCATCACGCCAATGACGCCGCGAAAAGATTGCCTGTCATGCTGTGGACATACAAGAGTTGATCAAGAAGAAGTTCGACGACGTTGAGGACGAAGAAGAAGATGACACCATGGGGAATTACGATTCAGACTGATACACATGGCGAAGATGTTGACGCTGCTGCTGTGGATGATGATTACATTGCTTTTGTCGTATTTGCCTATCAGAAGACGTTTTTTATCTAGTATGTGAAATTGTGTTTTCTATGACAACTGAAACCTAATGAACATGTTGTTTAGTATTTTGCTATGAGAACATCACTCGTTATGTATGCTGATTTGTGTTTGGTGATTGTATGACAACTAAAACATGATGACATTGTTGTTTAGTTGTACTCATATTTGGCTGCGAAACTTGAATTTGATGACATAGTTTGCTGTTGGACTGCAATTTTCTCGACGTCTTCGAATGAGAACAAAGCTGACCCGACAGGGCCTCTGCTATTTTTTTATTTATATGAGAAAAAGGGGATACCCCCTAATTTCCGTTAATAGAAATCATTAGATGTTCACAACACTATGCCCAGCCTGCTACACAGGTTTCTTTCATTACTAGTTTCAGCAAAGTGCTCATGTCGTAGCCACTGAATACATCACGAGTGCTACATACACTGCAAATAAAGACACAATCATCCTACAGAGCACATCAATTTTGCCCATTTTCTTCACAAGCTCTTTCATCTCCTCATTGCTGTCAAGGCCGTTCAGCAGCTGTTGCTTGGCCACGATCAGAGGAACTGCATCTTTAACCTTCTACTCTGCATCTTCCTCTTCTGTCGTTCCTTCAGTTACTTGTCCAACACCCCAACCTGTTGGTATTGGTATTCCCCGGCTAACCAAATAATCAGCGTAGTTGCATACCCCCACATCAGCAACTTCCCAGAAATACAAATCACATGAATCTTCCCTTTTCTGCACGAATCAAATTGGTAGATCATCAATCAAACTATTAAAAAAATCAGCAACTGAAAGCAGCAGAACAACACTTCAACATATTATTACCCCATGATTTGGGCATTTGTAGAAGACTCGGCCAGGGTTGCAGATTGTGGTTGAGACACGACGGATGACTCTGCGTGATTTGCAGCAGTGGCACCACACCAACGGCAGCGGGTTGCGATGAGCAATCGGCTGCGGTGCGCATTCCGGTGAGGGTGTGATGAGACCCACAGGCGATGGTACGGGTTGCGACTTGGCGCATGTCTGGTTGTTGCCTGCTGAAGAGCAGGTGGATGAGCAGCCAACAGACATGGTTGTTGCGGCCAGAGCTTCTGATGCTAGGCAGAGTAAGTAGAGAAGAGGAGAAGCGAACGTTGCATATGTCAGTTTCATTACTTGCAGAGTAGCATAGCACCATATATAGTCATAGTCTAGGTTTGGATTCGAGCCAGCTACAGGAACACGTCTTTCTTTTTTATAAAACTCGGCAACGTATCTTTACTGATACACTAGCTTGTTCTGTACGCCTTCCCAAGTCTTTGATTTTCTTTCCCTTTTTTGCGAGGAAGGAAGGAGGACAAAATTGAGAGTTCCTGAGACTCGATCCCAAGACCTCTCGGTTGAAAACCAAGGGTTCTAGTCACTTATGTGGGGAACATTCCCTGTGAGGAGGACGGCAGACGAACGCATTTTCCTTGCAGTTTTCTTCCTATATGTAAAAAAGTATGCTACTTGGTGTCCGCTTAGTCAACAAACAATTGTGCCAACCTTCACCATCGGATTGACATTCAACGTCTGTCGCGTTTCTTCAGTCTCTTCTTCCTCTAGCTGCCAAAGCCAAACCAGTGCCGGCGCGACCGCCTGCTCCCGCCTCCCACGGCTGGCTGTGATCTGCCCCGGCTCCTGTTCGTTCCCGTCAGAGGCCTCACCATTGTCCTCCGCCTTGGTTCGCTCGCTGCAGCGCCGCCCTCCGGTGTTTTCAACATGGTCAACAATCAAGAGGAATAAGGAGATGACTGTACATGGTGTGGATGACAGTAGGGACCCAGCAGCGCGTGCAGTAATTTTGTTTTTTCAGGACGGAGAAGGGTATCAACTGGGTTGTGTGGGACCCATGGCCCGTGTAGCCCAGTCTTTTATTTCATATGTTTAGCACATGACCAGCCCAGTTTGTTTTTTTCCTTTCTGAAAATTGCTAGCCAGCTATTTTGTTTTTTTGCAGAATAACCAATGGAGGCCTACTTGCTTTTCTACGCCCTGCTGGGCTGGAAATCTTTCAAGACGAGGAGGGATGCGTTTTGCCCAGAAAATGGGCTATAAGTAATAATAAATGGGCTGTAAAATGAAAAAATATAGCAAACAGACAATTAGTTCCAAAATACTGTTTTCTTTCGGATTTTGATATTTTAAATTTCATTGTTTTTGTGCGGGTAAAATTTCATTGAATTTAAATTAAGGTATATTTAGATTTAAAATTAATTTGAATCAGGCTAGAAATTTCGGGTTGTATGCTGTTTGGGACAGATTTCGAGGCTGACTCGTGGGTCTAGTAGGTTGACGTGTACTTTGGCTTTGTCAACTTAGTCCACAAACGATTCTAGCAGCAGTGACCGTTTGATGTTAATCCAATGGCCGTGCTGCTTCTTCAATATCCGATCTTCTTGCTCCAGCCGGCCAAACCAGCTCCGGTGGGACTGCCTGCTCCCACCTCCTGTGGCCGGCTGTGCTGCCGCATAGGCCGCACCGCCCCACCCTACTTCATTGCTGGCCAGGCCATTCCTCTACTCACCCACACCTCCTGTTAGTTTCCGGCGATGGCAGCAGGACCAGTAAACCCTTGTACTCCCCACCGTGTGGGCAACCATTGCCGAGTCTTCCCTGGCTCCGTGTCGTTCCCTTCCTAGGCCTCGCCGTCGTCCACCGCCATGGTGCTCTCGGCGCGGCCTGGTCAATTTGGTCAACGAACGACATCCATCGGCCGTGGACTGTACGCGCAAAATAATGATTCCTCCACCTGACAGCTGGGACTCACCGGAAGGGCCTCTGTATTTCACAAAAAAAATGTTCCCCCCGCTGACATGTCAGACACACTAGCTATATCTTCGCACGCAAGGAAGTGCATCCTTATTACGCACAAAAAATGAATACCCCCCTGCTAGCTGGGACCCACCATAGTGGGAGGATGATTTGTGGGCCAACAAAGTTGACAGGGACGGAGGGCTTTGTCAACTTAGTCAATATGAACTATTCTAGCTCCAGTGACCGTACGATGTCCATCCAACGGCCGTAGTGCTTCTTCAACCTCTGGTCTTCTCGCTCCAGCCGCCCAAAGCAGCGCCGGTCGTGCCGCATGCTCCTGCCTCCCATGGTCGGCTGTGCTGCCGCGGAGGCCTCACCGCCCCCTAGTATTCCCACCGCTGGCCAGGCCCTGCGACGACGGCAGCCTCACACCGCAGCCGAACCAATGAACCCTTGTACTCCTCTCCGCGCGGGCTTCCACTATCGCGTCTTCCCTGGCTCCGCGTCATCCCCTTCCAGGCCTCACCGTCGTCCACAACCGTGGTGCTCTCCGCGCGGCGTGGTCAACATGGTCAAGGAACGACTTCCATCGGAAGAGTAACGTACGTGGAGAGGCTGACAACTGGGTCCACGGCCACAACCTAGTTTTTTTGTGATTTGCCAAGTAAGTCGCTTTGTTAGGCCTATTGGGCTGCAAATCTTTGAAGACGAGCAGAGCTTTCATTCGGCTGGCCGAGAAAATGGCCCATCAGTAATGAGAAATGGGTTGTACATTTTTAAAACACATCAAACCGGCAATTAGTTTCAAATATCTTTTTTTTCATTTCAAGATTTTAAATTACATTAATTTTTACGCGTGGAGAATTTGTTGGATTTTATATTGATATACATTTATTTTTAAAATCAGTTTGAATGTGAGTCGAAATTTCGGGATTAAAAACAGTTCGGACCGCACTGAAATATGCAAAATTTCGAATAATTTTTTGACCGTGGCCACAATTTGGGCTGTAATGCTAACAAAAAGAACCTTAAGAATTAGCAAATGGGCTGAAAATTATTAGAAATAATGGCAGATGGGCTGTATGTTGTTTTCCACAGATTTGAGGCTTTCCTAAAAAAAAGGATGACGCACAAGCAGTGACTGTTGGATGTCCATCCAACGGCCATCGTGCTTCTTCAATCTCTGCTCTTCTTGCTCCAGCCGCTCAAACAAGCGCCGGCGGGACTGCCTGCTCCCTCCTCCCCGCGGCCGGCTATGCTGCCACGCAGGCCTCACTGCCTGACCATACTCCCATCAATTGCCTAGCCATCCCTCTACTCACCCACACCTGCTGTTATTCTCCGGCGACGGCAGACGAACCAGTAAACCCTCGTACATTTGTACCCCCCTCCACGTGGGAAACAACTGCCGAGTCTTCCTTTCCTCCATGTCGTTCCCTTCCTAGGCCTCGCCATCGTCCACCGCCCTGGTGCTCTCGGCGCCGCCTGGTCAACGTGGTCAACGACCGACATGCATCTCAAGTGGACTGTATGTGGAGAGGCCGATAGCTGGGTCCACGGCTGCACGCAAGGAAATGCCTCCTTATTACCTGCAAAATAATGATTCCTCCACCTGACATCAGGGACCCACCGAAAGGGCCCCTGTATTTTGCGAAAAAAACGTTACCGCTGCTGCCCGCTCGGACCCACCAGCTATATCTTCACACGCAAGGAAGTGCCTCCTTATTACGCACAAAAAATGAATACTCCCCCTGTTAGGTGGGCCCAGTATAGTGGCAGGCTGACTTGTGGGCCTACTAAGTTTACGGGGACGGAGAGCTTTGTCAACTTAGTCAATATGCACGATTCAAGCTCCAGTGACCATACGATGTCCATCCAACGGCCGTAGTGCTTCTTCAACCTGTGGTCCTCTTGCTCCAGCCACCCAAACCAGCGCCGGTCATGCCTCGTGCTCCTGCCTCCCGTGGCCGGCTACAATGCGGCGGAGGCCTCACCGCCCCCTACTACTCCCACCGCTGGCCAGGCCATCCCTCTACTCACCCACACCCCCTATTACTCTGCGGCGATGGCAGCCTCACACCGCAGCGAACCAGTGCCCTCGTACTCCTCTACGCGTGGGCATCCACTGCCGCGTCTTCCCCGGCTCCGCGTCGTCCCCTTCCTAGGCCTCGCCGTCGTCCACCGCCCTGGTGCTCTCGGTGCGGCATGGTCAACGTGGTCAAGGAACGGCTTCCATCGGACGTGGACTGTATGTGGAGAGGCTGACAGCTGGGTCCACGGCCGCAGCAAGGAAGTGCCTCCTTATTACATGCAAAATAATTATTCCTCCACCTGACAGCGGGGACCCACCGAACGGGCCACCGTATTTCGCCCCCCTGACTGCTGGGACCCACCAGCTACATCTTCGCACGCAAGGAAGTGCCTGACAGTCGGGACCCACCTAGTCGAAGCATACGTAGCGTTGTCATTCTGGTCGCGAACGTGTACGTACATATATACTGGTGGACGTAGAGGCGCGCACGTGTCGTAGTAGAGGCGGCCAGGGTGCAAGAAAGAAAATACGGCCATGTATGTGTACATACGGGCGGGGTCTCGAACGCCTACTCGCGCATACATACGGTTAGGGCTCGTTGACATGGCTGGGTCGGAACAGAGAAACAGCATCGTCGTCGTGTTCATGGGGAGGCAACGGCATGCGTCGTGTTCATCAGGAGCCAACGGAACGGATGGGAGCCAACCGGCTGGGTCAGAACGGAATGCGTGGTCGTGTTCATCGGGAGGGCTTGGACGGAACAGGCGATGGAAACGAGGCCTGGCAGACCGCACAGCGGAGGAAACGGAGCTCCTATGTTCGGAACGGGGTCCTGTTGATCGGGAGGGGTCCAGCGTACCGCAAAACGGAGGAAACGGACCTCCTAGAGTCGAAACGGGGGTCATGTTCATTGGGAGGGGTGTGGCGTACCGCAAAACGGACGAAACAGACCTCCTACGGTCGAAACGGGGGTCCTGTTCATCGGGAGGGGTGTGGCGTACTACAAAATGGGACTCCACGGGATACTGTTCATCTCCACCTTCGACCCCCTCCAGCCTCCACGAGCTACTGTTCATCCACCGTCGACCTCCTCCAGCCTCGACCTGCGACTGTTCATCCATGGGCTCCTGTTCATCCAGCCTCCACCGTGCGCTACTCCACCGGCTACTGTTCAACCAGCCCTCTCCACGGGCTCCTGTTCAACCACCCCTCCACGGGCTACTATTCATCCTGCCCTCCACCATCTACTGTTCATCCTGCCCTCCACGGGGTGGACCTATTCATCCAGCCCTCCACGGGGTCCTGTTCATCCAGCTCCATCCGGCTTGATCGATCGGGGTCCTGTTCATCCAGAGGCAACACCACGGGGTCCTGTTCATCCACCCCCACGGGAAATTGTTCATCCCCCCCCCCCCCCCCGCAACGCTCACTGTTCATCCAGAGGCAGCATCGATCGGCTTCAGTTAGCAGCAGTAGCGAAGGAATCGCTCGATCGGGTTCAGTTAACAGCCATTGATCGATCGCTCAGGTTCAGTAACGCGTAGCCTGTAGTGCAATCGCTCGGGTTCAGTTAGAGCCCAACGCCTCGCTCGGGTTCAGTTAGAGCCAACGCCTCGCACACACACGCGTACATGTATGAGAGAAATGCGCCTCGCTCGGCCCCCGACCTCCCACTGTAACCGGGAACTCCCCAAAATTTTCCTCGCCCTCGCTTCTACCATGGTTTTTTCCGTCATGGATGGCCCAAAGAATGTCATGCAGCTCCGTCTCCGGACCGCCGAGGACAAAAAGCCCATTTTCTGTCATGATTTTTTCTCATAGAAGTAGGAGCCCACCACATCTATGATGATGTCGAGTTTTGTCACAATTATCATCATAGAAGTGTCATATGTATGACAGAAATTTTTTTCGTTCGGCCCAAAATGTCACGGATGTGTTTTTTTTTGTAGTGTACTGTTCAACTAGCCCTCTCCACGGGGTGCTATTCAACCACCCCTCCACCGGCTACTGTTCAACCAGCCCTCCACCGGCTTCTGTTCAACCAGCCCTCCACCGGCTACTGTTCATCCAGCCCTCCATGGGGTCCTGTTCATCCAGCCATCCACAGGGTCATGTTCATCCACCGGCTCGATCGATCGGGGTACTGTTCATCCAGCGGCAACGGCCTCTACTACCACGAGGTCCTGTTCATCCAACCCCCCACCGGGAACTATTCATTGAAACACCCCCCAACAACGCTGATTGTTCATCCAGAGGCAGCATCGATCGGCTTTAGTTAGAAGAAGTAGCGAACGAATCAGTCGGGTTTAGTTAACAGCAAGGGATCGATCGATCGCTCGGGTTCAGTAATGCGTAGCCTACAGTGCAATCGCTCGGGTTCAGTTAGAGCCCAACGCCTCGCTCGGGTTCAGTTAGAGCACAATGCCTCGCACACACGCGTGTAAGTATGAGAGAAACGCACATCGCTCGGCCCCCGATATTTTCCTCACCCTCGCTTCTACCACGGTTTTCTCCGTCATGGACAGCCCAAGGAATGTCATGCAACTGCGTCTCCGGCCCAGCCAGGACGGAAAACCCATTTTCTGTCATGATTTTTTGTCACAGAAGTAGGACCCCACCACATCTATGATGATACCATAAGTATGACATAAATTTTTTCGTTCGGCCCAAAATGTCATGGATGTGTCTTTTTTTTCTAGTGGAGAGTCCAAATGAGGTGCGGTTTTGGCCCACATGATCGTGATCCAGCGACGGAGAGCATGGAGGGGGTTTAAATGGTCTAGTGGGCTGTTATGGAGGGGTGCTTGGCTGCAATGAGAGAGGGGCTTTTGCGGTTACCCGATTAACCATTGATGCATCAAACGACCTCCAAATGGAACAAAATTTGACAGGCGGCCTACCGGTGATGTACCAAGGCCACTCGACAAATCTCGACCCATTCCGAGAATGTTTTTCCCCGCTCATGAAATGATATCTGAGAGGTGCAACGGGTGCATGTGGGAGTGTCGGATTCCGAAACGGACCATGGGGAAAATGACCCGATGCATGAGACGAAGACGAATGCAAATGAGATGCACATGATGACATGAGCTGAAATGCATGACATGAAAAAGTGCAAAACGAAGACAAAAACCCAACCACGAAGGATATATCATATCACATAGCCGGAAATGGTAAGAGTTGGAGTTACAATTACGGAAAGTTACATCCGGGGCATTACATAACTACCTGTCGGAGAAGATTAGGCACAGTGTTGTATGAGGAGGATAGCAAAACCAATCTCCCTTTCTGCAGTCCCACAAAAATGTAAAATGTTGCCCGTGTGACATTTTGGCGGAACTGCACAAAACACTCTTAATAAAAAAGTGATTTGTGCAGTTCACCAAAAGGTCGCAATAGCAACGAGGTGAAATGGATAGCCCTGTTTGCAAAAGGAGGAACTGATACGTCTCCAACGTATCTATAATTTTTGATTGCTCCATCCTATATTATCTACTGTTTTGGACATTATTGGGCTTTATTTTCCACTTTTATATTATTTTTGGGACAAACCTATTAACCGGAGGCCCAGCCCATAATTGTTGTTTTTTGCCTGTTTTAGGGTTTCGAAGAAAAGGAATATCAAACGGAGTCCAAACGGAATGAAACCTTCGGGAACGTGATTTTCCCAATGAACAAGACCCGGGAGACTTGGACCCTATGTCAAGACACAAAAGAGGAGGCCGCGAGGTACGGGGCACGCCTACCCCCCCTCCCAGGCGCGCCATCCACCCTCATGGGCCCCTGTTGCTCCACCGACGTACTCCTTCCTCCTATATATACCTACGTACCCCCAAACGATCAGATACGGAGCCAAAAACCTAATTCCACCGACGCAACTTTCTATATCCACGAGATCCCATCTTCATGCCTATTCTGGAGCTCCGCCGGAGGGGGCATCAATCACGGAGGGCTTCTACATCAACACCATAGCCCCTCCGATGAAGTGTGAGTAGTTTACCTCAGACCTACGGGTCCATAGTTATTAGCTAGATGGCTTCTTCCCTCTTTTTGGATCTCAATACAATGTTCTCCCCTCTCTTGTGGAGAACTATTCGATGTAATCTTCTTTTTGCGGTGTGTTTGTTGAGATTGATGAATTGTGGGTTTATGATCAAGTCTATCTATGAACAATATTTGAATCTTCTCTGAATTCTTTTATGTACGATTGGTTATATTTGCAAGTCTCTTTGAATTATCTGTTTGGTTTGGCCTACTAGATTGATCTTTCTTGCAATGGAAGAAGTGCTTAGCTTTGGGTTCAATCTTGTGATGTCCTTTCCCTGTGACAGTAGGGGCAGCAAGGCACGTATTGTATTGTTGCCATCGAGGATAACAAGATGGGGTTTTCATCATATTGCATGAGTCTATCCCTCTACATCATGTCATCTTGCTTAAGGCATTACTCTGTTTTTAACTCAATACTCTAGATCCATGCTGGATAGCGGTCGATGAGTGGAGTAATAGTAGTAGATGCAGGCAGGAGTCAGTCTACTTGTCTTGGATGTGATTCCTATATACATGATCATACCTAGATATTCTCATAACTATGCTCAATTCTGTCAATTGCTCAACAGTAATTTGTTCACCCACCGTAGAATACTTACGCTCTCGAGAGAAGCCACTAGTGAAACCTATGGCCCCCGGGTCTATCTTCATCATATTAATCTCCTACTACTTAGTTATTACCTTTGATTTTTACTTTGCCTTTATTTTACTTTGCATCTTTATCACAAAAATACCAAAAATATTATCTTATCATATCTATCATATCTCACTCTCGTAAGTGGCCGTGTAAGGATTGACAACCCCTATTGGCGTTGGTTGCAAGGATTTATTTGTTTTGTGCAGGTATGAGGGACTCACGCGTAGCCTCCTACTGGATTGATACCTTGGTTCTCAAAAACTGAGGGAAATACTTATGCTACTTTGCTGCATCATCCCTTCCTCTTCGGGGAAAACCAACGCAGTGCTCAAGAGGTAGCAGGAACAAAGGAAACAATTACTGTTGAATAACACGAGTTGAAGACACATACGCCGACAAAAAAGAAGCATATTCCATGTAATAAGGGAAAGCTAGCAACATGGTGGTTTATCAAAAATGGTTTGAGGACGAGATTGCAAGATGGAAAGTACGCCAGCCGAGATACGTTTTAAGCAAACAACTAAAGAAGATCCACATGCAGCAACATGGGAAGATGAGCAGTGGATCAAGGCCAGAGGAAGTTGCACCTGAGGGTCGTCGGGATGTTACTAGGAGGGAGCCGGCGGCCGGGATCTGCCCATCCTATGGCAGCGAGCAAGTGGCGAAGGCCCTATCGCGCCGGAGCTTGGTCAGAGAGAATGACGGGTAGTGTAGATCGGGACGTGCTATCTCAACGCCGTCCAACGGAGAAACGATGCACATCCTCCCATTCCGCCGGCGGACGAGATGCGGCCGGATCACTGACCAACGGTGAGAGAGAGAGGCCGCCGCCGCCTTGTGTAAGATGGTGTGACAAGAGACAAACCCCGGCAGGCAGGCTCCATTGTATATAGTGGAGCAGATTTTTCAATTTCCCCATGGCAACCATTTTATATTCTGTACGTGCCATTGAGGAATATATAAATTTATTTAATACCAACGCATCCAGTCAAACTTTGTTCTATCTTGGCGTGGTGCCCGGCCTTCTTCGAGTAAACAACCGCTGCACACATCAAATTATCATGTGAGCTGCCTTTTCGTACAGAAATGAACTCCACCGTGTACCCGACCAGGTGTGGCTGGGAACGAGACATGAGTACGTGCGTCCCGCGTGCACCTCTTCTTTAGGTGTAGGTACGTACGTGGGTGGGTGTGAAAGAGATGGTTTGTGCGAAACAGAGGCAATGTGTCGATGATATCTCAAACAAAAAAAATAATATATGCAATGTGTGTGAAACAGAGTTATGGATATATCATATATAGAGGGAGCGATCCATGAGAAGAGAGTGGAGGGATCATCGTTGTGAGATATCGATAGAATCAAAAATAGGGATGAAGTGTGTGGTTGCGCGATCGATAAAGAGTGCCATCGAATTTGTGTTTTCCCATGTCAAAGATACGGGGCGGCTGGCCTACTTGAATTTGAGAGGGCAGAGGTGCAGTTTTTCCCTGTGGCATGGATACCTACCTACAACGTTCGACTATCGGTGTGTGTGTGGGGGGGGAGGGGGAAGAGACCTAAATATAGAGAGGTAGATCGACTAGTATATGTGTGGAGAAGGAGAGAGACCTAGCTATGTATTGAGGGAGATCGATCGTCATCCACGGGTATGTGTAGTAGAGGAATAAGGTTGGGAGAAAGACAAAGGTAGAGTGTCGGAGGGTTGGTGGTGGACTGGCATCACACAAATGGGGGGAGAGGCCTGCTAGACAAATGGAGGGGTACGAGTGCAATATCGATAAGAGAGGGCCGGGGATGTCTGTTTGTCTATGCACATGCATGAGAGAGACGGGTTGGGAGGTGTGCAAGGATGATGAGGGGAGACGATATGGTTGTGGTAAGCATACGTAACTACATAGGAAGATCAACCGTCGTGTGTCCAAGAAAGGGAGAGGCATAACTAGTGACCTAAGTCTACCGTGTGTGGGGAAAACGAATTATAGTCGACCTGGCTATATTAGGGAGATCGGTACATACACATGCATGCATGTGTTGGAAGCAAATAAGGTCCGGAGGGACAGACATGGGGAGAGGGGTGCGTCTAGGAGGTGGTGCGGGAGGCCTAACATGTCCAAGGGGGAGGAGTGTGCAAGTATGAGATCGATGAAAAGAGGGGCGGGAGTGTGCACCTGCGTGGAACTGTATTGGACATAGGGGGCATGGACGGTGAGAAGAGAAGAGGGGAAGTATGTGTTTGTGGTAGGCACACTTGTCTAGAGAGGTATATCGACCGGTGTGTGCCGGAAAGAAGGAGCCTGGGGACTACACACACCGCGGGTGAACGACCTAAAGAGAAATAATGAACATGCACGATGGAGGCGACGCTGATGGAGGGTGAGAGGGAGGCGGGCGTGTGCATGGATGATAGAAAGTTAGCGCTAGCTAGCTACAAAGAGAAGAGGATCATGAAGGTGTAGAAGACGAACAAAGATCATAATTCATTATAAAAAAGTGGATACGGATACTTGAAGAAGATATCATAATGTAGAACATTGATTATAATTTGGGCTAATGTGCGGCTTTTGCAGCTCAGGGCTAAATACTTGTCATAATGTAGGGGGCGAGGCACTATACTTTGTGTGATAAACACGGTGTACGTATGGAACATGGTTTAGATTATGAATATATAGTTAGTACATCAAATGTACTATTATTTGGAATCAACATCAAGTGTATTCAAAAATTGAATTCGAGTTCATATAGTACACATAGTTCATATCTATCTCTATAGTAATCATGTGGTGTGTTGTCAAGGTAATACATGAATGATGGTTGAAGTTGGCAACAATTATGATTGTAGATTCTTATTGAAATAGAGAAAGAAATTCAAATTTAGTTCGAATTACAGCGGTAGTATAGACATTTGGAATGCACTAAAATGTTGGTATGAGTAGGTTACATGCGTTATACAGCCAACAAAAAAATTTAATTGGATGTAACATTTTGGTATGAGTAGCTTTGAATAGCATTTGTACAGTAAAATGGGACAAGATTCTTTCTTTGTGTGGTGTGGAAAGTTTTATTTTTTCGGTTTTTCATTGAGGGACGTGCGAATTGATTTGGTACGTACAAGTACAATATTACATGTTAGGCTTGTCCCTAAAATTCAACCCGCACCTTGTTATATACCGAAAATTCAGATATCGTGCTCCCAAAACAGGCGCCTTCACAAGCCCTGCCTTGCTTTCCCGAAAATACAACGCGCGAAAACTCACTCCAGCTGCCAAGTCCCGACACACAAAATCCCCCTTCTAACCCTGAGCCGAAAGGGCCGCTAGTTCAAATCGGTGGGGGTACTTTTGTAACACACCCTACATTTTGGATAAGTGCGTCGCTAAGTCATGGTTCCTCCCACCCATCGCCTCCTTTTCGCCATTCGACATCCCAGGCCACCATAACCTCTCTACTCCAGTCGCGAAGCCCCACCCTCCTCTATCAGCCTCCTCACCGCTGCCTAGCAGGAATCTCTTCCCTGACGATGTCGTCCACCTCAACAGCTCGACGTCCGTCGTCCACCTCCTCGGATGAGGATCCGTCATCCATCTCGTCGACCCGCCGGTTCAGCCGCCCCGTCCTCCACATCCAAGGAGCTGCTCCGACGATCGCCTCGTCTATCGTGGCTGCTCCATCCCCACAGCGCCGCCTTAAGGTGCCCCACCGGAACCGCAGCATCCTCACTGACACCTCGGACGAAGCCGAGGCCTACTCAGCGCCACCAAAGAGGTTGTACACTCATTGCATCACACCTTCTCCTTAACTCGACCTCCCGGCACCGACGGTGCTCCATCCCGCACCCCCACGGAGAGGCTACCTCGAAGCCGGCGCCGCGGGCGACATCTCCATTGCGGCTCTCCCCCAGTGTGGGGCCCCTTCTGTGGCAGCGTCCATACCAGCCAGATCTGGTGATGCTACTCCGGCTCTCGCTCGCTCGCACTGCTGCTGCTCTCCCCCTCGCTCGTGCTACCGCTCTGCTCCGATTTAGCTACACTTCAGTAGACTGTGTCGACTTTTGGGTCAGTCGATTTTCAGGGGGTGGGGGGCTCGCCACAGTTAAGGAAGAAACACCCATAGCGGGGAGAGGGGCTCGCCGGAGAGGTACCCTAATATCTATCTTAGGGTTCTGGGTGGGGGCGGTGGTCATCGGTGGTGGTGGGGCGGTGGCGTGGGGATCGCTGGAGAAAAAGCTCGGCGCAGGGGAGGGGGCTAGATGGCTGGCCGAGACAGCGGCGGACCGGGGGGGGGGAGTTGTTTGGGGGGGGCGAGGCGGTGGCAGACCGACAATAGGGAGTTGTTTCGGGCCAGCGAGGCGGCGAGGGGGGCGGCGGTTCGGCCGGTGGTGGCTGGCGGCTCAGGGGGGCAGGTTGAAGATGAACTAGAGGCCCTCCCTAAAATACATGTGAAGTGCCTCGCTGCTACCATTGCGTTCAGTTTCGACAATAACATTCAGATTCCACAGTAAATTTCAATTTCGACAGTTAAGTTCAGAGTCAACAGTTTTTGCCTCAACTGCTGTAGTCAGGTGGTTTTTGGTGATGTAAATTTTACATCTATCACTTTTTTGTAATGTATTTTAATCATCTATTAGAGATGTTATTAGAATCCCACTTGAGATTAATGATGTTTCTCTTGTGCTACTTCAACCTTGACGTCTTACGGCTCACCGGAGCTGCTCCAACAATAGAACGATCCATCACAACAGATCAGTGCCCTGGATGCCATCAACAGATTCCTTAGATCTTCCTCCACACCTCCGACAACCACCTCTGCCTCTACTTCTTCAGTGACCAACCCAATGATGCTGAGGTCGACATGGCTACGGCAAAGAGGTTGTACACTTGTTGCATAACTTATTACTCTACATTCATGTCGGTCCATTAGGGCTATTTTGGTTCAAGGGAAAAACATAGCAATAGGAAATTTTCCTATGGCACTCTACTATTGAACTATTCATGCATTTTGTTGAAAGGAATGGAGCAAAACATCCACTTGGACCTACTTTTCAAAATCCTATGCATGAAAACAAGACCAAGTGCATTAGTGGCAGAATAACATTCTAAATGTACATGCTTTCCTATGGTTTCACTTTATTTTGGCCATGTTTCTTTGCATTCTTCTGCTCTTCCAATTCCTGTGAACCAACCACCCAAGTTGACAGAAATCCCGTGTTTACAAATGCTCTGTTTACCATGTGCATTCCTATCCTATTCCGATGTTTCTCCTATCCTTGCATTTTTAGAATCATGCAAGCCAAATGAGGCCTTACAAAATTACTTGAGTTACAAGTAGGTGTCGAAGGAAACTTTGTGTGGTTTGTCCTGCTCGTGCCGCGACGTCGTCCACCTCACCTGAGCTGCTCCATTGATAGAAGCATCCACCAAACCACACATGAAGACAATTGACCGTCTTTCGCCGCCTCAAATATCCTTCCCTGCCTCTGGCACCCACCGCAACAACATCACCACCATCGACTCAGCAGATGAACCTGAGTAGTACACTGGTCCACAAGAGAGGTCGCACACTTTTGTTTCTGCTTATGTTATGCATTGCTTAAAATTGGCTGCTACTTTATCATCCTGTTCACCTCTTAGACTCCAAGTTAGGTCTAAATTAATGTTCAAACTTGAGTTCTAAATTAGTTCTGGGGCATATATCGAGGCATCAATGAATAGTATCTTTGTCTAATATCTGGTTCACCTATGTTGTTGATCTTGGGTGGGAAACAAATAGTAAAGCAATCATCATCGTCTTTTTATTAAATTAAAGCAATCATCAGCCTGCTATCATTATTTTTGGATCCATCCACTGGTTGTTACCATCACTCTAGATTTTTGCATGCTCTACCTTGGCATGATGATGTTAGTCGTATCATGCATATGTTGCCTTGCAGTGCCTACTTTTGACATCATATATGTCATCTGCATAGTTTAGACATGTTCTGTAATGCCACCTATTTAGTTTCTATATCACATATGGGAATTATGCAGTCTCATGTATTTTAGCCAGCCATAATATATGTGAAATGTGCAATGCCATCCTGTTTAACCAAGCATCATATATTTGAATGATATCTTGCCCATCCTTTTCTTCATTACATTTACATTTGTCGACAATGTTTGTACATTAAACTACTCTTCCTGTGAATCAACCATTTGGGTGGGAGATGGAAAAATCTAGAGTGAAAACAAGGCCTTCAGAGCAGACCGTGCTACCCGTTGACGCAAATATCTTGTTGGGTCCCGATAGCTCCTCGATGAAGGATTCGGAGATAGATGACCAGTCTTATTCCCCCACCGAGGTGTATGCTCTAACTTGGCATGGTTATACTGCTCATATCATCCATATGGTATCTTGCATTGCATAGTTTAGACATCATATACACAATATTCAACACCATGTTCTTAGTTTAGACATCATATATGTGAATGCCCTCTGTTTAGCATATAAATCACATATGTGAATTAAATCATGCAATCCTGATTACTTAGATAACATGTTTGTGAATTATGTCATGCGATCCTGTTTAGTTATTCATCATGTCTTTGAATTATGTTATGCTATGCTATCCACTTCAAATATTTTTCATATATGTCAAATTATGTCATGCTATCCGTTTTAGTTAAACAATATGCATGTCAACTATTTCATGCCCTCTTTTTTCCACAATATCTATTGCATCTGTCTCTCATACAATGTCTGTACATTCAACTATGTTTCTTGTTTATCAGCCATTTGAATTGGAGAGGGTGATGCCAGTATCCAGCGGAGTAAAAATGAAACACCCACAATGCGGCTATATCTCCCACATGTCGGGGCACGACTTAGAGGCATAGCCGCATGGTAGGTTTGTCACAAGAGGGGTAATCTTCACACAATCCCATGTACTGAATAAGAAAGGGATAAAGAGTTGGCTTACAATCGCCACTTCACACAATACATTAATAGATCATACACCATCCAAAATACAAACAAAGTTCCGACTACGGAACCAAAATAAAAGAAGACAACCCCAAATTCTAGATCCCCATTCGTCACAACTAGGCTCCACTACTGATCAACTAGAAACGAAACAACACAACGAAGACGATCTTCATCGAGCTCCCACTTGAGCTCGGTTGCATCATCTGCACTGATATCATCGACACTTACAACTGTTTGGAAGTATCTGTGAGTCATGAGGACTCAGCAATCTCACACAACGAGATCAAGACTATTTAAGCTTATGGGTAGGATAAGGTAGTGAAGTGGAGTTGCAACAAGCACTAAGCATATATGCTGGCTACCATATGCAAATAAGAGCGAGAAGAGAAGCAACGCAACGGTCGTGAAACTAGAAGTGATCCTGAAACTACTTACGCACAAACATAACTCCAAAACCGTGTTCTCTTCCTGGACTCTGCCGAAAAGAGACCATCATGGTCACACACGAGGTTGATGCATTTTAATTAAGTTAAGTGTCAAGTTCTCTACAACCGGATATTAACAAATTCCCATCTTCCACATAACCACGGGCACGGCTCTCGAAAGTTTATACCCTGCAGTGGTGTCCCAACTTAGCCCATCACAAGCTCTCACGATCAACGAAGGATATTCCTTCTCCCAGGAAGACCCGATCAGGCTCGGAATCCCGGTTACAAGACATTTTGACAATGGTAAAACAAGACCAGCAAAGCCGCCCGAATGTGCCGACAAATCCCGATAGGAGCTGCACATATCTCGTTCTCAGGGCACACCTGATGGGCCAGACGTCGGGTTGGCATAGACCCTCGTTGCCCTGGGGGCGCCGGACATCGCCCAGTTCGGACCAACACTTAGAGAAGCACTGGCTCCGGGGGGCTTAAATAAAGATGACCCTCGGGCTCGCGAAAACCGAAGGGAAGGATATAGGTTGTTAGGCAAAAGTAAAACCAAGTTTGGGCCTTACTGTAGAAGTTTAATTCAAAGCGAACTGTCAAGGGGTTCCCATAACACCCAACCACGTAAGGAACACAAAATCAAGGAACATAACACCGGTATGATGGAAACTAGGGCGGGAAGAGTGGAACATAACACCAGGCATAAGGCCGAGCCTTCCACCCTTTACCAAGTATATAGGTGCAATAATATCCTAACAATATCCTAACAATATCCATGTTCCAACATGGAACAAACTTCATCTTCACCTGCAACTAGCAACACTATAAGAGGGGCTGAGCAAAAGCGGTAACATAGCCAAACAACGGTTTGCTAGGAAAGGTGGGTTAGAGGCTTGACATGGCAATATGGGAGGCATGATATAGCAAGTGGTCGGTAGTGCGGCTTAGCAATAGAGCGAACAACTAGCAAGCAAAGATGGAAGTGATTTCGAGGGTAGGGTCACCTTGCCTGAGATCCCGCAAGGAAGAAGAACGAGTCCACGGAGAAGACAAATGGACGTAGTCAAACGGATCCTCACAACTCTGGAACGAAACCGAAGCTAACGAGAGAAGCAACCCGGAAAGAAGCAAGCAACATAGTAAACAACCATCACATAAACATGGCATGATGCACAACCAAGTATGATGCATGTCCGGTTTAATGAGTCATGGCATGGCAAAGTGCACAAACAATACTACAAATTAAGTGGAGCACAATATGCAACGAGTTGCATATTGACGAAACACCACATGACTTATTTAGTTCTCTCTCGGTTATGTACCCAACAATATTAAATGTTGTTAAACAAGGCAAGAGATGAAGCATAATTAAACTAACTATTTAGGCAAGTTTAAATGAGGCCGGAAACAACAACAACAATTCTGGAAAATCCTCATATGCATATTTTGAATTAGCTATTGTTCTGCCCTAAGCACAATTTTAGATTTGTTAAACATGCAAAGTAGTGCCACCATGTTAAACTAGGCATTTTTCTACCCATTTACATATAAAGATTATTCAAATCCGAGCTACAGTTAATTAGTTAGGAATTAAATCATTTTGACATGGCATTAGAGCAAAATTTAAACAAACAGCATTTTAAACATGGATGGAAGTTGCATATTATGAAACTAGACAAAGTTCTAAACATTTCACATATATGAGTTATTTACATATGACGCACGGTTTGTGAGTTATTAAATGAATGAAGTATGAGGGATTTTTAGCAAAACTGATAAAACCTGGAACAAAAGACAAATCATAGAGCCTAAAAAAAGACTCTGGGCCGAATCCGGCCGGCCCAAAAGTGCATAGGGGCGGGGGCTGCTCACGAGGCCTCGTCGGCCGGTTCGATGGAGCAGTGGCCGGCTAGTGCGCAGGGCCTTGGCCCCGAATGCGGCCCAGGCACGCAGGAGTCCACGCGCGGCTGCGGTCAACGACGATGAGCGGCTCCTGCTGCTCGATCTGGACCAGGGAAAATAGAGGCCGCCGATGCAGGCGACAGTCAACGGCAGTGCTCGAGCAGCAAGGCGGCGGGACTTGCGGGGTGAACCTGGCGAGGCTGGAGATGTTCGTGGAGGTCGGGAACAGGCGCGGCGACCTCTGGCAGGACCTGAATGGTGGCGCGGGGAAGCAGCGAACTTGAGGGCTGGCGGAGCCCTGGAACATCAGCCCGAGGCGCTGGTGTTCCTGCAAGAGAGACTGGGGACTGAGAGAGGAGCACGCGGAGGAAGGAGAGAAACAGGAGAAAGAGAGGCAGGGGTGAGGTGCTGCTGCTGCTGTCACCTGCGGCAAGCACCGGCACGGGCGGAGGCCATCGGGCGTGGGAGTGGCTCGGGGTTGTGCTCGATCGTGGGCGTTGCGTCGATCCAGAATGGATTGAGCGCCGCGGGAGGCTGCGGTGTGGTTGGGTGGATGGATGGATCGAGGGGAGATGGTGGTTGGCCAGGGATGGATCTAGGAGGATCCCAAGGTGGGAGGCGAGTGGGTGGAAGGCTGGCAGCGGGGATGACACTGATGGGACAAGCCTCCTAAAGATTAGGGTTGGACTAGTTTATTTATAGCATGTGGATTAAGTTAGGGCTATCTTGTCCCTCCGATTATAATCGGACAGTCGAGAATAAATAGGGTAGGTAGTCCAATAACAAAACGGAGATGTTTTTATAGATGTTTGGGGATGATCCGGACCCAACGGTGACGATTGAGTGGGTCGGGTTCGGGGGAAGTTTTCCGACGCGCGAGGGGGTCTGAGAACTGTGCGAAGAGGGGGTCTGACAAAAGGCCACGGAGGCAAGGGGGGTTTGATGGGCACAGAGAAAAGAAAGAAGAGGAATGCAACCCGGCAACTGTTTCCGAGGACCAGAAATGTCCGACGATAGACCGGCTATAATGCCGCTATAGTTAACCTTTGGGGCGTCAAACAGACTTCGAATGCGACAAAACTGGGCAGGTGACCTACTAACAACATAACAACACCACACGCCAACTTTCATCCCAATCCGAGAACATTTTCCGGCCACTTATAAAATAATATTTTGAAGGTGCCGCAGGCGCGTGCAAGTGTGTCTGGGCTCAGAACGGACAACGGAGAGGGCTGGGAGACCTGGACGAATGCAAGTTTTTAAGACATGCAGATGCAATGTGGATGATGACATGGCAAGATGCAACACGCAAGCGAATGACCAGGCAACAACAACGAATAACTGGAAGACACCTTGCACATCGGTCTCGGGGCGTCAGAACACTCCACCACTACAAGAGGATCTCGTCCTGAGATCTAAGGATGGTACCGGAGAGAAGCGGAAGAGAAAAAGAAGAGGTAAAACTAAGTTGCTTTTTGGACAAATGAGTGAAACCACGAACCTTGAGAGGTTGAACAAATTGAAAGAAAGAATACAATGAAAATGAACAAAGTTGAAAACAGTCTGTTACAAAAGAGGAACAAGGAATGATAAAGATCAATTACGACAACACTCCGGTTAAAACAAGATAGAGAAGGAATAAGAATGATATAATTTGGACAGCACTCCGACTGCA
The DNA here is from genome assembly GCF_003073215.2 of Triticum urartu. Lineage (NCBI taxonomy): Eukaryota > Viridiplantae > Streptophyta > Magnoliopsida > Poales > Poaceae > Triticum > Triticum urartu. The sequence continues at coordinate 269,083,765 of NC_053026.1, read as the reverse complement.
AATGGAAGGAATTCAACCTTAACTAGACAAGATGAGAGGATACTTGATGAGATCAACAACACACTGCCTCCAGAACTATTGAAAGAATGGCACAAGGGGTAAGAAAGATTTCAGACGGCACTCCGGTTGAGAAGGGAGGCAAAACTTGATAAGATGAGAGAACTTGAATGAAGGACATGACACTTCCGTTGAATGGATAAGAAAACAGGAAAGAACATGATCTTTGACAAAAATGGGATGATGGGTCGAAGAGTGCAACATCACAATGCCTGTGGAAAAAAAGAATAGAAGCTAGATTGTTGGGATAAAGGGACGGAGAAGAAAATGACAACTTCTGCCACAAATGAACTTGGAAAGCATCCTTGCAAATAAGGATTGCATGGGGTTGTTGGTAAATCAACAACGAATAGAATAAGCTTGTAGTGGGCTTATGGAAAACATCTCAAAATTTGAGGTGAAATTCTGCCACTACAGAAACAAAAGATTGGATTGAAATCCACAAGGAGACGAGAAACTTATTTCATCAGGAGGATAAATGAAGAACTTGGGTCATTTATGAGCACCGTAAATAGCAACAATCCTTAGGAAAAGCTTTAGGTTAAATATAACCCAATATAACACCAATGAAGAGATTGATGGATTGAGAAGAGCTCATGCTCGAAGAAATTGATGGGTTAAACTATCTCATTCTTGACAACTGTTGAATCATAACACACGAAGGGAAATTGTCAAGAGTGACGTAACACCATCTCAGAAGATAAGGTAGAACTAATTGCATTTTGGAATGCAAGATGAAGAATATTTTAGCTCCTCAAAGAAAAACATGTGTTGAGCACCATGATTATCTTTGAGTATAGCTTGGCGAATCATAACTTCGAGAGAAATCTTGAGGACAATTGAAGAATGAAAGGAATCCTTGACGAACCACCATGTAGAGCCTCCATGAAGAACTCCGGTAATAAAGGATGATAAAAAAAGAAAGAGACGTTGACAACACAAGGTGAAGGCTTGTGATGATTTAGATGGAGCTTTGCGACGATATAATTGAGAGAGCTTGGAACTCCGGGAAAAGAAAAGATGAAACAATTGAAAACGAGAATTTATTCATCATGAACAAACTCTGAAGGAGGGAATTAATCAGTTGGATGAAAGAAGAATAAGAATTGTGTTATGTGTATCCTTCACCAATTTAAATTGATGACAAGCAACGGATTTGGCATAGTACTTATTCTCGTAGAAAGGATTAAGATAGATATAGCATAAACTCAATGGACCACCGATAGGATTTAACCAACGAATAAATTGATATGAAAATGAAGGAAGAGAAATCTTGAACGAACCACCGAAAGAATTGAAAATGAACAAAGAAAAGATAAATAAACACCGGGAAGAATTAGAGAACAAATGAAGATACTTGAGGGAATTTAGATACATGAGAATGGAGAGATCACGAGATGATATGAGAATACTTGAATGATGCACCGGTATGATTTGGAGTACGAGAGATGAAAGATGGAATGGATAATTTTGAGATGATGTGCTCCGAAGAATCAAACTGAAAAATACACCTGAATTCCTCTGAATGGGTGAAAAGAATTCTCACAATCGAAAACAATTATGAGAGGATGGAAGCAAGCTTGAACTTTGCATCTCTGAGATAACGAATAAGATTTGGGGGAAAACTCTTCTTAGGACTTCAAATGTTGAGAATGGGGACGAGAAACACCACCATGAATTATTGAGGCACTCCAGAATGAAAATTAGAAAGGTTGAACCAACAATGAGTAGAATTTGAAAGATCTTGAAGAAAGACAGATGACTGATGACAATTCATTCTTACGCCAAACTTGGAAAAGAATTTCATAGTAACTCCGGGAATATTATAAGAGTCAGGTAAGATCCTAGGAAAAGACTTGTGGGTTAGGGCCCACTCAAAAGAAACACCGTTGAATGATTCCTTGAAAGTGGGATTGCCCCGGTTGATTTAAATGGCTCAAAAGAGATAACAATCTCGAGATATCTTGAACGAATTGATAATGGAGACACAATTCTTCTAAGATATCTTCAGCACTCCGTAACAATTGAATAGAGAGAGGTGGATGACTAAGAGGTGCACCGGCATAAGAAAAGCATTTGAAACGAGGAAAAGATATGATCGACAAAGCTTGAATTGAATCCACCGGAGGAGAAAATAGAAGGAAGAATGGTGAACTTGAAGATCTCCGGATAAGAACATTGACAGAAAATAATGGAGAGACATCCCATCAATAAAAGGATACTTAATTAAGAAATCTGAGTTCTTGAAAAAAAAGGGGGGGGGGGGGGGGAAAACAAAGGCAAGCTGGGACGGATGCAACAAATAACGTTGAGAAGACTTTGAGTTGATCTTGCGGATGTTGAAAATGATCGGATCCACTTGAAGAGAAACATGCCGGCTGAAAAGGATTGACATGACAATCTCGATTATCATGAAGGATTTGTATTCACATAGAAGTATGAGAACACCGTTTAAGGAAAGGTATGGAATCCACATTTGACTTCAAAGCAACTCGAATACCACACACCAAAACAAAACAAAGGATTGGCTTAGGAAATAAGCCGGAACAAACATATGATAGACCCCATATCGTATCATGTGTCTGTTGGAAAGATATCCTATGGTATACTTGAATTCCCACTTATAAACTCCCAAAACTTTCTGGTTATGCAATCAGGTGCTGGGGATACAGGGGAAGCATAATATCTCACCCAAACTAACTATCCCTACATCCAGCTGTATCCATCCTTCAACACATAACCAAGAAACCTTCGTAAATCGTGTAACTCAACCTTCGAAAAGCATCCGTTATACGAGTTATCGCAATACTCCCGAACTCCCGCCCCAGTACTGGATGGTGTCGAGGTTATCTAACCAACAACTGCATAAAATAGATTTTCGATGTCGGCAAACTCAGGTATTCCAGAACTGCAACGATAAAATTGTGACGACAACACCTCAGAGATCAACTCCCTGGGACACTGCCACAACCCCTAAATGTCAGGAGGCACCAAGAACAATGTTCTCGTCACAACACTATCGGAATGATTCCAAGATACCCGCGTGATACTAAAAAAATTTCATGAAATTTGAGGAGAGAAGAGTCAAAACTTCTACGTCACGAGGCCTCACCAGAGCGATGAAGGGACTAAGGATTAAAAAGAATCCTACTCTCCGATATATATAATCCTAAGACTCAAAAAATTTTGTTCTAGAACCAACAACGTCAGCGATTCGATCAAGCAGGGGTTCCTAAGTCGGGGAAGGCTCTGATTACCAACTTGAAACACCCACAATGCGGCTATATCTCCCACGTGTCAGGGCACGACTTAGAGGCATAGCCGCATGGTAGGTTTGTCGCAAGAGGGGTAATCTTCACACAATCCCATGTACTAAATAAGAAAGGGATAAAGAGTTGGCTTACAATTGCCACTTCACAGAATACATGAATAGATCATACAACATCCAAAATACAAACAAAGGTCCGACTATGGAACCAAAATAAAAGAAGACAACCCCAAATGCTAGATCCCCGATCATCCCAACTGGGCTCCACTACTGATCAACAGGAAAGGAAACAACACAACGAACACGATCTTCATCGAGCTCCCACTTGAGCTCAGTTGCATCATCTGCACTGATATCATCGGCACCAGCAACTGTTTGGAAGTATCTGTGAGTCACGAGGACTCAGCAATCTGACACCCGCGAGATCAAGACTATTTAAGCTTATGGGTAGGATAAGGTAGTGAAGTGGAGCTGCAACAAACACTAAGCATATATGGTGGCTACTATACGCAAATAAGAGCGAGAAGAGAAGCAACACAATGGTCGTGAAACTAGAAGTGATCCTGAAACTACTTATGCACAAACATAACTCCAAAACCATGTTCTCTTCCCGGACTCTACCGAAAAGAGACCATCACGGTCACACACGCGGTTGATGCATTTTAATTAAGTTAAGTATCAAGTTCTCTACAACCAGATATTAACATATTCCCGTCTGCCACATAACCGCGGGCACGGCTCTCGAAAGTTTATGCCCTATAGGGGTGTCCCAACTTAGCCCATCACAAGCTCTCACGGTCAACAAAGGATATTCCTTCTCCCAGGAATACCCGATCAGGCTCGGAATCCCGGTTACAAGACATTTCGACAATGGTAAAACAAGACAAGCAAAGCCGCCTGAATGTGCCGACAAATCCCGATAGGAGCTGCACATATCTCATTCTTAGGGCACACCGGATGGGCCAGACGTCGGGTTGGCATAGACCCTGGTTGCCCAGGGGGTGCCGGACCTCGCCCAGTTCGGACCAACACCTAGAGAAGCACTGGCCCGGGGGGGTTAAATAAAGATGACCCCCGGGCTCGTGAAAACCCAAGGGAAGGTTATAGGTTGTTAGGCAAAAGTAAAAACAAGGTTGGGCCTTGCTGGAGAAGTTTTATTCAAAGTGAACTTTCAAGGGGTTCCCATAACACCCAACCGTGTAAGGAATGCAAAATCAAGGAACATAACACCGGTATGACGTAAACTAGGGCGGCAAGAGTGGAACAAAACACCAGACATAAGCCCGAGCCTTCCACCCGTTACCAAGTATATAGGTGCATTAAAGTAAATAAGAGATAATAATGATATCCCAACAATATCCATGTTCCAACATGGAACAAACTTCATCTTCACTTGCAACTAGCAATGCTATAAGAGGGGCTAAGCAAAATCGGTAACATAGCCAAACAACGGTTTGCAAGGAAAGGTGGGTTAGAGGCTTGACATGGAAATATGGGAGGCATGATATAGCAAGTGGTAGGTAGCGCGACTTAGCAATAGAGCGAACAACTAACAAGCAAAGATAGAAGTGATTTCGAGGTTATGGTCATCTTGCCTGAGATCCCGCAAGGAAGAAGAACGAGTCCACGAAGAAGACAAATAGACGTAGTCGAATAGATCCTCACAACTCCGAAACCAAACCGAAGCTAACGAGAGAAGCAACCCGAAAAGAAGCAGGCAATATAGTAAACAACCATCGCATAACAATGGCATGATGCATAACCAAGTATGATGCATGTCCGTGGCATGGCAAAGTGCACAAACAATACTACAAATTAAGTTGAGCTCAATATGCAACGAGTTGCATATTGACGAAACACCACATGACTTATTTAGTTCTCTCTCGGTTATGTACCCAACTGTATTAAATGTTGTTAAACATGGCAAGAGATGAAGCATAATTAAAGTAACTATTTAGGCAAGTTTAAATGAGGCCGGAAACAACAACAACAACTCTGGAAAATCCTCATATGCATATTTTGAATTAGCTACTATTCTGCCCTAAGCATAATTTTAGATTTGCTGAACATGCAAAGTAGTGCCAGCAAGTTAAACTAGCCATTTTTCTACCCCCATTTACATATAAAGATTATTTAAATCCGAGCTAAGGTTAATTAGTTATGAATTAAATCATTTTGACATGGCATTAGAGAAAATTTAAACAAACATCATTTTAACCATTTTAAACATGGATGGAAGTTGCATATTATGAAACTAGACAAAATTCTAATCATTTTACCTATATGAGTTATTTACATATGATGCACGGTTTGTGAGTTATTAAATGAATGAAGTATGAGGGATTTTCTGCAAAACTGATAAAACCTGGAATAAAATACAAATCCCAGAGCCTAAAAAAGACTCTGGGCTGAATCTGGCCGGCCCAAAAGTGCACAGCAGCGAGGGATGCTCACCAGTTCTCGTGGGCCGGTTCGATGGAGCAGTGGTCGGCTAGTGTGCTGGGACTTGGTGCCGAATGTGGCCCAGGCGTGCAGGAGGTAGGCGGCCTGGAGCTGGGCTGGATCTTGGCAACCAAAGGCGGCCCAAGGTGCGCAGGAGTCCACGCGCGACTGCTGTCAACGACGATGAGCGGCTCCTGCTGCTCGATCTAGAGCAAGGAAAATAGAGGCCGCCGATGTAGGCGACAGTCAACGGCGGCGCTCGAGCAGCAAGGTGGCAAGACTTGCGGGGATGAACCAGGCGAGGCTGGAGATGGTCGTGGAGATCGGGAATGGGCGCGGCGACCTCTGGCAGGACCCGAATGGTGGCGTGGGGAAGCAGCAAGCTTGAGGGACGCGGAGCCATGGAGCATCATCCAGAGGCGTTGGTGTTCCTGCGAGAGAGATCGGGGATTGAGAGAGGAGCACACGGAAGAAGGAGAGAAACAGGAGAAAGATAGGCAGGGGTCAGGTGCTCCTGCTGCTGTCGCCGGCAGCAAGCACCGTCACTGGCGGAGGCCATCGGGCGCGGGAGTGGCTCGGGGCTGTGCTCGATCATGGGCGTTGCCTCGATCCAGAATGGATCGAGCGCCACGGGAGGCTGCGGTGTGGTTGGGTGGATGGGTGGATCAAGGGGAGATGGTGGTTGGCTAGGGATGGATCTGGGAGGATCCCAAGGTGGGAGGCGAGTGGTTGGATGGCTGGCGGCGAGGACGAGACTGATGGGACAAGCCTCCAAAAGATTAGGGTTGGACTAGTTTATTTATAACATGTGGATTAAGTTAGGGCTATCTCTTCCCTCGGATTATAATCGGACAGTCGAGAATAAATAGGGTAGGAAGTCCAAATAACAAAATGGAGATGTTTTATAGATGTTTGGGGATGATCTGGACCCAACGGTGACGAATGAGTGGGTCAGGTTCGGGGGAAGTTTTCGGATGCGCGAGGGGATCTAAGAACTGTGCGGAGAGGGGGTATGACAAAAGGACACAGAGGAAAGGGGGGTTTGATGGGCTCAGAGAAGAGAGAGAAGAGGAATGCAACCCGGCAACCATTTTCGGGGACCGGAAACGTCCGACGATAGACCGGCTATAATGCCGCTATAGTTAACCGTTGGGGCGTCAAATAGACTCCGAATGCGATGAAACTTGGCAGGTGACCTACTAACATCATAGAAACACCACACGCCAAATATCATCCCAATCCGAGAAATTTTCCGGCCACTTATAAAATAATATTTCGGAGGTGCCGCGGCCGCGTGCAAGTGTGTCTGGGCTAAGAACGGACAACGGAGAGGGCTGGGAGAGGGCTGGGAGACCCAGATGGATGCAATGTGGATGATGACATGCCAAGATGCAACATGCAAGTGAATGACAAGGCAACAACAGCGAATAACCGGAAGACACCTGGCGCATCGGTCTCGGGGCGTCACAAAAAACATGGTCTTCAAATAAAACAGTGCTACCTCTTGGTGGAGATAGCACCCTGGTTGTACATGCACGAGAACCAGCCCTACCACACATAACCCAGACTCTCGCAGGTTGTACCCCTACTGTGATGGACAGAGAACCAGCTTCACCCAATCTAACCCCAACCCTAGCAGATAGTAACCCAGTTCCTTTTGACACGGTACCATCTCCACCACAGAGCTCCCAAACAAGAGTAGTTAGTAAGGCAGCTCCAGTGCCCAAAGGGCTAGTACTAAAACGGCGAACCCCAAATCCACCAGTTAGTAGTTCTATTCCCTTGGAGGAAGCACAACTAGCCAGTCGTAATTTAGCATCTATCGCATTTGATGTTGTTAAATCCTATGTGCGTATCATCCCATTTTGGAAATATTATACTGAAGATGAAGGAAAATGCCAGTTGCAGGTGTCTGTCCAGGAGTTATGTGTAAGTAATGTTATTCATGGAAATTACTTTGCTTTGTCCCATACATTCCACCTCCATGATGGTTATAATACAGCAAATTTTCCCATTTGTTTAGAGAAGGACGGATTTGGAAACTTAGGATGAGGTAACTTGTGCTAATACCTCTGCTATCTTCAAGAATTCTTGGTGGTATTATCGGAATTACCTAAAGAAATCATACTTCACTGGCAAAGAAACTCATCAAATTCCCTTACGTTCTCCTGAGACACATTTACTGGACGATGAATGGGAACGCCCTGTTCTGTACTGGTCCCGAACCAAGAATGTGGTAAGGTCTATGAGCTCATTTTCTATTTTAAGTACTATATTCTTGCGTCTTACTATAGTCAGTTCATGTGGAACAAGTGCTGAAACTTCAAGAATAACTATTCTAATTTAAGATTCCATTGCTATCATGCATACTACTTTGCTCTTGTATCACTGTATTTACTCATACAAACTTATTTTAAAATTGAACGATCCAATCGGAACTCCAATGGCACAGCAGGTATGTTCACGCATGTTTCTTTAACAGGTTTGCTCTTATCAATAGCTCTATTGATTTCAATTTCAATTGTGTATACAGTTGACTTCTCATATCATGCACATTACTAGCATCACAACAGAGCCAATAGTGTTGTTGTACATGTAGACTCGTGGTACCCGTCTGAAATCTTGTTGTGCCGTGTAGTTTTCCACGCTTTGTATTCTTTCACTGTTGCTTTGTCTTCAACTGATATGATTTGAACCATGTCTCTATTTTGATTTGGCAAGATAATGCAGTAACCATAGGACATAGATATATGTTTATTTGATTCTTTTATTATGTACTACTTGGCAATAGATGACTTGGTAGTTTAATCTTGTCCACCTTACTAATGAACTGGTTAACCGAAATGAGTTTCATATACTAGTACATGCTAAACATGTTATTTGTCTGCTTGTTTCTTCTTTTAGAATGCTGATAGAATATTGTGGAAGAGTGCCTTATTAAGAAATGGTAAAGGAAGTAATGCAGATAAGGTTCAGGATAGTGAGACATCCTTGTTGGTCTCGAACAAAGCTGATTAAACAACTAAGGAAGACTATCTTGAAGGCAGTGAGACAACCCTAAAGTCTTGTCTTAGTTTAGTGTTCGAGTTACTAGCCACCACAGCTTGCACAAGCTATACAAACTCACTGTCTGAATCAATTCGGTTTCTTGAGTCTCAACTACAAGCTAAAATACATCGATCAGCTGTGCTGCGACATGAAGCGGAAGGACTGTGGAAGTCCCAGGAGCATTCAGGTGCATACTTTCTGGTGCAAGAACAAGCGTTGGAGGATTTTAGCGCCAAGCAGGACAAAGCTAATAAGATTGCTAAGCTTATTGCCAGCATGGTGGATACCCAGGATAATGTTTCTTGAGCTCTTCTGAAGTTGTTTCAGTTATGGACTTGTTTTGCTGCCGCGTTTATTTGCATGGGTGGACAATTTAGACGGCCAGTGTATGTAATATGCTGCTTTGTTCCCTATATTTGCACTGGTGGCAAACTTTGATGCACAGTGGATGTAATATGCGTAATAGTCGTAATAGTCTAGCGTTAGATCCTTGCTTATTTATTTCCTTATTGTCTTGTTTAGTTGTTTGCTTGTACACTACTGGAATTAGCTTATTTGCCATCTGCTCGCTGACGGCAAACAAGGTCTTTGCCGTCTGCTTATAGAAAATGGACGACAAAGAACTGGCTGATGGTAAAGAAGGTCTTTGCCATCAGCAAATTCTTTGCCGTCTGCTAGCGGAGGACAAAGAATCTTTGCCGTCAGCTGGCGGATGGCAAAGCGATAGGTGGGCCCCACTAACGAGCTGCTTAGAAAAAACCTAACAGCCCCCCTCTTTGTTGTCTTATAGCAGACGACAAAGAGCAAAAAAGCAAACGGCAAAGGAGGGCGGACGGCAAACAATTGACCTTACTAATGGCCGAGCTCCATGTGACGCCCTTGATTCAATCGTACACTAATCATACACACACATGTGTACGATCAAGACCAAGGACTCACGGGAAGATATCACAACACAACTCTAGACACAAATTAAAATAATACAAGCTTTATATTACAAGCTAGGGGCCTCGAGGGCTCGAATACATAAGCTCGAATACACAAGAGTCAGCGGAAGCAACAATATCTGAGTACAAACATGAGTTAAACAAGATTGCCTTAAGAAGGCTAGCAGAAAAGCAACAATGATCTAAAAGGCAAGGGCTCCTTCCTGGGAGCCTCCTAACTACTCCTAGTCGTCGGCGGGCTTCACGTAGTAGTAGGCATCCTCCGGGTAGTAATAGTCATCAGTGGCGTCGTCTGGCTCCTGGGCTCCGTCATCTGGTCGCAACAATCGGGTATGGGGGAAAAGAAGTAGCAAAGCAGCCGTGAGTACTCATCCAAAGTACTCGCAAGACTTACATCAGATCTAAACTAAGTATGCATCTGTATCAAAGGAAATGGGTTGTATCTGTGGACTAAACTGCAGAATGCCAGAAGGGAAGGGGAAAGCCTACCCTATCGAAGTCTAGCATCTTCTGGAAACCACCATCTTGCAGCAACAGGAGGAAGTAGAGTAGCATAAAGTAAAGCAGTGAAAGTGTTATCAACCTCGGCCAGAGATCCTTTCTCGACTCCCTGCGAGAAAGCAATCCCAGAGCCATACTATCCAGTTCTCATCTCCATTTCTCATATCCATTTCTCATCACAGTCCATTCTCATCTCAGGTATCTAGTTCTAGTTGTATCGATCGGGATACAACTCCAAGTGTCCGTTATCATAGGACAGGCAATCGATAGATGTTTTCCTCGCTGCAGGGGTGCACCAACTTACCCACCATGCTCGATTAACTCCGGCCGGACACACTTTCCTGGGTCATGCCCGGCCTCGGCCAAACAATATGCTGCAACCTGACCTAGGCTTAATAGAGAGGCCACTACGCCGGACTAAACCTATGCCCCCAGGGGTCATGGGCCATCTCCCCGGGAACTCCTACACATTGCGTACGTGGCCGGTGAGCAGACCTAGCTACCTCCTTCAACAAGGCAGGTTCTTACACAGTCCAACCCGGCGTGCGCCGCTCAGTCGCTGACGTCTATTAAGCTTCAGCTGATGCATACGACGCAGAATGCCCATACTATGCCCACGTGATGGTTAGTGCTATCCGGACAGAGGCCCCTCGGATCAAATATCCAAATCGTAGTGGATTAGGAACGCGCGGTAACAAGTAGAGACTCACGAAAGATGTGACCCCGTTGCCCCATCTCGAGTACTTGCGGGAAGGGCTAAGAATGCCCGGCCACGCCTCGTAAGTATCTCGCGGGCACCTTCCAGGTCAACCCGACTCCACATCACTCGCTATTAAGCTCGCGCGGGTACCTCTCAGGGTCGACCCGTCTTTAGCAACATGGTTCAGTGCAAAGTCATAGTAACCATAGTAACTGTGTGTCTAACACCAAAGGGGAAACCCGAGGAATCACCCCCGGTGAATCCCACTCGATGTTATCATCAAGGTGAACGTAAGAGGATCCACCCTCGAGGTTCACACTTGAGGGGTTGCACGACAGAGCGGTAACGGAAGTGATTAAGGAGGAAATCACCCTCGATGACCTCGACCGTATAGCTACACTTCAAGGATCTCATCCGGAGTGATGTAAGAGGTTCCACCCTCGGCACTCGATGGTAACTCTATAGAGTCATACAACTAGGGGGGGGGTGATGTGCGGTGTCGGGGCCTGGACGTCGATCACGTTGATCGAGACATCGAACGTAAAGCGAGGCAACTGGGACAAGGAGGGGTCATTGATGGATCTCTAGCCAACCTATACTAAGCAGTTTAGAATAAGCAGGTAAGGTATGAATGCAGGTAACAAAAATAGGCTATGCATCAGAGTAGGATCATACATAAAGCAGTAGCAGTTCTAATGCAAGCATGAGAGGGAAAGAAATGGGCGATATCAGAATGCTCAAGGGGGGTTTGCTTGCCTGGTTGCACTGGCAAGGAGGGGTCGTCGGGGATGTAGTAGATCACAGGGGCAACATCGGTCTCGGGGTCTACCGGAGAGAAGATGGGGGAGAAACAGTAAATATAAAGCAACATAGCACCACAAAGCATAACATGGCAATAAGATGTGCCGGGTGTGACCTAACGTATGGCTACACGATAAAGGTGAAGGGGGAATTCAACTGGGAATGATTTCCCGGTTCCGGACCTGTGTCAGACAGATGACCAGAGGGGGAAAGTTCCATGTTCAGCATGCTAGGGGCATGTGACAAATGAACGGACCGCGTAATCGGATTCGTTGGATTTTTCTGAGCAACTTTCATATAGAAAACATTTTCATCCGAGTTACGGTTTATTTACTATGAATTTCTAAATATTTTCTTATCTTCTGGATTTATTTTAACATAAATGAATTATTGCGCCAGCATGACGTATGTGTGACGTCCGCAGTCCACAGCCCGGTTGACTGGTCAAAACTGACATGGGGGACCCACTTGTCATAGACAGTGGGTTAAAAAGAGTTCAAACTAATCTAAATTTAGTTAGTAAAATTTCTGGGCCCACCTGTTAGTGTATAATTAACTAAACTAATTAGGTTCATTTTTTTTAAAAACGTTTGACTAACCTAATTAGGGGTGTGAGCCCCATTAGTCAGTGGCTGGGGAATAGTACCACGCGCTGACCGTAGTCAACGCGGTCAAACAGAGGCGCAGGGGCCCACTGTCAGCGGCTCTGGGCGGGCCCCAAGCCATGCCAGGTCAGGGCTGGCGCCGGAGTGGCTCTGGCGAGCCTCCCGCGGCGGTGAGTTCGCCGGAGAGCGTCGGAATCAGGCTACGGGGCTCGGTTCCGAGCGTGTGAGGGCGCGTTCAAACGATGAGGCTGGGCCGCATCCATCCGTGGTGGTGGCGCGGGCCAAAACAGCCGGAATATCCACCGGCGGCGAGGTCAGTGGCAGTCGGCGACAAAAAGCATGGGCGAGCAGCAGCAGGCAACGCGGCGGCGCTCGGGGACAGCAGGGGGGCGGTTGTGTCAGGAGCGCAGGCCGGCATGGGACCAGGCGACAGCGGGGAGAAGGAGCAGGCGGGCAGCGCAGGGTAGCAGCAGTGGGATTGGCCGGGCGCGGCCGGCAGTGCGCGATGGCGAGCATCGAGGAGCGAGGCAGGCACGGGTCGAGGGGAGGCGGGGAAGCGCTCGGGTGCGAACACGAGTGGCGCGGGCGGCCTGGCCGTGACCCGGACGCGGCCAGTGGCGTGGGGAACGCGGCGACCGCGAGCTCCTTAGGAGCTCGGGCGTGACGGCGGGAGCGCCCTCCGGCATTTAAACGAGGAGAGGGAAGAGGAGGATGGACGGCGACTCACCGCGCGGCTAAGAAAAGCCATTGACGACTTTGTAGCGCAGGGGAGGCGACGAACGGAGTGGTGGAGCTCCGGTGATCCGAGGCGGGCAGAGGTTGAAGAAGACGGCGTGACGGCACTCTAGCGCCTCCGAGCTCTTGCGGATGGCACTAGGGGACATTGCGGATGACGGCGAGGAGCTACGTCATGGCGAAGACGCGCGTGGTGGCCGGTGGCCATGTCGGAGCAAGGTGGACAGCGAGGGACGCGTCGGGAAGTGGGGGATTAGGAGGAGTCGAAAGGATCTCGGCGAGAGGGGCGAGGTGAGTGGAGGCAGAGATCGAGGAGGCTGGGAGGCAAGTGGGGAAGGAAGAGGGGAGCCCGAGGCGTCGGGGTCTTATCCCCTCGACGCCGGCGAGCTGGTGCGGAGGGGCGCGCTCGGCCATGCCCCCGGTCGGTTGAAAAGGGGAGGAAGAGAGCGACCGGGGGAGGTGGGCCGCCTAGGATGGGGGGAGTTGGGCCGGCCAGGGGGGGTTCGGTCCAGGGAGGGGGTAGAGGGCCTCTCCCACTTTACATTTTTCTTTTAGTTTTTCTTTTTTTCCAGCAGCTTTTACATTTTCCTTTTAGCCAAAAATGACCTTGCAAAATAATGCCACTGGCAAAAACAAATTCCTAGAATTATTGTGCACTGCCACAAAAGGTTGGGAGGCTTTTGGAATAGTTGCCAATTTTATAAATTAAAAAGGGCATTTAATTAATTGATTAGGTCACTGTTTTAAGTAGTTTAGGCCACTTAAACCCTTTGCAAAAATGTTGGTTCACCACCAATATTACCAGAAGAATATTATCCACATGATGAACATTTTAGTTTTCATGTTTGAGCATTTTAAATTTCACATTTTGGTTCACCACCATCTGTAGCATCATTACACCGGGGTGTTACACTCCACCCCTCTTTCTCTCTCTCTCTCTCTCTCTCTCTCTCTGTCTTTCTCTCTCTCTCTCTTTCTGTCCTCTCCTCCCCGACGACCACCGCCACCTGCCGCCGCCCCCTCCACCCTCCACTGCCCCTTGCCCCGCCACCCGCCCACCCACCGCCCCTCGTCCCGTCACCCCGACCACCCCGCCGCCCCCTTGCCCCACCACCCCACCATCCGTCGCCGTCCCCTTGCCTCTTCGCACCTCGCCTCGTCGCCCCGCCGCCCCAACCACCCGCCACCGCCCCGCCGCCCGAACGGCCCACCGCCGCTGTGCCCCACCGCCCCCACCACCTGCCCAGCGCCCTGGCGCCACCATCACCCCTAGCGCCACCGCCTAGGAGCCCTGCCGCCCCGTCGCCACCGCCACCCTGTCGCTGCGAAGCCCCGTCCAATGCCATCTCTGATGAGTTTTTTTCTTCTGTTTTTCCTTTTTTTTGTTTAATTGTTAGATTAGACTAGATATGTGTTATTGTTAGATTTAGTTCTAGATTATATTATATTATACTAGTGCATGGGTTTTAGTTAATTAGTCACATAATTAAAAGAAGTAGAAAAAAGATGAAAAAAGAAGAAGAAGAAGAAGAAGAAGAAGAAGAAGAAGAAGAATATGTAGAAGGGGGAACAAGAAGAAGAAGAAGAAGAGGAGGAGGAGGAGGAGGAGAAGAAGAAGAAGAAGAAGATGAAGAAGAAGAAGAATAATAATAAGAAGAAGAAGAAGAAGAGGAAGAGGAAGAGGAGAAGATGAGAAGAAGAAGAAGAAGAAGAAGAAGAAGAGGAAAAATGAAAATAAGGAAGAAATAAAAGAAGAAGAAGAAGAAGAAGAAGAAGATAAGGAAAGAAGAAGAAGAAAAAGAAAGGAAAGAAGAAGAAGAAGAAGAAGAAGAAGAGAAGGAAAGAAGAAGAATGAGGGAAGGAAACACCCCGAACCCCTGACCTGACCCCGACACCACACCTCGACATCCCGACTCTCAAACAGCACCCCGACCCCGACAGGACACCCCGACACCCTGACCCCGACACGACACCCCGACCCCGAAACAGCACCCCGACCCCAACACGGTACCACAACCCCCTGACCCCGACACCCTGACACGACACCCCGACACTGAAACAGCACCCCGACCCCGACACGGCACCCCGACCCCCTGACCCCGACACCCCGACACTACACCTCGACACCCGGACCCTGAAACAGCACCTCGACCCCCTAACCCTGACCCCGACACCCCGACACCGACACGACACCCCGACCCCGAAACAGCACGCCGACCCCGACACGACAGCCACGACACCACGACCCCCAACACCGCCCAAAAAGGTGCTTTTTGTCCTTCCAGAGGCTGACGGGGTCATATATTTGTGAATTACGAGTTAGGTCCTATATTTTTCGATTTTGTTATGCAAAACATCATATATATATATATATATTTGTGTTGATCGGGTGTATTTAAATGTGCAGTTGTTTCATCGCTGCGAGGGTGTGGTGTTTGACGACCTCCCTGTGTGTTCGACAAGCTCCACCCCTGCGTTCGTTGGTGAGCACAAATGACATCTCCACCTCCCCCCTTCATTTGCTCTGTTCTGGTCTTCATGTCGATGAAACTTGCTAGCTATAGGTGTCAATCATCAGTATTGGTAACCACTATGCGTCTCCCATTCGAAAGGGTTACATCAATAAATATGCATGCATTTGCATATTTTATAATCATGATTCTTTCGAATTGTCCAATGTTATCCATGGGCAGCCCGAGTATGTGTAGATTGGGTTTGTTTTCCCATATGCTCTGCTCCGGCTCCGATGCAGAATTTTGTCAGTGCCTCCCTATTGTTCTCCGGGTACACATCCTCTCTGCTTTTGCCGAGACGTGCATCAGGAGAACAGCGGGGAGGTGCTGCCAAAATTTTGCGTCGGATCTAGAGCAGAGCATGGGAAAACGAACCCAATCTACACATACTCGGGTGGGATTAGGACCTATCTTTACCTATTAGGGTGTAGGTTACATGGACGTAATAAAACTGACAAACTCCATTAACTGACAGATATGGTTTGCTTAATTATGTATATATTTCTTGTGTGTCCAGTAGGAAGTCAATATGAGTGATCGTGCGTGGATGTACACCAGTTACACTAGACAGAAAGTTTAGACCGAGGAATGGTTAACAAAAACCAAAGGGTTTGTTAGAGCTGCATTTGCAAATGGCCAGAAATTTAGCTGGTGCCCCTGTGTCCGGTGCGACAACTATAATAAGAGGGACGAGCTTGAAATGAGTAAAGACTTGCAGAAGTTTGGCTTTACGCTTGGTTACATGGTTTGGACATTTCATGGTGAGTCTTCCCAACATGCCAGAGCCGAGGTGGTTCATCGTTGCATTGACGAGCATGGTACCGGGATGGAAGACATGGTGCAAAACTTTAATGATGCTCAGGACTCGGACGAGGAGATGGAGGAATCTGCAAAGGCCTTCACTGAAATGTTGGAGTCCTCAAAGTGTCCTCTCCACGAGCACACTGAGCTTTGTCAGCTGGATGCCATCTCACAAATAATGGTTTTGAAGGCTCCATTCAACTTGGGCAGAGAATGCTACGACGCGATGATGATAGTATTCCGACGACTTCTCCCCACAGGACATGTGCTACCTGCAAACCTGTACCGGTCAGACAAAATCCTCCTTGCTCTTAAGATGCCATGTGAGAAGATACATGCCTGTGAGAAAGGATGTGTATTATTTAGACTTCAGTATGAGGACTTGAATTATTGTCCCATTTGCAATTCTTCCAGGTATATAGTGGTAGACAACAGTGTGGGTGAGAAGACGCAGACCAAAATGCCTGTTAATGTTCTTTCGTATATCCCAATCGTACCAAGACTTATATGTCTTTTCATGGTCGAAGATACGGCCAAACAGATGACATGGCACAAAACGGGCAAATGAACCAAAAGAGATGTAGATGGGAATGTGATGATGGTGCACACATCAGATGGTGAAGCATGGAAGCGCTTCGATGCATTACATAAGGAAAAACGGCAGATCCAAGGCATCCTCGAGTCGCCATCAGCACGGATGGGTTCAGTATGTTTGGTCAGGCGACAGCCCCATTCAGTTGTTGGCCCGTGTTTTTCATTCCACTCAATCCCCCCCGGGCAGATTCTGCAAAGAAAGAACATTTTCCTGACGTTGATAATTTCAGGGCCCAACTATCTGGGGAAGAATATGAATGTGTACACGCAACCGCTTAAGAACGAATTGCAAGAAGCTTGGGATAATGGGTTCAAGACATCCGATGCCTTTAGCAAACAATATTTCATAATGCGTGTCTGGTAGATGTACTCGACGCATGACTTGCCGGCGTATGCGCTATTCGTTGGCTGGTGTGTGCATGGAAGGTTCCCGTGCCCCACATGCAAGGGAGCTCTTGAGTTTCGTTGGCTGACGGCAGGGCACAAGTATACTTGCTTTGACTTGCATAGACCGTTCCTTGGTTCTCGCCATAAGTTCAGGAAAGACAAGAAGAACTTCAACAAAGGTAGAGTTGTCAAACACTCTGCACCACCTGCGTTTACAGGCCAACAGACCCTAGATTAGTCAAATGATCTCGAGCCAGATCCAGAGCATCCAGGGTATTTCAAGGGTTATAATAAGGAACATGCCTGGACTCACAAGACATGCTTGTGGGATCTGCCTTACTCACAAGACCTCCTTCGCCCACACAACATCGATGTGATGCACACTGAAAAGAATATCGCCGAAGCCATTTTTGGTACATTGTTCAACATAGAGGGGAAATCAAAGGATAATACTAAGGCTAGAGTCGATCAAGAGGAGCTATGTGATAGACCGTTACAAAACATGCAAGAACCGAAAGGAAAGCATAACTGGACGAAGCCAAAGGCATGGTTCAATCTTGGAAGGCTAGCTATGAGGGAAATTATTTTGTGGGTGAAAATGCAGTTGATGTTCCCCGATGGGTATGCGGCAAATCTAAAGAGGGGAGCGAGTCCTGAAAAATTGAAAATATTTGATCTAAAAATTCATGATTGGCACATATGGATTGAGCGGATAATGGCGGTGATGTTGCGTGGCTTCATCCCTGAGGATGAATGGATAGTACTGGCAGAGCTGAGCTATTTCTTCCGTGTTCTTTGTGCAAAAGAACTATCGTTTGGCCTCCTAGAAGAAATGGAACAGTTGGCGCCGGAGTTGATCTGCAAGTTAGAGATGATATTTCCGCCAAGCTTCTTTAATCCAATGCGACACTTGATTCTGCATCTCCTGACCGAGGCAAGACTGGGGTGTGGAAAATCATTGGTGCTACTCAACTGACAGGATGCAGAAGATGCCTCGAGCAAAATGTAAAAATAAACATAGATGTGAGGCATTTATGGCCGAGGCATTCATCACTGAGGAGGCGGCAAACTTTGTAACATCACACTTCGAAGCCAAAAATCGTCATTTGCATAATCTGAAGCCTCGGTGCAATGCTGACGACCCTAAAAAGGGTCGATCCAACCTCATCCTATTCAAAGGGAATCTCACACCAGCTAGTGGTTGGAAACCAGTATCGTTGGATGTTGAAGAATGGTGGACCATTTCAATGTATCTCTTCAACAACCTAACAGAAGTGCATCCGTACATCGAGTAAGATCTCGGTACATTGTTTCGCAACTTCTAATTCCTTTGAACTGCTCTTGTTCCTGGATATTTGATGCAGTCGATACGTTGCCATATTCTCGTATGGAGAGGTGATCCAAAACGATTCCGTCGAAGAGTATGAGCTTCTGGCAAAGCAAGGAGGCGAATATCCCGGTTTCATCTGTTGGTTCAAAAACGGTAATTTCCATTAGACCATTTCATTTATTTGGCTAATTTGCGACTAACGCAACAATCCTTTCGTATTAAACTTGTAGGCTAATTCAGAGATTATGGATGCTGAATTGAGACAACTAGCTAATGGTTTTGACTATAAGGTCCGTTCATTTGACAAATACGACATCAACGGGTATCGCTTTTGTACCTATGGCAAAGAGCTATCTATGGCCGATCGAAAGTCTACAAATTGTTGTATCTCTGCTATCGGGGAAGGATATATCGAGTATTATGGAAGAGTTGAAGCAATTTATGAACTTTAATTCTATGGTGAAAACCCACCAAACGTCGTAGTCTTCAGATGTTATTGGTTCCAGCCGAGGGAGACTAGAAGGACTCATGAACATATAGGGCTAGTCGAAATCAAACAAAGCAACCATTTGGACATTCCGGATGTCTATATTACGGCTCAACAGGCAACCCAAGTTTTCTATCTACCGTGGGCCTGCCAAAGTGATCCAAATCTTAGTGGTTGGGATGTCATTTATGAAGTGCCACCACGTGTTAGACCACCTCCCCCCAATGAAGAGGATTATGAACCTCACATTAACCAAGACATATATGACAAAGGAGAATTCTTCCAAGAAACACCTCTTTCCAAAAAAACGTTTCAAGAACCTCTCTACTCCACCCCAGAACATTGAAGTATACAACGATAGTGAATCCGACTTCACCACTGAGTTGGAACAAGAAGAAGTTACTGCTACAGATGACCTGTCAATGCTTGAACGATTATGTAAAGGAGGCCTTCCACATGTTGATGCATTTATTAATGATGATGATGAGAATGTCACTGATAGTGATGATGACGATGCATTTAATGATACCGTATCATATATAGACGATTCAGAGTAATATTAGTAATGTGCGGTATTCAATTTTTTATTATGTTCGTGATGATGATACACTTAAATTATATACATATTATTCATGTTAGGTATTTGAATTTTTTATGTTGTACTAATTTCGTTTACTTTTTGTCATTGCAGGTGTTGACAGGATTGTGGGCAAGGGTCCAGAGTGCCCCGAGCCTCCTGCGAGCGCTACTGGGAGGGGTGGTTCCCTTATTCCAGCCCAGCCCCTCTGGAGAGCGCTGCTAGACAGTATGCAGACAGCTGCGGCGGCCGTTTCTTCTTCGGCTAGGACAGGTCGGGGGAGGACGAGGAAGGCTGCTAGAGGTGGATGTGGCAGCGGGAGAGGTAGGAAGGCTGCTACGCCTTCCTCACCGCCACCCTCAGCTGATTCACCCGACCACAGGACTGCTCCGTCTGACGTGGACCCGTCTCGGACTTCGGTCCATGAGCCTCCGGTCGCCGATCCTTCGCCCCACCAGACTCGGGTCATCGATCCTTTGCCCCACCAGACTCGTGTCGCCAACCCTTCGCCCCACGTGAGTCCGATCCCAAAGTCTTTGTCCTAGAAAACTCCGGTGCCGGAGTCTTCGTCCTAGAAGACTCCGATCCCAGAGTCTTCTTCCCACGAGACTTCGGAGGCTAGTGGCCCTTCTGATGGTAGCGAGGACACCTTCCCTGATGATAGCTACAACGATGACAAGATGGTTGAGAAGGGCAAGAAGGTCTACAAGCGTGGTTGTACAAAGCTCCCGCCCATGCCGACGACCCCCGACCAGAGGTGGTTGATTGCGCCTAATGGTTGAAGTAAGTGCATTTACTATTTTTAACCTTTTGCCTTCATGTTCCTTCAAATTAATATCTATTGTTGGTTTGTCATAACGCAGGGGCTGGGTACACCCCCGTGGTGTCCGCAGGCCCAACTAGGTCCTTGGTGTGCTTTGCCGGCAACAATTCCCTAGGTGGGTCACGTTCCCTGGTGAGGGTCAGGTTCCACAACTAGCACTGAGCTGGGAGCTGTACTCGGTTGCCCCGGCCCCGCCAGAGGAGATGGTCGCCAGTGTCTTGTGCGAGACGGTGGCCGACATTGTGTTTCGTCGGTTTTGGGTTATTTCTCCTTACAGAATTAAAAATCAACACTACCTAGTGGTTGTACTAATAAGTGATGTATTTTTTGATTGCTGACATTCTACAGGGTTTCAGAGGGAGAGCAGGAGGTCACGTCTATGGTTTTTGAAACCTAGTGGAAGCACCTACTTCAAAACTTACGGCATCAGGCTCGGGTGCAGGCCGTTCAAGACTACCATGCCTCGAAGGGTATTTGGAGGGCCAAGAAGAAATGTCGCGGAAAGTTTCTGAGTAAGGAGAAGTACATGCAGGTAATTACCTATTCTTAAGGCCTTGAACTTAGTTTTCTAGATTTGATTCGTAGGCGTACCGCTGAAATTTCTCTTGACTAAATTAGGTGCCCCTGAGATGGTGTGTGGATAAGATGGACTGTTGGGAGGCCTTGGTGGATGCGTGGTGCTCTCCCCAATGGCTAGTCGAACACCATAGGGCCAAGTATAAGCGCGGCCAAATGGAAGGTGTGCCACACCATCAAGGGAGCTCCAACCTGTTTGAGTACGGGGAGAACTGGGTATGTGGTTTCCTACATGATTCATGCAATTTCATTCTTCATGCTAGCATTTATCCCTTCCAAAATGACTTAATATGCTTAGTTAGTTAAAAAATGGCATAACTACCTTGGATAGTTCATTTGTGACATAATTAGCTCTATAATGACATAATAACCTTAGATAGCTCTAGAAAATAACTAAATACTCTTTAGTTAGTTAAAAATGGCATAACTACCTAGGATAGCTAAATAATGACCTAAACTAATCTTAGCTAGTTCATTTGTGACATATTTAGCTCTAAAATGACATAATAACCTTAGATAGCTCTATAAAATGACTTAATATGCTTTGGTTAGTTCAAAAATGGCATAACTACCTTCGATAGCTCAATAATGACCTAAACTAATCTTAGCTAGTTCACTCATGACATAATTAGCTCTAAAATGACATAATAACCTTAGATAGCTCTATAGAATGCCTAAACATGCTTTAGTTAGCTAAACAATGGCATAACTACCTTGGATAGCTCAATAATGACATAATTAGCATACTTTGGTAAAAAATTGCATAATAATCTTGGTTACCTCCAAAATGACCTAAATTTAGTTTATTTTCCT
Source organism: Triticum urartu (assembly GCF_003073215.2). Lineage (NCBI taxonomy): Eukaryota > Viridiplantae > Streptophyta > Magnoliopsida > Poales > Poaceae > Triticum > Triticum urartu. The sequence continues at coordinate 269,061,760 of NC_053026.1, read as the reverse complement.
CGAAAATGGCATAATAACCTTACTTAGCTCCAAAATGACCTATTTACATAGCAATATCATTCTTTATGCTAGCTTGAGCCCTTAACTAATATTCTGTTCCTCTCTCTCAGGTGCACCACAACAAAAAGCCTGTGTCAAATCTATTCGACCTCTATGGCACGACCTATACTGCCCCGTACAAGAAGGCCAAGCCATTCACGGAGTCTGACCTATATCATCCAGAGAGCTTCACCAACATCTCCTCCCACCACAAGCTTGTGAGGTACATAGATGAGGGGAAGGCGAGCAAAGGGGAGGACTTTAACCCGAGCCAGGATCCTATTGATACAGAGCTGGTTATGATATCTGGTGGCAGGAGGTCCCATGGCTCCATAGCCATCGATGATGGATTAATACATTGTCCTAGGACTCTCCCGCAAGTCAAGAAGCGCTAGAGTAGCTCTGATCCTAACATAACGCCTCATGCACAGGCCGTGGAGCTTGCCATGGTGGTTAGTTATAAGCACTCTCTCACCTTTCCTCCATTACATCGTGTGTGCGTCCGTCGATGATTACAATGCTAATGAGGAGTGGTGTGTTGCATTCATTGGTTGATAAAGAGAGATTGAACACCCAGGCGCTTCTGGAGGAGGCAAAAAGGGAGGCGTGATAACCCACATGTATAGGGGATCACAACAGTTTTCGAGGGTAGAGTATTCAACCCAAATTTATTGATTCGACACAAGGGGAGCCAAAGAATATTCTCAAGTATTAGCAGCTGAGTTGTCAATTCAGCCACACCTAGATAACTTAATATCTGCAGCAAAGTATTTAGTAGCAAAGTAATATTATAGTAGTGGTAACGGTAGCAAAAGTAATATGTTTGGTTTTATAGTGATTGTAACAATAGCAACGGAAAAGTAAATAAGCGAAGAACAATATATGAAAAGCTCGTAGGCATTGGATCGGAGATGGAGAATTATGTCGGATACAATCAATCATGCAATAGTTATAACATAGGGTGACACAAAACTAGCTCCAGTTCATCAATGTAATGTAGGCATGTATTCCGAATATAGTCATATGTGCTTATGGAAAAGAACTTGCGTGACATCTTTTGTCTTACCCTCCCGTGGCAGCGGGATCCTATTGGAAACTAAGGGATATTAGGGCCTCCTTTTAATAGAGTACCGGACCAAAGCATTAACACATAGTGAATACATTAACTCCTCAAACTACGGTCATCACCGGTAAGTATCCCGATTATTGTCACTTCGGGGTTAACGGATCATAACACATAATAGGTGACCATAGACTTGCAAGATAGGATCATGAACTCACATATATTTATGAAAAAATAATAGGTTCAGATCTGAACTCATGGCACTCGGGCCCTAGTGACAAGCATTAAGCATAGCAAAGTCATAGCAACATCAATCTCGGAACATAATGGATACTAGGGATCAAACCCTAACAAAACTAACTCGATTACATGATAAATCGCATATAACCCATCACCGTCCAGCAAGCCTATGATGGAATTACTCACGCACGGCTATGAGAATCACGAAATTGGTGATGGAGGAAGGTTGATGATGACGATGGTGACGGTTTCCCCTCTCCGGAGCCCGAACGGACTCCAGATCAGCCCTCTCAATAGAGTTTAGGGCTTGGAGGCGGCTCCGTATTGTAAAACGCGATGAATCCTTCTCCCTAATATTTTCTCCCAGAAAGTGAATATATGGAGTCAAGATGGACGTCGGTGGAGCGTCAGGGGGCCCACGAGGCAGGGGGCGCGCCCCCGCCCTGGTGGACAGGGTGTGGGCCCCTGACGTGGATCTTTTCGCCAGTATTTTTTTATATATTCCAAAAATAATATCCATTGATTTTCAGGTCATTTCGAGAACTTTTATTTCTACACAAAAATAACACCATGACAATTCTGTTGAAAACAGCGTCAGTCCGGGTTAGTTCCATTCAAATCATGCAAGTTAGAGTCCAAAAAAAGGGCAAAAGTGTTTGGAAAAGTAGATACGACGGAGACGTATCAAGTCCCCCAAGCTTAAACCTTTGCTTGTCCTCAAGCAATTCAGTTCACAAACTGTAAGTGAGAAAGAAAAAACTTTTACAAACTGTGCTTGCTCTTGTTGTTGTAAATATGTAAAGCCAACATTCAAGTTTTCAGCAAGGATTATGAACTAACCATATTCACAATAGCATTTAGGTCTCATGTTTACTCATATCAATGGCATAATCAACTAGCGAGGAATAATAATAAATCTCGGATGACAACACTTTCTCAAAATAATCCTAATATGGTACAACAAGATGGTATCCCGCTGGCCCTTTCTGACACCGCAAAACATAAATGCAGAGCACCTTTAAAGATCAAGGACTGACTAGAAATTGTAATTCATGGTAAAAGAGATCCAATCAAGTCACACTCAATGTAAACTAACAATAATACATGAAAATGACAGCGGTGCTCCCCAACTGGTGCTTTTTAAGAAGAGGATGATGACTCAACATAAAATTAAATAGATAAGCCCTTCGCACAGGGAAGCATGGATTTGTAGAGGTGCCAGAGCTTGATTTTGAAATAGAGATGAATGATATTTTGAGAGGTATACTTTCATTGTCAACATAACAACCGAGAGATCTTGATATCTTCCATGCTACACACATTATAGGCGGTTCCCAAGCAGAATGGTAAAGTTTATACTCCCCCACCACCAACAAGCATCAATCCATGGCTTTCCCGAAACAACAGGTGCCTCCAACTAACAACAATCTTGGGGGAGTTTTGTTTGCATTTATTTTGATTTGATTTGAGCATGGGACTGGGCATCCCGGTGACCATCCATTTTCTCATGAGTGAGGAGCGGAGTTCACTCCTCTTGAGAATAACGCGCCTATCACAGAGGATACAGACAACCCTAGTTGATACATGAGATATTCGAGCATACAAAACAGAATGTTTATTTGAAGGTTTAGAGTTTGGCACATACATATTTACTTGGAACGGCAGGTAGATACCGTATATAGGAAGGTATGGTGGACTCATATGGAATAACTTTTGGGGTTTATGGAATTGGATGCACAAGCAGTATTCCCGCTTAGTACAAGTGAAGGCTAGAAAGATACTAGGAAGCGACCAGCTAGAGAGCGACAATAGCCATGAACATGCATTAAAATTAATCAACACCGAATGCAAGCATGAGTAGGATATAATTCACCATGAACATAAATATCGTGGAGGCTATGTTGATTTTGTTTCAACTACATGCGTGAACATGTGCCAAGTCAATCCACTCGAATCGTTCAAAGGAGGATACCACCCCATCATATCACATCACAACCATTTTAATAGCATGTTGGCACGCAAGGTAAACCATTATAAACTCCTAGCAAATTAAGCATGGCATAAGCAACTAGAATCTCTAATTGTCATTGCAAACATGTTTCATTCATAATAGGCTGAATCAGGAACGATGAACTAATCATATTTACAAAAACAAGAGAGGTCGAGTTCATACCGGCTTTTCTCATCTCAATCAGTTCATCATATATCGTCATTATTGCCTTTCACTTGCATGACCGAGTAGTCTGGATAATAATAATAGTGCACGTGCATTGGACTAAGCTGGAATCTGCAAGCATTCAATTCAATAGAGAAGACAAGGTAATATGGGCTCTCTGTTAGATCAACAATAATGCATATGAGAGCCACTTAACATTTTCATTATGGTATTCTCCTCTCGACCCCCAAAGGAAAGAAATAAAAAAAAATATTTACACGGGAAAGCTCCCAACAAGAAAAAGAAGAACGAGAAATATTTTTGGGTTTTATTTTAATTACTACTACAGGCATGGAAAATAAACTAGCTAAAAGCTACAACTATTTTTTTGGTTTTTCTTAAGGTTTTCAAACACACAAGAAGAAGGCATAAAAATAAATTAAACTAGCATGGATGATATGATGAAAAAGTATGAGCACCGACAATTGGCATGAGTGTGTGAGCATGAATGTAATGCCGATGAGAAATACATATTCCCCCAAGCTTAGGCTTTTGGCCTAAGTTGGTCTATGCCCATGGATCAAAACTATAGCTGTGGTCGTACTGAGAAGGGTCCTCAGATTTCCACTGGCTGGGGATCTCCTCCGGATTCCACTAATAAATAGACTGACAGTGAGGGTCAGATGGTGGCTCCAGCTCTGCAGCTGACATCTGGCTCCGGTAGGCATGAATGGCCTCCGGCAGAACAAGGTAAATGCTTGAAAATATGTTGAACAAAGAGGGCGCAGGCAAGGTAATAAACTCACAATATTTTTTGTTAAATATCAATTTATATTTGAGTATCTTATTCTTATCTTTAACAAATAACCTCAAGTGCTACCATACTCTTATAACCTAGAACAACAGGAGGCAGCAACTTTTCCTCTTTCTCATAATGCCTAATAGGTATGTTAAAGTGTGCAGCAAGGCGCGAGGCAAAGATGCCTCAGAGGACGGGGCCCTTAGTACAGTTCAGATTTAACCGTTTAGCAACAATAGCGCCTAACTGAAAGTAGTATCATGAAACAAGGCGTGGCGCAAAATAACAATATCAGGGGCACTAAGGGTTCCACAGTTCCCCCGACCAATTAAGCATCTACTAGCAAATATTGCAAAGTAACGTGGAGCAGGAAAATGTATGCTAGTGATTCTTGCATCATAAACTTTCCTCGTTTCCCCTACAACAATTGTATCAATAAATCCCTCCACATCATTACGATGTGGTTCCTCTATGCTTCCCTCAAAGGGTATCAAACAGACCCGACAAAAATTATAAAGTCACATCTCCTTATGCTCATCATATAAGTAAAATTCCACCGAAGGTGGTGATTTCCTAGCATGGAAATGAATTTTTTTCACAAAGATATTGGTTAGTAAGAGATACTGTTCATGCTGGTCATGGAGGAAGGCAGTGAGGCCTCCATTCTCAGCCAAGTGAAAAAAATCTTCATGAATCCCAGCTTATCTCAAGAACTCATCACAAGGCCATTCACATGGCCGAACATCCGCACTACGAGGGAGATTATACTTGGGCTTCTCATTCTCTTCACTTTTCTTATCCTTCGATCTTCGGCTCAATGAGCCCCTCAAAAATCTCTTCATATTTCTCTGAAAATTTCATAAATTTTTAGTAACTTAAAATAAAAGTGAACCAAACTCAACAAGATTGATAGCAAGTACTCCAACAATTGCCTAGAGGCCGTATCATGCATAAAAACTACTTTTGACCACATAAATTCGACATGCAAGCTCAAGAACAGGGTCACCTAAGCAGCAAAAATTTGCAATGAATAAAGCACTAGAAGAAAAACTAATTGGACCATTGGAGGAGTCACATACCAAAGAAAAATCCCCCAAAGTAGTTTTGTGAATGGAGCTTTGAGCAAGGAGATCGAAAATGGTAGCAAGATGAGCAAGAAATCGGGTTTGAACTGGCTAGTGATTTTTTCTGGAGCAAGACGAAGTGTGTGGGTGCAAGGATAAGTGTATGGGGCCCACATGGGGTCCACGAGGCAGGGGGCGCGCCCAGGGGGTGGGCACGCCCTCCACCCTCGTGGGCACGTGGCTACTCCACCTGCTGTGTTCTCAGTGCCTAAAATCCTTAAATATTCTGGAAAAAATAATATTTCATTTTCAGGGTATTTGGAGAACTTTTATTTTCGCGGCATGTTTTTATTGCAAGGATAATTCAGAAAATAGGTAGAAAACACTATTTTTTTCTTTATTTAATATAAATAACAGAAAGTAAAAAAGAGGGTACAGAGAGTTCTGTTTTCGAACTTCATCCATATCATGCTCATCAAAAGGAATCCACTAACAAGGTTGATCAAGTCTTGTTAACAAACTCATTCCGAACCGCACGAAACCAAAGAAATTTGGAATAACACCAGGTTACCTCAACGGGGATATGCATGTCCCCGAAAATAAGAATATCATATTTCTTCTTGACAGTAGGAAGAGGAAATTCAAAACCTCCGATAGTGATTGTTGAAATTTTTCCAATAGAATTGATACTCTGGACTTGAGGTTGTTTCCTCGGAATGTGTACCGTATGCTCATTACCATTAACATGAAAAATGGCATTGCCTTTGTTGCAATCAATAACAGCCCCTGCAGTATTCAAAAAGGGTCTACCAAGGATAATCGACATACTATCATCCTCAGGAATATCAAGAATAACAAAGTCCGTTAGAATAGTAATGTTTGCAACCACAACAGGCACATCCTCACAAATACCGATATGTATAGTAGTTGATTTATCGGCCATTTGTGAAGATATTTCAGTAGTTCTCAACTTATTCAAATCAAGTCTATGATATAAAGAGAGAGGCATAACACTAACACCGGCTCCAAGATCACATAAAGCAGTTTTAATATAGTTTCTTTTAATAGAGCATGGTATAGTTGGTACTCCTGGATCTCCAAGTTTCTATGGTATTCCACCCTTAAAAGTGTAATTATTAAGCATTGTGGAAATTTCAGCTTCCGTTGTCTTCTTTTATTTGTAATAATATCCTTCATGTATTTAGCATAAGGATTCATTTTAATTATATCAGTCAAACACATACGCAAAAAGATAGGTCTAATCATTTCAGCAAAGCGCACAAAATCCTCATCATCCTTTTTCTTGGATGGTTTAGGAGGAAAAGGCATGGGTTTCTGGACCCATGGTTCTCTTTCCTTACCGTGCTTCCTAGCAACAAAGTCTCTCTTATCATAACGTTGATTCTTTGATTGTGGGTTATCATGATCGACAGCAGGTTCAATCTCTACATCATTATCATTGCTAGGTTGTGCATCGACATGAACATCATCATTAACATTATCACTAGGTTCATGTTCATTACCGAATTGTGTTTCGACATCAGAAATAGAAATATCATTGGGATTCCCAGGTGTGTCAACAACTGGTTCACTAGAGGCATGCAAAGTCCTTCTAAGAATCTTGCTGAATTCTCTTAGGGTGGCCCTCAGGATACAAAGGTTCCGGAGTCATTTTACCTCCTCTAGTCATAACTCTAACAGCATTATCATTCTTCTTATTATTTAATTCTCTTAGGTGGTAACCATAGAAGCATGTTTACTAATAAGTTTAAGTTCACCTTTAACACTAGCCATATAATCACTCAAGTGTTCAAGCATATCAGCATTGCGTTTCAATTGTCTACCAACATAAGCATTGAAGTCTTCTTGGTTAACCATAAAGTCATCAAACTCATCCAAGCATTGGCTAGCAAACTTAGTAAATGGAATTTCACATTTATCAAATCTATAGAGAGAATTAACCTTTACTACCTATGTCGGGTTATCAAGACCATGTATTTCTTCAATAGGTGGTAAATTCATAACATCTTCAACTTTAGTACCTTTTTCTTTCATTGATTTCTTTGCCTCTTGCATATCTTCAGGACTGAGAAATAGAATACCCATTTTCTTCGGAGTTGGCTTCGGAGTTGGTTCAGGAGGTGTCCAATTATTTTCATTCGTCAACATATTATTCAATAGTAATTCAGCTTGATCAACAGTTCATTCCCTGAAAACACAACCAGCACAACTCTCCAGGTAGTCTCTGGAAGCATCGGTTAGTCCATTATAAAAGATATCAAGTATTTCATTTTTCTTAAGAGGATGATCAGGGAAAGCATTAAGTAATCGGAGAAGCCTCCCCCAACCTTGTGGGAGACTCTCTTCTTCAATTTGCGCAAAATTATATATTTCCCTTGAAGCAGCTTGTTTCTTATGAGTGGGGAAATATTAAGAAGAGAATTAATAAATCATATCCTGGGGACTACGCACACAAACAAGATCAAGAGAATTAAACCATGTTTTAGCATCATCCTTTAATGAGAACGAGAATAACTTAAGGATAAAGTAATAGCGATTTTTCTCATCATGAGTAAACAGGGTGGCTATATCATTTAATTTAGTAAGATGTGCCACAACAGTTTCAGATTCATAGCCATAAAAAGGATCAGATTCAACCAAAGTAATTAACTCAAGATCGACTGAGAAATCATAATCCTTATCAGTAATAAAGATAGGTGAAGTAGCAAAAGCAGGGTCATATTTCATTCTAGCATTCAAAGACTTTTCTTTAAGCATGGCTAATAATTTCTTAAGATCAGATCGATCATTGCAAGCAAGAAAGTCTCTAGCAGTTTCTTCATCCATAACATAACCCTCAGGCACAATAGGCACTTCATATCTAGGGGGAGAATCTTCATCATCACTTTCATCAATATTATCAGTTTCAATAATTTCATTCTCTCTAACCCTATCAAGTTGTTCATCAAGAAATTCACCTAGTGGCACAGTAGTATCAAGCATATAAGTAGTTTCATCATAAGTATTATGCAAAGCAGAAGTGGCATCATCAATAACGTGCGACATATCAGAATGAATAGCAGGTGTAGGTGTCACAAGTTTACTCAAAACAGAAGGTGAATCAAGTGCAGAGCTAGATGGCAGTTCCTTACCTCCCCTCGTACTTGAGGGAAAAATCTTGGTTCTTTGATCTTTCAAGTTCTTCATAATGATAAGCAGATATAAATCCCAAGTGACTCAAAGAATAGAGCTATGCTCCCCGGTAACGGCGCCAGAAAATAGTCTTGATAACCCACAAGTATAGGGGATCGCAACAGTTTTCGAGGGTAGAGTATTCAACCCAAATCTATTGATTCGACACAAGGGGAGCCAAAGCATATTCTCAAGTATTAGCAGCTGAGTTGTCAATTCAACCACACCTGGATAACTTAATATCTGTAGTAAAGTATTTAGTAGCAAAGTAATATGATAGTAGTGGTAACGGTAGCAAAAGTAATATTATTGGTTTTATAGTGATTGTAACAGTATCAATGGAAAAGTAAAAGAGTGAAGAACAATATATGAAAAGCTCGTAGGCATTGGATCGGGGTCGGCGTTCTGGGAACGGGGGTCCCCAGACTTGCCTGCCTGCGGCCTGCGGCGTGGCTCAAAGGGGGGCCCAGCACGGCCCACCTTCACCAACACAAACCCAAGACCCTCGCGAGGGGCCAAGCCTCGCGGGGTGGACGATGCGGAGCTTCCTCAGGCACGGCCTTGTCAGGCTGGCTCACTAGGAGGCGGAGGGATCAAGGCGGGGTACCTCACGAGGTGCCCATGACGCAAGCCATGACGACTCAGGGCGCTAGGCGGGTGCCAGCCCGCGCAGCGTCCTCCTTTCCTCTTTGGTGCAAAGGGGGCAAGCGCAGCCGCGGAGTACCGAGGCATCAGGCAAAGGTTGCCATTTCGGTGCAACGAGACCAAGACCAGGAGCACTACGAGACGGAGGTCACCATGGAGCCCAAGACGGCGTCATCACCAGAGCTTTGCGTAGACGAAGACCACTTTTGTTAGGATAGCTGATACCATTGTTGGCTCCCTTCCCGCTCGATATTTGGGAAGAGGACCAGGGCCTCTATAAATAGGACCAGCCACCCACATAGCAAGGGGGGTTCGGTCGGTTGGCTGGAGGCAGAGAGAGAGAGAGAGGAGGTGACTGAACTCCACCGAGCAGTTCATCGCCCCAGCCAAGAACAGACCCTCGCGAGGCTGTTCTTCCTTGTATTGTTCATCATCATCAGCCCAAGAGGCAATCCACCACACCACACACTGGAGTAGGGTATTACACCACAACGGTGGCCCGAACCAGTATAAACCCTGTGTCTCTTGTGTTGTTCTTTCCGTAGTTCTAGATCCTAGCATGGCGGAGGGGGGCAGGTAGGTAGGAGGAGAAATATCCGCGCGCACCCCAGTGTTCGAACCTCAAGGGTCTGCCGGAACCCGAAATCCGACATTTGGTGCGCCAGGTAGGGGTGCGCCAGAATTCGTCTTCCACCGCTCCGTGCCCCGTCGCGTCGCCATCACCATGCCCGGCGACCAGGAGGGCAACCCAGACCCATGGGCGGCATGGCCCGCCCGCGCAGAGCCGCTCGCCTTGGGCGACCCCGTGCCCCAGGCAGCTCGTGGTCCGCAGGGCGCTGCGGGCCGCGGGCGACGCGGACAGGCTTCGACAGCGCTCACACCACGGCAGGCGCGGTCGGCAGAAAGGGCCTCCAATCACGCCGCGACCACAACACCGTACACCCGCCGGGAGAAAGCGAACTCGAGGGCCGCGCTCACGGTGGCCTGAGAGCTGCTGTAGTGTAGACTGCTGGAGGGCGGCCACGACGTGCTGCTGGAGCGGGTGGCAGAGCTCCTGGGCTTCGCCGCCTCGGGGGCTCACCCCTTCTGCACCCAGCTCCCATCTCCAACCCAGGGCACCTGCGCGGGGGCCCCGCGCGTTTCCGTGGGCTCCAAGGCTACTCCAACACCAGCGAGGCTGTCAGCACCGGACCGGCGGTGGCGCTGCCCCCGCTCCTGGTCCGCGAAGAAGAAGGACTCGACGTGACCCGCGGCCCCAGTGGACAGCCGCGTTGCCAACCCACGGTAGGCGCGTCAGGCAGGACCGCGTGGCACGCAGAGCACTACGGCATGGCCTTCGGGATGACGGCGCCAGAGGAGTACGTGCCCCACATGATGGACCAAGGACACCCACACGAGGGCGAACAAGGCTCGCTCCTCAGCCCAAGCTGGGGGGACGAGGCGCTAGAAGCTGAGCCCTTCCAGGAGTCTCGGGACGGTCCCACTAGGCACGCTGGAGGCAACGATTATCGGGTACCGCTAATTCTTCAGCAGGCATACGCTAACCATGGATCACAGGAGGTGCAGGTTGCCACAGCGGGCAGCTGCCCCGCTCCCATAGTCTCCTACCCCTCGGGAGGAGGGTGCAGGGGGCTGCAGGAGAGGGGAAGGGATTCGACATCACCACCGCGGCGTTCGGAGCAAGGTGTTCTCAGGAGGTAGGCCCTCCGCTGGGGAGGTGCCCCAGGGCCTGCCCCCGACGGAGGACCCGTGGTCGTCGGGGGAACCGCTGGCGACCGCTCTACCCCATCTGTGGCGTCCTGGTTTCCGATCGTCGTTGATGGCACTAGAGTGTGGCGCAATGCGGGGCCCTCATCTGGCGGTATGAAGCAAGGTTGGTACCTGTGAAGAAGGCCCAGTGCCTGTGAAGCTCGCCGCCCGTGACACTCTCACGTAATAATGAGTGGGGCTGTACACGCCCCGGAGTCTCAGGGGTGCCGGCCTCAGGCCCTGGGGCTCCCTCCCACGCCCAGTGGCAGCACTTAGCTCCGCGCTGGTGAGAAAACGTCCAAGACTAGACTAGGTGCCGGACGCGGCCTTTTGTTTGCTTTCATTGCTCTTCCCCTTGGTTGTCGCTTTCCCCCGCTGGATTCAAGTTGGATTCGAATTTGAGATTTGCGTGTGTTCGGGGAAGGGGTGCTTAGTCTCGTTCGAGCAATTTATCGCGTTTTGGTTACCACTTCGCCTCAGCCGCCTCCCCTCGCGAGCCCCTCGCGAGCCGGGTCAGACCTAGCTTGCGCGCAGCCCAGACTGCCGCCGCTGCGTCCTCTCAGGAGGGTGTTTTACTGCAGATCCTACGAATTCAATCAGGGGACACTCAGGACACCACAACCCCCCGCGGGCTGCCTCAGGGCCAGCACGGAACAAAGGTAAACTAGCCGACCAGCGCGTCGCTTAAGCCAGCCACTTGGCGCGGGCGCATGGGCGATGTAGCTTCTACTGATACGATAAACACAAGTTTTACATGAGGGGCTCCCCCTCCAAAATGCTCTCACAGCTATCAGGCCAAAACCTGAGTTCTATTCATGCAGGGTGAGGAAGCAGGAACGATGCACAATCAGTCGGATGAATCCCCCAATGCGTCCTCAGGAGCACCACCAGAGCTGTTGCTGGCATCGCTGAACTCACCATCGCTGTCCGCGTTGCCGCCAACGGCATTAGAGCCGTCCATCACGCCGCCCTCGTCAGCTGCCACGATCACGTCGTCGTTGTCCAAGGCAAAGGCCCTGATAAGAGCATCCACATTGTCTTCCACCCAGTGCGCCAGCTCGCCTCGGACGGCCTGGGGGACTGGGGCGATGGCGGCGTCAAAATCCATGTTCCGGAGGTGGCTGAAGACGCGAGAAAGGCACGCCTGAGCAGGGCGCGGCTCCTCTCCTCCACCAACCTGTCAGCCCTGATCGACCGCGCCTCCAGCTGCGTCACCACGTCAGTGAAGAACTGAAGATTGCCAGCATAGTTGACTACGTGCGGCTCGCCGATGGCCTCCTCGCAGATGTTGCCCAAGGCCGCATTGGCTCTCTCCCGGAGCGTGGTGAGCATGGGGGCTACTGTCGGCGTTCTGGGAACGGTGGTCCCCAGACTTGCCTCCCTGCGGCCTGCGGCGTGGCTCAAAGGGGGGCCCAACACGGCCCACCTTCACCAACACAAACCCAAGACCCTCGCGAGGGGCCAAGCCTCGCGGGGCGGACGACGCGGAGCTTCCTCAGGCACGGCCTCGTCAGGCTGGCTCACGAGGAGGCGGAGAGATCAAGGTGGGGTACCTCACGAGGTGCCCGTGACGCAAGCCATGATGACTCAGGGCGCCAGGCGGGTGCCAGCCCGCGCAGCGTCCTCCTTTCCTCTTTGGTGCAAAGGTGGCAAGCGCAGCCGCGGAGTACCGAGGCATCAGGCAAAGGTTACCATTTCGGTGCAACGAGACCAAGACCAGGAGGACTACGAGACGGAGGTCACCGTGGAGCCCAAGACGGCGTCATCACCAGAGCTTTGCGCAGACGAAGACCACTTTTGTCAGGATAGCTGATACTTGATGTCCCCCTTCAAATTAGCCCGCCATTGTTGGCTCCCTTCCCGCTCGATATTTGGGAAGAGGACCCGGGCCTCTATAAATAGGACCATCGACCCACATAGCAAGGGGGGTTCGGTCGGTTGGCTAGAGGCAGAGAGAGAGAAGGCGACTGAACTCCACCGAGCAGTTCATCGCCCCAGCCAAGAACACTTGTACGACAGCACAAGTCTGACTATCTTGATTTTGTCATAAAATTGTCATGGATGTACATGAATGACAGAAAACGTGACCTACTGTGACAAACATGTATCATCACGGAAGTGTATTTTTTTGTAGTGGCAGAGGCCAATGGACTTGCCGCAGCTCACGGGTGAAGGCAGGGCACCAAGCCTCAAAAGGTAGGTACCCTCCTCCACCGAGCATAGGATCGTCGACGTTGGGGTCATCATGTCCATTGGACTGGTGGTGGTCGTCGCAGCGTAGCTCGATGGTGATGCGCGCACCTTCCCTCTGTCTGTCCTCCAGGGCTCGCCGTCGGGCTTGATGTGCTCGACGATCAGAAGAAGCCATCAAGGCACCATCAAGCTCTTAGTCGCGCAGCCCTCGTGCTAGTTGTCGCAGTGGGGATGGCACCGTGGGGGTAGCCCCTTCCGCGCGGCAGCAGCGTGGGCTGCCGCCGTCGTCTAGGGAGGCCGTGGCTGGCCAGCTCCCTGTGAGCCCCTAGCCTCGGCAAAGCCAATCAGAATCTGAATGGTGGCTCTCCACTCATCCATCTGATCGGCTGCCGGCGAGAATATCAGCAATTGCTAGGCCCGCGCCATGGCCTCTGAAGCGGTACTTGGCATGGGTGATGATGATGTGGAACGCAGCGTTGCCCAGCTCCTTGCGATGCCGACGGTGGCTGTGTCGGGCTCCCGTCGCCGGGAGCCAGTCACTTGGATGGCATGGTGACGACGTTGTGGAGCGTGTGGACCAATGACCTTGTTCGGAGCATTGGCTGGGCCAGTTTGCTCCAGGGGGTGCATGTCCTGCGAGAGCGCCCGTGATGGGGGCGGACGGAGGATTGCAATTCGCTTCGGGGCAAACGCACCACCGTGGCTATGTCCCTCGGCTAGGCAGGAAGGGACAGAAGGAATAATCTCTCTACCCGCACCTCGCGGCGCGTGGTCGTCGGGATGTTGTTGGTGTTGTGACAAAGCCGTCTGCTCCGGCCACATCCCCTGCAACACCTACATCCTCATGTGTCTTCGTATTCCTCGTGGCATCGGCGGCCGCGGGTGGCGGGGCCTTCAAGGTGGGGTGTGCTGTGGCAGCGTGCTTCTTCTTGGGCGCCATAGTTGATGGAGACGCTGATGATCACAATAGCGATGAAGATGACACGCTACTTACGATCTCAGATTCGTGCAAGTGATCCCCCTACCTGGCACACCAAAGATGTCGTGGAAAACCACGACCACCTATAGAGATCACACGGGTAGTTTTACCCAGGTTCAGGCTGCCATGAAGCGTAAAACCCCACTCCTACTTTGGTGGATTGATGGTGGATAATGGTGTAGAATGCGGCGCTCTTGCCCGGCAAGGTTGCCATGGGGCGAGAGTGGCTATGCACGTATGAATGTGTGACGGTCCAAATCCTTTCTATGGTTTCAATGGGCCTCTTTTTAAAGATAAAGTGGTCACCACGGTGGCAAATCAGTCATTACAGGCTGATTAGATAGCAAACAGTGCTATCATACCTCACTTTGCAGGCTGACAGAGTGCATTAAATGTGCTGCTCAATGTCACATCACAGTGCGCCCGACAAGGCTTGCCAGCTTCGCGCCTTCTTGCTTGACACATCTTGGGATGGGTGTCATCTGGAGGTTTTTCCTATAGGAAGTGGCTGCAATGTGGCAAGAAGCAGCCACTCAGGGGCTTGACGCCACACTAACTAATGACTTGCGTCGCTGTGAGGTGGCGCGGTGGGGTGGTTTGCCTCCGCAAGCCTCGGCAGGCCTGCGGGGACGATCTAGAGGCTTCCTTTCGGGGTAACCCCGTCCTTGCCAGGCTCGCCTACCAGGCAAGGGAGGTTCTTTACTTAGTGATGTCTTTCTTCTCGGGCTAGTCTTGGTCTTCTTGATTCACATTTTGGTCCTTCAAAGGACTGATCTCTTGTGCTTGGTCTGATCTTGGGTGTTGTATTCTTGTCCTCGGGCCGGTGCACAGCCTGGGCAACGAACCTCAGGGTTTGTTGCACCGACACAGCCCTATTGTATCAGTGAATGATATTTCTATGTCGTGATTGACATGGCTATCTTATTAACCATGCTGTGGAGGTAGCAGTGGATGTTTATTTATTTGCGGAGGTACCAGCGGATGGATATTCAACGAGGAGTGAAATGATGGCTGCTTCCTCAGTCGAACATAGAGAAAGGTGGGCCTTGTGATTTGTCGCCTCATTAGTCATTTCTTTTTTGCCCATATAATAACCCCGTGGTAAAGTAGTTGGCTATACTTTCAAAATAAACATGCTCGAAGAGAAGAGGTGCATGCACCCATGCACGTACTAGTAGCACTTTTTGCGTCTTCCCCAACCACACACGTGACACGGTGGAGCTCATTTATGTATGTTGGTGCAGCCCACGTGATAATTTGACGCGTCTAGTAGTACTAGTTACTCACTTAATGGTGGGTCAGGAACCACACATGAACGGTGTCGCGTTATTTATAAATAAAGTTTTTTTCTTCAGTGGCACGTACACAATATAAATAGGTCCATATGGAGAGAAAAAAGAAACCGCTCCACTATATACATAGCCAGGAGCCTACACAGTTGATTGTTGGGATTGCTCTCTTCACATTCTCTCGCACAAAACGACTGTGGCCACATCTCTTGCTGGGGTTACTCCATGTGCTTCACTTATATCTTCTAAGCTAGGTAGTTGCTCTAGTGCTTCATTTATATCTTTTTAGAACATGACGGTGGTTATATTTTAAAGAAAGTGATGATTTCGCATGCTTCACTTATATTATTTTGAGAGTCTTATAAGTAATATGGCAATTTGCTTGGGTTTTGAATGTAGTCCTAATATGATGGGTATTCAAGAGGGATATAATAAAAACTTTCATGAAGATCATTGAATATATGATAAGTTTGATTCCTTGCATTTTTTTGAGATATAAAGATGGTGATATTAGAGTCATGCTAGTAAGTAATTGTGGTTTCGTAAGAATATTTGTGTTAAGGTTTGTGATTCCCGAAGCATGCACGTGTGTTCTCTCGTTATGCTATTAAATTGGAGCATGATTAATTATTGATTGTGTTCCTTATGAGTGGTGGTCGGGGACGATAGATGGTCTTTTCCTACCAATATATCCCCTAGGAGCATGCATTGTAGTACTTTGCTTCGAGGGCTAATAAACTTTTGCAATAAGTATGTGAGTTCTTTATGACTAATGTGAGTCCATGGATTGTACAAACTCTCACCTTTCCGCAATTTGCTAGCCTCTTTGGTACCGTGCATTGTGCTTTGTCACCTTGAGTTGTGGTGCAAAATTAACCGGTGCATCCAAACCCCGTGATATGATATGCTCTTTGACAAATAAGCCACCTTTTCGCCCCTTAAAATAGCCACCATACCTACCTATTATGGCATTTGCATAGCCATTCCGAGATATATTTGTTATGCAACTTCCACCGTTTTGTTTTATTATGTCACATGACACATATCATCATTGTCATATTGCTTTGCATGATCATATAGTTGACACAGTATTTGCGGCCCCACCATCTTTGTCATATTATTTGCATGATCATATAGTTGACATAGTATTTGTGGCTCCGCCATCATTGTCATATTGCTTTGCATGATCATATAGTTGACATAGTATTTATTGCTCTGCCATCGTTCATCTTTTTTTAACATGTCATGCTAGATCATTGCACATCCTGGTACACCGCCGGAGCCATTCATATAGAGTCATATTTTTGTTCTAGTATCGAGTTGTAAGTAAATAAAAGTGTGATGATCATCATTATTAGAGCATTGTCCCATGTGAGGAAAGGATGATGGAGACTATGATTCCCCCACAAGTCGGGATGAGACTCCGGATGAAAATAAAAAAAGAGGCCAAAGAGCCCAAAATAAAAAAGAGGCCAAAGAGCCCAAAACAAAAAAAGAGAAAATAAAAAAACAAGAGAAAAAGAGAGAAGGCACAATGTTACTATCCTTTTCCACACTTGTGCTACAAAGTAGAACCATGTTCTTCATGATAGAGACTCTCCTATTTTGTCACTTTCATATATTACTAGTGGTAATTTTTCATTATAGAACTTGGATTGTATATTCCAATGATGGGCTTCTTCAAATGCCCGAGGTCTTCATGAGCAAGCAAGTTGGATGTACACCCACTTAGTTTTCTTTTGAACTTTCATACACTTATAGATCTAGTGCATTTGTTGCATGTGAATCCCTACTCCTTGCATTGACATCAATTGATGGGCATCTCCGTAACCCGTTGTTTAGACTCGTCAGTGTCAGACTTTCCCTTTTTTTCTTCTCCACACAGCCTCCAACATCATATTTTATTCCACCCATAGTGTATATCCATGGTTCACCCTCATATATTGTGTGAGAGTTGAAAAAGCTTAAGGAGCGTTATAAAGTATGAACCAATTGCTTGGCTTGTCATCGGGGTTGTGCATGATAAATACTTTGTGTTAAGAAGATGGAGCATGAAGAGACTATATGATTTTATAGGGATAACTTTCTTTAGCCATTATATTTTGAAAAGACATGATTGCTTTTTAGTATGTTTGAAGTATTATTGTTTTTATGTCAATATTAAACTTTGTTTTGAATCTTATGGATCTGAATATTCATGCCACATAAGGAAATATTACATGATAAACATGTTAGGAAGCATTCCACATCAAAAAATCTGTTTTTATCATTTACCTACTCGAGGACGAGCACAAATTAAGCTTGGGATGCTTGATATGTCTCCCACATATCTATAATTCTTTATTGTTCCATGCTACTATATTATCAATCTTGGATGTTTTATATGCATTATTATGTTACTTTATATCATTTTTTGGGACAACCCTATTAACCAAGTGCCAAGTGCCAGTTGTTATTTTTTCCTTGCTTTTGTCTTTTCAGAAAATCAATACCAAATGGAACAAAACTTTTTGATGATTTTTCTTGGACCACAAGACACCCTAGAAGCTTCGGGAGGAGGCTAGAAGAGCCACGAGTCAACAACAAGCTCGTAGGGCATGCCCAAGGGTGGCCCCAAGCTTGTGGACCCCCTGTGGTTGCTCTAGCCCTATTTTTTATTCTATAAATACTCAAATATTCCCCGTAGACGAGGGCACACACGAAAAATACTTTTCTACCACCACAAGTTCCAGAACCATGAGATCCAATCTGGAGGCCTTTTCCAGTACTCTTTCGGAGCAGGGTGCGACCATGGAGGGCTTCTAGATCAACCTTGCCGCCCTTTCGATGATGTATGATTAGTTTACCACAGAACTACGGGTCCATAGCTAGTAGTTAGATGGCTTCTTATTTCTCTCTTTGAACTTCAATACAATGTTCTCCTTGATGTTGTTGGAGATCTATTCAATGTAATCTTCTTTTGCAGTGCGTTTGTTGAGATCCGATGAATTGTAGGTTTATGATCAGATTATCTATGAATATTATTTGATTCTCCTCTGAACTCTTTTATGCATGATTAAGATAGCTTTGTATTTCTCTCTGATCTATTGATCTGGTTTGGCCAACTAGATTGGTTTTTCTTGCCATGGGGAGGTGCTTTGTAATGGGTTCAATCTTGCGGTGCTTATTCCAAGTGATAGAAAGGGACATGACACGTATTTGTATTGTTGCCATTAAGGATAAAAATATGGGGTTTGTTTGTATTGATTGGATCTATCCCTCTACATCATGTCATCTTGCTCAACACGTTACTCCGTTCTTGTTAACTTAATACACTATATGCTTGCTGGATAGCGGTCTATGTGTGGAGTAATAGTAGTAGATGCAGGCAGGAGTCGATGTACTTGTCACGGATGTGATGCCTATATACATGATCATTGCCTTAGATATCATCATAATTATTCACTTTTCTATCAATTGCTCAACAGTAATTTGTTTACCCACCGTATGCTTTCTTTCAAGAGAGAAGCTTCTAGTGAAAAGTGTGGCCCCCAGGTGTATTTATCATATTATTTTCAGATCTATAAAATCAAAATACCTTGCTGCAATTTATTTACCTTTATCTTATTTTGCACCTTTACTTATCTTTTATATCTATCACTGTTAGATCTCATCCTTGCAAGTAATCATGAAGGGATTGGCAACCCCTTTATCACGTTGGGTTCAAGTATTTGTTTGTTTGTGTAGGTGCAATCATTGGTGACTTGTCTGTTCTTCCTACTGGATTGATACCTTGGTTCTCAAGTGAGGGAAATACTTATCTCTACTTTGTTGCATCACCCTTTCCTCTTCAAGGGAAAAACCACACTATTGTAGGATGCTGCTAACGCGACACTAAAATCAGAGACCCTTCGATGAAACTATGTCTGATGCAATAATCGCAAACGATGATGTAAAAAATCGTCAAAAAAGTTGCAAAATGTTTGCGATGACAGATGCATCAAACACGGTTCAGATTTTGGTTGCGTGTGAGATGTAGGGCATACGGTTCAGTTCAATGAACTATTTGCGATGAGGCAGAAGATCAAAAATGGGTAGCCAGATGAAGGCATGTGCGATATATGGCATACGGTTCAGTCGGATGAACTGTTTGTGATTAGGCGGAACAAAAGAAACAATCAGCCAGATCAATGTGTGCGCGATAGAGGGAAAACAGTTCACTCTGATGAATTGTTTGCATTGAGCCAAGATAACACAAATGGTTCAATTTAAAAAGATGTGTGTGATACGCGGCAAACAAGTCTGTAATCAGAAATGTGTGTGAAGACCGATAATAACACATACGATTGTTGCTAATAAGTCGTGTGTGTTGTGCGTTGGGATTGCATACAGAACAAATAGTTATTCTTCACCCCCCCTCTATTTTACCATCAATGCACCGTAATTTTACGTTCCGTAAGTTATGTCTTATTTCCGACGCAAAAAGGGACCGTAAGAAAAATATATAATCGCCGTAAAAAATATTTTATGTTATGTAAAATTACAAACGTAAAAACATAGTCTAAAATACACATAAACTGCAAATTTTCTTGTCTTATGACCTATATTTTTATTTTCTTATGTCAAATTTTACGTAGTGAATCAATAGGAATGTAACAATTTGAATTCGAAATGTTATTTAATTATGAAATGATCGTAATATTACCTCGAGTGAAGAATAACTTATTCTGCACCCTGGGTGATGAATAGTAACACTATATATATATATATATATAGAGAGAGAGAGAGAGACACACACACACACTTGTTGCATAACCAAATTAAACATCCAATTACATAGGTGGCTACACACATGACATTTCCACACACCAAAGTCATGTACATATGACATGCATAATTAACTAGGATAAATGATCATCGGATCATCATCTACTTCTTGTGACGCTTGCCGCCACTGCTCTGCTTGTGGCTCGATCCGACCTCGTCGATTTCGATAACGAGGCACTTCCTCATGTCAACGATCTGCCTGTGCATCTCGTAACATGTGTACACGCTCTTGGCCACGAACCTGAGGTGAGGTTCATCCAGTTGCCGCATCAAGGCCCCGTGCCAGGATACGAGACGTGTTCTGTTGGCATCCTGCTTTATCTTTTCATAGTATGGGTCGATGATGGCCAAGGCGAGTTCAACCAGGGAGTCCTTCTTCGTGCTGCCCCAGACCCTATAGTTCTCACGGATTTCGACAAGGTTCTTACGGGCCAAACCCGTAACCCTGAGCACTTTTACATCATTGGTGGTTTCCACCATAGCGAACTTGTAGTCGGTGCTGTTGACAAACCTGGTGAAACGGTCGCAAGGCTCTGTGGCCATGCAGTAGTGGTAGATGAGAACATGATAGCACACACACAACTGGGCGACGACGGCCTTGTGATCTACGTTGGGACGATCACCGGTGTACTAGAGGTTGATGTCGGCCACCTTGTACTTGTCTTGAGCAAGCAACTGCTCAACGGTGTTGATGTAGTCACCCACCATGGCCGGGTCAATTGTGTACACCACCGAGAGATCCATCTCCCTCGCATGGGTCTCCACTTTATGCTCCCCGAACTCCATTGGAGCGCCACTAGATATCCCCTCTCTATGTGTCGTCGTGGGTGTGCTTGTTGTGTTGTCAGGCATGATCGAAAGGTTGAATAGACTAAGGTTATAATGGCCGTGGGAATTAAAGGGGAAGCCAGACGGCCTGGAATATTGGCATGCCTGGATGACAGTTCTAGTTTGCAGCATGTAACTCCATCGTGTCGCACGTAACTGCATCGTCGTGATGTGCGTGAAGCAACTGCATGCATATGGGGCCCCCGATGTGATCTTGTGCAGGCCCAACCACCGGTAGAGCGCGCGCGGACGGACACGAGAAGAGCGCTCCATGATTGCCTCAACGGCGAGCAACTATATATATGCATATAACAGTAGAACACGCAAGGAAAAGCTGTCCACAAGCCGAGCGCGTGAAGGTACGCGAGTAGAGCGCGCCGACGGACATGAGCAGAGCGTGCCGTGGCGCCTAATGGCGAGCACAACGCGATGCGGTGCCTAACGGTGAGCACAGCGCGCCGAGGGACGCGAGAAGAGGTCGGCACAGTGATACGTGGAAAATAAGATGAACTGTACGAGCAATGGCGGAGACATCTAGCACGAATCAGATTGGAGTTGCGTGTGCGATACGTGGCATACAGTTAATCCATCCGAGTTGTTTGTGATGGAATAAGATGTGTGTGTTGTGGGCAAACGCTTGCTGGTATACAACCGTCTACGATTGATGAATTCATGACTGACAGTTTCCCTAGTTTGGTCCGTGTGCTATGTGATATGCTCTGTCTACAGAACATCAACATATATACTTATAAGAACAACATTGCATGACCAAATTAAACACACAATTATATAAGTGACTACACACATAGCATTTCCACACACCAAAGTAAGCAATTACATGCATACTAAACTAGGAGAAATGAGCATCTAATCATCTACATCTTGTTGCGACGACATTTTCCATTGCTTTGCTTCCGGCTGGATCCCTGGTCGTGAATGGTTAATAAAATCTAAGTCTATTGCATATTAAGGTCAAAATAGTACTACCAATCTACAAGTCTCATACGATGCCATTTCAATGATTGTACCAAAAAAGCCCGAAATATTACAAGGTTCAAATTCCAGAGTTACATAGCTCAAATTCGAAGATTACAAGGTTCAAACTGATATTAGAAATGAAATTCAGCTCCTTCAGCTGCAAACTCCCATGCTGATCAGTTAAACATGGATAAGAGAGGTTCAAACTCAAAATAAAAAGATTAAAGCCACTTTTGAAATCTCGTGTATGGGTTTGACACAATGACTTCCAATAACTCTGTCATATGCACTTCCAATACGAAGTTCATCTTTTTTGGGAGCCTCTTCAATTCTGCTGTAGCTGCCGGCTCTGATCAACAAACCATTCATACTACTTAAATGCATGTTGAACCTCATTACCTTCAGCACCCTTGCTCTAGCAAGAAAGAACCTGGTGAATGTAATCTTGTGACAGCCTGGTTTTTGCCCTCTTTTCTTTGCCTGATTTTGAGCTGGTTTGAATTTGAAATTTGGAGTTTTGAATCTTTTCATATCTACTTAAACACTTGGGTACCCCTTGGCTTTCACCCAAGTGTCCCATTTCCCCCCTCTAACCATCATTCCCACTCTGGTTCACCTCAAAATAATATTTGGAATATTTTTCTTAAATGAAAAATATTCATTTCCCTCTCTTAAACCCTAGCTAGTTCAATGTGCTCCAAAGCAACCCCAATTTTTTTTGACCACAAAAATTTGATAAAATTCACAAATATTCTTTAATCCCTAGGGCACCTTCCTGAGCAAAAATATTTCATCACTTTTTGGAGTATTTTTGCTACAGAAAATATTTTCTGTTCTGGACAGAAATGGTGGTTTCTACAACAACTACCATTTTACTTACTCCATTGTGGTTGATTTTTCTTCTGCATCATCACCTTAGTAGATGATTGCTAACCTCCAAAACCTAGCTCCCAATCCCAGCCGTTTGACCAAAGTAAGCTCTCAAAGTTACTAATCAGAAACTTACTAGGCAGTTGAAATCTATCCTACTGCGTCTGGGTCCAAACCAAAACATGGTAATTTGGACTCAAAGCCAGACATGAAATCTATCCTACTGTGTCTGGGTCCAAAGCCAGACATGAAATTTGGACTTAGGTCGGCCTGAGGGCAGTGTTCACGCGGTGACCATGCGTGTACACGATGCCAACCTATGTGTCGACGCGCTCTGCGTCGCTCCCGGGCTTCTGTTGCTCGTGTGCTCGCTGCCCCGACTGCCTAAGCTTGCAAAACTTCTCCACAATCTTCGTCCAAGCTCTCTTAACTCCCTCGTGGCGCTCGCCGACGCCGGAGCTCACCGCAGCAAGCACGGGCGTGGTCCGGCCAATGTAACAGGGCGGTGCGCACTATGCTCGTCGGCACCACAGTGCTCCTGTGCTCGTCCTCATTCGCCACAGTCCCCGCGTGAGCTGCATCACCTTCTCCTCCTCTCACTAATGTCGTTCATCGCCGGGCGCCGTGTCCAGGTGTCCACCGGCGGAGCCCGAACCCCCCTTGATGCTCGGCTATAAATGGAGCCCTCCCCGGCCTCCTCGAGCACCATCCACGCCTCCCACACACTCCACAATCTCGTAGATAGCCGTAGCCCGACTAGGCAGGCTGCGGGCCACCGTCACCTAGCTCGAGCTCGCCGGCAATCCCCTCGGATCGTCTCCGTAGCTCCATCCCCTCCCAGGCCTGGGCAACCCTTCCAGGGCCTCCGCCTGGTTGGAGACCCTGGAGTCACCTCTGTTTGCCATCGTCTTCGTATCCAGCAACCTCCACTCTCTGCCTCCTCTAGGGAGGTTGATTCCGACGCCATCCGACCACCCCTAGCTACTCTACGGGTATGAGCAGGTGCGCCTCCGTCTCCTCTCTCGATCCCTCCCTCTCGTTTTGGCCAAGAAGCCCTCGTCGCCGGTGTGTGCTCCGGCAAAGCCGCGCCGTTCTCTGTTTCCTTCTCCCTCTCCCCCTCACCTGACGAGCGGGGCCCGCTAGTCAGCCACTCAGTACGCGCGCCAAGTGGTATGAGTGGTGGCTCCCCAAGGCTTTACACCTTCGACGTCACCCCCAGTCTATTTTTATTCAAATTCAAATTTAATATTTTTCCAGAGAGCTTCAAACAGCCAAAACACTTTAACCATAAGTCCAACTGAATTTATTCTTTTTGCATTGTGTTCTTTCTAAAGAAATCTAGCAGCTCACAAAAAATGGGATTTTTCCCTGCTGTCATTGCATTGCATTGTGTTCATTGTAAACCTGGGAAAAGGTGCAAAAAATTGAACTCCCTTATGGTTAACAATTAATAGGAAAGGAACATCACCTCGATATACAACTTATTCAGGCACAGAAAGCATCTCATGAAACTGACAACTTAGTCCTGGTTGGGGCCGACAGATTCTAGTGCCAAGACTTTCACTGTGCATAGAATCTGGGTGAAGCTTTGATAGATGAGAGACGAACATACATCTTCAAAACTAGAAATAATGTTGATATCAAGATGGAGAGGTAGAAGGCGACTATAGTACCTGAAAGTAGTAGTATTTCACAGACGAGTAGCCCACCACTGTCAATTTCGGCGCAGAAATGACATTGATTCTTATTGGACCTTGTTGATCAACTATAAGTAATCTTTCAAGTGAAGGTGTCTCCTCAATTACCATATTGTGGTCCACCTTTTGTGATCCCTCATTGCAGCTCCACCAACACACATAATTAGTCCGGAGAGTCCTGGAGGTGATGTGGAAACTACTCGACCAATTCATCACCTGAAGACGAAGGAACTCGAGTGCATTACAGCCACGGAGCAGGTGCTCCATGTCATCCTTTGGGATGCAGACGGCGACAAGCTCGAGGTGCTTCAGTCATGGTAGAAAAAGAGAGGGCGCATCATTAGGGGGGAATGGTTGTTCATGAACTTGGTGAGGCGTAGCATGGGCGCAAAGCGGGGCGCAGACGTTGGCAGCGAGCGCATATGCCCATCATTAAAACTGAGCTCCTCGAGCTGCTCTAGGGCAGGGGATCAGAACCACTCGTCAAGCTTGGCTAATTCCTTGCCATTGGAATGGAACTTGCGCGTGATAAGGCCTCCAATTGGGCCATGGTGACTACCAAGGATCTGGGAGAATGCATCCAAGCTTTTGCGAAAGCCATGGCAGAGCTCGTGGGCGTAGAGGAGGTCGAGAGGGGTGGAGAGCCATAGAGGGCGCCACTGCCGAGAAAGGGCGGCTGTCCTCTCCCCATATTTGATTCGGAGGAGGGATATGATGACTGTTAACATATCATCCGGGAGGCTGCTGATGAAGTCTAGGACTGCTGGAGTCGCTTGCGTTCTTTCTCAACCCACCTCTGCTTGTTGACAGCCTCGTTCTCCACCTCTGTCTCCATTTTCATGTCGTGGTCCGGTGCTTCAGCAGCCCTGGAGTCGCTACTCGCTCCGAGGGGGCACTTCAGCGACATCCTCATACCGACAGCTTTGAGGACTGAGAGCGGCGTCGAGGATGCGGGCGGAGAGAGAGGATTGTGTGTGTGGCGAAGATGGGGTGTGCCGGCTTTGAGGACTGAGAGTGGCGTCGAGGATGCAGCTGGAGAGAGAAGATTGTGTGTGTGGCCGCTCAGTCACGCCATTAATACGGACCAGTGGGAGCGAGGCGGGCGGCGGTCAAAGGCTGTCTCGCTTCCCGGTGAGCCTACGCGGCAGACTTCTAGCATTTCTATACCATCATTTCACGGAAAGAGGCTGGCGGCGGTCAAAATCAATTCTCAAGATCTGGCTACGAATTATTAGCACGCATGCTAACCCGCATGAGACCTCTTCAGCAATGACAACAACCTTTGTGCCCAGCTTCATGCGTTCCACGGGTTCTTCAGCAGCCCCGACGTTGCCACTCCCACCGATGGCGCGCTTCAGCAAAATCGTAATACACTCCATGCGGCGGTGACAACTGTGGGCGGGGTGTGCGACCGCCTATTATGACCAGCAGATCGAGCCCGCCATTAATATGGAATAGTGGGATTGAGGTGGGCGGCAGTCAAAGGGCCAGCTTGCCTCCCGGTGAGCCTGTGCGGCAGACTACTGGCATGTCTACCGTCTTTTCACACATCTACTAGCATGCCCCACGGTGAGTGTGTAGCGAACACGCGCATGCCTCGGCCTCCCGGTCTGCCTCCTAGCATGCGTATCGTCAACTCATGAATTCTCGTATGGCACACGGGATGTGTGCGCGGCACACATTATATTGATTTTTCCTTTTTGATACATTGTTGGTCTAACGCACATGGTTTGAACAGAGTTTATTTGCGATATTCGTTGATAATTATCTATAATTTCCTACATGTACGAAGATTATATCAAATTTCTCTCAAATTTGAAAAAAAATCACAATCTATTGGTGTCCATATGACACCACGTTAAGCTTCATGAATTTGAACTTAGTTTTGGATTTATTGGATTTTAAAATCAAGATTCTAGATGTTAGAAATTTCTTGCACGGGGACTAAACATGCACCCAGGGACACGTACACATATGATTTTGCAATCCATTTTCGTGCACAATCACGGGTGTCATGTAGATCAAATTTGATTTTTGCACATTTGAATCCATGGGAAATCAATCAATGTATAAAAACGGATAGATGTTATCTAATTTTTTCCATTTTCAACACTAAACTCCTTTGGCCCCATGTTCGCTGCATAAAACATTTGACTTGCATCTTTGGGCCACATGCATGCGGTGGTCCTAGGACACTCACTTGTGTGGGCCCGCGCGGTCGCTGTCCAGCACTATGACATGCGATGAGAGAGGTTAATTTGACAAACAAGGATAGTCGTTTTTTGGTTTTTGTTATACGTATGGTAGGAGTATATATGCATTGAAGAGGGTGGCCAGGGGCAATACTACGCGTCATATAGGACACTCACTCGCGTGCGATGCTTCCATCCGTGGGCCCGTGAGGTTGTCCTCCATCACTTTGACCCAGCAAGGAGATTTCTTTTTGGGTTGTGTTGTGGTAGGAGTATATAGTATGCGTCAAAGAGGGGAGGAGGGGGGCAGGACAGCACATATATACTACACACACGTCATGAATCGATCTCGCTTCGTGTGGGGACTTTTTGGTTTCTGAAGCAGGTGCCGCAAAGAAGTTGTGCATATTGGGTATTAAAAACATCACCAACATATTGGGCCATCTGCAAACGATGGTTGTCACTCATTCTCCAGCCACTCTTTCCTCCATGGGCCCGTGTGGTCATCGTCCATCTAATATATGACACAACGAGAAAGATAATTTGATGAACAAGGAGGATTATTTTCGGGTTGTGTTATGATATGTACGTAGGAGTATATATTACACGTCGAAGAGGGGAGGGGGCAACATATATATACTACGTGTCATGAACCTCGGTTGGTGTGGGGGACTTAATGGTTTCCGAGGCAGGTGCCACATCAAAGTTCTATATATATATATATATATATATATATATATATGTATATATATATTAGGTATTCAAACATCACAACCACACATCTCCATACATGTGTTTGGCCCACAAGCAAGCGATGGCGGTTGTCCTCTAGCACTCACGCACGGGGTTATCGGCAAGATGCTTCATCCATCTTTGTGTGCCCGCTTGTTCAATCACTTCGACCGACAGTGTTAGAGGAATTGTTGAGGAAATCGTTAACTAGTAGCTGCTTGGTTGGCTAGCGAGTAGGGGATTAATCGGCTAATTGGCAAGTTAATCAATTAATCGGATGATTATTCGTTTTATCGTCTACTCGGTGACCCTATGAGTAGGGATTAATAGGTAATTTAACTGGTTAGTCGGATGAATTCTTGATCAGGGGTTAGAGGTTAATTCGACTTATCATTATGAGGGTATTAAATTTTCGTTCATCTTATACGGTTGTTTACATGCAGCTATACTTCGTGTGCATGTGTACGCACGAATCCCTCCCACCGGGTCGAAGTGGGGGTGGGGGGGGTGAGCACGCAACGGATCATGAACCAGATTTGTGTGGGGACTGTACGTTTTTCGATGCATGCATGCACCACATCATAATGTTGTGCTTTTGGTATTCAAACATATGTGCATGCATCACATATGTCCATACATATGTTTGGGGCACATACATGCAGTGGTTGTCTTTGGACACTCTCCCTCGCTTGGTTATCATCGACATCCTATATATTCGTGGGCCCGCGTGGCCGTCTCCATCACATCGACCAACAACGCGAGAGAGGTTACCAGGGTGGATTCTTCTTCTCTTGGTTCATGTTACCATATAGTCGTACGTCGGTCATGGTGATATTCGAGACCTAAGTTTGAGGGCTAGTATATACACATGAATAAAAGTTGTGCATTGGGTATATTCAAACACCACATGACACTTCATACATATGTTTAGGCCACATGCACGCAGTGGTTGTCTTCAGGCACTCCCTCGCATGGTTATCTGCGACAAGCTAGCCTATTTTGTGGGGCCGTGTGTGGAATGTCAATGCATGACTTTGACCCAACAAACAAGAGAGGTTATATGACCAAGGTGGTGATTCTTCTTGGTCAGTCTTACAATACGCCTTGGTGAGATGCCCCTCCCACCGACTCAAAGTGTGTGTGTGGGGGGAAGGGCGTAGTACTACTTCATACTAGATGAACCTCCGTGGGGTCGGGGATGCCCGGTTAATTTGAGATGCACATGTGCCACATCAAATTTGTGATTTGGTTATTTAAATATCATTGCACATCGTTTTCACACACACATACACACACACATCGGGCCACCCGCATGTGTGGTTGGTAAGTGGTGTCACCCATCTAACGGCAGAAGAACACATTTGTGGGCCCGCACACAGTCCACATTTGATCGGAAGCAAAGGGGGGAGGCTGGTTGATGTACTCCTTTCGGTTTTGTGTTACGGTACGGTGAGATGTTAGACCTAGCTATTTGGGGGCATGCATTCATAGCTAGGATTCCCCTCTCGGCAACACGAAGTGTGTGTGTGTGTGTGTGTGTGTGTGTGTGTGTTTGGGGGGGGCTAGCAATAATAACGTGCACTTTGTGCGACAGGTGCCACATCAAAGTTGTGCATTGCGTATTTGAACATCAAACCACCCATTTCATACATATATTTGGTCCACATGCAAGTGTGTTCGTATTCTGACCCTTTCCCGCATTTTTATGGTAAAATTTATAAACAGCTGACGAGTCGGACGCAGCAACTGTCCGCGATCGGGTATGAAAGAGACACGGTTCCCTAGGACTACCTGTTTGCCGCGCCCCTGCCCCTGTCACTCACATGATCACAGTAGATTGGGCTCCATGAGGCTTCCCTTCCCCTAACAAAAATATCTACTCTCTCGCACTCTCTAAAATATCTACCCCCGTCCGCGTAGATGGTTTTTCTGTTTGATAGCACACAATTAGTATGTCTGGACCATGTGCGATGTCTATTACTCCCGCACTACTTCAATCAATACATCCAAATTTTCAGTAGCCCCGGCATTTTACACCCGCCTCCATCCCTCGCAATCTCAAAAATATCTGCTCGGCTGGAGTGTTTTTCTGGTTGATAGCACACAATTATTATGCTTAAACCGTGTGTGATGTTCGTTAATCCCGCGCCGCTCTGCTCCAATCCCTTGATCCAAATTTTCGGTAGCCCCGCCATTTTACTCCCACCTAGTAAAATTTTCAGTACCCGCAACATTTCCTCAAACACCACCTTGGATCCCCTCCGCACACACACCCCAAATACTTCGCTCACCCCAAATCCCCCGCTCACACACAGACACACCGCCCCTCCCTTGCTCCAAACCTAGCTAGATCGCCGCCACCGCGCGGCCTGCATTGTCAACCTCTGCCGGTGTGCCTGTGCAGTTTACCCATCGATATACATACCCTCACCACCCTGAGTTTCTTAGATGATGCCTGAGGGAGTCCTGGATTAGGGTGTCTCCGGACAGCCGGACTATATCCTTTGGCCGGACTGTTGGACTATGAAGATACAAGATTGAAGACTTCGTCCCGTGTCCGGATGGGACTCTACTTGGCGTGGAAGGCAAGCTAGATAATACGGATATGTATATCTCCTCCTTTGAAACTGACCTTGTGTAACCCTAGCCCCCTCCGGTGTCTATATAAACCGGAGGGTTTTAGTCCATAGGACAACATACAATCATACCATAGGCTAGCTTCTAGGGAATAGCCTCTCTGATCTCGTGGTAGATCAACTCTTGTAATACTCATATCATCAAGAACAATCAAGCAGGACGTAGGGTATTACCTCCATCAAGAGGGCCCAAACCTGGGTAAACATCGTGTCCCCTGCCTCCTGTTACCATCCGCCTTAGACACACGGTTAGGGACCCCCTACCTGAGATCCGCCGGTTTTGACACCGACATTGGTGCTTTCATTGAGAGTTCCACTGTGTCGTCATCATAAGGAAGATGGCTCGCCTCGTTGTCAAGGACAACATCACCTCTGGGGGAGCCCTGCTGTAGGCCAAACTCTCTGACTAGGCGGCTTTGTCATGACCACCCACTCGGCCACTGCGCCGACGATGACCTATCGGGTCATCGAAAATAGCCTCCACATCGGCTCAAAATTTTCCAAGTAGATGGATCCAATGGAGATCTCCTCTTTGAACGAGCTCTTGGATCGCATTGCCGCTCTGGGAGTCACTACAAACTACGATCGGATCGGGCTTAAACCTGACAAAAGGGAGATTAACTCTCCGCCGGTCACCCAACAGATAGCGGTGGTGGAGGAGCAATGCGGCGATTCTCCCTCTGTCCTGAGGACGAACTATGTCCGGATTCCCGAGCTCTCCGAACAGGATACTCGCTCACGGGAGGACGCCGCCCTAACCCTGAATCCAGAATCAGGCCGCATACTGAACCCGCAGGGCAACATCCCAGAGCCCGAACTTCCAAGATCGAAAACTCCCCTGCCCAGGATCACAGATTTGGTCAAGGTCTAGACTTAAATCCACCCACCTACCCAGATACAAACTATCTTTCCCACATTAGGCAAGTGCCCCAAGAGACAGTACATCACTATTGGGCCAGATTCCTCCTTGTAATGAACAAGGTCAAGGACTGTCGCGAGGAAGATGCAATTTCATGCTTTTGCAACAATTGCATGGACAACGGAGTCCTCAACGCCATAAGTCGCCGTGACATAGCACACTTCGCTGACTTGGCAGACATAGTACAAAAATATTGTGCGATGGAAGTGCCTGGAAAACCCATGTTCAATTTTGGAATAATCCGGCTCTGACAAAACCCCCAGTCTGAACTAAAAGGGCACACTCTCATAAGTCGCCCGACTCAATTACAAAGAAGCAAAATCCCACTAAAGGGCGTGGAACCGTATTGGAGGGTGGCTCAACGGGCCCTGCAGAATCCATAGTACAACGGATACCATATCAACACACAGCCTTAGAGCATGTTGGGTACTCCGGTAGGTGGCCAAAAGCGGTGAGGGTCTCCTCACCCAAAATACCTCAGAGCACCTTCCCACGGATAACAACACAGTATTAATGGTCTTCGAGACCTTCGCCTCAAATAATAGGCGTAAGCAAGCACTCCGCAGCCTTGCCGAAGTCTGCCACGTGGCAGTAATAAATCCATGGAGCGACACGGCTATCACCTTCAATGCCAGTGACGAACCTAAATTCCAAACAGCCCGAGCACCAGCCGCTTTGGTCCTCAATCCAATTGTGGACGGCTTTCGGCTCACTAAGGTGCTCATGGGTGGCAGCAGCGGATTAAACCTCATTTATGAGGAAACTGTCCAAAAAATGGACATAGACAGCAACCGTATTGAGCAAATCAGTACGACCTTCCGAGGAATCATCCCTAGTCGGTAGGTACGTTGCGTTGGGAAAATCACACTTGATGTGGTATTTGGCACTCCGGAGAATTACATGTCCAAAGAAATTACATTCCAAGTGGCCCCGTTCAGTAGTGGATACCACGCCCTTCTAGGGCGGGAGGCATACACGATTTTTCAGGCCACACCCCATTACGGGTACATGAAGCTCAAAATGCCCGGACCCAAGGGAATTATCACTCTAGCTAGTGATCCGGACATAGCACTCCGCCCCAAGAACAAAACAGCCGCACTAGCCCTCGAGGCATTATCCGAACCCCTTGTGGCGGAGGAGTTAACCGCGCTGCGCTCCATGGTGGACAGGGACGACGTAATACTAGACAAAAGATCCAAGTCCACCTCCTTTAAACCAGCGGACGAAATAGTTAAATTCCATGTCCATCCAACAGACCCAACAAAAACAGCATCCATTGGGGCATAGTTAGACCCCGCTGTAGACGCCGCACTACGGGAGTTTCTGCGCGAGAATTGGGATATATTCGCCTGGCATCCTTCAGACATGCCAGGAATCCCACGCAAATTGGCTGAGCATAGCCTTAATATTCTAAAAGGATTCAAGCCGGTCAAGCAGACTCTTCGGCATTTCTCTGAACCTATGCGACAAGCCATGGGAGAGGAGCTGGCCAAGCTACTGGAAGCCGGATTCATTAAAGAAATAAAACATTCAGATTGGCTAGCAAACCTGGTGATGGTACTAAAGAACGACAAATCTTGGCGCCCATGTGTTGACTTCAAAGACCCTAATAAGGCTTGCCCAAAGGATCCCTTCCCACTCCCTCGCATCGATCAAATCATCGACACTACTGCAGGACACAAATCATTGTGCTTCCTTGACGCATACTCTGGTTACCACCAGATTAAGATGGCGGAGTCTCATCAAGCCGCAACAGCATTTATAACACCATACGGCCCCTTCTGCTTTAACACAATGCCCTTCGAGCTCAAAACATATCAGCGCATGATCCAGACATGTCTGGAAAAGTAGATCGGTAAGACTATGGAGGCATATGTAGGCGATGTGGTCATTAAAACCAGACACGTCGACTCTTTAATAGACGACTTGAGGCTCAAGTTCACGAACCTCCGAACATACGACATTAAGCTCAATCTGGAAAAATGCTTTTTCAGCGTTCCCGCCAGAAAGCTCATGGGCTTCATTGTCTCCAGTAGAGGAATTGAAGCAAATCCGGCTGAAATCCGAGCTCTTTCAAAATTGGCTATCCCAACTGAACTCAAGCAAATCCAGGAATTGACTGGATGCATGACGGCTTTAAGCCGCGTTATCTCCCGATTAGGAGAAAAGGCACTTCCCCTTTATCGCCTTCTTCGGCGCACCGAACACTTCGAGTGGACGGATGCAGCCACGGCCGGACTGGAAGAAATAAAAGCCATCCTGGCCGCCAAACCAATCCTAGCTACGCCAACGGTTGGCGAACCAATACTATTATATATAGAGGTAACCCACCAAGTTGTAAGCGAAGTGCTCATCGTCGAACGAGAGATGGACGGACATAAATTCCCACTTCAAAAGCCGGTATACTATGTATTCACCGTCCTCACTCAATGCAAATCACGTTACCCACATTACCAAAAGATAGCATACGCGGTATTTATGGCATCCCGGAAATTGCGACACTACTTTCAAGAGTGTTCGATTACGGTGGCCTCCAAAGTGCCACGCAATGACATAATAAACAACCACGATGCCACGGGCCGGATTGCCAAATGGGCCATTGAGCTCCTCCCGTTCGACATAATATATAAGCCACGACGAGCCATTAAGTCGCAAGTACTGGCCGATTTCGTAGCCGAATTGACAGAAGCCGAACTCCCTAAGAGTATGGCACATACTCCAATTGGATCATGCACTTCGACAGCTCTAAAATGCTGGCTGGTCTAGGGGCTGGCGTCGTCCTGACGTCCCTCACCGGTGACACGATGCAATACATGCTCCAAATACTATATACGGACTCCAATAACGCAGCCGGATACGTGGCCCTATTACACGGCCACCGGATGGCAGTCTCCATGGGCATCCAACACCTAGAGGTGCGTGGGGACTCGAACCTCACAATATCCCAAATAAATGGAGACTTCGATGCCAAGGATCCAAAAATGGCGGCATATAGCAAAGCCGTCCTCAAAATGCCAGCCCGGTTTGAGGGGCTGGAATTACACCATGTGGCTCGGGAAAACACCCAGGCGGTGGACATCCTAGCCCGTATCGGCGCTAAACACGACCCTGTCCCATCGAACATCTTCCTAGAAAGACTGTTTAAACCATCCGTGGTATGGGAAGGGGACACCGGCAAAAATAGTCTAGACCCGGCCA
Source organism: Triticum urartu (assembly GCF_003073215.2). Classification (NCBI taxonomy): domain Eukaryota; kingdom Viridiplantae; phylum Streptophyta; class Magnoliopsida; order Poales; family Poaceae; genus Triticum; species Triticum urartu. Next base: position 269,027,497 of record NC_053026.1, on the reverse strand, counting down.
CAACCCCAGATACCGAGTACTCTGACACAATCGGAGGCTCTGCCACCGAAATAACACCTTCAGCCCACGGGATAATGGTCATCATCGCCCCGTGGACAGAACCATTTCTGGCCTACCTAACCAGACAGGAATTACCAGAGGACCAAAATGAGGCTCGCTGCATAGTGTGGCGATCTAAAGCCTACAAGGTCCATGAGGGAGAGCTTTATAAGAAAAGCACAACCTGAGTCCTTCAAAGGTGGATCTCCGAAGAGGAGGGGCGGAAGCTTTTGGCAGAAATCCATGCCGGACTCGGCGGCCACCACACAGCAGCCCGGGCCCTTGTAAGCAAGGCCTTCCGTATAGGATTTTATTGGCCGACGGCCCAGGCAGATGCATAGCATCTGGTACAACACTGTGTCGGTTGCCAGATTTTTGCAAACCAAAGCCACATGCCACCTACCGCCCTCGAAACAATCTCCATTACTTGGCCCTTTGCGGTCTGGGGGCTCGATATGGTCGGACCCCTCAAAGGGGGAACCCATAAGAGAAAATACGTACTGGTCATGGTGGACAAATTCACCAAATGGATAGAAGCTAAACCTGTCGAAATGGCTGAATCCGGACCGGTGATAGACTTCATATCCGGGGTTGTAGACCGTTATGGCATCCCTCACAGCATCATCACTGACAACGGCACGAACTTTACAGCCGACAAGGTGAAACTTTGGTGCAGCAACATGGGCATCAAGCTCGATTATGCTTCTGCCTATCATCCGCAAACTAACGGTCAAGTCGAACGAGCGAATGGTCTTATCATGAGTGGCATTAAATCAAGATTAGTCCGGTCCTTAAAGGAATCAGATACCCATTGGGTAAAGGAGCTCGACTCCGTACTATAGGGGCTGCGGACCACGCCGAATCACACTACCAGATACACACTGTTTTTTATGGTGTACGGCGCTGAGGCGGTGCTGCCTTGCCACATAATTCATGACTCACCTCCAGTGCGCATGTACTAAGAAAGAGAGGCCGAGCTCGATCGGCAGGACAGTTTGGATGCCCTGGAGGAGGAGCGCGATGTGGCAAAAGCCCGTTCTGCATTCTATCAGCAACAGGCTCGAAGGTATCAAAGCAGAGAAGTGCGGGCCAAAACCTATAATGTTGGTGAACTAGTTCTACGCCTGCCGGAGAAGAAAAAGAACAAGCTCAAGCCCAAATGGGAAGGTCCCTTCATTATCGACCAGGTTCTGACTGGTGGAGCATACCGTCTGCGGGATGCATCGAATAATCGACACGAGCCAAACCCATGGAACGCAACCAGACTCTGAAGATTCTACGCCTAGCGTCGGACTCTATGTTCGTCTCCTTACCTCCATGAATTTTTTGCACATCTGTTTTTTCTCTCTTTCTTTCTCTTTTTTCTCTTCAAAAGCCCTAAAGGGCTAAACCGGTGTCTTGGTTACACAATCTTGATGCGCTAACCGCGCTCAATATACCTGGGGGCTTCCTATACAGAAGCATAATCTAATTATCTTACCGGGCTTTACGCCCCGCACATGTGTTATTCTTCCGCACCGATATGACTTAAGTTTTGGCCAAGCTGGGTTGCCTAGCTCTTGTGTTTATGCCCTACGTTCCCGTTAATTCGGCTAGGGCATAAGGGGAGCACCTCTGCGATTGTTACTGCCGGGTCAGCCGGATGTGTACCTCAGACTGGGTGAAGCCGAAAGCTAGCGTTCTTAAGGGAATATTCGGTCGGTGAATAAAAGATGACTTCCATTTAAATTACTACACACCCCAGATGTTTTTGGCCTGCGTCTCCCAGTTTGTACATGCACATTAGGGCATGCGTACCTAGGGAAAGGAAACCTTAACGGAACTATTCTCCCTAGAAGATGTTTCTTACTATCCATGTAATATAACATAGCTAGTTGCATACTTGTCTGTTCAAGAAATTATGACCCCTACGCCTGGTTTCCACACATACCCCGGTTTTTTTATAACCGAGTGGGTATTCGGATACACTCCGGACTACCAGGTCCAGAGGTCGAAGCGAAAAGGTCCGCCATGAGAAATGATTTACAATCCGGCTAGGGACATTACCTATGTCACTTGAAGTACACAGTCACTAAGACTGATTAAATTCTTCTTCTATATCATCCAACAGGCTGTCTAGCCTACAATCCTATTGGGAATACTTTGCGGCTAATTCTACTTTATCATACACTAAACTGACTGCGATTTCTTTCCCATCGGGCCCCACAGGTCCAACCTCCACCATGTGGTTTGGGTCAACCTTGGTATATCGTGTCTTCACCATAGCCCAGGTTTCCCGTGCACCTTGTCGGCAGGTCGATATCTTCCATAATCGGAAGCACCGCCGCGCTCCCTTGAGCTTCTCCATAAGCTCCCCCATGCCTCCTAGCGGGGACGCGGACGGCCACAAGGCTTGGGCAATACTCTGCATCACCTGCCGAACTTGTTCATGTAGTTGTGAGAGCTCTGGCAGAAGATCACCCGAGGACCCGGGCATCTCCTCCGCGGGACGACCCGTCAGCATAGCTGTAGACATAACGCTGTTAGCAGGCTTCTTCGCCAAACTCCTTTAAAAAGTTCGTTCAAGCACATACTAAAAATGCCGCGCTGAAGGCGTTTATTCTCCTTCACGGAGTCCGCAAGATGGGCTCGGACATCCTTCAGGACCACGCCTAGCCGGATATTGGCATCTTGGAGATCATTTTTCTCCTGCCTGACTCATGTTAGCACGCGCTCGCCAGCATTTCGCTGTCGATCATCATGTGCCGTATCCGCCTCCACGGCCTCTGGATTCACTCCGGGGCCACCTGCAACATCTATTGTTAGGTGTGCATACATGCCGCATACTACCTGGTACTGGTATTCTTTGCAATAGACAAAAGAGTTACCAGGGGGACCCTTTTTGGACTCCTTCAATGTGGCAACAGCGGCTTCCAGCTGGGACTTGCAGTTGTCCAGCCCTTGAGACAGTTGGCAATTCTTCTCCGTAAGAACCTGCACAAATAATGATCCTTAAATCAGTTGCATCAACTATTTCAGGTCTCAAGGGCTACACATACATATAATCGTCAGATTTGCTTACCCGTACATCCCTTAGATACTGCTCCGTGGCTCAGGCTAGACCACTTTGAGCAGCACGGAGGTACGCTTCTCCAGAATTGAAGGCATCAAATGCCTCTAGTGAGAAGCAAGCGTCACGGAGTACGGCCCGGCGATGCCTATGATTCATGGCGCTCTCCACTTCTGAATTTGTAGGGGACAGTCTATCCGCATTCTCTGTAGGAGGAGCATCCGGCGTCCGCCCCATGTTGGCTTCCGCCTCTATCTCCGGCCCTGGAGCCTGACTGGTGGAAGCGTGATCGGCAGCCTCTCTAGACATATTCCGGCGAGCGTTTTTTATTAAAGAAACATGGATGTCATTACATTTTGAGAAAGATGACAACCATGGAGCGGGGTTTTGTGTCATACCTCTACATCGGCGTCTCTGTCCTAACCGCCTTCCTTTTTGGCCTACCCGGCCTCGGTGCCTCTTGTTGGCGAGTTGCTGCGGGTTCGGCACGGCGTCCCGAATGCCTTCCCTGTAAAATACCATATGTGTATGGTAGGTGAAGTGTCTGAAAGGGGATCCTAGTTTTTGGAGTTGGGATTTTGGTTTTTCTTACGTGGGACGCAGGGAGCAGTCCGGGATAGTCGGCTGTAATGGCCACCATGGCGTCATCACAGCTCAATTGATAGAACTACATGTCTATCAGCTCCACGAATATGTTCGCATCTTCTTCGAGTCCAGGACCGAGGGCCCGATCAGGGTCCTCTGGTTGTGGAGATGGGTTGTTGACCTCCCTTACAGCTTTTCACAGTTCTTGCCGTAAAATGGCAAGGTGAGTACCAATGATGAAGAATGCGGGAAGAATGGGAGCAAGGAGATATAACTCACCCAACTTGGAGGGTTGTACATGGAGAATCCACCCCGTGGCTTGATATGGATGAACTCCTCTACCTCTCCCTTGAACAACTCGGACAGAATTTTTGCTAAAGCAGCAGCGGAGTCTGGTCCCTTACGCCCGCAATGGGTGGCATCATCTTCCCCGTTAAATCACCACAGGGGTGCCCTTGATATTGAAGTGGCTGTAGTCCTCCGAGCTGAAGGTCAGGCCGGTCTCGGGTGCCGCCCGGTCCAGGGGAGCCCCCTGCCGCGTGGATGCGCCACTGACCCGGCAGATGAACGGCTTGATGTGGTGACTTGTTGGCGGCGCCTGCGAGCCGTCCAAGAGGGCCGCGATGACCGGGGGTGTTGGCGCAGCGCGATGGGCGGGGAAGAGGTTGCGGGGCTCTTCCCGAGAAGCCACGAAGGCTACCGGCGGGTGGAGCGGCCATGTGCGCGGGGCGCCGGTTAGGGCCATGGGGAGCCAGTTGGCCACGACCCCATCGTCACCTCCGGCTTCGAGGAGGGCCTCCTCGCTTGCAGCAAGAAGGCCAGCGGATCTGTCGTGCCGCCGTAGCGCGGCGGCATCGTTGGCTTGAGCTTGTCTGGCCACCGTGCCCGTTGCAGGGCTGGGGCCAGGGCTCGGAGCCCCCTGGCCCCCGCGCTGGCGCCGGCGGCCGGAGCGGGTGACGCGCTACCCATCGCGAGGAGGGCCGTGGCGGTGGCGGAAGAGAGAACTCCGGTGCACCCCTACCTGGCGTGCCAAATGTCGGATTTCGGGTTCTAGCAGACCCTTGAGGTTTGAACACTGGGGTGCGCACGGAGATTTCGCCTCCTACCTACCTGCACCCCTCCGCCTCGCTAAGATCTAAACTGTGGAAAGAACAACACAAGAGACATAGGGTTTATACTGGTTCGGGCCACCGTTGTGGTGTAATACCCTACTCCAGTGTGTGGTATGGTGGATTGCCTCTTGGGCTGATGATGACGAACAACACAAGGAAGAACAGCCTCGCGAGGGTCTGTTCTTGGCTGGGGCGATGAACTGCGGGGAGGAGTTCAGTCACACTTCTCTATCTCTCTCTCTCTCTCTGATCCTTTCTTTTTCTCTCCTCCGAACCCCCTTGCTCTGTGGGTGGCTGGTCCTATTTATAGAGGCCCTAGTCCTCTTCCCAAATGTTGAGTGGGAAGGGAGCCAACAATGGCGGGCTAATTTGAAGGGGGACAGCTAGTATCAGCTATCCCGACAAAAGTAGTCTTCGCCTGCGCAAAGCTCTGGTGATGACGCCGCCTTCGGCTCCACGGTGACCTCCGTCTCGTAGTCCTCCTGGTCTTGGTCTCGTTGCACCGAAATGGCAACCTTTGCCTGATGCCTCGGTACTCCGCGGCTGCGCTTGCCCCCCTTTGCACCAAAGAGGAAGGGAGGACACTGCGCGGGCTGGCACCCGCCTGGCGCCCTTGGTCATCATGGCTTGCGTCATGGGCACCTTGTGAGGTTCCCCGCCTTGATCTCTCCGCCTCCTCATGAGCCAGCCCGACGAGGCCATGCCTGAGGAAGCTCCGCGTCGTCCGCCCCGCGAGGCTTGGCCCCTCGCAAGGGTATTGGGTTTGTGTTGGTGAAGATGGGCCGCGCTGGGCCCCCTTTTGAGCCACGCCGCAGGCCGCAGGCAGGCAAGTCTGGGGACCCCCGTTCCCAGAATGCCGACAGTTTTGACACCGACAATGCCTACGAAGCACCCCCTCTCCCAGAGATCCCCATCCCCACCCCCTTACCTACTCCAGAGCATCACAGCCTAAGCCTGGCTAAGCTTCTCGGGGAGCTTGAGGAGCGAATGGCAAAAAAGAGCTTTACCGCGGCTTCTTCGCGAGATGTCGACGAGGTGTCCGCCGAGGAAGCTGACGACGATGACTAGACCTGCATTGAGCCTTTCAATCAGTGGGCTAGAGTATTCTGGCATGTCGCAGACACCGGCTACGACATCAAGGTCGTCGACACCGACGGCTTGACATGGGTTATGTCACAGGTTAAGTTGCCCACCTCCAACCCTTCGGGTTCGACAGCCGTCAATCTCATCGATGGCCCTGCCGTTGATATCCTGCGGCTTGTTATGACCAATTTGCCATCCTTCATCGCCATGGAGCCCATTTTTTTCATTTTTGAAGGAGACGTTCTGTGACGCTGGCCTGGGATCCTCAGCTGGCAAGTCAGACCTCATCGACGGCGACCACCAGGAGTAGCCAATCTGTGACAAGTGAGGAAACCCATGATTTGTTTTGTCGAACCCATTTTGTGGTGAGAACCTATCTAGTATTTATTGCTATATTAGGTTGTTTGCATTACGCCTTGTTTATTTCTATGGTTTATGGTTGTTCGGTTGTTTGTAGTTAGCATATGTCCAATTTCAATTACCATCTTTGGTTGTTCATAGTATGCCTTGTTTATTCAGCTATTAACAGTGTGATGTTCTATAGGTGCTAGTATGAGCTATGCAGTTCAATTTCATCAACACCAAATTTGACAATAGCTCTATGAATGACTATATTTGGTTGCTATTAAGCATGTTGTACTCCCTCCGAATCTTTTTAGTTCACATATAAGATTTGTCTATAGTCAAGCCTCTTAAAGTTTGACCAACTTTATTGAACAAAATACCAACATTCACAATATGAAATAAATAGCAGTTCATGTGTTATGACTTAAATTTTCATATTGTATAACTTTAGCATGCTAGATGTTGATATTTTTTCATATAAATAAGGTCAAAGTTTATGAAGTTTGACTTCGGACAATTGTTATATGCAGAGTAAAAAGGACCGGAGGGAATATTGAACACGCCTTTCCATTTGATTTAAGAATGGCACTGTTTGGATACATAACTTAGCTAGAGGTTAAAGTTAATTTCTAGCTCATGACAGTTAAATGGGAGAGAGAGAGAGAGATAGGTGAATAGTTGATTGTATTGCTTGAGCCTCGTGGGCATATATATAGGAGTACATGGTAATCTTGGAGTATGATGTCTAGTACACAACCTTCTCGTTGTAGACATTGTTGGGCCTCCAAGTGCAGAGATTTGTAGGACAGTAGCAAATTTCCCTCAAGTGGATCACCTAAGGTTTATCAATCCGTAGGAGGCGTAGGATGAAGATGGTCTCTCTCAAATAACCCTGCAACCAAATAACAAAGAGTCTCTTGTGTCCCCAACACACCCAATACCATGGTAAATTGTCTAGGTGCACTAGTTCGGTGAAGAGATGGTGATACAAGTGGTATATGGATAGTAGATAAAGGTTTTGTAATCTGAAAATATAAAAACAACAAGGTAACTAATGATAAAAGTGAGCACAAACGGTATTGCAATGCTAGGAAACAAGGCCTAGGGTTCATACTTTCACTAGTGCAAGTTCCCTCAACAATAATAACATAATTGGTTCACATAACTATCCCTCAACATGCAACAAAGAGTCACTCCAAAGTCACTAATAGCGGAGAACGAACGAAGAGATTATGGTAGGGTACAAAACCACCTCAAAGTTATTCTTTCCAATCAATCCGTTGGGCTATTCCTATAAGTGTCACAAATAGCCCTAGAGTTCGTACTAGAATAACACCTTAAGACCCAAATCAAACAAAACCCTAATGTCACCAAGATACTCCAATGTCACCTCAAGTATCCATGGGCATGATTATACGATATGCATCACACAATCTCAGATTCATCTATTCAACTAACACATAGGACCTCAAAGAGTGCCCCAAAGTTTCTACCTAAGAATCACGATAAAAATGTGTGCAAACCCCTATGCATAGGTTCATGGGCGGAACCCGCAAGTTGATCACCAAAACATACATCAAGTGAATCACGTGGTATCCCATTGTCACCACAGATACGCACGACAAGACATACATCAAGTGTTCTCAAATCTTTAAAGACTCAATCCGAAAAGATAACTTCAAAGGGGAAACTCAATCCATTACAAGAGAGTAGAGGGGGGAGAAAACATCATAAGATCCAACTATAATAGCAAAGCTCGTGATACATCAAGATCGTACCACCTCAAGAACACGAGAAAGAGAGAGAGAGAGAGATCAAACACATAGCTACTGGTACATACCCTCAGCCCCGAGGGAGAACTACTCCCTCCTCGTCATGGAGAGAACCGGGATGATGAAGATGGCCACCAGAGAGAGATTCCCCCTCCGTTAGGGTGCCGGAACGGGTCTAGATTGGCTTTCGGTGGCTACGGAGGCTTCTGGCGGCGGAACTCCCGATCTATTGTGCTCCTGGATGTTTTAGGGTATATGGAGATATATAGGCGGAAGAAATACGTCAGGAGGGCCACGAGGGGCCCACGAGGGTGGAGGGCGCGCCCAGGGGGGTGGGCGCGCCCCCCTGCATCGTGGCCTCCTCGTTGATCCCCTGACGTGCACTCCAAGTCTTCTGGGCTTCTTCTAATCCAAAAATAAGTTTCGTGAAGTTTCAGGTCAATTGGACACTGTTTGATTTTCCTTTTCTGCGATATTCTAAAACAAGGAAAAAACAAAAACTGGCACTGGGCTCTGGGTTAATAGGTTAGTCCGAAAAATCATATAAAATAGCATATAAATGCATATAAAACATCCAAGGTTTATAATATAATAGCATGGAACAATCAAAAATTATAGATACGTTGTAGACGTATCAGAGTACAAGTCAAGGTAGAATAAATCCTACCTTATCCTACGTTTCCAAAATAACAATGATACTAAACAATGACTAACCCTGAACTAACTCTAGCCGAAGAGGTGTTTCAATGACAGTGTTAGATTTACAATAAATGCACTAGGAGAACTACCCCCAATCAGCACCTCTTGGGTGGGATAGTTGTTTTGGGTTAGTTTGACACAACTAGCTCAAACTAGCCCTCATGTTTGGATACTTTAGAGCTATTTGAGCCCAAACTAACTCAGACTAACTCTAACTCATGGATCCAAATAGGGCCAACAGCTAGTGTACTTAGACCTACACAATACAAGTTTGAATGACTATGTTTGCTTGTTTTTAAATTATTAGGCATGTTGCAGTTAATAACGCACCTTTCCACTTCTTGTTTTTAAATACTAGGTTTTTAACAATTTGATCTTACATATGTAGGTCCTGCAGTCAGAGGTTTTGACCCACTGTTTGACCCTTTTTGCATATGTGGAAATGAGTCGTCCATTAATATCAGTCAAGTATGGACACTTAGAAAGATTGTCACGATAAAGAAATTAGAGACAAAAAACAACAAGATCTTTGTCTGCACAATCAAGAAGAAATCAGTTCACTACGGGATGACACTAACTATTATACCTTGCCTTTTTAATTCCTTTGCGCCATTTCAAATCTGGAGAAGATATTTATGCATATCCTTGTTTTCAGACCTTTCCAAAGCAGTTCACCTCTGTGGTCACGAGGCGAGGAAGGTTTTCATACAACACCCACGGTTCTATATTGAAGTGTTCCTATAGAGGATGAAGGATGTACGGTCAATCATCCACAGGCACTGGCCTAAAGTTACAAAGACCTTCAACATCATTGAAGGCTCAATATTCGCCTTCCACTTCAGCAGTTTTCCAGATGAGATTCATCTATCTATGTTCCGTCTATGATGCTAATTTCGAAAGGCTGTAGATGTTGCATGTGAAACTTGGTACTGGTGCAGTTGTGCAATGGGGTAGCTGAGTGTTGAAGCTATATGATGTTCTACTCTGATGTATTTAAATTATGAAATCCTTCTTCCTTAATATGGAAATGAAATATACTGTGTGCTTAATATGAAATGTCAATTAGATTAATAAATGAATTATTAATAATAGGGCAATTAGCCTTCTAATGGACAATTAGCTTGTTAATTGGGTTTTTCTATTGCAAACGGTTATTGAGAAAACACCGTGGGCAATGACCTCAGGCAACGCAAACGATTTCTAGAAATAAACCATGTTGGATCAATGAAAAACCACACACGACATCGTCTTGAAAACGGTTTGCGTTAGGCCACCTTGCGCAAATGTTTACCACATAAAAAGTGTGTGCGATGGACATCCTTTTCCACACAGTTTCTTCTACGTACCATGTGTGATGCTTTCAATAACATGAATGATAAATTTTTTAATATCGTGTACAATGGCAACGCTATCACAAATGATTTAATGGGGAAAATTGTGTGTGATGTACCTGAGAACGGAAATCTATTCCTTGGAGTGACTGTGTGGGATGTATATATGAACGGAAACATACTTCTTGGATTAACTATGTTGGATATACATACTAATGGAAACGTATTCCTTGGGTTGACTATGTGGAATGTACATACGAATGGAAACATTTAGCGGGGACTGACTGTGTGGGATGTACTTACGATCGAAAACAATTTCGCCTGTATAATTGTATTTTTTTAGCACAACTGTAAGTATAACCATATTTGATCGCTCGCCGGTCGCACACGACCTCATTTTGTCGAGCCTGTGTACCTAGAGGGCATATCCTCGGCAGTTTCTGGGTCGTGTGGGAAGGACCCTGATAGTCTGCAACGTATCTATAATTTTTGATTGCTCCATGCTATATTATCCACTATTTTGGACATTACTGGGCTTTATTATCCACTTTTATATTATTTTTGGGACTAACCTATTAACCGGAGGCCCAGCCCAGAATTGCTGTTTTTTGCCTGTTTTAGAGTTTCGAAGAAAAGGAATATCAAACGGAGTCCAAACGGAATGAAACCTTCGGGAACGTGATTTTCTCATCGAATGCAACTCAGGAGACTTGGACCTTACGTCAAGCCACGTAACAGGAGGCCACGAGGTAGGGGGCGCGCCTACCCCGCCAGGCACGCCCTCCACCCTCGTGGGCCCCCTGTTGCTCCACTGACGTACTTCTTCCTCCTATATATACCCACGTACCCCGAAACGATCAGATTCAAAGCCAAAATCCTAATTCCACCGCCGTAACTTTCTCTATCCATGAGATCCCATCTTGGGGCCTGTTCCGGAGCTCCGCCGGAGGGGGCATCGATCATGGAGGGCTTCTATTGAAGGAAATATGCCCTAGAGGCAATAATAATGTTATTATATTATTTCCTTATATCATGATAAATGTTTATTATTCATGCTATAATTGTATTATCCGGAAACATAATATTTGTGTGAATACATAGACAAACTAAACGTCATTAGTATACCTCTACTTGACTAGCTCGTTAATCAAAGATGGTTATGTTTCCTAACCATAGACATGTGTTGTCATTTGATTAACGGGGTCACATTATTGGGAGAATGATGTGATTGACATGACCCATTCCATTAGCTTAGCACCCGATCGTTTAGTATGTTGCTATTGCTTTCTTCATGACTTATACATGTTCCTATGACTATGAGATTATGCAACTCCGGTTTGCCGGAGGAACACTTTGTGTGCTACCAAACGTCACAACGTAACTGGGTGATTGTAAAGGTGCACTGCAGGTGTCTCCAAAGGTACATGTTGGGTTGGCGTATTTCGAGATTAGGATTTGTCACTCCGATTATCGGAGAGGTATCTCTGGGCCCTCTCGGTAATGCACATCACCTAAGCCTTGCAAGCAATGCAACTAATGAGTTAGTTGCGAGATGATGTATTACGGAACGAGTAAAGAGACTTGCCGGCAACGAGATTGAACTAGGTATTGAGATACCGGCGATCGAATCTCGGGCAAGTAACATACCGATGACAAAGGGAACAACGTATGTTGTTATGCGGTCTGACCGATAAAAGATCTTCGTAGAATATGTGGGAGCCAATATGAGCATCCAGGTTCCGCTATTGGTTATTGACTGGAGATGTGTCTCGGTCATGTCTATATTGTTCTCGAACCCGTAGGGTCCGCACGCTTAAGGTTTCGATGACAGTTATATTATGAGTTTATTAGTTTTGATGTACCAAAGTTAGTTCGGAGTCCCGAATGTGATCACGGACATGACAAGGAGTCTTGAAATGGTCGAGACATAAAGATTGATATATTGGACGACTATATTTGGACACCGGAAGTGTTCCGGAGAAGTTTCGGATAAAACTGGAGTACCGGGGGGGTTACCGGAACCCCCCCCCTCCCGGGGGGGGGGGGTTAATGGGCCACGTGGGCCTAAAGTGGAGAAGAGGAGGGGCGGCCAGGGCAGGCCGCGCCCCCCTCCCCCTCTAGTCCGAATTGGACAAGGAGGGGGGGGCGGCGCCCCCCTTTCCTTCCTCTCCTCTCTCCCTTCCTTCCCCCTCTCCTACTTGGACAAGGAAAAGAAGGGAGTCCTACTCCCGGTAGGAGTAGGACTCCTCCCTAGCGCGCCTCCTCCTGGCCGGCTGCCCCTCCCCTTGCTCCTTTATATACGGGGGCAGGGGGCACCTCTAGACACACAAGTTGATCTTCATGATCGTTCTCTTAGCCGTGTAGAACACAAGTGACTTGTGGGCGATATAAGTCATACTGCTTACCAGCATGTCATACTTTGGTTCGGCGGTATTGTTGGATGAAGCGGCCCGGACTGACATTACGCGTACGCTTACGCGAGACTGGTTCTATCGATGTGCTTTGCACACAGGTGGCTGGCGGGTGTCAGTTTCTCCAACTTTAGTTGAACCGAGTGTGGCTACGCCCGGTCCTTGCGAAGGTTAAAACAACACCAACTTGACAAACTATCGTTGTGGTTTTGATGCGTAGGTAAGATTGGTTCTTGCTTAAGCCCGTAGCAGCCACGTAAAACTTCCAACAAACAAAGTAGAGGACGTCTAACTTGTTTTTGCAGGGCATGTTGTGATGTGATATGGTCAAGACATGATACTATATTTTATTGTACGAGATGATCATGTTTTGTAACCGAGTTATCAGCAACTAGCAGGAGCCATATGGTTGTCGCTTTATTGTATGCAATGCAATCGCCCTGTAATGCTTTACTTTATCACTAAGCGGTAGCGATAGTCATAGAAGCATAAGATTGGCGAGACGACAACGATGCTACGATGGAGATCAAGGTGTCGCGCCGGTGACGATGGTGATCATGACGATGCTTCGGAGATGGAGATCACAAGCACAAGATGATGATGGCCATATCATATCACTTATATTGATTGCATGTGATGTTTATCTTTTATGCATCTTATCTTGCTTTGATTGACGGTAGCATTATAAGATGATCTCTCACTAAATTTCAAGATAAAAGTGTTCTCCTTGAGTATACGCCGTTGCCAAAGTTCATCGTGCCCAGACACCACGTGATGATCGGGTGTGATAAGATCTACGTCCATCTACAACGGGTGCAAGCCAGTTTTGCACATGCAGAATTGACAACCCCTATTTGCGTTGGTTGCGAGGATTTATTTATTTTGTGCAGGTGCGAGGTACTCGCGCGTAGCCTCCTACTGGATTGATACCTTGGTTCTCAAAAACTGAGGGAAATACTGACGCTACTTTGCTGCATTATTCCTTCCTCTTCGGGGAAAACCAACACATTGCTAAAAGAGGTAGCAAGAAGGATTTCTAGCACCGTTGCCGGGGAGGTCTACGCAAAGGTCAACATACCAAGTACCAATCACGTACCCTTATCTCCAGCATTACATTATTTGCCATTTTCCTCTCGTTTTCCTCTCCCCCCACTTTACCCTTGCCGTTTTATTTGCCCTCTCTCTCTATCCTCCCTCTATTTGCCTCTTTTTGTCCGCTTGCTTTTTGCTTGCTTGTGTGTTAGTTTGCTTACTTGTCGTTATGGCTAGTCCCTTATCATCTCCCTTGTGCTAACATAGCATTCTAAATTTTAAGCAAAGGGAGGGTGAAAATCTAAAAGATGCTTGGTATAGAATTTGCAATGCTCAAAATAAATCTACTAGGAAGCAATCTACTACCATTCTCCTTCACAATTTTTATGTAGGCATTACTCCTTGTCACCGTTATATTCATGATACTATTACCGGAGGGAACTTTTTGGGTAGCCATACTTTTGATTCTTATAATGCTATGTTAGATTTATTTGGCTCACCCCCTCTCTTGGTTAATGGAACTATATTAACTTTGAAGCATGTAATGCAAAGGCTTGAAATTATTGAAAATAAGGTTGCTACTGTAGAATTGATTGAAAATTTGGATAAAAAGATCCACAGCAGGATCTCTCAATATGGATCTAAAGTAGGAGTTACTTTGAAAGATATTAAACAAAAGGAACCCATAGTTAATGGTAAAATAAATCACGATTCCGTTAGGATTTATAAACTTGAGAATATTATTACCAACTTGGGAACCGCTTTTTCTTCCATAAAGAATACTCCAAGTCCTTCCACTAAAGGTTCCAAACTTATGTACGTTCCTAAAAATAAGGGTGAATCATCTAGTAAGGAAAATGCGGATCTCAAATCTATAATTGTTCATCCCAATATTTTTGCTATCATTAAGGATTCACTTGTTACAAATGAATTTTTTGATCTTGTGCCTAAAAGTTTGATAATTAATAAAAAGAAAGAAATTCCTAAAGATTGTAGATGCCTCATTGAGGAATTGCCTACCAAAGATGGCAATACCTAGATCTATTCTTGCTTGTTATGCCTAGCTAGGGGCGTTAAACGATAGCACTTGTTGGGAGGCAACCCAATTTTTTTTTATTCCTTGATTTTTGCTCCTGTTTAGTAATAACTAAATTATCTAGCCTCTGTTTTGGTTGTGTTTTTTGTGTTTAATTAGTGTTTGTGCCAAGTAGAACCGTTGGGAAGACTTGGGGAAAGTCTTCTTGAACTTGCTGTAAAAAACAGAAACTTTAGCGCTCACAAGAACTGCTGTAAATTTTATTTGGAAAGTGATATTTAGTTAATTATTTTTGAATATGATTAATAGATAAATTCCTGAATTCCAGAAATTTATTTTATAATTTTTGGGGTTCCAGATCTTGCGGTAGCTACAGATTACTACAGACTGTTCTGTTTTTGACAGATTCTGTTTTTCGTGTGTTGTTTGCTTATTTTAATGAATCTATGGCTAGTAAATAGTTTATAAACCATAGATAAGTTGGAATACAGTAGGTATAACACCCATATAAATAAAGAATGAGTTCATTACAGTACCTTGAAGTGGTCTTTTGTTTTATTTCGCTAACGGAGCTCATGAGATTTTCTACTTTAAGTTTTGTGTTGTGAAGTTTTCAAGTTTTGGGTAAAGATTTGATGGATTATGGAACAAGGAGTGGCAAGAGCATAAGCTTGGGGATGCCCATGACACCCCCAAGATAATCTAAGGACACCTAAAATCCAAAGCTTGGGGATGCCCTGGAAGGCATCCCCTCTTTCATCTACTTCTATCGGTAACTTTACTTGGAGCTATATTTTTATTTACCACATGATATGTGTTTTGCTTGGAGCGTCTTGTATGATTAGAGTCTTTGCTTTTTAGTTTACCACAATCATCCTTGCTGTACACACCTTTTGAGAGAGCCATATATGATTTGGAATTTGTTAGAATACTCTATGTGCTTCGCATATATTTTTTGAGTTATATAATTTAGCTCTAGTACTTCACTTATATCTTTTAGAGCATGGTGGTGGATTTGTTTTATAGAACCTATTGATCTCTCATGCTTCACTTAGATTATTTTGAGAGTCTTAATAGCATGGTAATTTGCTTAAAAGCCTAATGTGCTTGGTATGCAAGATTAATAATAAAACTCTCTTATGAGTGTGTTGAATACTATGATAAGTTTGATACTTGATAATTGTTTTGAGATATGGAGATGGTGATATTAAAGTCATGCTAGTTGAGTAGTTGTGAATTTGAGAAATACTTGTGTTGAAGCTTGTGATTCCCGTAGCATGCACGTATGGTGAACCGTTATGTGATGAAGTCGGAGCATGATTTATTTATTGATTGTCTTCCTTATGAGTGGCGGTCGGGGATGAGCGATGGTCTTTTCCTACCAATCTATCCCCCTAGGAGCATGCGCGTAATACTTTGCTTTGATAACTTGTAGATTTTTGCAATAAGTATATGAGTTCTTTATGACTAATGTTGATTCCATGGATTATACGCACTCTCGCCCTTCCACCTTTGCTAGCCTCTCTAATACCGCGCACCTTTCGCCGGTATCATACACCCACCATATACCTTCCGCAAAATAGCCACCATACCTACCTATTATGGCATTTCCATAGTCATTCCGAGATATATTGCCATGCAAATTTCCATCATTCCGTTTATGACACACTTCAACATTGTCATATTGCTTAGCATCATCATGTAGTTGACATAGTATTTGTGGCAAAGCCACCATTCATAATTCTTTCATACATGTCACTCATGCACCATTGCATATCCCGGTACACCGCCAGAGGAATTCACATAGAGTCATCTTTTGTTCTAAGTATCGAGTTGTAATTGTTGAGTTGTAAGAAAAACAAAAGTGTGATGATGATCATTATTAGAGCATTGTCCCAGTGAGGAAAGGATGATGGAGACTATGATTCCCCCATAAGTCGGGATGAGACTCCGGACGAAAAATAAATAAAAGAGGCCAAAAAGCCCAAATAAAAAAAGAGAAAGAAAAGAGGCCATAAAAAAAGAGAAAAGGCCCAAATAAAAAAAATAAAAAAATGAGAGAAAAAGAGAGAAGGGACAATGTTACTATCCTTTTGCCACACTTGTGCTTCAAAGTAGCACCATGATCTTCATAGTAGAGAGTCTCTCTTGTTATCACTTTCATATACTAGTGGGAATCTTTCATTATAGAACTTGTCTTGTATATTCCAATGATGGGCTTCCTCAAATTGCCCTAGGTCTTAATGAGCAAGCAAGTTGGATACACACCCACTTAGTTTCTTTTTGAGCTTTCATATACTTATAGCTCTAGTGCATACGTTGCATGGCAATCCCTACTCACTCACATTGATATCTACTGATGGGCATCTCCATAGCCCGCTGATACGCCTAGTTGATGTGAGACTATCTTCTCCTTTTTGTCTCTCCACAACCACCACTCTATTCCACCTATAGTGCTATATCCATGGCTCACGCTCATGTATTGCGTGAAGATTGAAAAAGTTTTGATAATGTCAAAAGTATGAAACAATTTCTTGGCCTGTCATCGGGGTTGTGCATGATTTAAATATTTTGTGTGGTGAAGATATAGCATAGCCAGACTACATGATTTTGTAGGGATAACTTTCTTTAGCCATGTTATTTTGAGAAGACATAATTGCTTTGTTAGATGCTTGAAGTATTATTATTTTCTATGTCAATATGAACTTTTGTCTTGAATCTTTCGGATCTGAAAATTCATGCCACAATTAAGAAGAATTACATTAAAATTATGCCAAGTAGCAGTCCGCATCAAAAATTTCATTTTTATCATTTACCTACTCGATGATGAGCACGAATTAAGATTGGGGATGCTTGATACGTCTCCAACGTATCTATAATTTTTGATTGCTCCATGCTATATTATCCACTATTTTGGACATTATTGGGCTTTATTATCCACTTTTATATTATTTTTGGGACTAACCTATTAACCGGAGGCCCAGCCCAGAATTGTTGTTTTTTGCCTGTTTTAGGGTTTTAAAGAAAAGGAATATCAAACGGAGTCCAAACAGAATCAAACCTTCGGGAACGTGATTTGCTCATCGAATACAACTCAGGAGACTTGGACCCTACGTCAAGCCACGTAACAGGAGGCCATGAGGTAGGGGGGCACGCCACCACCCCTAGGCGCGCCCTCCACCCTCGTGGGCCCCCTGTTGCTCAACCGACGTACTTCTTCCTCATATATATACCTACGTACCCCCAAACGATTAGATATAGAGCCAAAACCCTAATTCCACTATCGTAACTTTTTGTATCCACGAGATCCCATCTTGGGGCCTGTTCCGGAGCTCCGCCGGAGGGGGCATCGATCACGGAGGGCTTGTACATCAACACCATAGCCTCTCCGATGAAGTGTGAGTAGTTTACTTCAGACCTACGGGTCCATAGTTAGTAGCTATTTACTTTGGTTCTACATCAATTGCTCAATAGTAATTTGTTCACCCACCGTAGAATACTTATGCCCCCGGGTCTATCTTTATCATATCAATCTCCTACTACTTAGTTATTTACTTTGCTATTTACTTTGCTATTTACTTTGCTATTTACTTTGCTATTTATTTTACTTTCCATCTTTATCATAAAAATACCAAAAATATTGTAGCGACCTGACCTCAGATGGTGAAGTCTCTGTGTTTCAGTGTCATCCCTGGATCGGTAGTGCTGACACACACAGTACTCGAAGGATTTATAACAGAGTGGCAATCACACACTTATTACATCGAATGTCTCAAGAGAGAACTTATTACAATAATATGGCTTAAGGCCATCTAATGCGATAACAGCAGAAGGCTTGGAACATAAAGTGAGTCCATCAACTCCAATGGCATAGCCTGCACGGCAACGACCTAACGAACCTTACTCCTCATCTGAAAAGTCTGCAACATAATACGTTGCAGCCCAAAAACGGGTCAGCATATGGAATATGCTGGCAAAGTAACACAGTAGAGCAAGAACAGAATAATACTATCACTACATGCATATTTGGCTGGTGGAAAGCTCTATGTTTATAGTTTTTGCGAAAAGCCAATTTTTCCCTACAACAGAGGAATATATTTTAATTTTACTATCATGGTAGTTGAAACAACATTGAGAAGGTTCCTCCAACTCAATCCCAATTAAAGTAGTTAACAACCCAACAGTATTAATTAAGAGTGATGAGATACATGTGATAACCCAAGTACTAGATACTCAAGATTTGTCCATAACCGGGGACACGGCTAACCATGATTAGTTTATACACTCTGTAGAGGTTTGCGCACTTTTCCTCACAAGACTCGATCTCCTCCGTTGGATTTTTCGCACTACAAGGTGTTTGAGAAACGGATGACCGAGACACAGTCTTTCAGAAACATTAACTCTCTACTCCGGACAGACCATACCAAACCTACATCCCACTACCTGCTGATCTGCCTCTTCAAGAGCTTCACGTAACTTACTCAACTATGCTAGAGCCCATAATAGCTTGTGTCTGCACACGGAAGTTTCTAGCATGAATCATCTCAGTTCCCTTTGAGCCTAGGCGGCGGTCCATAGGAAGATCACACGGTTACTGTGGGATTTCCAAAAATACAGACAACACTGGGTACTCTAGGTGCCTCAATCCACCCAGATGTGTATTTAAGTTGCCACCTTAAGTTGAACCATTAATTAACAACTCACATATGTCATGGATTTCACTCAAACCCAAACCACGTCTACGAGCATAGCATAGCATAGTAATATAAGCAAGCGTAGAAGTAACTCCCCAGGGTTTGAATATAACAGGGCAATAGGTTCTATCTCAGCAACTACTTCCCAACCCACATGGTAAAGACATCCTAATCATGCAATTTTTGGGGCGTGAAACTAATGCATAAAAACTGGGTATGGAAAGAGTATGATCAATGTGTTACATGCCTTGCTGACGATCTGCGAAACCTAGGGACTCATAGTAGCACGCTTCGCACTCTGGGTGTTCTATCACAAACAAACAATAACATACATAAGCAACAAGCAAAGATGCGCAAACGAAACTCAAATAAAAGAGATTGACCAGAAAGTTCAACTTAAGAACTCCGGTTAGCAAAAAGAATCAAATCAAACGAAGCAACAAAACTCAAACGGCGAAAGAAACAAGATCCGTTTACTAGTCTGGACCTAGGTCAAATTTTCCAGTAGCAAAAACTTGTTCAAGTTGATTAAATAGAAAGAGGAACTCGAGATGAAGATCTAGGCGCTTGAATCGCCTGATTCCGACTAACGAGTGAAAAGATAAACATAAACTAAGATCGGAACAGAAATAGCGATCGAGAATAATCGCAGATAACTCCGATAAAAGAAAACTGACGAACAGACTAACGAACGAGTGTTCGTTAGCTGTAACTAACGGGCAATGAACCATTCGTTAAACGAACGTACGGGCGAACATCTGCCTAACAGGAAATCCGAAAAAAAAACCGGCGATCCAAAAAAAGAATCTAGGGTTTTTCTAAAAAAACCGGCGGCTCGGATTCCGGCGCGGTACCTCCGGCGAGGGGCTCTGGCGAGGCAGGGCTGCGGGGCGGCGGCGGCAAGCGGCGGCGGCGGCGCGAGGCGCGGCAAGCGGCGGCGGCGGCTAGCGCGGGCGGCGGCGGCTTAGCGCGGCGCCGGCGGCTGTGGGCGGCGGGGTTGGCGGCAGCGGCGGTGTGCTGTTGGCGGCTCACGTGGCGTGTATATAAAGGGGCGTGGCGGCGTCTTGGAGGAGGGGGCAAGGCGCGGCGGAGGCGGAGTCCGACTCGGACTCCGGTCCGAGCGGCGGCCTGGCTCGGCTGGGCCTTAGGCCCAGTCGGGTGTGGAAACTTTTTTTTAAATAATTTCGTCGACGGAAATAAAATCCTAGAAAAATAAATAGAAATCTAAAAATTCCAAAATAAATTTTCACCGTCTAAATAAAATATTTAGAACGAGATGAACATTTTCTTGGCCCTAAAATGCAATTTTGAAAACGTGCAATTTTTCTCATGCAAACAAAATTGCAATAAAATCCAAATAAAACAAATATTTGATTTTAATATTTTTCTTCGAATATTTCAATTATCTTGGAGAAGTCATATTATCTCCTCTCATATATTTTAATATGAAATATTTTCAGAGAGAAAAATAATTAAAACCAAAATCCTCGTTTCAAAATTTGATAAAATCAAATTTGAAAACCGGGGAAATCCCCAACTCTCTCCGAGGGTCCTTGAGCTAGTTAGGATTTCGAGGATCGCGAGACCAAATGCAAATAAAATATGATATGCAAGAATGATCTATGTATAACATTCCAAATTGAAAATTTGGGATGTTACAAATATTATCTTATCATATCTCACTCTCGTAAGTGTCCCTATAGGGATTGACAACCCCTATTTGCGTTCGTTGTGAGGATTTATTTGTTTTGTGTAGGTGCGAGGGCCTCGTGCGTAGCCTCCTACTGGATTTATACCTTGGTTCTCAAAAACTGAGGGAAATACTTACGCTACTTTGCTGCATCATCCCTTCCTCTTCGGGGAAAACCAACGCAGTGCTGAAAGAGGTAGCAGCCCCCCCTATCGCAGTCACTTACTAGGCGACGGTTCAGAACACCATCATGGAAAGGTGTTAAAAACCATTTGTATAGCACCTCACTGTACCAGTGCCAACGCAAGCTCAAAAAGTAGCAGCCAACAAGTTGGTGCCCGGAGCGGCTCGGGCAACTCACCACAACGAGGAGGGCACCCATGATGTGGAGGCCTCACACCCATCCAAGTGCAAGGAGCCAATCATCAGCGATATCCCCAACGATGAGGAGTAGCTTGTCTTATTAGCTCATAGGACCTATGTTCAGTTATCTAGCTACGTTGATTAAGCATGTTCGGTTTGCTTGTTGCATGTGTTGCTGCTGCCTTTCCTTATCAAATTCTAGTGAATCCTATGTATTTTTACCATGCAATCTAATCTTCTAGTGTATATGTTTTATATGTCGTGCAATGTGGTGCTCACTTATGAATTGTTTGGTTAACTTGTTGTCATGTTCAGTTAACTGTTTGGTTCAATTCTGCAATGTGATGTTCAATTCTTCTAGGTGCAAAATACATGAGAAACAAATACAATTGCTATATTTCCAAGTTATCAAGCATGCTTGGTTTAGTTAATTGTCTGATCTTCTAGTATGTTATATAACTGTTTGGTTAAATTCTGCAATGATGTTCAATTGTCGTGGGTGCATTTTTTTTATTGTCTACCATGTGAGAAATAAATCGAATTTGGTTGTACTAAATACATGAGAAACAAATACAATTGTTGTATTTCCAAGTTATTAAGCATACTTGGTTTGGTTAACTGTCTGGTCTTCTATTAGGAGAATGTTATAATGTGCAATGCGGTGCTCAGTTAACGTTTGGTCATTTGTTGTGGTGTTTATTTAACTGCTTGGTTCAATTCTTCAATGCGATGTCCAATTGTTGTGGGTACAATTTTCTATTGTTATGCATGTGAGGAATAAATCGAATTTGGTTGTACTAAATAGATGATAATCATATACAGTTGCTATATTTCCTAGTTCTTGATCATCCTTGGTTTGGATAAATGATTTTTTCCATGTGGCTAGAATTAATCTCCTAAATCTGCAATGTGTTTATTTTTCATCAACATATTTTACTGATAGCATGCCAACCCTCACTTAACCTGGTCAATAACTACCTTATTTGTGTTGCAGCGAAACAATGGGAAGCACTGAGGTTTATAATCGAGGTTTGCACATGCATGGTCCTTTGTCAAATAGCACATTATTGTGCAATTGCAGGAACCATTCTAATATTTAGGTTTTTTAACAATTTGGTCTTGGACATGTAGGTTCTGCTGTCAGAGGTTTTGACCCACTGTTCGACCCTTTTTGCATATGGGGGGTCCATGAATATGAGTCAATTCAATAAACTCGGAAAGATTGTTAGGATAAAGAAACTAGCGACAAAAACAACAAGATCTTTGTCTGCATAATGACGAAGACATCAGTGCACTACAGGATGGTACTAACTATTATACCTTGTCTTTTTATCCCTTTGCGCCATTTCAAATTTATAGAAGATATTTATTCATATCCTTGTTTTCAAGCCTTTCCAGAGCATTTCACTAATGATTACCTCTCAAACCAACTATATGGTCAGGAGGCGAGGAAGGTATTCATACAACACCCACGATACAATATTGAAGTCTTCCAGAAGAGGATGAAGGATGGACGGTCAATCATCCACAGGCACTGGCCTAAACTTGCAAAGACCTTCAACATCAATGAAGGGTCAATATTCTCCTTCCGCTTTAGTAGTTTTCTAGACGACATTCATCTACCTATCTACCGTCTATGATGCTAATTTCAAAGGTTATAGATGTTGCATGTGAAACTTGGTGCTAGTGCAGTTGTGTAATAGGGTAGCTAGTTATATGCCTGTATGGTGTAACTGAGTGTTGAAGCTATATGATGTTGTACTCTAATGTATTTCAATTATCAAATCCTGGTTCCGTAATACGAAAATGAAATATATTGTGTGCTTAATATGAAATGTCAATTTGATTAACAAATGGATTATTAGTAATAGGCCAATTAGCATGCTTATTCGGTTTTTTATTCTAAACGGTTATTGAGAAACCACCGTGGGCGATGACCTCAGACAACCCACATAGTTTCTAGGAAGAAAATGTGTTGGATCAATGAACAATCACAAACGACTTCCTCTTGAAAACTGTTTGCGCTAGGCCACCTTGCGCAAACGTTTTCAACATAAAAAGTGTGTGTGATGGACATCCTATGCCACACAGTTTCTTCTATGCACCGTGCGTGATGCAATCAATGACGGAAATGATTAAATTTTGAATATCATCTGCAATGGAAATGCTATCATAGATGATTCGCTGCAGAAAATTGTACGTGATGTACGTGTGAACGGAAATGTTTTTCTAGGATTCATCATGTGGGATGTACTTACGAACGGAAACGTTCTTCTTGGATTGACTATGTGGGATGTGTATACAAACTGAAACATATTCCTTGGATGGACTGTGTGGGATGGACATACGAAGGGAAATGTTTCTCTAGCATTCAACGTGTGGGATGTACTTACGAACGGAAATATTTGGTCCTGTATAATTGCATGCGATGGCTAGCCCGATCGCACACGAGCTCATTTTGGGCAGCGTGTGTGACCGGAGGGCATATCCTCGATGGTTTCTGGGTCGTGTGGGAAGGACCCCCCTATTGCCCACACTAGCAAGGAGACAGTTTAAAATGCCATCACGGAAAGGGGTTAAAAACTGTTTTTATAGCAGCTCGCTGTACCTGTGAAGGGGAGCTGGCACCCCCCTCTTCTCCCAAATTTGGAAGAATTCCACTATGCTAAGATATAAGATTTTTTTCTGGTTGCTCCTGCATGATAGAGCCAATACACGGAATCTGCTTCATAGAAGACCCTTTCATCTACCATCATACAACTGTGAACTATGTACTGCTTATAGTGAAGACACTGCTCTGCACCTGTGATGTATGGTGGAACCCTAGGCGTCGATCTTTCATGATTTGGAGGTGGATTCCCAAAGAACATGACTTACACACGAGGGAAAACACAAGGGAAACACTTAAAATCAATGAGAAACGGTCACACATGTGCTAGATCCATGAACACACAGAGAGATACCGCTACAAAAAACCACTTCTGTGATGATACGTGTTTCTCACAGTAGGTCACGCTTTCTGTCATGCATGTACATCCATGATTTTATGACTGAATCAAGATAGTCATACCCGTGCTGTCATAGAAGTGTTCCATGACAATACCAAAATTATCATCACGGAAGTGTCTACTTCAATGAAGATAAATGGCGCGTCGATGAAATGCTTTCGTCAAGGGTAACCAACATGTGGCATCCACCGTAATGGGTCATCGTTAAGCTATCGGGTTCCTGTTTGGATCCAATAACCCATTAACAGCCGGGACCAATGGGGATTTTCCACATGTAAAATTCTCATTCACTGGAGAATCCACGTGTTGGCTGAGCGTTGGGATAGATGTCATCCGTACATTGGAGGGAACACGCCTATGTTACCTCGACACGTGGTAGGGCCCAACAATAGCCCATTTAAGATAAAAAGGCTGGCCCAGCTAAGGGCCCACAAGATTTTGTCATACTCTACTAGGTCGGCCCGTTAACAGCCTAGCACGGTTGGGGCCAAATTACTGCCCACATAAGATTCGGCCCATTAGATGTCTAACACATTATGGGCCAAATGACAGCCCACATCAGATCCGGGCCGTTAATGTCTACCAAGTTTTGGGCCAAATGACTACCCATATAGGATCCGGCCCATTAACTGCCTGACATTCTTTGGGCAAAATTATAGCCCATATATGATATGGCCCGTTAACAGACATTGTGCTTTCGGCCCCATTGGGGTCCCATTGGAAGTACGACCTCTTAAAGGCCATTGTAATAGCTCAACCCAATATTACTTTCGGCCTGTTAATGGCCATTGGTACATATGGACCGTTGTCGGCCCGATTTCACTTTCAGCCATTTAACGGCCTATGCTGCATGTGAGCCTATTTCTAGGCCCAGGTGACTTTCGGCCCATTTAAGGCCTGTGAGATAACTGGGCCTAATGATGGCTTGCTTATGACCCATTATGTTATTCGGCCAACTGTGGCCCTACAAATATTTTGGCGTGTTAACCGTCCGTCTTGTTATTGATACAATCATGGGCCTTCAACATTGTTCAGGCCCAATCTACTTTTTGAAATGTTAAAGCCCATTCTTTTTTCTGGCCCAACTTAGGCAACTGGTTTACTCGGCCTGTTGAAGGCCCAAAACTAATAGCTGGTGAGTTTACTCTAGGCTTGCTATTGGCCGGACATGATTGTAGGCCCATGTTTCGACCCATTTACAGCGATTGGCGGACCGAACAGTTTTAGTACTGTAAATTTTTTATATAATAAACCAAACGTTTAGGCCCATTGCACTCCGTCAAAGCTTATGGCCTTTTCAGGGAGCGACGACAGCATATACATAAATTAAACTATAGCATCATGACGAAGAATATACCTAGACTATACAACAAAGAAATTCCTGCATATTACGTGCATTGGCCATAAAAGTTCGCTGCCGGCGGTAAGAAAGCGCAACCAGACAGCAGATTACATACACTAGGCATCCAAGGACACCACCAGTGCAAATAAACACACCACCTAAAATAATATACAGAACCGATAGCACTTCAACACAGTTAAAGAAAGGTGTGCAAGGAGTTGAGCAAGCTGATGACTGCACTTGTTTGACGTTTATATCCAACTCTAGTTGCATAGCATCAATGGCAGTTCTTGGTATCAGTGATATCACCCTGATAGAGAAAAAATCAGATAGATAACATGCTTTGCACAAAGCAACAGTGTTGTCGATTCATCCCATTTCTTAGTGGCAAATAAAGAGACCAAGATTACAATAGAATAAAAAATCGCACTTAAGACATGCCAGGAAATGGCATAGTGCAGGAGTGGCTAGTTTCACCACACCACTAGATTACAGATCAAGAACACAAGCATACATGCAATGCTGAAGAATGTATAAGGATCGATGTTGAGTGTACTGTCAATTTATCCCATTTTAGATTGGTAAATAAAGAGACACGATTTAAATAACATGAACATAATATGCATTGTTCATAGTTAAGACATAGCAGGATAGACATTGTCCTCAGGTTGGTAATTTGACCACGCCACTAGATTATAGATAAACAAGCATACATGCAGTGCTAAGGAAAATCACTTGAACTAGGTTGTACAACTCAAAATGAAATTGAGGAGAAACTTAAGTTTATGAACTTCTTCATAATAAACTTTAAACATACAATTTGATGCAAATGACAAAAATAAATAGCATCAGCTGTCATTGCTATCTAAATATACACAACAAAGTTTGAAGGCTCGAGAAGGACAAACATATGTTAGTAATGAAGACCGGCTCTATAAAGCATTTTCCATGTTGATGGACGAGCAATTCAGGAAGTTACCACAGAGTCTTATTCATAAGCATTGCCTTTATTCTATATTTTCTAAGCGTAAATATGTAAGTAATAATATAGGAACAAATGGAGATTATTTAAGCTAAGATGCGGAGTGATGCTACATAATCATCTAGCTATAAATGTAGGTACAACATATAGCCAAAAGGTACTAACAAGAGTAATGCAGAGCTAAC
This sequence comes from Triticum urartu, assembly GCF_003073215.2. Lineage (NCBI taxonomy): Eukaryota > Viridiplantae > Streptophyta > Magnoliopsida > Poales > Poaceae > Triticum > Triticum urartu. The sequence goes on along the minus strand of NC_053026.1, from coordinate 269,000,739 downwards.
CATATTTAGTAGCATTGGTTTTATTCAACATTTCGGTAAGAATAAACATAGATAATATGTGTACAAAATGGATTCCAAGGGAAAATAAGCTACAAAGTGATGGTACAAGAACAACTAGCTGACAGGATAAGTACAATGATAAAGGACAACACATACTTACAAGAACAATGTAGAACTTAACTTCTTCATAAGCATTGGGTTTATTCTCCATTAATTTAAGCATTAATATAGATCTGATAATTAGGAGAGAACAGTGGATATACAGGTTATCATGCACAGTGATGTCACATAATCAACCAGGTATGAATGTAAGTATAGCGATACAAGACAACAGGTACTAACAAGAGCAAACCAGCGAGTAACATAGTTGCAATATCCTAGGTTTTGTGGCACTGGTTCTGTCGCCAATATAAGTGGGGTGAAGTCTGATTTCTATGGTACCACTACCTTTTTCAAGGACTTTTCTACTACTCCTTCAGGTTCTGCAATCACTCTCTTCCTTTTGGATGTCTAATACACAAGAGCAGCATTTGAATGGAAAAACATGGTATGATGACAAATGAAATGCATACTGATAATGGGTGGGCATGGCAACTTCACATATATGATGAGTAAACTAAGCACATGGCGGTGCAAGGAAGCATAAGAAACACAAGACAGCTTACGCAAGTTATGTGCAACCAATAAAACCTTCCAAATTAGAATAGGCACCTTGTAGGGTGAACAGGATTGGCCATCTGCCTTTGACTCCTTGAGCTAAGAATAGTCATTAGGATCATATTCTGAACACGAATCTGTAGGTGCAGAGCATGTGGGCTTCATTCCATCCAGAATAGAACTCAATGCCATGTTTGTTAGTCATTGCACTGTTCCGCGATACTCTTCTGATGTGCACATTCTCATATTCATTGTGATTTTCTTCAATATCTGAGAAGCATGACAACATAAATAGTAGTGAAATTATCTTTGTGTCACGGGAAACCACGGCCACCTATGGGGCCAGAAGGGCCCCTTGCTGGTTCTGCAGGGGGAGGTCGCGTTGCACAAAGAGCAGACCGGCATGGGGTAGCGCGACAGAGATAACACATGCAATTTTACCCAGGTTCAGGCAGCCGTGAGATGTAAAACCCTACTCCTTCTTTGGTGGATTGATGGTGGAAGAGAGGTGGTGGACCATAGTAACCTTGCCCTGTAGGGGCGGCAGTGGCTACGCGCGTATGGGGGTGTGAGTTGTCGAACCTTCTAACCCTTTCTACGGTATCCATGGGCCTCCTTTTATCGATTAAGGGATTACCACAATGGCAAAGTAGTCATTATGCACTGATAAGATAGAAAACAGTGCTATCATACCTAACTCTACAGGCTGACAGGGTGCATTAAATGCACCGCTCAATGTCACATCACTGGGTGCCCGACAAGCCTTGTCGGGCTACTCGCCAGCTCCACGCCTGCTCGTTTGACACGTCGCAGGATGGTTGTCATATGTAGGCATCTCCTGTAGAAAGAGGCCACCATGTGGCGAATGGCTACCACTTAGTCACTTTCCGGCTTAACACCGCATTGATTGACAATGTGGGTTGTGGCAGAGTGGTTGGGTGAGGTGGTTCTGCCTCCACGAGTCCCTGCAGGTCCTGCCGGGGTGCCTTGGACGTCTTCTTCTGGGGGTGGCCCCGTCCTTGTCGAGCTCGCCTGCCTGGCAAGGGAGGCTTTTCTCCTGCGGGTGTCTTGTTTCTCTAGCTTGATCTTGGTCTTCTTGATCTGCATGTTGGTCTTTCTATGCTCTTGGTTCCTTGTACCTTGGCAAGGCCTTGTATTGTCCGTGCACTAGTCAGGGGAAAATATATAACCCTGTCTGTTTTCCCCGACACTTTGTAATGCAGAGGATATTGTAATATAATAGGAGGTCCTTGCAAACCCTTGTGTTCTATTACTAGACTTTGATGAGAGAGCCCTTGTGTGTTGTAATTTGGTGCATACAATAATATAATCGTGCACAACTACACATAAAAATAGGCTCCCAGTTGGGAGCTCCAGAAGTAAGGATAGTTGGTAGAGGATAGGTTCATAGTATGTTGTATTGAAAGTTTATTGCGAAACCATCACAGCGAGAGTGCATAGAGAAATAGTACTCCAACATGTATCTATATGTGGCACACATGCATTTTAAAACTCACATAGTAACATTAGCTGACCAACTAAATGTAAGCTTTGGAAATATGAGTGGCATGTAGTTTCGCTTGAAGGATGGAGTGTTGCTAATATGACACAAAGCCACTATGCAGATTGTAATGTCGATAAAAGGGGGACACCATAAGCATCATAAATAAATCAGGGAAGTGGAACTGGCTGGAAAATATGGGGTTGTATTTCCTCTACTAATCGAAAGCCTATCGATCACCTATATGCCAGCTCTATTCACCTGAAGGCGCGCTACTGTTACTATAAGTCTAGTCTCTCAAAGGCCATACAGCTCCTAGCATTTTCTGGATCAGACCAACTTGAATTGCTAAAAGCAACTTGCGGAAGCGGCCAAATAGAGATGTCGATTGCAGATGTCCATGCCTGCTTTCTTCACGAGAAACATACTTTAATTATTAAAGAAGAACAGGAGAGGAACATTTTAAGAATAGAAAAGGAAGCATATTATCAAGATTTTGTTTCTTTCAATGCAATCCTGGTTGCCCACCCATGATGAATCAAAGCATCCAAAGAAATGCAATTCCATGTTGTATCTCTCTATGTGGCCATAGGCATTTGGAAACTCAAGTGGGAGCATTAGCTGACCAATTAAACGTATGTCTATTAACTAATATGAATATCATGTCACATTCGTATTGGAACAACTAAGCTTTGGAATTATGATTGGTGCGTTGTTTATCTTTAATGGGTGGACTGCTGCTAGTAGGACACAAAGAACCTACGCAGATCATAGTGTAGATATAATGGGAAAACCCTAAGCATCATGATTAAAATTAGGGAAGTGGAACTTGCTGGAAAATATGTGCTAGTATTGCCAGTATGGCTAGAAAGGCTTCAGATACCAGCTCTCTACAACTGAAGGTGCAATACTGTTACTATCAGTCTAACTCCCAAATGCGGCACATATGACCGAATATGAAGAGTTGAAAGCGTCCATGACAAGCGACATGAAGACCAATACGAAGAGTTGAAACCGTCCATGACAAGCGGCCAAATAGACCTGTAAACCGTGAATGTCCCTGCTCCTCTTCACTACAAGGAACATACCACTACTGCAGGTTGGTCCAAACGCGACAGTCCAATCAGAGACCCTTCGATGAAACTGTGTGTGATGCATTAATCGTAAACAGTGATGTAAAAAACTATCAAAAAAGATGCAAAACATTTATGATGGTGGATACATCAAACACGGTTCAGATTTTAGATGCGTGTGTGACACGTGGCAAACAGTTGATCCAGAAGAACTGTTAGCGATGAGGCAGAACAACAGAAATGGGCAGCCAGATGAGGGTGTGTGCGATATACGGCATACATTTCACTAGGATGAACTGTGTGTGATTAGCCAACACAATAGAAATAGTTAGCTAGATCAAGGTGTGTGCAATGGAGGGCATACAATTGACTCGGATGAACTGTTTGCAATGAGCCAACACAACAGTAACATTTCAACTGAACAAGATGTGTGTGATACGTGGCAAACAGGTGTGTAATCAGAAACGTGTGCGAAGACCAATAATAACACAGACAATTGCTGCTAAAAATCTGTGTGATTTGCTATGTCTATAGAATAACACACACACACACACACATATATATATATAAACACTATTCTGATCACGGGATGAGAATAATATTCTGATCACAACAAGAACTTCCTAAGTTACAGAACCTGAACATACCTCTTTATAGGAACCCGACCTTTGGGCTATCTTCGCAACTGTGCCTTCCCCCGTGATTTTTTCTAGTCAGTCGTACCATTTGTGATGTGAGTGTAATCTGGAAATGGTTTTTAGCAACTAAATGCCCGTTTTAAATAGGAATCTCGGTGATTGGCGGATTTTCTCTCGGGTCGTGATGAACGTGTGTCTGTTACATGTTTACTGCTTGTTGTGGATGTTGTTGAAGCTGTGGCACGATGGGAATTATGTTTTGGTACGAGTTTGGTGCACAAATTTTTGTTATTTCAAACAAATTTGAAATTGACCATGTTCTTCATTCGCCCGAGATGCATCCTCCATTTCTGACAATTACTCGTTATTTCGTAAAGTTTGCTGGCTGATTTGCATACTTTAGTGAAATTCAAGGGTTACTAAGTCGTCAATTTCAATCGGGAGTGTCCATATGGTATGATTTCTGGCGGTTTGATGTTGGCACTCCCGTGTCTATTGCACGGGTTGTTTTTACGATTTTGAGATTTGCTCTCTGGTCATTTTTGTTGTGTAAAGGGAGTTGTTGGATCATTTCCAAGGTGTTGCAAATGTGTTCTAATCTGGCGCAAAAGATTTTATTCTCCGGAGGAATTCGTTCGTTCATATTTTCTAGATCATCTAATGGTCGTTTGTACAAGCTAGACTTCTGTGTTATTCATTCCTAAACTTCTGCTTTCTCTTCTTTGCAAGGTAATGCGGCAAGTCCTCTGTATTTCTTTCTTTTTTCTGTCATTTTTCATTCTTGCATTGGTTTTGAATTTTTTGACTCAGTCCCATGAGCAACCATGGAATTAATTGGCCAATGGATATGCATATATTTTTTATTTTTTCTAGTATGTTTTCGTACTTCCAATAGTTGTTCGACTTCACTGGATAACTATCCTGAACTTTCGTATGCTAATTGTTTTTAACATGTCAATTTGAGGTTTTACAAAACCCCGAACTTCTATATCATCACTATTTGAACTTCTTATTTTCATTATGTTTGTTATTTTAATTTCTTTTTTAATCTATCTTCGGGGATGGTTTTTTGGATTATCCACGGTCTGTAGTGGAAGTTGGACTTCTATGGTACGAGTGATTGAACTTCTGGCTTTCCACATTGCAAGGCGGTGCAGCATTGTGCTCTATATTTCTTTGTTTTTTTTATTTTGAATTTTCTGAATTGGTTTTTGAGTTTGTCCCGTGGGCAACCATGGGATTTGTCCCAAGTATGCACACATACTTTTTTATTTTATTTGTAATATGTTTGCATACTTTGAACAGTGGTAGCACTTCAGTACATATTTTAACCTGAACTTACTAGTTTTTTGCTCCTGTATAATTTTCTTTTTTTGACCTGTTCATGTCATGTTTTTTCAAACCCCGGAACTTCTGTGTCTTTACAATTTGAAATTCATCAATAAATTTTGATAAATTTTTTTGATTTTAAATATTTAATCATTGAAAACTGCATTGCGTCCTGTCAAAACCTAGCGCGCAGTAATGCGGTAGCGCAAGGCTGAGCCGGGGGAGGGGGACTGACCCCCTCACCTCCCCCTGCGAGGCCGAGACAGGACAAGCCGGAGCAGGCGACGATGCGGCGTGCCGCATCATCGCATGCGGAGGCGAATCTGTCACATCCGTGACCCCGCTATCTATCTTAGGGGTGTGGCTCTAGGGTGCGTGCGGCGGGGGCGGAAACAGAATAACCGCATTGCATCCTGTCAAAACCTAGCGCGCTGCAATGCGGTAGTGATACGTCTCCAACGTATAAACTTTTCCAAACACTTTTTCCCTTGTTTTGGACTCTAACTTGCATGATTTGAATGGAACTAACCCGGACTGACGCTGTTTTCAGTAGAATTGCCATGGTGTTATTTTTGTGCAGAAATAAAAGTTTTCGGAATGACCTAAAAATCAACGAATAATATTCTTGGAATATATAAAAATACTGGCGAAAGAATCAAGGCCAGGGGGGCCATACCCTATCCACGAGGGTGGGGGCGCGCCTACACCCTGGGCACGGCCCCCTGCCTCGTGGGCCCCCTGGTGCTCCACCGACCTCAATTCCAACTCTATATATTCACGTTCGGGGAGAAAAAAATTCAGAGAAAAGGATTCATCTCGCTTTACAATACGGAGGCGCCGCCAACCCCTAATCTCTCCCAGGATGGCTGATCTGGAGTCCGTTCAGGGCTCCAGAGAGGGGAATCCATCGCCATCATCATCATCAACCTTCCTTCATTACCAATTTTATGATGCTCACCACCGTGCGTGATTAAATTCATCGTAGGCTTGCTAGATGGTGATGGCTTGGATGAGAGTTATAATGTAATTGAGTTAGTTTTGTTAGGGTTTGATCCCTAGTATCCATTATGTTCGGAGATTGATGTTGCTATGACTTTGCTATGCTTAATGCTAGTCACTAGGCCGCGAGTGCCATGATTTCAGATCTGAACCTATTATGTTTTGATGAATATATGTGAGTTCTTGATCCTACCTTGCAAGTCTATAGTCACCTATTAAGTGTTATGATCCATTAACCCCGAAGTGACAATAATCGGGATACTTACCGGTGATGACTGTAGTTTGAGGAGTTCATGTATTCACTAAGTGTTAATGCTTTGTTTCGGTACTCTATTAGAAGGAGGACTTAATATCCCTTAGTTTCCAATAGGACCCTGCTGCCACGGGATGGTAGGACAAAAGATGTCATGCAAGTTCTTTTCCATAAGCACGTATGACTATATTCGGAATACATGACTACATTATATTGATGAACTAGAGCTAGTTCTGTGTCACCCTGGATTATAACTATTGAATGAGGAATCGCATCCGACATAATTATCCATCACCGATCCAATGCCTACGAGCTTTTCACATATTGATCTTTGCTTAGTTACTTTTCCGTTGCCAATGTTACAATCACTACAAAACCAATACTATTACTTTTGCCACCGTTACCGTTACTTCCATATTACTTTTCTACTAAATACTTTCCTATAGATATTAAGTCTTTCAGGTGCGGTTGAATTGAAAACTTAACTGTTAATACTTGAGAATATTCTTTGGCTCCCCTTGTGTCGAGTCAATAAATTTGGGTTGGATACTCTACCCTCGAAAACTATTGCGATCCCCTATACTTGCGGGTTATCAGGAATTTTTTTTGGCGCCGTTGCCGGGAGCATAGCTCTATTCATTGAGTCACTTGGGATTTATATCTACTGATCACTATGAAGAACTTGAAAGATAAAAGAACCAAGATTTTTCCCTCAACTACGAGGGGAGGTAAGGAACTGCCATCTAGCTCTGCTCTTAATTCACCTTCTGTTTTGAGTAAACTTGCGACACCTACTCCTGCTATTCATTCTGATATGTCACATGTTATATATGATGCCACTTCTGCTTTGCATGATACTTATGATGAAACTACTTCTATGATTGATAATGCTGTGCCGCTAGGTGAATTTCTTGATGAACAACTTGCTAGGGTTAGAGAGAATAAAATTATTGAAACTGATAATATTGATGAAAGTGACGATGAAGATTCTCCCCCTACATATGAATTGCCTGTTGTGCCTGAGGGTTGTGTTATGGATGAAGAAACTGCTAGATACTTCTTATCTTGCAATGATAGATATGATCTTAAGAAATTACTAGCTAATCTTAAAGAAAAAAAATCTTTGAATCCTAGAATGAAATATGACCCTGCTTTTGCTACTTCACTATCTGTATTTCCGATAAGGATTATGATTTCTCTGTCGATCCTGAGTTAATTACTTTGGTTGAATCTGATCCTTTTTATGTCTATGAATATGAAACTGTTGTGGCACATCTTACTAAATTAAATGATATAGTAACCCTATTCACTAAGGATGAGAAAACTCGCTATTACTTTATCCTTAAGTTGTTTCCGTTCTCATTAAAGGGTGATGTTAAAACATGGTTTAACTCTCTTGATCCAGATTGTGTGCGTAGTCCCCAGGATATTATTTATTACTTTTCTGCTAAGTATTTCCTCGCTCATAAGAAACAAGCTGCCTTAAGGGAAATATATAATTTTGTGCAAATTGAAGAACAGAGTCTCCCACAAGCTTGGGGGAGGCTTCTCTAATTACTTAATGCTTTTCCTGATCATCCTCTCAAGAAAAATGAAATACTTGATATCTTTTACAATGGACTAGCCGATGCTTCTACAGACCACCTGGATAGTTGTGCTGGTTGTGTTTTCAGGGAAAGAACTGTTGATCAAGCTGAATTGCTATTGAATAATATGTTGAGTAATGATAATGATTGGACACTTCCTGAACCAACTCCTAAGACAGCTCCGAAGAAAAGGGGTATTCTATTTCTTAGTCGTGAAGATATGCAAGAGGCAAAGAAATCTATGAAAGAAAAAGGTATTAAAGCTGAAGATGTTAAGAATTTACCACCTATTGAAGAAATACATGGTCTTGATAACCTGACACAGGTACTAAAGGTAAATTCTCTCTATAGATTTGATGAAGGTGATATCCCTCGTTATAAGTCTGCCAGCCAATGCTTAGATGAGTTTGTAATTTTATTGTTAAGAAGGAAAACTTCAATGCTTATGTTAGTAGACATTTGAAGAGAAATGCTTATATGATTGAGCACTTGAGTGATTATATGTCTAGAGTTAAAGGTGAACTTAAACTTATTAGTAAACATTCTTCTATGGTTACCACTCAAGTAGAACAAGTACTTAAAGCTCAGAATGATTTGCTCATGAAATAATAAGAAAAATTATAATGCTGTTAGAGTTATGACTAGAGGGGGTAAAATGACTCAGGAAGCTTTGTATCCTGAGGGCCACCCTAAGAGAATTGAGCAAGATTCTCAAAGAACTAATGTTGATGCACCTAGTTCTTCTAAGAAAAAGAAAACTAAATATGATAGAACTTTGCATGCTTCTATTGAACCTGTTGTTGACACACCTGAGAATTCCAATTATATTTCTATTTCTGATGCTGAAACACAATCTGGTAATGAACATGAACCTAGTGATAATGTTAATGATGGTGTACATGTTGATGCTCAACCTAGCAATGACAATGATGCTTGATAACCCACAATCAAAGAATCAATGTTATGATAAGAGAGACTTTGTTGCTAGGAAACACGATAAAGAAAGAGAAACCATAGGTTCATAAACCCATGCCCTTTCCTCCTACACCATCCAAGAAAAAGGATGATGAGGATTTTGAGCGCTTTGCTAAAATTATTAGACCTATCTTTTTGCGTATGCGTTTGACTAATATGCTTAAAATGAACCCTTATGCTAAGTACATGAATGATATTGTTACTAATAAAAGAAAGATACTGGAAGCTGAAATTTCCACCATGCTTGCTTATTACACTTTTAAAGGTGGAATACCAAAGAAACTAGGAGATCTAGGAGTACCAACTATACCATGCTCCATTAAGAGAAACTATGTTAAAACTGCTTTATGTGATCTCAGAGCCGGTGTTAGTGTTAGGATGGTTGTAATGGTAGTATCATAGCTAGTATCATGCATGACAACTAGGTAATTTTGATGAAGTGTCATTGTATCAAATGAAGAAAGATAGTGTTGAGTATCATATCATGATACCGTATCATAATAAATGATATGCTACTATGTGTCATGCATGGCAATAAATAGAGTACTACATGATACTAATATATGATACTATGCATTAGGGAGGTAGTATATTATGCATGGTACTAGTATATGATACTCCCCATTACAATCAGCCTTATGCCTCTCTCTTTATATCATAGACTTTATTTGAATAAGTTGACACCTACTGAAATATCTTTGCAAATGGCCGATAAATCAACTTCTATACCAGTAGGTATTTGTGAGGATGTGCCTGTTGTGGTTGCAAACATTACTATTTTAATGGACTTTGTTATTCTTGATATTCCCGAGGACGATAGTATGTCTATTATTCTTGGTAGACCCTTTTTGAATACTGTAGGGGCTGTTATTGATTGCAACAAAGGCAATGTCACTTTTCATGTTAATGGTAATGAGCATATGGTACACTTTCCGAGGAAACAACCTCAAGTCCACAGTATCAATTCTGTTGGAAAAATTCCAATGATTACTATTCGAGGTTTTGAATTTGCTCTTCCTACTATTAGGAAGAAATATGATATTCTTATTGTTGGGGATGTGCATATCCCCGTTGAGGTAACCAAGTGTTATTCGAAATTTCTATGGTTTCATGCGATTCGGAATGAGTTTGTTAACAAGACATGATCAACCTTGTTAGTGGATTCCTTTTGATGAGCATGAGATTGATGAAGTTAGAAAGCACAACTCTGTGTACCCTCTTTTTACTTCCTGTTATTTAGATTAAATAAAGTAAAAATAGTATTTTCTATCTGTTTTCTGAATTATCCTTGCAATAAAAAATATCCCGAAAATAAAAGTTCTCCAAATGTCCTAAAAATGAAATATGTTTTTTCTAGAATATTTAAGAATTATTGGCACTAAGAACACACTAGAGGGGGCAACCACCTGGCCACGAGGGTGCAGGGCGCACCCTACCTCCTGGGAGCGCCCCTGCCTCGTGGGCCCCCGTGGCCCCCCTCCACTTATTCTTGCACCCACACACTTCGTCTTCCTCCAAAAAGAATCATCCACCAGCTCAAACCCGAGTTCTAGCTCATCTTGCTGCCATTTTCGATCTCCTTGCTCAAAGCTCCATTCACAAATCTGCTTTGGGGGATTGTTCTTTGGTATGTGACTCGTGCAATGGTCCAATTAGTTTTTATTCTAGTGCTTTATTTACTGCAAATTTTTGCTGCTTAGGTGACCCTGTTCTTGAACTTGCATGTGAAATTTATATGGTCCCAAGTAGTTTTAATGCATGACATGGCCTCTAGGCACTTGTAGGAGTAGTTGCTATCAATCTTGTTGAGTTTGATTCACTAAAACTTTTCAGAAATTTTCAGAAAATGATGAAGAGATTTTTGAGGGGCTCTTCGAGTCGAAGGTCAAAGGATAAGCAAAGTGAAGAAAATAAGGAACCCAGATATAATCTCCCTCGCACTGCGGAAATTCGGCCATGTGAATGGCTTTGTGATGAGTTCTTGAGAGAAGCCGAGATTTATGAAGATTTTTATTATTTCGCTAAGAATGTAGGCCTCACCGACTTCCCACGACCAACTCAAATTGTATCTCCTACTCACTAATATTTTTGTGCAAAATTTTCATTTCCATGCTAGGAGGTCGCCACCTTCTGTGGATTTTTATTTGTATGATGAGTATAAGGAGATGTCACTTTGTGACTTTTGTGCAGTTTGAAAGTTGCCCTTTGAGGGCAGCGTCGAGGAACCACATCCTAGGGATGTGGCAGGATTTATTGATATGATTGCTGTAGGGGAAACGAGAAAAGTGTCAGAAGCAAGAACTACTAGCATACATTTCCTTGTTTTATGTTACTATGCAATATTCGCTAGTAGATGCTTAATTGGTCCTGGGAACAGTGGGGGCCTCAGTGCTCCTGACCTTGCCATTTTGCGCCATGCTTTATTCCATGACAAAACTTTCAGTTTAGGTCCTATGGTTGCTAAACGGTTGAGTCTGAACCGTACAAAGGGCCCCATCTTTGGAGGTATCTTTGCTTCGCGTCTTGCTAAATATTTTGAGATACCTATTAGACACGATGAGAAGAGGAAAAGTAGCTGCCCCCTATTTTCTTAGATTATAAGAGTATGGTAGCACATGATTTTATTCGCGATGATAAGGAGAATAGACTCATTTATAACCTGGTATTCAGTGAAAAGACTTGTCAGATTATTACCCTGCCTGCACCTTCTTTGTTTAACATTTATTCAGGCACATACATCATCCTGCCCGATGACATTTATGAATATTGGGAGCAAAATCAATCCCTAGAGCCCGAGCCAGAGCCATCTTCGGACCCTTATCGGCAGTTTGTTTATCCGTGGGATCCAGAGGAGATCGCCAACCTGTGGCATCCTGAGGATCCTCCTCAGTACACTGGAGAGGATCACTTTGATCCATGGGCATAGACCAACTTAGGCCAAAAGCATAAGCTTGGGGGAGTACGTATTTCTCACTGACATTACATTCATGTTCACAAACTCATGCCAGTTGTTGGTGCTCATACTTTTTCATTGTATCATCCATGCTAGTTTATTTTCTTTTCAAGATTTCTTCTTGTGTGTTTGAAAAACCTTAATAAAAACCAAAAAAATTCGTTGCAGTGTTTTGCTAGTTTACTTTCCATGCTTGTAGTAGTAGTAATTAAAAGAAAACCCAAAAAGATTTCTCGTTCTTCTTTTGTTTGTTGGGAGCTTTCCTGTAGCGACCAGACCTCAAAGAGTCTGATCTCTGTGCATCAGTGTCCTCGGTCGGTAATGCTGACATGCATAGTACTTGAGGATTTATAACAGAATAGCAATCACACACTTATTACATCGAATGTCTCAAAAGAGAAATTATTACAATAAATATGGCTTAAGGACATCTAATACGATAACAACGGAAGGCTTGGAAGATAAAGTGAGTCCATCAAATCCAACAGCATCACTGCGTGAAAGACCACGACCTAAGGCTCCTTACTCGACGTCTGAAAAGTCTGCAACATAATACGTTGCAGCCCGAAACGGGTCAGCGCATGGAATATGCTGGCAATGTAACACAAGCGAGTAATGGACAATGTAAAGCTATCACTACATGCATATATGGCTGGTGGAGGCTGTATGGTTAATAGGTTTTGCGAAAAGCCAATTTTTCCCTACTGTAGAGGAATATATTTTATTTAGTTACCAAGTTGCTTGAAAACATTGAGAAGGTAAACCCCCTCTCAATCCCAATTAAAAGTAATCATTAACCCAAACGAAATTTATATTGATGAGTGATGAGATCCACACGATAATCCAAGAACTAGATACTCAAAATGTCCATAACCGGGGACACGGCTAATCATGATTACTTTGTACACTCTGCAGAGGTTTGTGCACTTTTCCCCACAAGACTCCATCTCCTCCGTTGGATTTCCCGTACTACATAATGTTTGAGAAACTGGTGACTGAGACACAGTCTTTTAGAAGTGTTAGCACCTTACAATGGGTAGACTAGTACACCAACATCCCCTACATCTGCTAGTCTACCACTGTAATAGTTCACACGACTTAATCAACTATGCCAGAGCCCATTATGGCATGTGGCTGCACACGGAAGTTTCCAGCATGAATAATCTTATGATCCCTTTGAGCCTGGGTGGCAGTCCATAGGAAAATCACACGGTACCCCGGGATTTCCAAAAAAATACAGGCAATCACTGGGTTCCCCAGGTGCCTCAATCCAGCCAGATGTGTATTAAAGTTGCCACCTTAAGTTGAACCATCAAGTAAACAATCTCACAATCTGTCATGGAATCCACGTCTACGAGCAGAGCATGGCAATATAAGCATAACGTAGAAGTAACTCCCATGGGTTTGTTAATAACGAGGCAATTGGTTCTACCTCATCAACTATTTCCGGACCCACAATTTATTCAGATGCTAACCATGCAAGTGTTTGACGATTGATCTAATGCAATAAAACCGGGTAGTAAAGACGTATGATCAAAGTGTTACTTGCCTTGCTAATGATCTGTGAAACCTAGAGACTCGATGTAGCACGCTTCGCACTCTGGGTACTCTATCGCAATCAAACAAGCATACAAATAAGCACTCAAACAAAGGCATGGGTAAAACTCAAATAAAAGATCTAACCAGAAAGTTCAACTTAAGAACTCCGGTTTGCAAAAAGAATCAAATCAAACGAAGCGACAAAACTCAAACGGCGAAAGAAACAAGCTTCGATTACTAATCTGAACTAAAGTAAAATTTTACTGTAGCAAAAACATGTTTAAGTCGATTAAATGGAAAGAGGGTTTTGAGAACAAACTCTAGGCTCTTGAATCGCCTGATTCCGATAAACGAGCGAAAAGTTATACTAAAACGAAAATCGGATCAGAAATCGCGATCGAAAATAATCGTGGAAAATCTGAGAAAAAGAAAAACTGACGAACAGGCTAACGAACGAACGTTCGCTGTCTGCGGCTAAACGGTGAAAACCGTTCGTTAAAATGAACGTAAAAACGGGCGTTCGCTAATTAACTAAACCGAAGAAAAAAATAAACTGATCTAAATAAAAAACCGTGGATCAAAGAAAAAACCGTTCGGTTTTCCGAAGAGAACCAGCGGCGGCGGCTACCTCCGGCAAGTCCGGCGAGGGCGGCGGCGGCGGTGGGCGGCTCCGGTAAGGGCGGCGCGGCGTCGGTGCGGTGGCGGCAGCGGCGGCGGCCAGCTAGGGTTAGGGTTAGGCAGCGGTAGGCCGCAGCGGCTCGGGCTAGGCTTCGGCGGCTCGGGCGGCGCGACTTATAAAGGCCCCCCGGGCAGAGTCCCGTTCGGGTACGGCCCGGAGTCGGTTCACTTTTTTTTAAATAATTTCGACGTGCAGGAAAAGAAAGAAAAGAAATACTAAACGGACTCCAAAAATCCCGAAATAAATTTTCCCCGTCCTCTAAAAATAAGCCGGACAAGGTGAGCATTTATTTGGGCCTAAAATGCAATTTTGGAAAACACATATTTTTCCTAATTCAAATAAAATAGCAATAAAACTCTGAATAAAAATCTTATTTGATTTTAATATTAAATCTTCGTTATTTCTCTATTTTGAGGAAGTCATTTTATCCTCTCTCGTTTATTTATATAAAAGAAATATTCGAAGAGAAAATGATTAAAATGAAACGATCCTCTTTTCAAAATTCACGAAAACGCAAATATGAAAGTAATGAAATCCCGAACTCTCTCCATAGGTCCTTGAGTTGCGTAGAATTTCTAGGATCAAGCCAAAATGCAATAAAACATGATATGCAATGATGATCTAATGTATAACATTCCAAATTGAAAATGTGGGATGTTACAAACCTACCCCCTTAAGATGAATCTCGCCCTCGAGATTCGGGTTGGCTAGAAAAGAGGTATGGATGGTCCTTGCGTAGGTCTTCTTCTCGTTCCCAGGTGGTTTCATCTTTAGTATGGTGGCTCCACTAAACTTACAGAACTTGATAACTTTGCTGCGTGTAACTCGGCTGGCAAACTCGAGAATCTTGACTGGCTTCTCCTCATAGGTCAAATCCCTATCTAACTGTATTGCTTCCAGTGGCACTGTATCTCTCAGAGGAATATCAACCATCTCCGCGTGGCACTTCCTCATCTGGGAAACGTGGAACACATCGTGAACTCCTATCAATCCTTCGGGAAATTCCAACTTGTAAGCAACTTATCCCATACGTTCCAAAATTCTGTATGGTCCCACAAATCGTGGTGCTAACTTTCCCTTAACTCCAAAGCTCTTAACTCCTCGGAGTGGTGATACCCGAAGATACACTCTGTCTCCAACTTCGTAAGCTGTCTCCTTGCGTTTAGAATTCACATAGCTCTTCTGTCTGGACTGGGCTACCTTGAATCTATCGCGAATCAGTTTAACTTTCTCTTGTGATTCTTTAATCAAATCTGGTCCAAACAACTGTCGGTCCCCAACTTCATCCCATAACAACGGTGCTCTGCACCTCCTTCCGTACAATGCTTCAAAAGGGGCCATCTTCAAACTGGCTTGGTAACTGTTGTTGTATGAGAACTCTGTGTAGGGAATGTTTTCATCCCAACTAGATCCATAATCTAGCGCACAGGCTCTCAGCATATCCTCCAGAATCTGGTTGACTCTCTCGGTTTGTCCATCTGTTTGCGGGTGAAAAATTGTACTGAACTCTAGTCTGGTTCCCAAAGTTTCATGCAACTGATTCCAAAACATGGAGGTAAACTGGGCTCCTCTATCTTATAATATTGTTCTCAGAACTCCGTGCAAACATACGATCCTGGTCATGTATATCTTTGCCAACTTAGCACTAGTGTAAGTGGTCTTCACTAGGATGAAATGAGCTACTTTCGTCAACGGTTCGACTACAACCCATATCGAGTCATAGCCTAAACGAGTCCTGGGTAATCTCGTGATAAAATCCATGCCTAGCTTATCCCACTTCCATTCGTGTATCGACAATGGTTGCAGCAATCCTGCTGGCTTCTGATGCTCTGCCTTCACTCTCTGACATACATCACAAACTGCTACATACTCCGCAATATCCTCCTTCATTCCGGTCCACCAGAATCTATCTTTCAGATCCAGGTACATCTTGGTATTTCCTGGGTGAATCGAGTATGGTGAGTCATGGGCCTCCTGCGAAATTAGCTTCATGATCTCCTGATCATTTGGTACATATACATGGTCCTCAAACCATAAGGTATCGTGTTCATCCTCCCGAAATCCCTTGGCTTTTCGTTTGCTCATCCTTTCCTTTATCTTAGCGATCTCCTTGTCCGTCTTCTGTGCTTCTCTGACTTTATCCATCAAAGTAGATTGAATCTCCAAAGCTGCTACATAACCTCTCGGAACTATCTCCAAACCTAGCTCACGAAGGTCTTCTGCTAACTCCCTTGGTAACTCTCCGGTCATGAGTATATTGACATGACTCTTGCGGCTTAACGCATCAGCTACTACATTAGCCTTTCCGAGATGATAGTGCAACTTCATGTCATAATCCTTAATGAGTTCCAACCATCTCCTCTGCCTGAGATTCAACTCCTTCTGTGTGAAGATATACTTCAAACTCTTGTGATCCGTGTATACCTCACAATGATTTTCGATGAGAAAATGTCTCCAAGTCTTCAATTCATGCACTACGTCTGCTAACTCGAAATCATGCGTAGCATAATTTAACTCATGGGTTTTGAGCTGTCATGAGGAATATGAAACAACTCTTCCTTCCTGCATAAGCACTTCTCCAAGTCCTCGACGAGAGGCGTCGCAATACACTTCACAATCCTTGCGTTGATCTGGCAGAATCAACACTGGTGAACTAACCAAACGTTTCTTCAACTCCTGAAAACTGGCCTCACATTCCTCTGTCCATTTGAATTTGGTGTCCTTTTTTAACAACTCCGTCATAGGCTTTGCAATCTTTGAGAAACTCTCAATGAACCTCCGGTAGTATCCTACGAGTCCAAGAAAACTCCGGATCTCTCCAACGGATGTGGGTGCCTCCCAATTTTTCACAATGACGACTTTGTTGGGGTTCACTGCTATTCCTTCTCCGGATATAACATGTCCAAGGAATCCAACTTCCTTCAACCAAAACTCACACTTGCTGAACTTGGTGTATAGCTGATGTTATCTGAGCTTCCCAAGTACCAAACGCAAGTGTTCTTTATGTTCCTCTTCATTTTTCGAGTAGACCAAAATATCATCTATGAACACTACGACGAACTTATCCAAAAACTCCATAAACACCTTGTTCATCATGTTCATAAAATAAGCAGATGTGTTAGTCAAGCCAAATGACAAAACGGTATACTCATATAGCCTGTACCTTGTGGTAAAAGCTGTCTTAGGTATATCCTGCTCTCGAATCTTCAACTGGTGGTAACCTAATCGCAGATCGATCTTGGAAAACACCTTAGCTCCTTGTAGCTGATCAAAAAAATCATTGATCATCGGTAGTGGGTACTTGTTCTTGATCGTTACTTCATTCAATCCACGATAATCAACGACCATCCTTAACGATCCATCCTTCTTCTCCACTAGAAGTACTGGTGATCCCTAAGGTGACGAACTTGGGCGAATATATCCTTTATCCAGTAACTCCTTAATCTGTTTCTTAATTTCATCTAAATCCTGTGCGGGCATCCTGTATGGTCTTTTAGATATTGGCCCTGTGCCTGGCAAAAGCTCAATCAAAAACTCTATGTCTCTATGCGGTGGCATGCCTGGCAACTCTTTTGGAAATACATCTGGAAAATCCTTTACCACTGTTACTTCCTCCTGTACCACTCCTGTTAAGGAATTTACTTGAGTCCTAATCGGCAAATGCCGGGATACATACTTGATCCTTCTTCCTTCTGGGGTGATGAGCAAAATTGACTTACTAGCGCATTCGATGTTTCCTCCATACATCGATAGCCAATCCATACATAGAATCACATCCAAACCTTGTGACTCCAAAATTATCAGGTCTGAAGGGAAAATGTGCCTACCTATGGCCAATGGTATCTGAAACATCCTTGGCTTGCCATATACTCTGCTCCTGGCAAGCTTACTAACATAGGTGTACTAAGAACTTTGGTGGGCAGTTTATACTTATCCACAAATCCCCTTGATATGTATGAATGCGATGCACCAGTATCGAAAAGTACGACTGCAGTAAAAGACTTAATCAAAAACTTACCTATTACTGCATCTGGCTGGGCTTCAATCTCCTCCACGTTAACGTGGTTCACTTGTCCCCTATTGAAAGGGTTGGGCTTCTTCCCAGAGCTTCCATTGCCGTTTCCGTTCTTAACTTCAGGACATTCACTGGCGTAATGTCCGGTCTTCTGGCACTTGTAGCAAGTAATGTGACTTAGATCTTTCTTGGCGAGCGTTGATGGGTTGGAACGGTTCTGTCCGTTGCTTCCTCCATTACCATTCTTGGAGCCACTATGGTTGTGTGAACTTCCTCCATTGTGAGTGTGGCCTCCGTGGTTATGCACAAGTCCTCCCGAGTTAGGGGTGAAACAGGGTCTCTGCTGAGCTCCTGAATTATGCTTCCCTTGTCCATACATCCTCTTGCGGTTATCAATCTGTTGCTGCTTCCCTTCAACCATGAGAGCTCTAGCTACCAAATGTTGGTAGTTATTAAAGGTTGCTACCATCAACGGCATGCTCAGCTCATCACTCAATCCCTCCAAAAACTTCTCCTGCTTAGCCGCATCCGTAGCAACATCATCTGGGGCATAACGGGCTAGCTTGCTAAAGTCATCCACATATTGGCTAACTATGCGTCCTCCTTGGCGTAAGTTGCAAAACTCATGCTTCTTTATGGCCATAGATCCTGCTGATACATGGGTAGTGCAAAAAGCCTGCTGGAACTGGTCCCATGTAACAGTGGCTATAGGATAGGTGACAGTGTAATTCTCCCACCATGAGGCTACTGGTCCATCCAATTGGTGCATGGAAAAACGCAACCTCTCAGCATCAGTGCGTCCTGCAGTGGTTAACTCCCTTCCAATCCCGCAGAGCAAATCATCTACCACTATCGGCATGGTGCTACTGGAAAACAACGGCGGCTGCAACCTCAGAAAATGGGCTAAGTTGTCAACTGGTGGTGGTGGTGGTGGGTTGTTGTTGTTGTTTCCTTGGTTCTGAACTAACAACTGCATCAGGGCATTCTGCTGCTTGATCAACTGAGTGAGCTCCGGTGGAAAGGTAAATCCGGGGTCACGTCTCGGAGGCATCTGAGGGTTTAGAGGGAAGAGAATAGAATAGAATGAGGTCTAGTGAGAAAACACTACCCATATGCACATGAGGCAAACACAATCATATCACTCAATCAATCAAGCAAAGGCATACAATCGGTCTAGAACTATTCGTTACAAAGTGCTTGGACTATACTATTTACATGGTAGACTACTACTACTGTTTTGGTGGTCAACTAGAAATATTGTTCGGTCGAAGACTCCATGATATCTACTCCAGCTTCGTCTTCATAATCATCATCACTATCGTCAGGGTCCGAGTCAGTGTCGTCGATGATGATGTAGTCCTCAGAACGAATCTCCTTTGGTTCATCGTCTTCTCCTCCTGGCGTGGGGTCTCCCACGAATACTCCTAGCTCCTTTTCCAAATCATCATTCCTTTCAACTAGTACAACGATTTCCTCCTCATAATCTTCGCGAGTTGCCTTGAGTTCTTCCTCAAGCTCCGTGATCCTTGTCATCGCCTTCTTCAGATCTATCATGCCTGCGCACATCTGGTTCTCCTGACGAAGAATGTGCTGGTTTAACTCCTGGATGAAAGCTGCAATTGATCTATCCTTCCTGGTGCTGATCATCTCCCATTGCTCGTCTCGACGCCCACAAATTTGGTGGATAGCATCCTTGAGATCCTTGTGGTAAACTTCTCCAATGCGTCCCATGGTGATGTGAGCTTCCTAGACTCCAGGTTGGTGTATCAAAGGAAAACTCTATGGGTTTGGTGACTGGCGTGAAAGTCCTCCCTGGAACTTGAACTTGAATCATCCATCGCTCCTCTTCTGGTAAAGTGGCATTGTAAGTTCGGGTGAAGCTTGGTATTCCAATGTTCAGGTACCTAGTCACTTCCTTCAAGTGTCGTCCAAAGGGTGTTTCTTCATCCGGTTGTGCAAACTTGTTCATTGCGTCTGCCATCCTAAAGAGTAGAAAATGGAGAGAAGTCAGAAATGAGAAGAGAGTAGTGATCTAGGGCTTTAGCTAGTGATCGTGTCCTACAGTCAGCGTGTGCTCTAATACCATCTTGTAGCAACCAGACCACAAATAGTCTGATCTCTGTGCATCAGTGCCATCCCTGGATCGGTAGTGCTGACACGCACAGTACTTGAGGATTTATAACAGAGCAGCAATAACACACTTATTACATCGAATGTCTCAAAAGAGAACTTATTACAATAAATATGGCTTAAGGCCATCTAATACGATAACAACGGAAGGCTTGGAAGATAAAGTGAGTCCATCAACTCCAACGGCATCACTGAGTGAAAGACCACAACCTAAGGCTCCTTACTCGACGTCTGAAAAGTCTGCAATATAATACGTTGCAGCCGGAAATGGGTCAGCACAAGGAATATGCTGGTAATGTAACACAAGCGAGTAATGAACAATGTAAAGCTATCACTACATGCATATATGGCTGGTGGAGGCTGTATGGTTAATAGGTTTGGCAAAAGCCAATTTTTCCCTACTGCAAAGGAATATATTTTATTTAGCTACCAAGTTGGTTGAAAATATTGAGAAGGTAAACCCCCTCTCAATCCCAATTAAAAGTAATCATTAGCCAAATCGAAATTTATATTGAAGAGTGATGAGATCCACATGATAATCCATGAACTAGATACTCAAAATGTCCATAACAGGGGACACGGCTAACCATGATTAGTTTGTACACTCTGCAGAGGTTTGTGCACTTTTCCCCACAAGACTCGATCTCCTCCGTTGGATTTCCCACACTACATAATTCTTGAGAAACGGATGACCGAGGCACAGTCTTTCAGAAGCGGTAGCACCTTACGATGGGTAGACCGGTAAACCTACATCCCCTACATCTGCTAGTCTACTATTGTAAGAGTTCACATGACTTAATCAACTATGCCAGAGCCCATCATGGCATGTGGCTGCACACGGAAGTTTCCAGCATGAATAATCTTATGATCCCTTTGAGTCTGGGTGGCGGTCCATAGGAAAATCACACGGTACCCCGGGATTTCCAAAAAAATACAGGCAATCACTGGGTTCCCGATGTGCCTCAATCCACCCTGATGTGTATTAAAGCTACCACCTTAAGTTGAACCATTAAGTAAACAATCTCACAATCTGTCATGGAATACACTCAAACCCAATCCACGTCTACGAGCATAGCATGGCAATATAAGCATAACGTAGAAGTAACTCCCATGGGTTTGTTAATAACGGGGCAGTAGGTTCTACCTCATCAACTACTTCCCGACCCACAATTTATTCAGATCCTAACCATGCAAGTGTTTGAGGATTGATCTAATGCAATAAAACTGGGTAGTAAAGAGGTATGATCAAAGTGTTACTTGCCTTGCTGATGATCCGTGAAACCTAGAGACTCGATGTAGCACGCTTTGCAGTCCGGGTACTCTATCACAATCAAACAAGCATACAAATAAGCAATCAAACAAAGGCACGGGTAAAACTCAAATAAAAGATCTAACCAGAAAGTTCAACTTAAGAACTTCGGTTTGCAAAAAGAATCAAATCAAACAAAGCGACAAAACTCAAACGGCGAAAGAAACAAGCTCCGATTACTAATCTGAACTAAAGTCAAATTTTACTGTAGCAAAAACTTGTTTAAGTTGATTAAACGGAAAGAGGGTTTCGAGACGAAACTCTAGGCGCTTGAATCGCCTGATTCCGATAAACGAGCGAAAAGTTATACTAAAACGAAAATCGGATCAAAAATCACGATCGAAAATAATCGCGGAAAATCCAAGAAAAAGAAAAACAGACGAACAGGCTAACGAACGAACGTTCGCTGTGTGTAGCTAAACGGTGAAAACCGTTTGTTAAAACGAACGTAAAAACGGGCGTTCACTAGTTAACTAAACCGAAGAAAAAAATAAACTGATCAAAATAAAAAAATCACGGATCAAAAAAACCGTACGGTTTTTCGAAGAAAACCGGCGGCGGCGGCTACCTCCGGCAAGTCCGGCGAGGGCGGCGGCGGCGGTGGGTGGCTCCGATGAGGGCGGTGCGGCGGCGGCGGCTGCGGCGGCGAGGTACGGTTAGGGTTAGGCGGTAGTGGGCTGCGGCGGCTCGGGCTGGGCTTCGGTGGCTCGGGCGGCGCGACTTATAAAGGCCACCAGGACGGAGTCCCGCTCGGGCATGGCCCGGAGTCGGTTCACTTTTTTTTAAATAATTCCGACGTGCAGAAAAAGAAAGAAAAGAATACTTAACGGACTCCAAAAATCCCAAAATAAATTTTCCCCGTCCTCTAAAAATAAGCCGGACAAGGTGAACATTTATCTGGGACCAAAATGCAATTTTGAGAAACGCATATTTTTCCTAATTCAAATAAAATAGCAATAAAACTCCGAATAAAAATCTTATTTGATTTTAATATTAAATCTTCGATATTTCTCTATTTTTAGAAAGTCATTTTATCCTCTCTCTTTTATTTATATAAAATAAATGTTCAAAGAGAAAATAATTAAAATCAAACGATGCTCTTTTCAAAATCCGCGAAAACGCGAATATGAAAATAATGAAATCCCCAACTCTCTCCGTAGGTCCTTGAGTTGCGTAGAATTTCTAGTATCAAGCCAAAATTCAATAAAACATGATATGCAATGATGATCTAATGTATAACATTCCAAATTGAAAATTTGGGATGTTACATTTCCCGTGTAAATAGTTTTATTTCTTTTCTTGTTCTTTGGGGTCGAGAGGAGAAGACCGTGATGAAACTGTTGAGTGACTCTCATATGCATTATTGTTGATCTGACCAAGAGCCCATATTACCTTGTCTTCTCATTTATATTGAATGCTTGCAGATTCCAGCTTAGTCCAATGCACGTGCACTATTATTATTATCGACACCAGTCAATCATGCAAGTGAGATGCAATAATGACGATATATGATGAACTGATTGATATGAAAAAAGCTGGTATGAACTCGATCTCTCTTGTTTTTGTAAATATGATTAGTTCATCTTTCCTGATTCAGCCTATTATGAATGAATCATGTTTGCAATGACAATTAGAGATTATAGTTTCTCATGCCATGCTTAAGTAGCTAGGAGTTTATAATGGGTTACCTTGCGTGCCAACATGCTATTAAAATGGTTGTGATGTGGTATGATAGGGTGGTATCCTCCTTTGAACGATTCGAGTGGCTTGACTTGGCACATGTTCACGCATGTAGTTGAAAAAAATCAACATAGCCTTCATGATATTTATGTTCATGGTGAATTATATCCTACTCATGCTTGCATTCAGTGTTGATTAATTTTAATGCATGTTCATGACTATTGTCGCTCTCTAGCTGGTCGCTTCCAAGTATCTTTCTATCCTTCACTTGTACTAAGCGGGAATACTGCTTGTGCATCCAATTCCATAAACCCCAAAAGTTATTCCATATGAGTCCACCATACCTTCCTATATACGGTTTCTACCTACCGTTCCAAGTAAATCTGTATGTGCGAAACTCTAAACCTTCAAATAAACATTATGTTTTGTATGCTCGAATAGCTCATGTATCAACTAGGGAAGTTTGTATCTTCCATGCTAGGCGGGTTATTCTCAAGAGGAGTGGACTCTGCTCCTCACTCACGAGAAAATGGCTGGTCACCGAGATGCCCAGTCCCATGCTCTAATCAAATCAAACTAATTGCAAACAAAACTCCCCCAGGATTGTTGTTATATGGAGGCACCTGAGGTTTAGGGCAAGCCATTGATTAATGCTTGTTGGTGGTGGGGGAGTATAAATTTACCATTCTCCTTGGGAACCGCCTATAATGTGTGTAGCATGAAAGATATCGAGATCTCTCGGTTGTTATGTTGACAATGAAAGTATAACGCTCAAAATATTATTCATCTCTATTTCAAAACCGAGCTCTGGCACCTCTACAAATCCCTGCTTCCCTCTGCGAAGGGCCTATCTATTTACTTTTATGTTGAGTCATCATCCTCTTATTAAAAAGCACCAGCTGGAGAGCACCGCTATCATTTGTATGCATTACTATTAGTTTACATTGAGTATGACTGTGATTGGATCTCTTTTACCATGAATTACAATTTCCAGTCAGTCCTTGACCTTTAGAGATGCTCTGCATTTATGTTTTACGGTCTTAGAAAGGGCTAGTGAGATACCATCTTGTTATATCATATTATGATTGTTTTGAGAAAGTGTTGTCATCCGAGATTTACTATTATTACTCGCTAGTTGATTATGCCATTGATATGAGTAAACATGAGACCTAAGTGTTATTGTGAATATGGTTCATTCATAATCTTTGCTGAAAACTTGAATGCTGGCCATACATATTTACAACAACAAGAGGAAACAGAGTTTGCAAAAGTTTTTCTTTATCACTTTCAGTTTGTCAACTGAATTGCTTGAGGACAAGCAAAGGTTTAAGCTTGGGGGAGTTGATACGTCTCCAACGTATCTACTTTTCCAAACACTTTTGTCCTTGATTTGGACTCTAACTTGCATGATTTGAATGGAACTAACCCGGACTGACGTTGTCTTCAGCAGAATTGCCATGGTGTTATTTTTGTGCAGAAATAAAAATTCTTGGAATGACATGAAAATCAACGTAGAATATTTTTGGAATATATACAAAATACTGGCAAAAGAATCAAGCCCAGGGGGCCCACACCCTTTCCACGAGGGTGGGGGGCACACCCCCCAGCCTCGTGGGCCCCCTGGTGCTCCACCGACCTCAACTCCAACTCTGTATATTCACGTTTGGGGAGAAAAAAATAAAATAAAATGATTCATCATGTTTTATGATATGTAGCCGCCGCCAAGCCCTAATATCTCTCGGGAGGGCTGATCGGGAGTCCGTTCGGGGCTCTGGAGAGGGGAATCTGTCGCCATCGTCATCATCAACCTTCCTCCATCACCAATTTCATGAAGCTCACCGCCGCGCGTGAGTAATTCCATCCTAGGCTTGCTGGACGGTGTTGGGTTGGATGAGATTTATCATGTAATCGAGTTAGTTTTGTTAGGGTTTGATCCCTAGTATCCATTATGTTCTGAGATCGATATTGCTATGACTTTGCTATGCTTAATGCTTGTCACTAGGGCCCGAGTGCCATGATTTCAGATCTGAACCTATTATGTTTTCATGAATATAAGTGAGATCTTGATCCTACCTTGCAAGTCTATAGTCACCTATTATGTGTTATGATCCGTTAACCCCGAAGTGACAATGCTTTGTTCGAGGAGTTCGAGTATTCACTAAGTTTTAATTCTTTGTTCCGGTACTCTATTAAAAGGAGGCCTTAATATCCCTTAGTTTCGAATAGGACCTCGCTGCCACGGGAGGGTAGGACAAAAGATGTCATGCAAGTTCTTTTCCACAAGCACGTATGACTATATTCGGAATACATGCCTACATTATATTGATGAACTGGAGCTAGTTCTGTGTCACCCTAGGTTATAACTATTGCATGAGGAATCACATCCGACATAATTATGCATCACCAATCCAATGCCTATGAGCTTTTCACATATTGATCTTTTCTTAGTTACTTTTCCGTTGCCACTGTTACAATCACTACAAAACCAATACTATTACTTTTGCCACTGTTACCGTTACTTACATATTACTTAGGTACTAAATACTTTGCTGCAGATATTAAGTCTTTCAAGTGCGGTTGAATTGACAACTCAACTGTTAATACTTGAGAATATTCTTTGGCTCCCCTTGTGTCAAATCAATAAATTTGGGTTGAATACTCTACCCTCGATAACTGGTGTGATCCCCTATACTTGTGGGTTATCAGGTAGTGTGCCCTCCCCGTACGAGGTCGAGGCAGGAACGAGCCGGTGCAGGTGACGACGAGTCCGTCACATCCGTGACCCCACTATCTATCTTAGGTGCGTGGCTTTGGGGTGTGTGCGGTGGGTGTGGAAATAGGATAACCGCATTGCGTCCTGTCAAAACCTAGCGCGCAGCAATGTGGTAGCGCGAGGCACCGAGGCCGAGCCGCATGTGTACTTTGCGTATAGGTGAATTTTGAACTTCTATATTGTTTCTAAGTTGTGTATTTTATTTAGATATGTACTTCATATGTTTTTGTATTTGAACTTCTTCTTCTTGTTTTTTAGTGTTTATTTACTCATATGCCTTACTTCACTAATTACAGTACTCGAACTTCTATTCTTTAATTTTTGAACCTGTTCTTTGTTTGTAAGTGCTTATTTGTGTATGTATTTTTCTTCCCTTGGTAGTGTACTTGACCTTCTGTTTGCCATCCATTTTTGGTTTTAAGGGATTCCAGAAGATTTGTTATTTGATCATATCGTTTTAAGATAGATTCATTGAAATGGTGCATCCATTTACAAATAGATGCATTTACTTTTTTAGTTCTTGGGGAGTAAAACTGTAATTACCCTGGTGCTCCAACACCCACTATAGAGAGGCATTAACTGTCTATCTCCCTCGCGACCACCTGTCAGAAATCCTCCCCCCCTGTCGCTCGATCTCTTCTCCCTCTCTGACGCTGCCTTCATCGCCTCCAACCTCCCCTGACTTCTCCGTCGCTGTCTCCTGCGCTCCTGAGTGGAGTAACTGATGCTCGCCCCGCTCCTATTTCTGCCCCATGCCCCTCTCTCCATCGCCCAGCCCGCTCTCTTCTCCTTCGAAACGAAGCCGCAACTGGCTGCGCAGTTCCCAGGTGTGCGTGGCGTCATGGGGGTGGAAGAACCGTCGCGGATTCATGCATCGGGGTCATTTGGAGAGGTACAAATGCTGCCTCCCCCCAATGCTTGCTCTTAGTACTCGCCAGATTTGACGAGCTCTCTATGTTTACTCTTTGTGCTCTTGCATCTGCCTCCTCCCTTTTCTTTTGATGGTTGGATGTGAGATTAGGTAGGGTTATTTGTGCATGTCGTGGGTGGATTCGATTCCCCTGTGGTAATTTTTTATCTCTGGGATGCTTGCGTGTGCTATTTCACCCGTCGTACTTGTGTGGATTTGGTTCCCCTTTTTGTAATTTCACGAGTGAGATGCATGTAAGAAGGGTGTGGTGTGGTGGTTGTTGTTGGATCTGTTGTATCTAAATGCATTATTGTTATTGATTTCATATTCTAGATTGTTTCTGTCACATGCTAGTTAGTTTATGAGTACTGTTTTTGTTGTGCTCGCCTATATGTGCTACTGTACATCTTTCATGATTGTTGATGTGTTTTAGTTGTTTCATCCTAGGGTTTGATTTAGTTGGTTTTTGTATTTGTTGTATGATTTTCTACTTGCTAATTATATGCAATTTCTCCCATGTTTTTTCTATGCTGTTCTAGGGTTTGGAGTTCCATTCATGAAGGGGGTTGTGTTGTCATGCCTTGAAAACCTTCTCTAGGTATTTTAATGTATATGCATCTTGTATTTTAAATAGAAGTTTTCTTTTATATGTCTGGCCATATCTTCACTTGGTTGTCTTGTTGGACAGCCCATTCTTAAAAGTGTGAACTTATATCAAAGGTGATGTGTATGCATTTTACCCTTATTTTAAGTTAGTAGAGTGTTGCTTAATTTTTATTTGATGAATTGCTGGTGAACAATGTCGCCAAGTGTTTTTGGACTTCCCAAATGTTTCATATTTATAGTGTATATCTTTGTTTTTTGTGACATTCTCATGGCATTGATAATTAGTTTCGCTATGAAATAGTATTTCTACTCATGCTACATCTTTTTTATGTGCTACTTGCTTGGGTCACATAGTTGAACTTATAGTTTTAATTATTGTTGTTTATAATGAAATTTGGTTGAACTTCCGTTCTATGCATTTGTTTTCCTGCTTTGTTATATATTGTTGAACTTCTAGACATTCATCAATATGTAGTACTCCCTTCGGTGTAGATTGTTATATATTTAGTATTTAAATTGTAGATTGTTCATTGTTTTACTACTTTGTTAGGTATTGTTGAACTTCTGGATATTGGACATTCATATAAAAGTAGAACTTCCTTTGGTTTAGGTTTGCGGATTAGAGCTCAGCTGCCTTTTTACTTCCATTTTTTGTAGTTGGTGATGAATTGGATAGTTCTGAAAAAATGCCTGCGATCAAGATGGAGCTTCAGAAGTTAATAATGATGCTCCAAGATCTGATGCGGCTAAAACACCTATTATTCCTTTGAATGTGATTGCTAAGGTTGCTTCGAGCCTTGAGAAAAATATAAGCCTCAAGGATCTTGCTTCTGTAACTCTTGCTTCACCTAGTATGTGCAACTCCTTTTCTTTTTATTTTAAATTCTCGAGCCATGGTTTTTGAACTTGTTCCTGACTATTTTCCTTTTTCCTATGTTTTATGTGTTCTTGCAGATTTATCCAAAGAGGAGGAAGCTGTGAACACCATCAACAATGTTATATTGGAGTTGGGTGTGGCGGAAAACACTGCTGCGGCCGAGCAGGGGACTCCATCAGTTGAAGGTTGTGATTCCGTTCCGGAGCCTTTGTGCTCTCTTCAGATGCCAGAGACGCAGTCCCCGTCTGTTGATGGCGCTGAACCTTTCACGCAAGCTGAGGATGTGCCCCTTTAGCTTCTTCTAGAGGATCAACGCAAGAGGAAGAAGCAAGAAGATTTTGACCAGAAGATGGCGGCCCGCCTTCAGAAAGCTTCTGGTGTTTATGAATCTAGTGATGTTGCTGAGCTCACTATGGGGACCCCGACTCATAAGTCGTGATCATCGAATGCACGTGTACAGTGATCCCAGAGATCAATGCTCACTGAACACACAGAAGCTGAATAACAAGAGTCTTACATCCATACATATTGTCTTACACAAATTATGACCATTATGGTCAAGTCTTATACATAGATAAAGCCACAAGGGCTGAATACATAAACTTAAGCAGCGAAAATCTACATCGATAAGTAGAACCCATGCCATCTGCCTTAACCCTATAGGCATTCTGACTAGGAAACGCCCTAGTTCGCACGTTCGTCGCCAAAGAACTCTTCCTCGAACTCCTTCTCTTCCGTGCCTGGCCAATTAAATAACTAGTGGCAAGCCAATGAGTACTTTGAATGTACTCGCAAGCAACCCATAATTGGAACAAGGCATAATAATGCAATGATATAGCACTAAGTAGGTAGTTTGTAGAAAGCTAGCTTTGAGTGCAATGACATGATCTATCAACTTGTAAAGTATGCATCATGAGAGTACAGATATCTGCATGAACAAGTTACAGATATCAACAAAAGCATACTTGGACACCAATCCAACTTGATCATCATGTCAAGTCATCTGACTTAACCCAAATAGTTCCATCCACACACACACGTAGTTTGTAAAAACTCTAGACATTGTTTAAGCAGCACCGCCCAACTGTCCTTGACCGTAGACATGGCTATTCGAATAGTTTTACACTCTATAGAGGTTGCACACTTTACCCACAAAAACCGGGGAACTTCTGTGTCATCCACATCCCGCGGTACCTCAAGTACCCAGAGTAAGTACCCAATCACTATCTTTCCCTAGACGACACTAACATAGAGTCCACTCGATTGGTAGTATCTCCCTTGCACAACATTTCACATCTTTAAATTGTGGAGCCTCGTCCCATATTAATCACATACCACAAGCACGAGTTACCAACGGTGTCGGATTTCGGGTTCCGGCAGACCCTTGAGGTTCGAACACTGGGGTGCGCGCGGAGATTTCGCCTCCTACCTCCCTGCACCCCTCCGCCATGCTAGGATCAAATCTACGAAAAGAACAACACGAGGGACACAGGGTTTATACTGGTTCGGGCCACCGTTGTGGTGTAATACCCTACTCCAGTGTGTGGTGTGGTCGATTGCCTCTTGGGCTGATGATTGTGGACAGTACAAGGAAGAACAGCCTCGCGAGGGTCTGTTCTTGGCTGGGGCGATGAACTGCTGGGAGAAGTTCATCCACCTTTCTCTATCTCTCTCTCTCTCTTTACCACCTCTCTACTTGACGAGCCCTTGGAGGAGACTAAGCCGAACCCCCTTGCTACGCGGGTGGCTGGTCCTATTTATAGTGGCCCTGGTCCTCTCCCCAAATATTGAGAGGGAAGGGAGCCAACAATGGCGGGCTAATTTGAAGGGGGACAGCAAGTATCAACTATCCTGACAAAAGTAGTCTTCGCCTACGCAAAGCTCTCGTGATGACGCCGTCTTGGGCTCCACGGTGACCTCCGTCTCGTAGTCCTCCAGGTCTTGGTCTCGTTGCACCGAAACGGCAACCTTTGCCTGATGCCTCGATACTCCGCGGCTGCGCTTGCCCCCTTTGCACTAAAGAGGAAAAGAGGACGCTGCGCGGGCTGGCACCCGCCTGGCGCCCTGAGTCGTCATGGCTTGCGTCACGGGCACCTCGCGAGGTACCCCGCCATGATCTCTCTGCCTCCTCGCGAGCCAGCCTGACGAGGCCGTTCCTGAGGAAGCTCCGTGTTGTCCACCCCGCGAGGCTTGACCCCTCGCGAGGGTCTTGGGTTTGTGCTGGTGAAGATGGGCCGTGCTGGGCCCCCCTTTGAGCCACGCCACAGGCAGGCAAGTCTGGGGACCCCCATTCCCAGAACGCCGACAGTAGCCCCCGGGCCCAAGGCGCGCCCGGACTTGGCCGTGCAGGGAGGCGGAAGGGCAAGAGCGAAGCACCGCGGGCCCTAACAGCCTGCGGCCTTGGGCGCCGCGTGGCGGTTGATTGGACACGGGCGCCTTAGCAGCCACGTGAGTTGATAAGAGAGTGGCGTCCGCCTAGGCCCTTCTTCTTGCTTCCCCCGGTTGCCGTTCAGATCCCCTTTCCTACGCTTCTCCTCCCTTCCTCCGAAATCTCTAGATCTGCTCTGACCGTGCGACCCAGGAAGCCATGGCGCCTCGCCAGCCCCGGGCCATGGCTTGGTACTCGTCTGCCCTGGACCCGCCGAACGTGTCGGAGACGGGCCTTGCCCGGTTGCGCCGGATAGGGACGACGCGAGGCGTCGACGGGGAGAAGGTGTTCAAGGCCGGCTCTGCCACCTCTGAGGGTCAGAGGAGCACCTTCTATCCACTCTTCGTAAGCGCCATTGTCGCTGGCCTGGTGCCTCCCTTCTCCGAGTTCTTCTTCTCTGTTCTCCGCCATTACAAGCTGCTGGCTCTGCATCTCCATCCCAACTCCGTCCTTCTCCTCGCGATCTTTGCCTATTATTGCGAGGCCCACATTGGGGTGCAGCCCTCAGTGGCCTTGCTGCGCCACTACTTCTCCCTCCAGACTTCTTGCGGTCCTGCTTCCGCGTGCGCGAGCTTCATCGCGTACGGTGGCGCCATTGCCATCTCGAACTCTGGGAAGAGGATCGAGGGCTTCAGGAGCAAGTGGGTCTTGGTGGACGCTGAGCGCATCCACCCTCGGCTGATCTTGCCCATCAAGCAGCCTACGAGCTCCAACGACTGGGGTCGAGCGGAGCTCACGGATCCCCGCGCGAAGATGGTGTTGAAGAAGATGGACGCGGATCTGAGGCCGGCCGACATGGCGGCGGCGAAGCTGACCGGCGCATCGTTGCTGAGGGAGTTCCTGGAGCACCAGCTGGCTCCGCTTCGGCAGTACTCGCTTCCAATGTGGAGGCCCCGTTCGAGCCCCGCAGCCTGGGCCGACGGAGACTTGGCCGCAGTTCTCCAATCTCTGGTCGGGGCCATGTTGCGAGGTTGGAGGGCGCTCCTACGCCCTTGTTCCTTCGCGACGACTGGGAGCGGGTAGTGCGGTCCATGCCCGTCTTCGACGGGGAAGGGCCCGTGCCCCTGGAGACTCCCGAGGGACCGGTGGACGTGCCCTCCGGCGACTCTAGCAAAGAAGAGGAAGGAGGGGAGCGTGGAAAAGGGCCTGACTCCGAGGCGACTGACGGAGAGTCGAGGGCTCCCCTCCCCCGGCGCAGGTCCCGCGTTCTCCACCTCTCTCCGAATGATGATGACGAGGATGATGACGAAGACGACGACGAGCAGGATGGCAGGAGCTCGCCCCCGATCCCGAAGAAGGACAGGACTGGGCTGATCTCCCGCGGGTCTCCCCCGGCCCCGGGGCGAACCGCAGGCGCACCTTCCGCCTCCAAGCTTCCCGAGGTTGACCCTTCCAGCCGGCTTTCAGGCTTCAAATTTGGCCGGAGGCCGCTTGAGCTCACTGGCGGCAACCCGTAAGTGTTCGATTCTTGTCTTTATCTCTTGCTCTGCTTCTGAGGCTTGACGTCCGCATCTTTGGATAGGTTGGCGCCCGCAGCGAAGAAGTCAAAGGGGCTCCTGAGGTTTCGTTCGTGATAGCGCCCCTCAAGGAAGGTGACTGCGACACACAAGCTTCTCCCGCCCGGTCATCCTTGCGGGGCCTGACTGAGCCGGCTGGGGCGAGCTCAGCCCCCATGGCCCAAGTGGCTCCAGAGGTGCTCCCGTCTGCCGCCACTGCTACAGCTGTCGGGGCGCGGCAGACTCCGCCTCAGGATGCTGCGGCCGTGCTACCGCCTTCTCCTCCTACTCCACCGGCTGCTATCTACCCGACTCCTTCCGCCGTCCTGGACCGCGCTGTTGCTGAGCTGGACCGGCTGCGGCAGGATCTTCTCGGCGCCGACCCCCGCCTGGTGGCCGGGCGCTTGGAGCTGGTTTCTGGATGGGTTCGCTCCGATGCTTCGATTCGGGCGGCGCTAGTCCAGGCCTCGACGGCATGCGACGAGGAGAAGCAGGCCGTCCTTGAGGCAAAGGCTGCCCGCGATGCAACGCTGGGAGAGGTGGTCGACGCTCGTGGTCGCTGCAAGGTGCTGGAGGACGAGCTGCAGGGCCTGCGGGATCAGCTTGTGAAAGAGGTTCGCCTTCACCAAGAGCAGGAAGGGGACGTGAAGGCTCGCGAGGTAGTCGTCGAGGGCCGGCAGGCCAAGCTCAAGAAACGCCGCGACCGCCTAGGCGCGCTGGAGCAGGAATTGGGGGCGAGGAAGGCTGAGCTGGACGGCAAGGCCCTGGTCCTCGCCGAAGACCGCGCGGCCTTCATGGAGCTGGAGGCGAAGGCTCGCTCCTCGCTGAGGACGCTTTACGACAGTGGCCTGGAGAGCCCGCTGGCCGGTGCCGAGGACGGCCCCGCCAAGCTGCTTCCCTTCTTGGTCCACGCTCTTGAAGATGTCGCCCTTGGCCTCGGCCCCATGGCCGAGGCCGAGGCGCGCGTTCTGTCTTCTGCATCACTGACGCGGGTTCTCACCCACATCCACCTTCGCGATCCTGTGTTCGACCTTGACAGCCTGCTGGAGCCCGTGAGCGGCCAGCGCGCGGCAGCTGCTGCCGAGGCCGTGAAGGGTCGCGCAGAGGCTCTGCTGGGGAAGTTCCGGGCCTTCAGTACCAAGCCGGAGCAAGGCGTCGTCGACCCCACTGCTTCGTGAGGCGAGCCCACGCCGCGCCGCTCCCCCGCCGTCAAGTGACTCCATCATGGCTCCTGCCCTACTTTTGATTCCTGCACACATATCATGCCTCGGGGAGGCGTTTAAACTTGCGCCTGATACTGGGATAACAGTGTGGACTGTAATATTTGCTTTCAAATTCCTTTGCAATTTGTGCTTTTCCTTCCTACTTTCTTACGTTCTACGCCGGCAGAGCCCGGCCCCGCGCGTACCTCATCCAGCAATAGCCCCGACCGGAAACCAGGATGGGACCAAGTAGTGAGGGGCTACGTGACAAGTTAGGCTCCTGAGTCGCGATGCTCAGGAGTCCCCCTTGACGCTCAAACAGCCTTTATACCTTGGCTCCGCACGGGGAGAGGCGCATGACGAACCAGGCCCGTGGGGACGTGGCTGGGCGGCGTGCGTCTGGGTGTGACCCTGGCGCAGCCCCCGTGCCCAGCCCCCCTCGCGCGGCACTCCTGAGGGGAGGCGTTGCGATGAGGCTAGACACTGAGCACTGGGCTCCCTGAGGTTGATGTGGCCCGGAGGCCACCCTCAGTTGTTTATCACCAGCGTGGAGCATAGCGCTTCCGTATGAGTACGGGCATAGCCGCTCCTCGGTAGTGTCGTCAGCCAGCGTGGAGCATGGTGCTTCCACTGGTGCGTGGGAGGGGGCCCCCCTCCGGGAGGAGCCCCCGGGGCGTGTACAGCCCCGCCCTGACACGTGGCTGGCACGGTAGGGCCTAGTGAGGTGTATCTGGGCACCCGTGAGCCAGCGCGGGACTCACGGGCCCTACCTCTAGGCGGGTTGCGCCTGGCACTGGGCCTTATCTTGTGTTGTGTCCCTGCAAGTTCGGTTAGATGCCTGCACTCTACGTCCTCGGGTCCTGGCCCTCGAGCTGGTCTTAGCCGTCGCTAGTATGCCAGGTCGTGATGCTGTGGTCAAGGCCAGAGGGTGAGGGCTGGAGAGCCAGTAAGAGCCCTGAGTCACGATGCTCAGGTACCCCCCCTTTAACGTGCAAGTGGTCAGCATGGAGAAAAAGAGGCGCCGTTGGCCGGCATCAAATAATCAAGCATGGCAGTTCTAACGCATAACCGGAAATGAGCGCAAATGGGGTACATGCCGCTGAGCCTGGCCCGAGCGGCTTGGGGATCATGCAGCCCGAGGGGCGCCCCCAACAAGGTAAGCTAACGACGCGAAATAAAAAGGGATATACGCCGGAGGGACAGACCCATGCGGCCTGGGAATAATGCAGCCCTGGGGGCACTCCCAGCTGGAAGTGAAACTTGAAAGATGTCACCTGATGACGCGGAAGACAAAGGGGTGTTGGTGTAGCCGGCTCGGTGGGCTGCGGGTGCCGATCCTCATGAGCCCCCAGGCCCAGGGGCCTCGGGAGGCTCCGGAGGCGCTGGCGGTTCCTCGCGGGCCATCTTCATCTCCGCTAGGGTTGCGGAGCACCTGGCCTCTTGCGCCTCCGCGACGTCCTTCATGAGGCTCTGGTACGCGTTAGCCGCACTCGGCAAGCCGTAAGGCATGCGAACGTAGCTGTGGGGTGGACCTCCGCAGCGCCCCACTCGCGAGGGCCCGAGGCACTCTAGGGAGGCGACTTGGTTGATCCCTGGTACGTCGACGCAGACGCGCAGCCCGCCATCCTCGCCTGGATGCGGAGCCACTGCTGGTAGGCGGCGGGCGCCTCTCATGACTCTGGACTCCTGTAGCTCCTAAATGGCCTTGCTGACGAACTCCTGTGGGTCTGGATCTCCTTGCCTTGCTCCTTCTTAAGGGAAACGTGCTCTGAAACACGCCTCCATGTGGTGCCCCAGCGCCTCCCTCATGACCCTTGCTAGGTCGGTGGCCCTCCAGGGGAGAGCCCCCGAGCCCTGCCTGAGGAGGGCGCCGGGCGCGCTTTCCTATGCGACGAAAGGAGGTTCCCCCTGGGCAGGCACGGGCCCAGAGGGGCCTACCTTCTGAGGGGCCAGGCCGGACGATGTCTTCTTCTTCTTGGGGGCGGCCTCGGGAAGCCTCCTGCTTCCGCGATCTGGGTCCTCCGGTGATGCGGCCTGAAAGGCTCGCCCCAGGGAACACACTGCGTCCTTCTCTTCACAGGGCACCGTGATGACTCCGCCGCTCCCTGGCATCTTGAGGACGTTATAGCCGTGGTGAGTCACGGCCATGAACTTGGCCAACGCCGGGTACCCGAGGATGGCGTTGTACGGCAGGCGGATGTGAGCGACGTCGAAGTCGAAGGTGACGGGGAGGCGGACCTGCCCGATTGGGACTGTTGAGCCATCGGTGATACCGGAGAAGGGCCTGGTTGCCTGAAGCTGGCTGTAGGGCACTGGGAGGTTGTTGAACGTTTCCACGGACAGGACGTTGAGCCCTGCTCCGCCATCGATGAGGGTCTCGGTGACCACCACGTTGTTGATGATTGGGGAACAAAGCATCGGGAGGACTCCGACTGTATTCCAACAGTCACTGCTCTCGTGTGTTGACTAAGTTGACAGGGCGTTGCGTGTGCGTCAACCTTTTTTTTATGAAAGCATACGCGTCAACCTATGGTAAGCGCACAAGTCAGCCTCAAATCTATAGAAAATAGCATACATACCATCTGCCATTATTTCCAATAATGTACAGCCCATTTGCTAATTCTTAAGAATTTTTATGGAGCCCATCTTCTTTTTGTTAGCATTACACCCCATATTGTGGCCACGGTTAAAAAGTATATGAAATTTTGCATATTTCGGTGCGGTCAACTGTTTTTAATACAGAAATGTCGATTCACATTCAAACTATTTTGAAAAATAATTTATATAAATATAAAATCCAAATAATTGTCCATGCATAAAAATCAATGGAATTTAAGATCTTGTAATGAAAAAAATTGAAACTAATTCCCGGTTTGATGTGTTTTAAAAATGTACAGCCCATTTCTGGGCAAACCGAATGAAACTCTCCTCGTCTTGAAAGATTTGCAGCCCAGCAGGGCCGATAAAGCAAGTAGGCCTTGTTTGGGTATTTCTTTTAAAAAAATAGAACTGGGCTAGCCATTTTCAGCTAGAAAAAACACAACTGGGCTCATGATGTGGTAAACATAAATAAAACCCTGGCTAGACGGGCCACAGCCCCCGCGCAGCCCCGTTGTTACCCTGATCCGCCGCTAAAACTAGTATAAATAACAACTGCTTGTTCCTCAAAAAAAATGCGCGACTTGCTGGGTCTATGGTGTCAGCCGCTCGTAGTGTAATTCTCTCATTTATTGACTACATTGACAATGATGTGAGCCCCAGATGTCCATCCATTAGGAGGAACCATATTTTTGGGCTTGTACTATAGAGGCACTTTCTTGCGTACTACCATGACGCTGGTGGGTCCCTACTGTCATCCTCTCCACGTACAGTCATCTCCTTGTTCCTCTCGGTTGCTGACGACGTTGACAACGCAAGAGGGCAGCGCACCGCGCACGGCGAGCGAACCAAGGCCGCAATGCGGAGGACGACGGCGAGGCCTCGGACGGAACGAACAGGAGTCGTTGAAGATGCGCCGGTCCAGTCGCAGGCGGAGGGGAGTACGAGGGTTGACTGGTTCGGGCGCGGGTGCGTGTTGGGGCTGACGTCGCCAGAGAATAACAGGACATGTGGGGGAATAGATGGAGGGACTGGCCAACGTTGGAGGGTACGTACGGTAGGGCGGCGGAGGCGCAGCCAGCCATGGGAGGCGGGAGCAGGCGGAGCCGATGGGGTGGTTTGGTTTGGGCGATTGGAGGAAGAAGAAGACAAGAGATAGAAGATACATGACAGATGTTGGATGTCAATCCAACGGCTGGTAGGCAGAATCGTTTGTTGACTGGTTAGTAAGTCGACACCACCTTGGATAGGCTATTTCCTCGTGGGTCCCAAATGTCAGAATCCAAATCTGTCACGGTCATGCAGCCTTTCCTATGAAAATTTACATCCCATTTGATGTGCTAGTTCGAAATAAGTTTGTGGGTGCTGGTGGGGGCTATTCACTTGGCTTCTGTAATGCACAATGAGCTCAAGCAGCCGATGAGAGTGATGTTATTTCCCTTGGTTGGGATTTGTTACAATATTTCACTCTAAATTAAATGAATGGTAAGCCATTTGCCTTGTTTCAAAGAAAATATGACAGTCACAGCCAAGTTGAAAAGGGCAGGAACATCTAACTCCAGCTTACAAACTGTACAAAAGCACGAGGGTTAATTGTTCATCAGGTTTACAAAAAAACCAGATTAAAAAGGGAAACAACATCTAACTCCAGCACTGTTTTCGGCAGTCACAGTCAAATGGATCGGTCAGGTCCATAGATTGAACATCCTGGGTCGTAAATTTGCTGGATTATGACCACAATATGTTGTAAATAGAAGCCTAGCATGTTCAGAAGCTCTTTTGCCCACCTGAAACTCCTTTTTTTGCTCTTCGACATACCCATCCGTCAATTCAGTAAATATATGGGCTTTTGAATTGATTTTACTATTTACTAGTGTGGATGGGCTGTTTTCTCTTGGGCCCAGAGAAACAATTACTACTAGTACATTGGAGACACTCTACAGCTACCCAGAAAAACAATTACTACTAGTACAGTGGAGACACTCTACCGCTTCTAGCTCCTCCTAGATCATTGAAACATCTCCCTCTACTGAATGTCGTTATACTTTTTTTCACTGACATGCAGGCCATGCAGCACGCGGGCCCAAATGCCATCCACCAAATTAGAAGGCAGTATGCAGGCGAAGAGTCACCCCGGTCGTATCGCGGCAGTAACGAGCCGTCTTTATCACAAAACCCCACCTCCCCGCAGTCTAAGTTGGACGGACGAAGCAACCATCATTTCACTCTTCGCTGAATCCCCTTCTCCCTCACTATCTTCAAGAAAGGCAACACTCGCATCTACCACTGTTCTTCTCTCCGAACGAAGGGAAGGTAAGCGGATCCATGATATTGGTATATTTTCGTTCAGAGAAAAAATAGAACTTTTGCAAAGCAGTAACCGATCCTCACTCTCTTTTTTGTTTCATTGTCATTGCGATTTTGTTTTCCTTTCAGTGGTCTCCTAGTATTAGTCAGTTTCATGATGGAACAAGGAGAACCATGCAAAGATCTGCCGATATTGGAGCAGACGCGGGAGGCTGATCCCCACGAGACAGAGAGCTCCAATAAGATCGAGGCAACCACCGAGCCGACCCCAGATACGCTCACGGCCACTACGGAGATGGTCAACGCCCCATTTGAGGTTGCAGCCCCCGTGGCACTGCTGGAGAAGTTTTCCCCCTTCGAGGATTTGTCCCCCCCCCCCCCGCTGAGCTGCCCAAGGTGATTTCCTTCTTTGCCGATCTCGATTGTGGTTTTTCATCTAAGTATGTGGTGATTTTTTTAGAAAAGGAAGTATGTGGTGATTAATAATGCAAAATTTTATTAGCTTCGATGCCATGCTATACATAGTGGTTTAAATAACTTGTGTTTCTTATACTGAAAAGTAATTCAGAATTTGTTTCTGTTTCAATTAGAGCCCTGATGGAGACAAGGATTGTGTGGTTGTACATGTCACTCGCTATGAGGCCGACGACCTGAATATATGCATTGGGAAAACAGAGTTCTTAGGCTGTGGGATCCTGGAAGCCATTTGTGGTTGTACCAATGAAGAGTTGTATTCCAACCTCACTGTTGCCAGGCGTGTTGTCCAGGGTGTACTGAAGCACAAGAAGTTCAAACCTACTCCTTCGTTTGTGAGGCATACTGTTCTTGTTAAGCTTACGTAGGAAGATGACGTGGCATGCCTCCACAAACAAGTTTATCAGTGGCAAGGCCACAAGGTTGTCTTCATGAAGGTTCACAGGATTGAGCTGCTGTGGGACGTCCTCGATGATGTTCATGGCAAGGTCCGTCTTGTGTCCATCCCAAATTAGATCGAGGCATGAAATAGTTGCCCCAGCTAGTGTTTAATAGTAGTTTGGATTGTGTCTAATTATCCGAACCTTGCCTGTTATCGACCCCTCTGGGGCTAGTACTCTGTTTGAATCCGTCTATGGGAACTGCTACTACTTTTGTGTGCCCGTGAATCATGTGAGAACCATCGTAATTGTTGCCAAAATAGATGCGTCCTCACTAGTTTTTTCATGAATATGGCATGGTAAAACATAAGTTTTCACGGTTTTTCATATGAGCAGTGTGTGTTTTGATGAAATAGAGCACTCGTTCGAGAACCGTGCGCCGACGTATACATAAGTACTTGTAAACACTGTTGGTGCTACCCCACTTGTAAGCAGTTGTGCAAAACACGACACATTGGCTCGGCTTGCTTCAACACTAGGCTATCGACCAGCTAACAATCAACAATTTGTTGTCTGACATATAAGCAACTATGTATCTTGTTACAGTGGTTCATGCAGTTAATTGAGGCCACAATGTAAGAAATTCCAAACGTTCACACGCTAGTCCAGCGCTCATGTGGAACACTCACATTAAACTCGTCTTCATAAAAAACTTGAAAACCATAAGTTAGGCAATTTTATACATCTCAATGATTCATAGAACATAACAAACATATACTAGTTCACATCAAAAGACAAAGTTGTGAGAAGGTTTACAAATCAGGAAAAAACAAGCAAGGCTTCTCTGAGCAAAGGGCTTCCCGGCAGGCTTAAATTTCCTGGAGTTAACTCTGGTTTTTTCTTGTTGCCACCATTAAGGGTTAGGTTCTCTCATTCCAGAATAATCAATTATAATTGTGGTCTCAGCTGGAATGTTGAACTGAACCATGCAGTGTACTGACCAGCTGAAATGCTTGTGCATTCTACTAAACTTAAGCACCGCTATTTGCAGAAATAAGCAGACCACAATGCCTCTTGTCCACGCACCTATCCAAAAAACCGCCGTGCAGCCGTGCCAGCTAGTCCTCGATCCATGGATGAACTGGTAGAAAGTGCATTCCGGACTAGGATGCAGTTGTTTTCGCTCGTCCCTACACTGCAATCAGGAAGTAAAATGTACGAATCAGCTTCTTTTAGATTGCGTTGGTCATTCTACCTTAGTTACTACCAATGTAGGGATACCTTAAGTACGGGAGGTTAGACAACGGCAACGAGGGATAGCCATGTCATTTTGCGCAGTTGTACTAAAACTGAGGTGTCTGCTTTTGATTGCCCGGATAGAAACGATACAAAGATAGATATCCCGAAACGATGTGGAGATAGACATCCCTGTTTTCGCAAATACGAAATACGGTTATTTAAATAGTGACAGATATTACTACTTTTCCCCGTTTCCTCCTAGAACCAAGTCCTAGATTCATGCTACAGCTTTCCCACTTTCTTCCCTGTTTGAACCAACGCTTTGAGTCGACTGTATGAACTAGCTTTACTTCTAATAATAGTCGAAGTCTAGGTGGCTTTGGAACAGCGGACGGAAGTAGAAAAGGATCCACATGAAGGGAGCTCGGGCAGTAGAGCAAGGCAGGTTTCGAAGGAATATATACCTGAGGGTCGTCGGCATGTGGCAAAGACGGCGTCGGGAGGCCGCATCTTGGACACAATACCGCAGGGAGGAAGAAGGGGTCAGAGGCCCTCCCGAGCCGGCGATCTCTCGGAGAGAACGGCACGGCCGCCGATTGGGACACGCGGGCAGCCGTTGGTCTCC
This sequence comes from Triticum urartu, assembly GCF_003073215.2. Classification (NCBI taxonomy): domain Eukaryota; kingdom Viridiplantae; phylum Streptophyta; class Magnoliopsida; order Poales; family Poaceae; genus Triticum; species Triticum urartu. The sequence goes on along the minus strand of NC_053026.1, from coordinate 268,959,508 downwards.
TCCCTCGCCGCCAACGACAGCGTGAACGATGCACCTACAACCCTGCCCCGGTCGAGGTTGTCCGGCCAGATTTGTGACCAGTCGTGAGCTGAGAGAGAGTGTGGCCACCTATGTGTTGCTTAGATCTGGAGAGCACGAGAGAGTGAACGAGAGGAACATTAGTAAAGCAAGCGCTATGGTCCTGCTTTTATATATAGTGGAGTGATTTTGTTGTACCAGCTTCAAAAAAATGCGCTCCTACGTGTACTCGCGAGTGGGTGTGAGAGAACTAGTGCGTGCGTGCACCGCTTCTCTTCGTGAGAGTACAATATACTATGCCCAAAGAACGTTTGCCGCAAGAGTAATAGTATATGTGTGTGACGTGTGAGCTAAAATAAAATGTGGGCGCCGTCTTTTGTTTTTTAGAAGTTCTGAGAGTAGGGTGTGAAGAGCACATGTGTGCGTGACGTCTACCTGCAGATAGACGGTGGGTGCGACATGCGAGTCTGCGAGAGGACTCGGGAGAGTCGTGACTCGTGAGGGTGCGTGTGTGTGAGAGAGAGGGGAGCACATATCAATGCAATGCATGTGTCCATAAATCATTATCCGACAAACGTTCGCCAAAAGCCTTTTCCTGACGAACGCCGTAAGAACCGTTAGATCGGCATCCGACAGTGTCAATTTTGCCATGTCATTTAACAGACCAGCCACTCCTCCTACACACGAATCTTCCACATGAGTGTTAGAAACTGCCGTATGCTCCCTTCATTCCAAATTGCAGTGCATATAGCTTTATTGAAAATTCGAACCTCGCAAACTTTCACCGAGTTTTCGTGTACCAAATTTCACATGTAGAATACCATGTATATATCATTTCGAGAGCCTTGCCTCTAAGGTAGGCCCCACATGGTTTGCCTCTTTTTTTAATTTAACATAATGCGTCAAGTCGCAATTTGTTTGTTCATCCGTGGTAGATGATCCTCCCTCCACCAAGTGGACAACCAGTACACGTGCCAAATTACCACGTGGGCTGCCTTTTTTGTACAGAAATGAGCTCCACCGTGTACTGACGCGGGTGTGGTGGGAAAGAGACGGGAGTACGTGCGCCGTGCGTGCACCTCTTCTCTTCGTGCACGTCCCCCACCTACGTGGGTGTGTGTGAGAGAGATACAAACCTAGACATAATGCACGCGTTCATCCCCATGCCTCCGCCCAGTCCGACCACCAGTCACCACCACGCCCCACTCCTCCTCACCTTATCTCTCATCTTTCTCCCTCCATTTTTATATACAAGGGGCTACTATCAAAACTACAATTTGCAGATATACAAGGCCACTAACACTAATCGAAGCAATATTAATGGTATTTGCCTCGTGGTACTAGCAAAGGAGGACATTAATTATCCCTTGCATGCATGCAAGAGTTTGTAAAAAAATTCATCTTGATGTTCCGTGCAATGCACGGGCATCTTGCTAGTCCATGAAAACAACACATGGCAAAATTCCACGGCGAACGAGGGATTTGAATCTGTTGGGAGGGGCTGTTTGGATCTTGCCTGGGGTAGCCAAAATATTGGTGACCCTGTTGTCCACCGGTGCCTTTTCCACCGATGAACGAGGAATGGCTCGGGTGCTCATGCTGTCATGCATCCTCCAGCGCGCACGTTGGAGATGAGCTCGCACAAGCTTTGTTTTTTTGTCCCATGACGCCGCCCGAGCCGCCCGCAGACCGACCGGCGACCCGCAAATTACGCCATCCAACTGTAGCCGCACAAATTATGACAACAACTCAACCAACCGGACAAAATTCACGCAAACACGTAGACAAACTGATATTTCATATAAACAACGACAGAAATCATATAAAATACCGGATTTTCATACAAACATGACGGATTTCATTACATTGAAATGAACTACGTGGTGCTGGTTCTGGACAACACATGTATATAATACCTGGCCTAAATGGTTGCCCGCCAATCGATTTGTGTTCCTCATGTCCGGCAGCATGATCACCGGACTGCCGGGAGCCCCATAGGTATATGCTTCAGCACAAAGCACGGCTCACTTCCCCACTGCCCAACTGATATCATTGGCTGGTGCCGAAGATGATGGTGGCTGGCACCGGTTCCAGTTCATCACCGGCCACTACTTCGCCATGGCCGTCACTGACTCGAGTTCATCCTAACATTCCCCTCTTCCGTGGAGCCCATGCGGGGTCGACGAAGGTCCTCGTAACAAAAGGATCCGGCAAGACACCTGCTCTGTACACCGGCGTCGCCTCTGTGGTGGCCTTCATGGGACCCAAGCGCCGGCGGCCTCCCGTGTTCTACTTCTCCTCGATGATGGCGGCGGACATGGAGGCGGTGGCCACCGACTCGTCGCTCTCCGTGCACCTGGCTTCTGTCGCTGCTTGCATGGCGCGGCCGCCGGCATGGGAGTCTCGGCCACAGAAACGGGAGACGTGGTACGAGGCGGCGGCGTGGACGGCAGCAACGACGCCCGTGCGCCGCTCCTCGTCGAGCTGGCCTGGAGCGGCGAGTTGCTGAACTGTGCGCCGGCTAAGGGCGGCAACTGGCTCCGTCGGGCGAGGGGAGGGAGGTGGATCAGCGAGCTGCATAGCTCATATCCGCCGGGCTACTCAGCCGGCTTGGATGCGGAATAACTACTCTTCATAAGCCGTTGTAAGAGTGGACAAAATGGTGGAGGAGATAGGGGAGTGGCGGAGGTGTGCGATTCTTGGCCGGCGTTTGGCCTCGTTTAAATAGGAGATTAAATAGACGGCGGATGGGAGGAGCTCGGCCGGCGTTGCGTTTAACACCGGCCGGGTCATGAACGGACGTGTGTCCAGAGTGGGTTTCTCGGCTTCCACACGGGCGGGTTTCATGGAGGCGTTTGATTGCAGCACGAAGGCGTGTTCAGCTGGGCGTGCCGCGAGTGGCGCCCTCGAATCTGACCTAGGACACCGCGCCGTTCTTCCACTGACATGTGGGCTCTTTGGGTGCATGGCCTGCATGTCAGTGACCCTACGCAGGCAGCGCACAACAGAGGAACCTTTGGTGGGCCAGAGCGGTCAGAAGCGGGCATTTCATAAACCGATGATTGTTCATTGAGTGTGACATCATCTTTTTCATGTAGACAAGCCTACTATTTTGATAGCCCATTCGATACGTTGTGATTAAAGACCGCTGCAAACATCAATGTTATGATTATCACAGATAAGATTGATTAATACCTGTAACAATCCATGTCCTTAACAAAGGGTGCATGCACGTATAGGTTGAGCGTGTGCCTTGCGTCGTGTGCTGTGTGCATGCAGGCGTGCGAGTGTTGTGTGCGTGCAAGGGTATGTTTCAGTGTTGCATTCATGGGTGCGTACGTGCGTGTGTTCGTGAGTGCATGTGTACGTGTCAGTGTTGCACTCCAGCATGTGTGCGTGTGTACATGTCAGTGTTGCATGCCTACATGCGTGCGTGTCTTGTGTGCGTGCATGTGTACGTGCGAGGTGAGGCTACACGTCAGTCGACTGACTTTTTCATCTATGGTCATTAGATTTTCCAGCAGTTGGATACAAAATCAATGGCCTCCAGTTTATCATCAAACTCCACCCCCCTGAGCCGCCAGCCACAACCGGATGAACCGCCAGCCCCCGCCGCCCGCGGCCGGCCCGCCCTCCCCGAAACCACTCCCCACCGCCGGTCCGCTGCTGCACCGGCCATCCCTCTACCCCCCCCCCCCCCGCCGAGCCTTTTCTCCGAGGATCCCCACCCCACCGCCCAATGAACGCCCCCCAACCGCCGGTGACTGCCAACCAGAGGTCTCACGACTTTGATTACCCACCGACCACTAGTTTATTACCATTTCTGTGCTTCATATACGCGCTGATGGGTGGGCCCTATGGTAATGTGCGCTGCTGAATGTGAACCGTTTGACTGGTCAATTGATCATGTTATCAACAAATGACGGAGCTGTATGGTGAGCCAGTGACCATATGATCACCCTAAAATGTACTCCTATTTTATTAACACAGTACAGACTCAAACTACCATTTCTTTCTTTCATATACGGGCTGATAGGTGAGCCCCACGGTTACGTGCCCCGATGGTGCAACACTAGTTGCGCCGCGTGGAATGTTTGACTGGTCAATTGATTGTGTCATCAACAAAATACGGAGTTTTACGGGTGAGCCAGTGACCGTATAATCATGATATGTATTTGTTTAACACGATACAGACGCAAGGGCTCATATATACGCGCAAGCACTCATCGCTATAAGCACACACACGCGAACCCTACCCCTAGGAGCACCTTCGAGAGAGTTGTCCAGCATATATGATCTTGAGATTTTACGAAGTTACCATAGGTGCCTCGTAGTCGAGTGGAACGTCTCCTCCCATTGAACGTACATCGCCGGAAAATACTGAAATTAACACAATATAAATGCGAGCACCGGGACTTTAACCTTGGTGGGATCGAGAAACCAGTGTCCTCTAAACATCCAACCACATGTTGGTTAGCACGACAAAATGTATGTGGTGACCGTGATGAGCTTATTCTGAAGTCCAGTGACCATACCGTGCTCTCGCTTCAAATACAATGACCATAAGTGTCGTCAACAAAATACGGATCACGCATCAAATGCAAAGTCCGTCAGTGTTATCAACAAAATATGGAGACGTATCGTGAGCTAGATACCGTTGTACTATTGTATATGCTTATTTTCTTAGTGGCCGATTGCGTGTTGGTGTGGTGGGCACATCATTTCTAGTTGTGGTGGGTCAACATGAAGACTCATGGGTCGGTTCCATCCCTAGGCCCTTAGTATGTTATACAAGCTTGGGGGCTAGTTCGTCGATAGTATACACACACGCACAATGCCTGGTATTCACGTGTACTTTGTACACCCCCCTATCACTAATATACAGTACCAGGAGTAGGCTCTTTTCTTCAACTGCAAGGGTCCGATCTGAACTAGGGTAATACTTTGCCTCGTATTACCATCCAGCCAAACAGCCAGGGATATCCTACCGAATGATATGATGAAATCATATCTGCCAACTACTAAGAGAGAGGTGTGTCGGGGGGGGGCAATGTGTGCGAGAGAGGCCTAAAGATAATGTGCGTGCAGGAGACACGTAGGCACATATATGTGCGTATAGAGGGCTAGTAGAGACCGTGCATGTGTATATATGCATGTGAGAGAAAAAGTGTTTTCCAACTGAGATTAGTGAAAAGAGTGGTACATAGTAGTCAGAAAGAGAGAGAGAGAAACAAAGAGAGCATGTGCGTGAGACACCCCGACACCCTGAGAGAGATTGTGAGCATGTGTGAAAGAGAAATGCCGATGCATATAAAGTGTGTGCACTTATGCGTTAGATAGAGAGATATATAACGCGTTTGTGAGAACGGGGCGAGGCATAGTGCATCTATGTGTAAAAGGCGGTTCTACACATTAAATTAAAATATAAATGGCATTATTATTTTTGGATGAGATCATGAATTTTGCAAATTGCGTATGGACGAAAATCGGTCTATCAGACACCCATACTCTATTGAATTCTAGCATGTGCATGTGTTTATTTCATATTATCGATCCATAGAGTGAGAGCGGTTTGAAATACAGGCAATGGATGCTTTTGCAATTCATATATAAACATTAATTAGTGCACTCCATGTTGTTAGTGTGAAGCACTTTATACATTTGTCACTTGCATGGATACATTCCAAATTTCTAGCTACGGAATAGAATACATGTCAAATTCAACATACAGGGGGTTTCGAAGATTCGAATTCATAGGAAGTGCATTCATCTATTTGAACCCGAGATAATGGCATTTGTAAATCAGATGTAAAAGGTGGCTTCAATCTTTGTTGTGAGTTTGAACATGCTATATATATTCATACGCATATCTAACTTTTTTGCAACCAAGGAGATTATATCTGGAACCATGCATGAACTAAGGTAAGTTGCATATTTTTTAATATATACTCATGTACAATGTATATTCAAATGTACCCCCTCCATTCCAAAGTAATCGTAGCTTTAGGATATTCAAGAGTAAAGATTTGTGAAGTTTGACAAATCCTGAAAGTTCAATTCAAGAGAACCAAAAACATTAATGCTTCTGCTCCCAAATATTGAAAGAAGTGCCAAATAGGCCTCTGGTCACCCGAAACCGTGTGAGACTAATGTTTTGGTGGTAGGAAATTACTATCCTGACTCTGGCCCGTGTAGCCTATCGGCCCGATGTCCAAAGGTCTAAACCGGGGTAGGTCCTGACTCTGAGTTTGTCAAGAAGTTTTTGTTCATCTCGGTTGTTCAATACTTATGCTTTATAGTTTGTGTTCACCATTTCTTCAATCTTGGCAGGTTTTTTTGATACTTTTCAAGACAATTGACAAAATAGCGCACTATAGTGTGTAAGTGCTGAATAGATATCATGGGAGCATTGACATCCTTGATTCACTTCTTTACTCTGATAAGGGACTTTCGTGAATAAGTTTCCATGAAGACTGCCAAAATATTGTGAGTGTTTCTAGCCTGAACCTTCCGTCATATTCTCTTTTTGACATGAAGTTTATTCTACCTTGTGTTGACAAAATATTTTTTTGTCTCTGTTTGGTAATACTGCTTGAAATTTGTGTGCTTGAAGTCACTATCATTTGACAGTTGAACATGCACCCTTTGATGTATCATTTCACCTTACATGGTTTAAAAGAGATGAAGGATATTCTTTTGGTATTGATCTGTAATCGAGTTGTTATGTTCACGTGCGCACACAATGATAAAATAGCATGCTTGTTTTATATCTGTTTGCCCATGATATGAATGATGTCATACAATGTTCATCCTACTTTAAACCATGTCTCTTTATCCTTAGATGTCAACGAATGTGAGGAAATAGACAATACAGTAGGCATGCTACATGGACATATGTTCCGAAAGTGATTTTATTATGTAGTTGGCACTACAATACATGCTAATGTATTACAGTAGTTCACCAAAATAAGTTATGTATAAATGTTTAACCTACCTTGTTTGTTTTTGTCTCATTAGTAACTTATCTGGTACACTAATCTACAAGTTCAAACATTTAGGAAGCTATGGAACAAATGATTGAACAACCACAACCACCTGAAGGTGAGGAGGCTACTACAGGCACAATGTCACCTCTTGCTGCAGTGCGTCAGTATCTCTCCACTAACAGTGTAAAAAGCACCTTCCTGTGTAATTCTGGGTTGGTTGTCAAGGTAACCTCGTCCAAATCGCCTATTGAACAAAATATTACTGCTAGATACAGTGATATATCTGTGCTCCAGACACCAGTCCAATCCCTAATGGACGTTGTTTCGGAAACAAGAATAGTGGTTGAGAAATGTCGTCAAGATATGAATGGTTTTGAAACTAGACTATCAGACATTTGCTTCGTTGTTCAAGAGCAATGGCGGAAAAAGGCGGAGATCGTGTTGCTCCATCAGATTCTACAGCCTGAAACATTAGCACTCAGGTCAAATGATCTGTGCTTCCATACATCTAATGGTGCTTTTATCTCGAAGGACTGTAAACTTTATGCCAACAGGCCTTTTGTTGTATGGTTGGAATTTATTTTTTTGTGATAGAACATTTATGATGCTGCCTCAGGCTGCAGTAATTATGATGCTATTTTTGTATAGTGTAGGTTTATCTTAGTAATGTATTCGGCCGAAAGCTTCATAGGAGCCCAACATGCCAACATTCGTCGGGCCCATTCCAATTGGGCTAAAAACGATTACGGGCCGAATTGGCATGTAGCCCACTAAAAATATCTGGGCCTAAATCAGCGTAAGCTTTCATATTTTTCTGGTAGGCATGTGCCCATAGTGGGCCTTTAACAGGCCTAAACATAATTTGGGCCCTTAGTAAAAATAGGCCGTTTACATGTGTAAATATCTCGAGCCCATAAAAAACATGGGCCTTTAATTGACCGAAAGTGAGATTGGTCCCTGATTGTGCCAAATAACCCACTGGACTTAGCAGGCCGAAATGGTGGCCCATTTATGATGCGGATCTTTGACAGGCCGAAATTCGGACGGGCCGTAAAAGCGCCGACCTAATACACGGGCCTTTAACAGGCCAGAACTTCGGTCGGGCTAGATTATCGTCATTTTTATATGGGCCGTTAATGGGCCCAATATGACGTTGGGCCACATATGGCCCATGGTTTACGTCCAGCGTTAACAGGACGAAAATGACAACAGGCCGAAAGTGGCCCAAAACTATAGTGGGCCTCTAACAGGTCGAATGTCAGACATCGCTGAATATGACCCAAATCCTTCACGGTCGTTTATGGGCCGAAAGTTTTGATGGTCTGTAAATGGGCCCAAATGAAGCCGTACCTTTAACAGGCCGGAAATAGACTGGGCCGTAATTCGGCCCAATTACTTAGCGGACTGTTAACGGGCCAGAAGTGACCATGGGCCGTGTTGATGACATGTTTAGGATAGGCCGTTGACGGGCCGATTTGACAGAAAATGTTGGGCCTTTAGCTGGGCCGGCCCATTATGGTCTGTAGAATCTTGTGGGCCTTTAGCTGGGCCGGCCCATTGTGGTCCACAAAATCTTGTGGGCCTTTAGCTGGGCCGGCCCATTATGGTCTACAAAATCGAGTGGGCCTTTAGCTGGGCCGGCCCATTATGGTCCGCTAAATTTTGTGGGCCTTTAGCTGGGCCGGCCCATTATGGTCCGCTAAATTTTGTGGGCCTTTAGCTGGGCCGGTCCATTATGGTTCACTAAATCTTATGGGCCTTCGGTTGGGACGGCCCATTTAAACTTTGTGGGCCACTTTTGGGCCGGTCCACGTGTCAACATATCATAGGCCCATCTCGATCGTTGGATGAGTGACACCTGTGCCAACGCGGAGCTGACGCGTGAATCCGTCAGGCAATGAGAATTTTACACGTGGAAAATCGGCATTGTTCGTGGCTGTTAAGGGGTTATCGATCCAAAATCCGACCCGATAGCTTAACGGCATTCCGTTACAGTGGATGCCACGTGTCGGTCACTCCTAACGAAAGAACTTCTGTGACGCGCGATTTATCGTCATGGAAGTGGACACTTCCGTGATTATAATTTTGGCAATGTCATGGAACACTTCTACGACAGCACAGGTATGACTATCTTGGTTCTGTCATAAATTTGTCATGGATGTACATGCATGATAGAAAACGTGACCTACTGTGACAAACACGTATCATCACGGAAGTGTATTTTTTGTAGTTTCTTTCCCCATCCCCATCCCTTTTGTTGTTGGTTTTAGTCCATGATATCCCCGTGTACTGTTTGTGTGGTGCAATTTGAACTTCTGGTTTCTGCTTTGTTGTGTGGTTTGTAAATAAAGTGAAGTGAACCTGTCTTTACGTGGGGGAAGGTTTGTAACACATGGGTTGTGATGTTTATAATCCTGTGGTTTTATCATTATGGTGTAGTAGCTGAGATGTTCTTGTGTTTGTTTGTTGCACCTGTCGTGATCTATGTGTTTATATGTTGCTCTTAATTTCTATTCTTTCGCTGAGCAGATAGTGAACCTGCTGTCATCCGAAAGAAGGTTGGTGACTTTTATTTTAGTGTAACTAGGCTTAAGAATGATCGTTCTAAGAGGTGAGTGCAGCTGGTTAGAATTTATACCCATCTACCTTATGAACTACCTGTGGTTTTATACCTGAACTTCTTTACTCTGTCTTGTGGAACTTCTTTTACTTCTCTGGTGCTGAACATCTACATTTTTGTACTATCTGTTGTGATGTAGCTGAACATCTATGCTTTTATATGTGATGAACTTCTTGAGTTCCTGATGCTGAACTTCTTTTACTTTCGATTGCTTGTTTTTTATCAAAGATTATGTTCCAAAAAAATGAGTGTGAAGCTACTGTTCAAGATATCGCAATATCTTTTTCTCCTCACGGAATGCTTCGATCTAATGTAGCTGAGGTTGCACTGTATTGTCTACGTGCCAAATACCAGGTATCAGATAAACTCATCCTGCCGTATTGGGTTTGTGTAAGTCAACCCTATAATAATTTCTTTTGTGTTTTGTTCTTTACCTTATTAGTTAAAGCTTCTTGGTCTCATTGTATTTCGTATGTTGTTGTTGTCTGCATTATTTTAGGACAAGATTTTCATAGGTCAGTTTGATTCCCGTGTGAGGAAGTACTTCTTGGCGACTAGTCCAGATAGCATGGATGCGCATGATTCTGTAAGCAATAACTTGTTCTTTGTCTCTGTATTAGTTTCCACTGTGATCCACTCTATTTATATTTGTTTTACTTTTTCTTGTACCATTGATATTAATTTTTAGTTTTTAATGATTTGTGTGTTTATCTTGCTTCAGGTTGTTTTCCCCACTTTTGACCTACCTGAAATGCCTGCTCACTTGGATGGTGTTGGTCATTGGGTTTCGATATTTCTTGACTTGAAGAATTCAAGGTTCCAGCTTCTTGAATCCTACTATGGACCCAATGATCACTGTGTGGTACGCTTGTTTCGGCGGATGACCGATAACATCAAGAAGCTTTGGAACAATGCAAAAAATGACAAGGAGACACCCTTCAGCCCTCTTTCTATTGACCATTTCCCTTTGGATTGGATTTATGTCCCCCAGCAGACTAACAAATATGAGTTTCACTTTTCTCTCTATCACTTCTGTTTAATTGTAATTGTACGTAAGCTGCAACGTATTTTATTCTTTGGCTTTCTTTTTGTTTTAACACTGTTCTTTTTTTGTTTCATGACAGTATCAACTGCGGATTCTTCATCCTTACGAATGTTAATTCATTTCATGAAGGGGTTCTTACAAACTATTCCCATGATGATATCATGGATATCAAGAAGACATGGTTGTACTCAATTGCATCTTCTAACTTGTTTGACACAGACTTCCATGGTCTGCTCAGCTACTATACATGTAACTCTTGAAACTTGGATTGCTTGCTTGGACTGCATCTTTTATTCTACATGAACTTCATTTTATCTATTTATTTTGCTTGTGTATTTTGTTTCACTATTTTTTCCGTTCAATGCTTACTTCGACAACATCATTTTTTCTACTTGAACTTCAGAGAAGATACCTTTTATGCTTTTGTTAGCTATAGTCGAATGTTTTCCATTTCATCCGTTTATCTTGAATTGTGCCTTGGGTTGTGCTTGAACTTGATTAGTTTTTAGATGCAACACATTTTTTAGGTCAACTTCAGTAGTAACCATGTCATCTATATTTGTTGGGTTGTACATTGTGTTGTACCTGAATTTCAGTTATATTTAATGGTCTTTTTTTCTTTTCTTGACAGTGGAGCAATTGGACTTGACCGATTACCACTACCCATTCCTTGGGGCATAGGAATACCTGCCTAGGGAGGAATCGATGAGTACAACTCCCAAAGAAGATGATAGCTCTCGAACCCTTATTCCTTCCAAGTTGGGGAAGCATGCTATCGATATTTGTGCTGCTCCAAATACCCCTTGCTCTAGGAAGGTTGGTGCAGTCGAAGCAGAGGTGATTTCGTCAGATGATGTTTTTGGGAAGCTTGCTTACCCGAAGAAGGGTAAATCTGCTATTGGTACTGTTGTTGGGAGAGGTGGGAAGATTGTTGTAATCACCAGGAGGAAACCGGCAGTTGAGTCTGGCAACATAACTTCCTCGAAGAGAGCAGCAAGATTGCCTATCAAGCGGTGTTCTACTATCGTTCCCCTAAATAAATGTAGTGACCCTCATCTATCCGAGGCCCGGAGGTTGAAACAGTATGTGCTTAGTGAAGATGGTTTGAAGAAGTATTCCGAGTGAGTATTTCTTCTTATTTTTGTCGGTACCAGACATGCTACTTTTCGGTGAGCTTCTGATGTTATAGTATCTGAACTTCTTTTCGTTCTCCTTGTCTTGGAGTTGCGCTTCTAATATTTTCCCATACTTTAAATCTGCAGCACAAGCTACTGCATGTTTACCATCCGTGGGAATGTGATTGACCTCACAGGACGTGTCCTTTATCCTCTTTTCGGTGAAGGGCAGCAGATGGAAGGAGAGTAATGGATATCTCATAAACTTGTGGAAGGATAAGCCGGAGACCTCTAAGATCTTCTCTTGTGCTGACAGGGTTGTACTGAGTCCCAACTTCATACAGGTTTTTCTTCTTGTAACCATATCTCCCTTTTTTGCTCTAGTTTTGGTGTAGTGACATTGGGAGGTGTTTGAATTCTGTTTTGTGAATGCAGTACTGCCTAGAGTATGATTTTTTCGCTGCACCAGTTCCAAAATTTGATGCAAAAAATCGACAAAACTCCTACCAATGTTTGTTCTCAAGGAAGTAGACCTTCTTAACGCAAAGCTGGTTAGGTTTTCATAACTCTTGCTTTTTTAATTTTATGTACATCCTTTTGCTGAGTTTGTCAAGAAGTTTTTGTTCATCTCGGTTGTTCAATACTTATGCTTTATAGTTTGTGTTCACCATTTCTTCAATCTTGGCAGGTTTTTTTCATACTTTTCAAGACAATTGACAAAATAGCGCACTATAGTGTGTATGTGCTGAATAGATATCATGGGAGCATTGACATCCTTGATTCACTTCTTTACTCTGATAAGGGACTTTCGTGAATAAGTTTCCATGAAGACTGCCAAAATATTGTGAGTGTTTCTAGCCTGAACCTTCCGTCATATTCTCTTTTTGACATGAAGTTTATTCTACCTTGTGTTGACAAAATATTTTTTGTCTCTGTTTGGTAATACTGCTTGAAATTTGTGTGCTTGAAGTCACTATCATTTGACAGTTGAACATCTTGCATCGTTTCACTAGATTTTATGCAATTGTCGCTTTATGTATGTGAACTTAACTATTTTGTTTAAGATGTTTTTTATTTTCATCTTATTTGTCATTTCTGGCAGATCAAGAGATTTGTTATGTTGCTGGAGGAGATGTACGACAGGGCTGGGTACAAAGCGAGCAAGTAGCCAAACTGTGTGACTATTGCAAAGAGGCCAACTTTTATTGATGTTCCAAAGCAAGTGAATAGTGATTGTGGTTTCCTCTCCAAGAAGTTCTGCTCTACATATGAGGTGATGAGCTTGTTGAAGCTTTTGGTGATGTTGAAGTATGTTTTGTCCTTGTTCTTGCCTCATCATCCTTTCATTTTTCTTGTGTCGTGCAACCTTTTTGCACACACTACATTGCATGTGTCCAAGTGGCAGTCCATTCTCAGCCAGCACGATGACTCTATCTGCAGATGGTGCCCTTATTTGAGCCATCTGGTCTCTTTTCTTTGCTGCAGAAAGTTTCTTCCTACCCTTTGTTTCAGAGTACAGCGACAGTTTCATCACCTCTTGCTGCCGCTGCTACATTAATTGGTCAACATCCTGCTTGCATTGGTTGGTTTGAGCAGCGGTCTGGAGCATTTCAGCTTCATAATAATGAAGGTCATCTTTGATTTCAGCATCCTCTTCAGCCATCCTTTCGTCAGCATCCTCTTGATTTGCTGAATGTATTGCATCAAGTTCTTCCACAAGCCTCTTGAGAACATAGAAGGCTCTATCATATTGCTGGTCACATCTTATTGCTTTCTTGTTAACCATAAAATTTAGTTGCACCAAGATGTCTTGCTTGGATAGTCTTGAGCAGCCATCCAATGCAGTTGTGTTGTAGTCCCTTGTATCAAATGTTGGTTGTAATTTTGCATTCTTTGTGTATCGTTTGAGGATATACTTGCCTGGAAATTTGTCAGGCTTCAGGTAGCCTAGTATGTTCATGATGTCAAGGCAGAATAGACCTACATTTTGTGATGAATGCAGAATACATAATCTGTGAGCCTGCAATGAGTTTCATATATTTGATATGATACTACAAGTTTAGCTATTTAATTGTTTTCCGGCTCACCTATGTGTGTCCAAAGCTTGCATTCGCACTCATATATTTCATTCTCTGGGTCAGCTACAACCTGGAATTCATGCTTTGACCAGGAAACTCTTTCTTCATCATCATGGCCAACCTTGTTGTGGTAGTACACAAGGTACTTAGTGGGCTCTGCTGTAGGCTTTGCACGAAATAGCTGTACACGGCTCTTGTGTACTTGATAGACATGTCTTCCTCGTAGCCGTAAGTTGTTTTTGTCACAGGATTGCTCTGCACATGTCACAAAATAAGATAGTAGACGAAGCAGAGTCATGGGTTTCATTTTTTAATTACAAAGTGCACATGTTGAGGGAAGTCAAAATATGATGGGGTTGTTTTTTTTCTTAATACCATGTTGGTCATTGTTTGCTCGTTCTCCTTCTCCATCCGAGTTTGTATGCAAGCATTTACCCGCCTAGCAAACTTGTGTAGGTTCTGGTTCCCCTTGACAAACCCTCTCTTGAGCACGTGATTCATGCTCTCGCTTCGTTGTGTAGAAGTCATTGTAGCATAGAAAATGTTCTTGTAATATGTTGATATCCACATTTTCCTATCACTCCACATCTGCATCATCATTTGGTCGTTCTGTAGGTTGTACTTGTGCACTAGTGCAGCCCAGGCAGCTTCAAACTCTGTTGGCATTAGTGGCCAGTCTAAGATAGCTGTGAAATACTCTTTGAATGTTTTATACTTTTTGTACAACAATGCGAGTCATTCCTTTAAATTCTTCACGATGTGCCAATAGCATAGCTTCTCGACGGTGTTTGGGAATGATTGTGGTATAGCTTTCGCTATCGACGGGCACTGGTCTGCATGAATTAAAAAAATGAAACTTGCTTCTTCCACTGTTGTTGAACTTATGTTGTACAAGTACTTGAACTTCACAGGTAGTAGTAGGATTGTCTAATAATGTCACATATATTTTCCTGACAGCAGTGTTGTTGAACTTATGTGATACAACTACTTGAACTTCACAGGTAGTAGTAGGACTATCTAATAATGTAACACAATTTTTTCTTATAGCAGCATTGTTGAACTTCTGTGGTACCAGTGCTTGAACTTCACATACATAACTATATTTTTGTGAACATGTTACATATATTTTTCTTACAACAGTGTCCTTGAACTTCTATGATTCCTGTATTTCAACTTCACATCCAGAACTATTTTTTCTAAACATGTGACATATAATTTTGCTTCTTGTACTGATTCTGTTGGACTTATGTGCTAACAGTGGTTGAACTGCTTGGTTTACATTATTTTCAGATAAAACCAGTGTACTCAGTATAGACACAGAGACTGAAAAGGTGATGAAACTTGTAGAGTTTTTTTGAATTTACCTGTTAGAATGCAAGTTGGGTGTTTGTTGTTCAAGCACCGTACAAATGTATCAAACAGCCACTTGAGTGAATTTGCATCTTTGTCTCTGATCAGGGCAACAACAAATATCATTGACTGCAAATGCTGGTTTGTTCCAACAAACACTCCCACAGGCATATGAAATTTGTTGGTCTTGTAAGTTGTGTCGAATGTTACGCAATCGCCAAAGTCTTGATACGCTCCTCGACAGCTTGCATTGGACCAGAATTTTTTTAACTGATTTGTCAGTGTCTACTTGTATATCATAGATTAACTCATCATTGATTGCCTTCATGTCTTTAAAGAAAGATACAACTTTCAATACAACATCCAAATCATCTTTCCTTGCATTCATGGCTTTCCTGCAAATTATATGCAAACATGCATTTGTTATTTTTTGCTAGTAAAGGGTGGTGACTTAGGATGCTATGTACATTGCAGTTTGTGCATTTTTGAATACTTACTGGTTTAGTAGGTCTCGTCCAGTAATGCTTAGCAAGTAGCTTCCATCTTCATTTTCGGATAGCATGGACATGATTGTTGTATGCTTGACATCATGGTACTGCAGGAGCTTTACGTACTCCAAAATAGTGGGGTCATAATTCTTGTGTGAGTGCAAGAATACTAGCATGTCATCAGTTTGCATGAGGTGGTGATTATGATTGTACTCAATGTCCACTACCACACATGTGTTATCCTCCTACACCTTCACCCTCATTCTTGCATTGCAGCATGTCCTCTGTGATGTTTTGTTTCGCTTCCTGTCAGCCTCTGAAACAGAAGTTATGTGTTTCCCTTGGAATGCGCAAACAAAATACATGTGATTGTCATTCCCTCCCGTCTTCTTGATTCCAAAACCAGCGTGTCTAGCGTATCTATTGTAAAATTCCCTTTATTTCTCTACATTCTGGAATCGCATCTTTAGTCTTGGTATTATATAATCCAGGAGATCCGGCATCTGCAGAATAAGGAAAAATAATCCAAATGGCACGTTAAAATGCAGTTTATAAACTTATTATACTGGAGGTAGCAGAAAAATTGTAGATCATACAAGATGCATATATAAATACCTAAATTTTGTTCATATCTGGAACCGTGTCCTCCATCGGTGTACTTGGAAGTATGCTGGTGGATACAAAGAATCCGTGGGTTTCCAGCGTCACCCAATTAGGTGGAGGCACAAAGTGGTGCGGATAGGGCTGTGACCCAGCATCTTGGAAGTCTGCATGTGTTTCGGGTGTCATACAATTTTTGTGTGGAGCAGGTTGGTAATGCTATTGGTGCGTTTGAGGCTTGACCCATTGAGGTGGCGGTGGAATGCGTACAGGCTTAGGATTGTGCACTTGCTGCTAGGAACTTCTAAGCTTCTTTCTGCGTCTCTCATCTTGTTAGCATAATAAAAATAATGTGTTAGCACACAAGTTACATCTGCCTATACCTGTGTAGCTGAACTGAGCATTGTTCACAGCCTGAACTTCTCATATAAAAGAGTTGTTCATTATGATAGGTATCACACTCTAAACTAAGCTGAGCATCTGCCCATACTTATGTACCTGAACATAGCACTCTTCACAGAACTTATCTCACATTCTTTATTCTACACTATTTGATTTTTTTATACCTGAACTGAGCACTCTTCACATAATGAACTTCTTGTTTGCCAAGGGGAAATATTGTCTACAGTTAAAAAACCTAACCTTCATGAGTTTGAATGGTTCAACAACTAGTGCATACCAACCTGACCTTCATGTGATCACATGTATTTTTTATTTTTTGCACACAACTAGATACATACCAACCAGAACTCTAGCACAATTACTAGTTGAACTTCACATGGTTTTTTATGTATGAATGCATGCAGATTTTTTAATGTTTGCAGCCTAGAGTGAGGCTCACACACTTTCGGTGTCAAAACCGGTGGATCTCGAGTAGGGGGTCCCGAATTGTGCAACTAGGGTCGATGCTAACAGGAGACAAGGGACACGGTGTTTACCCAGGTTCGGGCCCTCTAGATGGCGGTAATACCCTACGTCCTGCTTGGTTGATATTGATGAATATGAGGATTACAAGAGTTCATCTACCACAAGATCGTTGTGGCTAAACCCTAGAAGCCTAGCCTGTATGATTATGATCTTTTTTCTATGGACTAAACCCTCCGGTTTATATATACATCGGAGGGGACTAGGGTTATACAGAGTCGGTTTACAAAGGAAGGAATCTACATATCCGAACGGCAAGCTTGCCATACACACAAAGGAGAGTCCCATCCGGACACGGGAGGAATTCTTCTGTCTTGTATCTACATAGCCCATCAGTCCGGCCCACGTTACATAGCCCGGATGCCCGAGGACCCCTTAATCCAGGACTCCCTCAATAGCCCCTGAACAAGGCTTCAATTAAGATGTGTCCACGCGCAGATTGTCTTCGGCATTGCAAGGCGGGTTCCTCCTCCGAATATTCCAAAACAACTTTAGAACACAGCAAACGTGTCCGGTTCTGCAAAACGAGTATCACACACACACACACACACACACGCAGAGAGTATAGTATTTTACGAATCCAGTCCACTGATAACTTTTGTAGCGTGACATCACGTCACTGCCCAGTCATTATTTCGAACCATTTTTAGCCTCCGCTCCATGTTTCAAGTTGCGGTTTTATTGGCACGTCTTGTCAAAGCAGAGATCGTGTCCCCTTATTGCGGGATTCTCATCAATACGGGCGTGGGTAGTCCAACCATGCCGCCTCCATGACCCTTGGGGAATAGGCGAGTTTTAAGGCGAGTGGGGAGGCGCTTGATATTCACTGCCTCTATAAAGGGTTAAGGATTCACCTCTTTCACCCACGCCTTCCTTCTCTCTGCCCGTCCATTCTCGAGCTCCAGCGCCCAAGCTTCCATCCTTTCCACCTAAAAAAATCATTCCAGCCATGTCTGGATCTGGAGCAGAAGGCAAGTGGATGGTTTCCTCCGTCAAGGAGAAGGACATCACCAAGCTCTGAGAGGCCGGCTACTTGGCCAAGGAAATCGCCCACCGGCTTCCAGCAACAGGGCAGCTCATCACCACCCCGGAGCCCCATGAGAGGGTGGTATTCATCCCCCACTTCGTTCGCAGATTGGGATTGCCTCTCCACCCATTCGTCCGCGGAGTCATGTTCTACTACGGGCTGGATTTCCACGATATGGCCCCCAGTTCCTTCCTCAACATCTCAACGGATAGGGCTGTGACCCAGCATCTTGGAAGTCTGCATGTGTTTCTGGTGTCATACAATTTTTGTGTGGAGCAGGTTGGTAATGCTATTGGTGCGTTTGAGGTTTGACCCATTGAGGTGGCGGTGGAACGCGTAAAGGCTTAGGATTGCGCACTTGCTGCTAGGAATTTCTAAGCTTCTTTCTGCGTCTCTCATCTTGTTAGCATGATAAAAATAATGTGTTAGCACATAAGTTACATCTGCCTATACCCGTGTAGCCGAACTGAGCATTGTTCACAGCCTGAACTTCTCATATAAAAGTGTTATTCATTATGATAGGTATCACACTCTAAACTAAGCTGAGCATCTGCCCATACTTATGTACCTGAACATAGCACTCTTCATAGAACTTATCTCACATTCTTTATTCTACACTATTTGATTTTTTTATACCTGAACTGAGCACTCTTCACATATTGAACTTCTTGTTTGCCAAGGGGAAATACTGTCTACAGTTAAAAAACCTAACCTTCATGAGTTTGAATGGTTCAACCACTAGTGCATACCAACCTGACCTTCATGTGATCACATGTATTTTTATTTTTTGCACACAACTAGATACATACCAACCAGAACTCTAGCACAATTACTAGTTGAACTTCACATGGTTTTTTATGTATGAATGCATGCAGATTTTTTAATGTTTGCAGCCTGGAGTGAGGCTCACACACTTTCGGTGTCAAAACTGGCAGATCTCGAGTAGGGGGTCCCGAACTGTGCAACTAGGGTCGATGGTAACAGGAGACAAGGGACACGGTGTTTACCCAGCTTCGGGCCCTCTGGATGGAGGTAATACCCTACGTCCTGCTTGATTGATATTGATGAATATGAGGATTACAAGAGTTCATCTACCACAAGATCGTTGTGGCTAAACCCTAGAAGCCTAGCCTGTATGATTATGATCTTTTTTCTATGGACTAAACCCTCCGGTTTATATAGACATCAGAGGGGACTAGGGTTATACAGAGTCGGTTTACAAAGGAAGGAATCTACATATCTGAACAGCAAGCTTGCCATACACACAAAGGAGAGTCCCATCTGGACACGGGAGGAATTCTTCTGTCTTGTATCTTCATAGCCCATCAGTCCGGTCCATGTTACATAGCCCAGATGCCCGAGGACCCCATAATCCAGGACTCCCTCAGTAGCCCCTGAACCAGGCTTCAATGAAGATGTGTCCGCGCGCAGATTGTCTTCAGAATTGCAAGGCGGGTTCCTCCTCCGAATACTCCAAAACAACTTTAGAACACAGAAAACGTGTCCGGTTCTACAAAACGAGTATCACACACACACATGCAGAGAGTATAGTATTTTACAAATCCAATCCACTGATAACTTTTGTAGCGTGACATCACGTCACTGCCCAGTCATTATTTCAAACCGTTTTTAGCCTCCCGCTCCATGTTTCAAGATGCGATTTGATTGTCATGTCTTGTCAAAGTAGAGATCGTGTCCCCTTATTGCGGGATTCTCATCAATACGGGCGTGGGTAATCCAACCACGTCGCCTCCACGACCCTTGGGGAATAGGCGAGTTTTAAGGCGAGTGGGGAGGCGCTTGATATTCACTGCCTCTATAAAGGGTTCAGGATTCACCTCTTTCACCCACGCCTTCCTTCTCTCCGCCCATCCATTCTCGAGCTCCAGCGCCCAAGCTTCCATCCTTTCCACCTCAAAATAGCATTCCAGCCATGTCCAGATCTGGAGCACAAGGCAAGTGGATGGTTTCCTCCGTTAAGGAGAAGGACATCACCAAGCTCCGAGAGGCCGGGTACTTGGCCAAGGAAATCGCCCACCGGCTTCCAGCAACGGGGCAGCTCATCACCACCCTGGAGCCCCATGAGAGGGTGGTATTCATCCCCCACTTCGTCCGCAGATTAGGATTGCCTCTCCACCCATTCGTCCGCGAAGTCATGTTCTACTACGGGCTGGATTTCCATGATATGGCCCCCAGTTCCTTCCTCAACATCTCAACGGATAGGGCTGTGACCCAGCATCTTGGAAGTCTGCATGTGTTTCAGGTGTCATACAAATTTTGTGTGGAGCAGGTTGGTAATGCTATTGGTGCATTTGAGGTTTGACCCATTAAGGTGTCGGTGGAACGCGTACAGGCTTAGGATTGTGCACTTGCTGCTAGGAACTTCTAAGCTTCTTTCTGCGCCTCTCATCTTGTTAGCATAATAAAAATAATGTGTTAGCACACAAGTTACATCCGCCTATACCCGTGTACCTGAACTAAGCATTGTTCACAGCCTGAACTTCTCATATACAAGTGTTGTTCATTATGATAGGTATCACACTCTAAACTAAGCTGAGCATCTGCCCATACTTATGTACCTGAACATAGCACTCTTCACAGAACTTATCTCACATTCTTTATTCTACACTATTTGATTTTTTTATACCTGAACTGAGCACTCTTCACATATTGAACTTCTTGTTTGCCAAGGGGAAATACTGTCTATAGTTAAACAACCTAACCTGCATGAGTTTGAATGGTTCAACCACTAGTGCATACCAACCTGACCTTCATGTGATCACATGTATTTTTTATTTTTTGCACACAACTAGATACATACCAACCAGAACTCTAGCACAATTACTAGTTGAACTTCACATGGTTTTTTATGTATGAATGCATGCAGATTTTTTAATGTTTGCAACCTGGAGTGAGGCTCACACACTTTCAGTGTCAAAACCGGTGGATCTCGAGTAGGGGGTCCCAAACTGTGCAACTAGGGTCGATGGTAACAGGAGAGAAGGGACACGGTGTTTACCCAGGTTCAGGCCCTCTGGATGGAGGTAATACCCTACGTCCTGCTTGATTGATATTGATGAATATGAGGATTACAAGAGTTCATCTACCACAAGATCGTTGTGGCTAAACCTTAGAAGCCTAGCCTGTATGATTATGATCTTTTTTCTATGGACTAAACCCTCCGGTTTATATAGACATCGGAGGGGACTAGGGTTATACAGAGTCGGTTTACAAAGGAAGGAATCTACATATCCGAATGGGAAGCTTGCCATACACACAAAGGAGAGTTCCATCCGGACACGGGAGGAATTCTTCTGTCTTGTATCTTCATAGCCCATCAGTCCGGCCCATGTTACATAGCCCGGATGCCCAAGGACCCCTTAATCCAGGACTCCCTCATTAGCCCCTGAACCAGGCTTCAAAGAAGATGTGTCCGCGCGCAGATTGTCTTCGGCATTGCAAGGCGGGTTCCTCCTCCGAATACTCCAAAACAACTTTAGAACGCAGAAAACGTGTCCGGTTCTGCAAAACGAGTATCACACACACACACACAGAGGGTATAATATTTTACGAATCCAATCCACTGATAACTTTTGTAGCATGACATCACGTCACTGCCCAGTCATTATTTCGAACCATTTTTAGCCTCCCGCTCCATGTTTCAAGATGCGGTTTTATTGGCACGTCTTGTCAAAGCAGAGATCGTGTCCCCTTATTGAAGGATTCTCATCAATACGGGCGTGGGTAATCCAACCACGCCACCTCCACGACCCTTGGAGAATAGGAGAGTTTTAAGGCGAGTGGGGAGACGCTTGATATTCACTGCCTCTATAAAGGGTTAAGGATTCACCTCTTTCACCCATGCCTTCCTTCTCTCCGCCCATCCATTCTCGAGCTCCAGCGCCCAAGCTTCCATCCTTTCCACCTCAAAAAAGCATTCCAGCCATGTCCGGATCTGGAGCACAAGGCAAGTGGATGGTTTGCTCCGTCAAGGAGAAGGACATCACCAAGCTCCGAGAGGCCGGGTACTTGGCCAAGGAAATCGCCCACCGGCTTCCAGCAACGGGGCAGCTCATCACCAACCCGGAGCCCAATGAGAGGGTGGTATTCATCCCCCACTTCGTCCGCAGATTGGGATTGCCTCTCCACCCATTCGTCCGCGGAGTCATGTTCTACTACGGGCTGGATTTCCACGATATGGCCCCCAGTTCCTTCCTCAACATCTCGACATTCATTGTCGTGTGCGAGACCTTCCTCCGCATCCCATGCCACTTCTGATTGTGGTGAAGCCGAAGGTGATGGGCGGTCAACACGCAGAGTGCGGAGGCGCCATGGTGAGCAAGCTGCCAAATGTCACATGGCCCAAAGGTACCTTCGTGCAGACCGTCAAAGGGTGGCAACAGCAATGATTCTATGTCACAGATCCTCGCGACGCCACCTGGGCCGCGGCTCCTGAATTCCATTCCGGCTCCCTGATGCGGCTCACCTCCTGGATAGAGAAGGGCTGGACTGGTCTTCGTCGGACGAGCTGACATCGATTCAGACACGCATCAGGAGCATGGTGGACAAGAACGTCAAGCTTGTCAATGTGATCCAGGTGATGCTTGCTCGCCGGATCCTTCCATGCCAAAGCCGGAATTTCCGTTTGTGCGAGTTCGATCCGGCCAAGCACCAGACCTTGCAACAGTTCTTCGGCACTACGCATGAAGACATCTGGAGGGTGCTCTTTAAGGCCAACGAGACGTGGCCGGCGACGACCGAGGACTGCGGGCACGACCTAGCCCATCCCACCAGTGCGGTAAGTTTTTCAGGGTGTATCCTTTACTTGCATACTCAAGGAAGACGTCTATGCTTCCGCATTCATTTTTTCTGGGTTGGACAAAGAAGGCGGAGCGGATCCAGTGTCCGGTTCCACTGCCCGAAAACCCAGCAATCCCTCTTCTGACGAAGATGCTGGTTCCGGCGCCCTACCAAGCGCCGGAGAAGAAGGCCAAGAAGAAGGCCATGGAGACCAGTAGTGGTCTCCGCCGTAAGGGCACTTCGGACGTGACGTCCGAAGACGCCGAGACCCATTCCTCCCTCACCTTGGACGACAAGGAGGAGGAGGAGACCAATTCTCCCTTGGAGGGGGGAATGAAGAAAAGGCGGCCTCCACACATCTGGAGGAAGAGGCGTCCAAGAAGGGGAAGATTTCCCTCGTGGACAACTCCGCATGGGACATCGACAGCAGCTCCAAGTGGCGCCCCAGGGACAAGCCCCTGGCAGAATCGTGAGTACTCAAAGACGAGCGCACATATCCGGCTCCTTTACTTCATGGTTTTAACATGTTGTATCATGTGCTACAATCCGGCTCATTCCGACCTCGAGCGATCCTCATCTTCGGGGAATTCGCTAGATCCGAAGGTGATGGACAACGGGTCCCTTCCGGCGGCCTCTTCTCCCAAGGCCATGGATAACACTGAGGTACTGTGCCGAAGGACCTCCCCAGGCCAGGGAGAGACGCAGGAGCCATCAGGGCGGCGCCAGAAGGTGAACCCTTGGTCGCCGGACACATGGGGGAGCAAATCCCCATGGAGACTGGCGATGGGGGTCATATCCAATCCGGCCCCCAGCCGAATACAATTCGGAGACCTATACGGCTCCGGAATCCAGAAAGTAGCCTCCTTCAAAAGAAGGAGGTGCATCGATTCCACCGGTGACCTCCATCCATCGAGGGGCACCGGATACTCTACTAGAAGCGCTGTGAAGCGCTTCTATTATTGAGGAATATCGTACCCTCATGGGTACGGTGGTTGAGAGGATTCAGTCCACGAAGAGCGGGCTGACCGAAGCCTGCACAAGCCTTCTGACAGGCTTTGAGGTCTGAAACGCAATTTATGCAAAAGGAATGACGTAGTATAGATAGTAGCCCCTGATACATTGTTCGGTGTTCAAAAAGAAAAGCCGGACAGAGGATCAAGTAATTTTTGTAGGAGACTAACCATACGTGTCTATGTGAATAAGCAGGCGTCTTTGCTGGCTACGACCTCTCATGCTGCTGAGGTCTCCAGACTGAAGCAGAGTTTGGAGCAGACTGAGGAAGAGCTCGGCCGTGTGAAGAAACAGCTGGAGGACCATCAAGGTATGCGATGACCTTGTTTAGGTTCAGGAATTATGAATGATTTGTGTTGACCATAGTGCTATGATATCTTGGAGCAGCGACGACCGAGCTGGAGACCCTCAAGAAGGCGTTGGACGAATCCCAGGAGAGAGCGGCAAAAGAACAAGACGCTTGCGAGAAACACGAGGCTAGGGTTGGTGAGGTCCAGGAGGAGCACTAGGACGCCGTGAAGAAATGCGAGTCCTTGGAGCGCAATGTTGCGGATCAAGAGTCCGAACTTGCCAAGGCCCGCTGAAGTGCACACGATGCCCGGGTTGAAGCCCAGGGCGCCCTCCAGGAAATCCAGGAGGCCAGAAAAATCACGGCGGGTAAGGCCATTATTATGCAGAGCAACTACGTGAAGAAAAGGTTCCTCTTACTAACTCGGACTTGGAGTTCTCTAGGGACGTTTGCGGATCTGCCATGCAGTGCTACCGACGCTGCGGAATTCTTCTGAGCCGAAGAGGGGAGCTTGATGGAGAAGCTGTTCTGGTCGCAATACCTTGCGCCAGAGCATCCGGTGCCCCTTAGCGATCAGCTGAAACAGCTGACCGAACTGCATAGGGTGGCCGAACTGGCCATGAAGGATTTGATAATCCATCTATGGCCTACCGAAGCCATACCCAGCAGCTACTTTGGGCTCGTGAAGCGGCCGGTCAATGCCTGACCTCGGCTTGATGCCATCAAGAGGTCGGTCTACATTGAAGATGCGCGGATGGCATTCGCCTGTGTCAAGGTGCACTGGGCGAATATGGACGCCGTCAAGCTCGCCACCGAGGGATCGCCCGCAGGCAAGGAGCACCGCATGCCCGAGCGGTATTTTGAGGATGTCCTGAAGGGATCCCGCATTGTAGAGGGCCAATGTTCAAAAGTCATTTTCTTGGAATGAAGTCATTCATGTTATCCCTTCCTATATTGTAAAACAAAGTCTTTATGTAATATAATGTTTGTTGTTTGAAAATTTTACCTCTTGTGCGGTCGTTTTGTTAAATCTGAGAGTTGGCCAGTCGTCGGCTTCAGCCCCCACGTAGGTAGTACAGAGGTGTTTGGGATAAATCTAAACACTCTTGGTCCAATAGTTTGGTCCTTGAAGGAGGTGTTTAGCGCAACGAACCAGGCAATGGGACTATGTGGCTGTAGCACTCTCACTTAGCCATAGGAGTTTGACAATAGAAATGTAGGCGCAGTCCCTAGTTAGTATTCAATCCGAACTAGGGTGCTGTAGACACCTGATCAGGCATAGGCCGATTCATCGCATAATGCGGAAAAAATCGCAAAAGATTTGTAACCTCTGAATAGCTGACCAGCTCTCACCGTATCATGAAAGTCAGTTTTCGGCTTTCTCTACTGAGGTGTTTGCTCGGATAAACCAGAAACACAATAGCAGTAGTTATCCCTTACTACCCTAGACGATAGGACGGAACGTTAGGTAGCAAGCACAGGAGCCGGGCAACCCAACTATTGACCAAAGACATGATTCGGAGTCGATGCATATAATGCTAAAATTCAGGGTGCCGAACTGTATTGTAAAAAGTCTTCGGACTTTGTTGCCGTAGTATGGGCCACAATGAAGCCCCTAGAGAATCAAAGCGTACCAAAGTGTACGGGTGCAATCTATAAGAATGATAAAATGAAGTAGTTAGCTAGTGCCACGTAAGTTGGGCCACAAACTGTTTCGATTATAATTTGATTAATATGTCAAAGCGTATTTGTACAAATAGTGCGGTAAGCAACCTGGCTATTTAACATGCCAAGACCAAGGGGGGCTGCGTGCGGGTGCTGAAAACAGGTAGACCGATCGTCAAGAAGAACATCTAGAGATTCCCCCACACATCTGTACTGCTTGCCGCCTTTGTGTATGTATCCTTCGAAAGGACCGATGCTCAGGCCATCGGGAGGTGCATGTGAAAAAGAGACCAAAAATGGTAAAAAAAAAGGGAAAGGAAAATTATGTGTGTGAGCCGTATGATGGACCACAATCATGTTATGCCTCCGTATATGCCCATGGTATTTTGAGTGCGTAGTTATGTACGCGCGGTACGTACGCCGCCAGTTGGTCGGGACTGAGACAGGGGCTGAATTTCTAGTTGAGCTCCTGACGGGCTGGACTGTTCTGCTGCAGAGTAGTCCGGGCTCGGTTGACAGTATCCGGGAGCTTGGCTGCCGAATTAAGGTTCTGCTTGATAAGGCCGCTCTGTACTTCTGCTGCTAGGGCCGCGGTGTGCTCCTCAGTACGGAGGGAGCGCTCCGTGTTTCCGTTGACTGTTATGACACCTCGTGGTCTCGGCATCTTAAGTTTGAGATAAGCATAATGTGGCACCGCATTGAATCGAGCAAATGCAGTTCATTCGAGCAGTGCGTGATAGCCACTGCGGAAGTGGACGATGTCAAAGATCAATTCTTCACTTCGGAAGTCCGTGCAACGGGCCTCTTCACCTGGTATTACTCCTTTGAAGGTAGTTTTTGTGGGCTTGATCCTTGATGGATTGATGCCTATTTTGCAGACTGTATCCTGATAGAGTAGGTTGAGGCTGCTGCCACCGTCCATGAGGACTAGCGTGAGGAGGAATCCATCAATGATTGGGTCGAGGACCGGTGCGGCTGAACCGCCATGACGGATACTAGTCGGATGGTCCCTGCGATCGAAAGTGATCGGGCAGGACGACCATGGATTGAATTTTGGGGCGACTAGCTCTATCGCATAGACGTCCCTGAGCGCACGTTTGCGCTCCCTCTTGGGGATATGGGTAATGTATATCATGTTCACCATTTTAACCTAGGGGGAAACTTCTTTTGCCCCCATATGTTCGGCGGATGGGGATCCTCGTCGTCATTCTCGCTTTGCGACCCCTTCTCCTTGTCTTCGGTATTTAACTTGCCGACCTGTTTAAAGACCCAACAACTCCAGCGGGTATGATTGGCTGGTTTATCAGGGGTGCCGTGGATCTGACATGGACGATCGAGTATGCGGTCCAGGCTGGAAGAGCCTGAATTGTTCCTTTTATATGGCTTCTTCCGCTGACCGGACTTGGAGCCACTAAACCAGCGTTGACCGCCGTGTCATCAGTATTGTCACTATTGATTCGACGCTTATGTCTGTTGCGTCGGGGCTTACCGTTGCTATTGTTGACTTCGGAGGTGTCGGGTTCGCTCGCATTATTATTGCTACAGGCTAGCAAACTATCTTCACCCGCACAAAAGCGGGTCATAAGTGTTGTGAGGGCTGCCATAGAATTCGACTGTTCTTGGCTGAGGTGTCGGGCAAGCCATTCGTCGTGGATGCTATGCTTAAAGGCTGCTAGGGCTTCGGCATCCGGACAGTCGACGATCTGGTTCTTTTTGGTTAAGAACATGGTCCAGAATTTCATGGCTGACTCTCCAAGCTGTTGAACTATGTGACCTAAGGCGTCTTCCAGGTCCTCCTAGCTGCCAATGGATTTTTCGGGCAGGCTATTCAACCAGTGCCGAGCTGGTCCTTTGAGTTTTAGCGGGAGGTATTTGATGGCATGAAGATCATCACCAAGGGCCATATGGATATGGAGAAGAAAGTCCGCAATCCATACTGCGGGATCTATTGTTCCATCATATGATTCGATGTTGATGGGTTTAAACCCTTCTGGGAATTCATGCTCCATTACTTCATCAGTGAAGCAGAGGGGGTGTGCGGCGCCTCTATATCGGGCTAGGTCGCAACGTAGTTCGGATGGAGTCCGTCTGTGGCTTTCGTCCCGGGCTTGATTATGCTTGTCATGTTTGGCTTGATAGTCATCGTCGCGTGTCGAGGCATGCCCCCGTGATCGGTAGATCGACCTGGCCGGACCTCCTTTATTCTTCAGGTCCTGTCACAGGTCATATGTGTGTCCCCGAGCTGTTGTGTCTCTACCTTTACGGCAAGATATTATTGGCCGGTGTTCGGCTTTAGTTGCCCGTTTTGTCTTGGCCACGTGGTGGTCGGTCAACCACATTACGTGCCGCTTGTACAGGCTCAAGTGCCTCGTTGTTGAATTGAGGTAGCAGCTTACGCTTCGGGTAACTTTTGGTTGGGCGCACGAGGCCAGATTCCTTGGCTTCCAGGACATTACTCGATCTGTCATTGAGTAGATCTTGGTCAGCTTGAAGCTGTTGCTTTTTATTTTTAGGATCCTTGCAGTGGCTATTAGCCGTTTCTTAAAGCGCTCATGCTCGAGAGGTTCCTTAGGCACGATAAATTCTTCATCGCTGAGGCTCACCTCATCCTCGAAGGGTGGAAGGTAATTACTGTCCTCCGAGTCTTCTTTTGTGGCCTGTTCATCAGGACTAACTTGCCCATCCTCCCAATCGTCTTGTTCGGAGTTTTGCTCGACAGGGTTTTCTTGGTCTTCGACATCATCTGGAGTATTGTTGTCCCTCGTGCCAGTATTGCTGTCTTTGCTGCGGCGCGATTTAGATCGGTGCCGTCGGCGTTTTGGTTGTATCTTGGGAGGTTTATCCTCTACTGGATTCTTCTCATTATCACCGTCACCCTCCTTGGGTCCATCCACCATGTACACGTCGTACAAAGAGGTGGTCGTCCAACATCCGGTAAACGGCGGGCTTTGGACCTGCTCTTCTCCGGCATTGTTGTCCATACCATCGATGTCTTTGGACCAGTAATCGAGCATGTCAGTTAGGTCCTTGACTATGGCGATGAAGTGGATGGTGGGTGGGATGTAAAATTCCCCGCTCTCAGCCCCTAGTCCGGGCTGGGCGTAGTTCGGACATTGCTCCTCTGTAATGACAAGGGATCACATCAAGTCCACAGCCGCGCTTAAAGGCGAGGTTTCGCCAGGGAGAAGAGAACCCATGGAGAATGGCGGGCAAGGGATTCCTCGGTCGAGCTCACACGATGCTGACTCCGAGAGTTCGGAGCCAGGGTCCGGGGAAGAGTCCGGCTTTGTGATGGTTTCCATTGACACTGCTTCCTCCGGCCCTCCTGTACTAGGCCCAGTGGCCATAGATAGTCCGGCGGGTTTAGAAATCCCGTCTTTGGTCCTGGCGATGCACTCCGGCTCTAAGGCCAGAGCGGAGGTTGGGTCATGAATACTTGGAAGATCAAGTCTCCTTGGATGTTAGCGACATAATACAAGTTTCCAAAACTAATCTGGTGACCAGGGGCGTAGCTTTCGATCTGCTCCAGATGGCCAAACGAGTTTCCCGCAGTGCGAAGCCACTGAACACAAAGATCTAACCAGGAGGAAAACCTCCCCCATGGCAGTATTGTTGTAGATCATTGATGGAGCTATCGAACCTTCTAGCAGCGACATAGTGGAACTTTCAATGAAAGCACCAATGTCGCAGTCAAAACCGGCGGATCTCGGGTAAGGGGTCCCGAACTGTGCGTCTAGGGTCGCTGGTAACATGTGACAAGGGACACGGTGTTTACCCATGTTCGGGCCCTCTTGATGGAGGTAATACCATACGTCTTACTTGATTGCTATTGATGAATATGAGGACTACAAGAGTTGATCTACCACGAGATCGTTGTGGCTAAACCCTAGAAGCCTAGCCTGTATGATTATGATCTTTTTTCTATGGACTAAACCCTCTGGTTTATATAGACACCAAAGGGGCCTAGGGTTGTACAGAGTCAGTTTACAAAGGAAGGAATCTACATATCCGAACGCCAAGCTTGCCATCCACGCAAAGGAGAGTCCCATCCAGATATAGGAGGAATTCTTTTGTCTTGTATCTTCATAGCCCATCAGTCTGGCCCATGTTACATAGCGTAGACGCCCGAGGACCCCTTAATGCAGGACTCCCTCACACACTACCAGAACTTCACATGGCTCAAAGAAGATAACAGATGGTAGGAAGTTCAATCATACCTTGGATAGAACTTTGGCCAACATTTTTCCAGCAGCAGATAGGACACCTTGAGAGCAATTTGATGGATAGTTAGGAGAGGAATTGCATGGCAATCCATGTCTTGTAGAGGGCGGGGAGTTCATCTCCATGAAGCAAGAAAGTCGGGTAAGGAAAAATTGAAGTAGTAGGCAATACCAAGGAGGAAGTTCATCTACCTATTGGGTCGCGTCCATTACTAGATTTGAAGGCGCCGCCCCTAAGATGCTCCCTTGGCCGAGCAATTCACTGTAACTTGTGCCTTGGCCGTCATCAGCTCTGCCAAGCCATCAGGAGGTGAGGTTGTTAGGAGGAGGAGGCTTCCGGAAATCCATGGCGACGGTTCGTCGCAGAAAGTCCGGCGGCTTTGCCGCCTCCAAGCGACGCGGGCTCCCTCGCGCCGGCTGTCGGACAGGATGTGGTGACTGAGGGAGTGGAGCTGGATCTGGTTGGCAACAGTGGTAGAGGGGATGGAGACGAAGGAGTTAGATCCGGTCGTCAGCGGTGAGTCATGGCAGATGCAGGAGTTGGCCGCTTCTCTAGCGGAGGAGAGGGGAGGCGGCGGGGGGGGGGGCGATCCAATGGGGTGGTCAGGATCCTGGTCAGTCACCTGGTCGGGACGTGGGGGTTCGGTCATTGGGCTTTGGGAAGTTTGGGAGGGGTCCATCGGCCCCTTATAGGGTTGGTTGTGATCAAAATAACTATTCTAATCCTCGGAGGATTAGAATAGTGTTGTCCTATATATATCACTATATATATAAGTGACTATACAGATCATTCACACAATTACATACGTGACTATACAGATCATCCGCACACACCTAAAAACAATTGTATGCATTCTAAACTAGGAGAAAACGACCGTCTAGTCATCTACTTCTTGTGACACTCCCGCCACTGTTCTGTGGCTCGATCCCTCATTTGGGGCTGGAAGAAGACACTCCCTCATGTCAAAGATCCGCATGTACATCTTGTAGCTTGTGTACACATCCTTGTGTACTTGACGTGTTGTTCATCCACTCTCTCATGCTAGACACTGTGCCAGGTGTTCTTGTCCTTCTTGCTCTCATCCTTCATCTTCATGTAGTAGGGGACGATGATGGCTGAGGCGAGGTTAACCAAGGAGTTCTGTTTGTTGTTGTCGCTGCCCCAGACCTTGTAGTGGTCCTGGATGTTGACAAGATTCTAGCATTTCAAGCCCGAAACCTTGAGCACTTTTAGATCGTTGGTGGTGTCCGCTGTAGTGAAACTATAGTCGGAGCTGTTGATAAACCTGGAGAAACGCTCACAAGGCCTTGTGGCCAGGTGGTAGTGGTAGACAAGGATGTCATGTCGCATGCACAACTGGGCAACAACAACCTTCTGATCGTGCCCAGCACGACCGATGGTGTACTCGAGGTCAAAGCCGACCACTTGGTACTTGTCCTCACCAAGCAACTGCTCCATAGTTTGGATGATCTCTCCACCGAGACCGGTTCGTTCGTGCACACCACCAACAGGGCCTTCCCCCTCACGTGAGTGTCCACTATGTGATGCGTGGTGAAGTGCCCGCTGTTGTCGTCATCAGCTCCTGGGAGCGCCATTAGAGCCAAGGGGAGCGTTATTTGGAACCGCTGGATGTCCTCTCTGTATGTGTCGTCATGGGTGTGATTATTGTGTCGTGTGGTGTGAGAGATGAAGGTAAATGGCCCCAGAAATAAATGGGGGCCGGGTGGCTTGGATTCTCGGTGCCTCCAATGGCAGTTTTTGCAGCGCGAAACTACATCGTGGCACCGCGCCGACGCAACCGCATGCACACGAACATACGTGATCGTGCGCCGACCCCAAACACTGGCATTGCGCATGGAGGGATGAGGGCAGAGCGCGCAGAGGGATGCGAGAGCACAACACGTGCGGCGGGACAGGAGAAGAGCGCGACGGCGAGCAACCGCAAGCAACCACATGCATAGAGCAGTTGAACACGTAGGAAATGGTCGTCTATAAGCCGGCCGACAGTTGCATCGTTGCGTAGAGAGCAGTCGTCTGCTACTACCTCTGTCTTGGTCTATTAGTCCCCTTTATATTTTGTGCCATATTTTGACCTTAAATTTAACCAACAAAATGTTAATTCATGTTACAAAAATTATATAATTGGAAACGATGTTCAAATACGAATCCAACGATATAATCTCTAGCGACATGCATTCGTATTTTATTCGCACGTCTTATCACGCCGCTGCCACCGACGGCCTAGAGCGAAAGCTTGAGTAGCGCGCGGGGGTGTTCTTTTGGCTAAATGATGGTGAGCCCATTCCCACGCAACCGCACAGGTTCCCGCGCAAGCTTCCCGCCTGACTCGGTGAAATCCCCAAAAAACCCAATGCTTACTGGCCTACTATAAAACACTCATAGCCGGCGAGCCCTGCATGGCATTTTACCCTCCCTCCCTGTAGCTTATCTCATCTACTTCCCCCACAATTGCCAATGTCACCGGTCCGTCGTCGTCGCTCAACCACTCCACCGTCATCAGAGGATAGCTCCAGCTGGGAGGCTACAACACGGCGGCGGCGTAGTCCAAGGCATAGTATACTGCGCGTGGCGTCCCTATTGGGTGTGCGCGGAACACCCATCACACGCTCCGCCACCGCTTCCCGTCAACAGCTATTGTCGACCGCCGTTGCCTCCACCCCATCGTCTGCCGCCGTGGCTGCCACACCACCGTCGAAAGCCAGGGCCATCGCCCGCTCCGTCGCCGCGGCCTGAAGGCGGGAGGTGGCCGTCATGGCTGCCACCCCACTACTAGCCACTATGGCCATCATCCGCTCCGCCACTGCCGCCAGAAGGTGGGATGTGCTGGTCGTGGCGGCCAGCCCACCGTCGACCGCCGGGGTCATCACCCGCTCCACCATCGCCGCCGGAAGGCGGGAGGCGGAGGTGGATGCCCACACGTGCGTCTGCAACCTTGCGCGCTACATCGAGTTCCTGCGGCAGGAGGAGGAGCACCTCATCGAGCACGCAAAGAGCCTTACCGCCGCCGCATAGGCGAGGAATCAGGAGATCTACAAGGAGAACCATGGAGCGGCAGAGGGCATTCGAGGTCAGCTGTCACAGCCCTAGAATTTGATTGCAATTAGTTTCATAAGCATCCTGCATCATGTCTAAATTTTTGAAACTTGAATTGAGGAAAGTGGAAGCCTCAAAAACTTAAATAAAAAAAGGGGCAAGGACCCTTAAGCTTGCATTCAGTGAAACCAAAATGGCCTTCATTAATGTTTGATAATTTTGGCAAGGGTTTGTATCCAAACCAAAAATATTGAACATTTTTAAGGAATTATTTTGGCACTGAATTTAAATCATTATTGTATTTGAATTTGGATTTATATTCATAATATATGGGATATATTTTCAATTAACTTTGAAATGTTTTATGTGCTGTTGGAAAAGTCCATCTAGCAACATAAAATTATTCAAAGGGTTTTGTCACTGTTTTGAAATTATTTTGAATTTGAATCAGTGGCAAAATGATTAAATAAAAAGAAAACAAAACAGAATTATAAAACAAGTAGAAACTCACCTGACTTAGCTGCAGCCCACCTAGCCGGCCGTTACTGTGCAGCCCAGCAGCCCACCTCCCCTGCCAGTTGTCTTCCTCCTCTTGCTAGAAGGCAGAGGGGAAGCAACGCACGGCGCGAGCGCGCCACGCCGACAGCAGCTTGCCTGCCTGCCCCTCCCCGATGTGTCTGGACGAGCGCCACGCGACCCTCCCGGGCTCTCTCTCACTCTCTCTCGTCCCAATCCCTTCCCCTGGATTTCCATCTCTCTCACGCCCGAGCGCGTCCATCGTCGCCGCACACCATAGCCACAGCCACCGGCCACCCCACGCCTCGCCAACGCGCTAGGAAGCTCCGCTACTTCGTCCTCGTCCCTCCTTGCTGAGCGACGTGACGAGGAGAGCCCCGAAGCGACGCCCGCAACATCATCTCCAACCACGGCCGGCCGAGATCGCCGCCGCCGTCTCGTCGCCCCTAGGCCTTCCCCAAGCACGCTGACCTTCCCTACGTCTCCGCTGTGAGCTCACGTACCGAACCCCCCTCTCCCCTTGCTCGATTGCGCCGCGTAGTCGTCGTCCCCATCGAGCCCGAGAGCCCTCCGCCTCCGGCCATGGCGCCGCCGTGGTCTGAGCCATCGTAGCCCGCATCCGCGCGCGTCACCATGCTTATCAGCTCCGCAGGAAGCCAAAGCCACTGCCAGTTCCTTTCCCAGTGCATCGCAGCCGCGTCCCCGCACCCGGCCGAACTCCGGGCGCCGCTCCGCCCGTCGCCGCCGTCGCTACCCTGCACCCCGGCAACTCCCGTTGCCTCCTTTAGATGCGCGCGTGCGCCAGCAACCCATAGCCGCAAACCGCGCTCGAAACCGTCGACCGTAGCTCAAACCTGACGCCCTCCGCCACGCGAAATGGTCGCCGCCGGCCAAACTCCGGCGAGCCGACGTGGCACTATCATTAGTGCTAATCCCTGCCAGCTAGACGCCCCACAGCCACTGACAGCAGGCCCCGCGGCGAGTCAAACCCCAGTCAATGCGGGATTAGACCCGGTTAACCCCTGTGTTAGTGACATGTGGACCCCACACGCCAGGTTTGACCCTGGTCAGCTCTGTTGACCTGCTGACGTCGGCATGATGTCATGCTGGCGCAGTATTGATTTTCTGGTTTTAAAATAATCCAGGAAATTTCAGAAAATATCCAAAACTTTGAAAAATCATAGAAATTAAACCTTAACTCCAAATGAAAAGATTTATATATGAAAAATGATCAGAAAAATCCAAAGAATCTGAATATGGCATTTTCATGCATGTTTGAACAAGTTAACCTCACTGAATAGGACAAATGATTATTAGGGCAATTTATGAAATAACATTTGGAGTTGGAATTTGATCTTGTTTGAGTTCCACTTCAATTAACTTGGCTAGATATTGGATTAGGTGAATTCAGTACCTTAACATGACATGTAATTCATGTGAATGTGCATTGCATTGATTGTGTTCCTTCTTTGCTAGTCGGTGGTTGTTCCCGCTCAGTAGACGTATGTTCC
Source organism: Triticum urartu (assembly GCF_003073215.2). Taxonomy (NCBI): domain Eukaryota; kingdom Viridiplantae; phylum Streptophyta; class Magnoliopsida; order Poales; family Poaceae; genus Triticum; species Triticum urartu. The sequence goes on along the minus strand of NC_053026.1, from coordinate 268,924,190 downwards.
GACAATGAGTTTGATGACACCGATGAAGAGCTACTATCTTCAGAAGTGCCAGGCAAGCAAAACCCCCCATGTTCATTCCGATATGATCCCACTCTCTCGCTCCTGCTCTCTTTTACTGCATTAGCACAACACCGTTTCAACTGTTACATGCTGCGGTAGCTGAACCCCTTTCCTCTGCATGACCTGTCATTGCCACAGTAAATAGATGAAACCCACTAGCATGAGTAGGAATTGTTTGAGCCTTGATGTGCCTACTCATTCATGCTTGTTGTCATGCCTGCTACTGCTTAGAGTTGAGTCTGGTCTGATTCATCGGGAATGAATTGGAATGTGGTGAACATGTCCTGCCGTTGAGAGCTAAGTGTGTGAACACGATTTGGTAAAGGTAGCGGTGAGAAGCCATGTAGGAGTACATGGTGGGTTGTCTCATTGGAGACGTTCTCAGGAACTGAGTTCTGTGTTTGTGATCCATGAACAGTTACTACCACACATTGGGTTCCGGTAACTCGGCCCCTCTCAGCTTATAAATCAACTCGATCTCTATCCAGGAGTTGCAACTAGTTTCTGGTGTTTGTAGGTAGTGTTAGTAGTCTACCAAGTGGCACCCAGTACAGGTGGTCTTGGGACAGACTAGGCACAGTGGCACGATGTACCAAGTGGCACCCGGATGGTGGGCTTGGGAACCCTGCACACATCGTTTGGGGCCGTGAGCGACACCCCGGCCGGATCTCCTTGCTGATGGAACCCGAATAGGCGATAAACCTGGACTAGAGACTTGTTGGTTAGTTAGGTCGTGGCCGACTCCCTCGCCCAGCTTCCGCTTGAAGGTTGCCGAGGTACATGACGTGTACAGGGCGATAAGTGGCGAGAGCGTGTGTGAAGAAGTACACCCCTGCAGGGTTATCATTATCTATTCGAATAGCCGGATTCCTCGGATATGGAAACTTGGACCCCTTGCATAGTTCATAGACAAGCGAAAGTGGATACTCTAAAATGCGCAAGATAAGTGTGAGTGCTATGGATGGCGTTCTCGTAGGGAGACGGGAGCGGATCCATAGTGGTGTATTGGTATGGTGAATATGTGGACTCGTGTGCGCCACCTCAAAAGAGTTACTTACAGTCGTAGTTCAGGATAGCCACCGAGTCAAAGCTGGCCTGCTATAGTTAAACTCCACCACCCCCTTTGTTGATACCGATGCATATGTAGTTAGTTCTGATGTAAGTCTTGCTGGGTACATTTGTACTCACGTTTGCTTATTTAATGTTTTGAAGAGAGACTTCAGTCCCGCTAGTAGTTCCGCTTGGACTTCGACGTTTAGCTCGTTACCTCAGCTACGATCTTGTACCTTGGGAGGGTCTTGTAGATAGTCAGGCTTCTCAGCCTTTTTCATTTGTAGATGTCTGTACTCAGACTTGTTAAGCTTCCGCATGTGCTTTGACTTGTATGCTCTGAATGTTGGGTCATGAGACCCATGTTTTTAATATCTCGCTCTTCGGAGCCTAATGAATAAATACTCTGAGTCGTAGAGTCTTGTTGTGATGCCATGTTGTATTGCACATATTGAGCATATTGTGTGTATGATTGAAATGCTTGGTATGTGTGGGATCCGACAACCTAGTTGTTTATCCTTGGTAGCCTCTCTTATGGGGAAATGTAGTCTTGTGGTTCCATGAGCCATACTAGCCCGCTACAGCCCGGTTCACCGGAGTCCTGCTAGCCCAGCACTACTGCTCCGGAACACTTGACTGGCTGGCATGTGATTCACTTCATTCCTGTGTCTATCCCTTCGAGGAAATGTCACGCGGTGACATCCGGAGTCCTGCCTAGCCTGCTACAGCCCGGTTCACCGGAGTCCTGTTAGCCCAGTGCTACAGCCCGGATTCACACGCTGCTGACCAACATACTCGATGTTGATTCATGTATGCCTGTACCCGTAATGTTAGTGCCACTTTGGGTTCACGACTAGTCATGTCGGCCCGGGTTCTCTGTTATATGGATGCTAGCGACACTATCATATACGTGAGCCAAAAGGCGCAAACGGTCCCGGGCCATGGTGAGGCGGCACCCGTGGGAATACCGTGCGTGCGGCCGCAAAGTGATATGAGGTGTTACCGGCTAGATCGATGTGACTTGGAATCGGGGTCCTGACATCAGCGTCATTGAACGTGCAGAAGCGGCAGTCACCGTATTGCAGTTGTCCAGCTCGTCGGTAGGCTCCTCCTCCTCTGCCTGTTACAGAGTGCGCTTGGCAGAGGAGAGGCTGCCGGAAGTAGTACAAAGCCCCTCCGTAGTAGTTGTATTTAGGGGCTATTTTGTTCAGTTATTCTGACTATAGATGTGGTGGAGCTGTACAACGTACATAAAAATAGCTAGTATATATAGTTGAAGTAGCTATTTCAGTACATGGTTGGCAACAATTGGGGAAACGTTTGGTCGGTTCAGCTGGCGATTTGAACTGTTTGTATAAAAGAACGACTTCTTAATCTATGAATGAAATCTATGCTTAAATATTGAATTTTAGTTGCAAAAATTAGATAGTGCTAGTGATTTTTAGCTGCATATTTTGACAAATCACAGTGTTACAAGGTTTACAAATGGCAATGTTACTAGATCAACAAATGTCAATCTTTCCAGTTTGACAAATGGCAATACACCCAATATGACAGATGCAAATCTTACCAAATTGTGTGTACGTGGTTGCACACGGGTCATCCAAAACAACCGTTTGCATTGAAGGGATGTACAAATGCTGCTCGGCACATTTTCTCTTGGCTTAGCGCCAAAGTCTGGCTTTGCATACTGTATTCGATCTGAACCGTTTGCATTGAAGAGATGCACAAATCCTGTCCTGCGAATTTTCCCTCGGCTTACAGGGGAAGACCATAGCTCTCACTCTACATACGGGTGTTCTATCTAAAATGTTTTCGATGAACAGATGCACGAATCCTGCTCGACACATTTTCCCTTGTCTTACTTGCAAAAGCAGTCGGTTTACATATGGGTGTTACTCTAAAACAATTGTGATTAAGAGCTGCACAAATCCTGCTCAGCACATTTTCCCTTGGCTTCCAGGGGAAGCTATCGGTTTGCATACGGGTGTTCTAACCAAAACGTTTGCGATGAGTGTTTTATATTTAAAACCCATTTACATTTTTTAAATAAAATCGTTTGATAAGTCTGTACATTAATAGATAAAAACACAAGTTCTTTCAAACCAAATATTTCATTCAGTCACACTACGAATTAAGATTTATATGATCTGGATACAGTATTAAACCCAAAAACTATTTCCGACGGCGGCGGAGGCGGCGTGACACACCAACGTTGTCGTTGTCGTCCTCTGGGACGCCGTCCTTGAAATCTTCAAGGCAGCACAAAATGTTCTTCACTTCGAAATCAAACATCATGTGGTCGCGCGATCGACGGCCGGGGCACGGGAGGACGGCAACTCACAGCATGGCGAGGTAGAGGTCGATAGCGACATCCCAGGCTGCTGAGGGGAGCGCGCGCACAGGCTTGGGCGCGGCGGGTGTAGGCAAACGCACGGGGACCGGCGTCACGGTGGGTGCAAGGGCGCGCACGGGCACAGGCACTGGTGCTGACATGTACATGAGCTCACGTGGGTCCGCGGAGACCTCACTCATGCCCGTGGCTTCCTACTCGGCTATAGTGCTCGGCGACCAACACATGAATGATGTGGGGATGGTCGCCGGCGGGGGGATGGGGGCTGGGACGGGCGCGGGGGCAGCAACCATCGTGGCCAACTCATTCAGGGCCATGTCCATTCAGGGCTGTTATTGGAGTGCGCCTTCTCTCAAAATGGACACGAAAAATGCCATAGCATGTTGGGTGCCATTCCATGATAGCATTAGAAGTTTCATGAATTTCAGATGAGTTTTGGATTTACTAGAATTTAAAAACGAAGTATCTCAACATTTTGCCGGCAATCAATAGTGCCCTGGTGTTTGAAAAGCATTCCCATTTCTTGCATGGGACCTAAGCATGCACCCAAGGACACACTTTTGATATGTCAACCCATTTTTCTGCACTGGAGCATGTGCATGTAGTTCAAATTTAAATTATGCACATAAAATGCCTAGAAAACCCAGTTAATGTATAAAAATGTCCAAGCGAACCCCGAAAAATCCCAAAATTTGACACAACAGTCCTATCATTCTATGTCGACACTAGGCAAATTTTGAAAGCAAGAAGAGGCAACGGATATCATTACGCCCCCAAAGGTGGCATGTTCCCTACCAAAACCATCAGGGTTGTTGTGAGAAGCTCTGGTTTGCGAGAAGCTTATACCCAAACTTGCCCCAAATGGGACAAAAAAATTACGACAGCATGTTGATGCCGCTCCATCATAGCATGTCAAGTTTCATGAACTTCAGACAAGTTTTGGATTTACTAGAATTTAAAACCATATATCTTAATGTTTGCAGCTGAGCAACAGTGGCAAGGTGTTTGATATTCATTCCTATTTCTTGCATGCGAGCTAAGCATTCAACCAAGGACATAGATTTGATTTTTCAACCAATTTACATGCACTGGAGCATCTGCTTGTAGTTCAAATTTGAATATGGACATAAATGATAGAAAAATCAATTAATGTATAAAAATGTCCAAGCGAACCTCGAAAAATCTCAAACATTGACACAATACTCCTCTTGTTCTATGTTGACATGAGACAAATTTTGAAAGTAAGAAGAGGCGGCAGATATCGTTTCGTCCCCCAAGGTGGCACGTTCCCTACCGAAACCATCAGGCTTGTTGTGTGAGAAGCTCTAGTTTGCGAGAAGCTTATACCCAAACCTGCCCCAAGACAATATTTTTACCACGGCATGTCAATGTCGTTCATTGATATCATGTCAAGTTCATGAATTTCAGATGAGTTCTCGATTTACTAGAATTGTAAAACCATGTATCTCAATGTTAGCGGCCGAGCGACAGGGTCAAGGTGTTTGATATTCATTCTCATTTCTTGCATGTGACCTAAGCTTGCAACCAAGGATACACATTTGATTTCTCAACCCATTTTTATGCACTGGAGCATGTGCATGTAGTTCAATTTTGAATTATGCACATAAATGCCTAGAAAACTCAGTAGCGTATAAAATGTCCAAAGGATCCCCGTAAAATCCCAAAATTTAACATGACACTCCTGTTGTTATATGTTGACACCAGAAAAAAATTGAAAGCAAGAAGAGGCGATGAATATCGTTTTGTCCAGAAAGGTGACATGTTTCCCTAACGTAACCATGAGGCTTCTTGTGAGAATCTCTTGTTTGTGAGAAGCTTATACCATAACCAGCCCCAAATGGGATAATATTTTTTACCCCAGCATGTTGATGCCATTCCATGATAGCATCCCAGGGTTCATGAATTTCAGACGGGTTTTGGATTTACTAGAATTACAAAAGCAAGTACCTCAACATTTGCCGAAGAGCCATGGTGCCGTGGTGTTCAAAATTCATCCCCATTTCTTGCATGGGACATAAGCATAAACCCATGCACACATATATGATTTTACAACCCATTTTGGTGCACTGGAGCATGTGCATGTAGTTTAATTTTGAATTGTGCACCTGAAATGGCTAGAAAGCCAAGTTAATGTACAAAAATGTCCAAACGAACCCTAAAAAATTTCATTTTTTACGACACACCTATAGTTGCATTTTCACTTTAGATAAAAGTTCTAGCAATTCAAACACCCTCCATTGCCGTTGTGACCCCATTATGTAATTCAAATCACAAGATGAAAAATCAAGTAGATCGTACATAGTTTATTATCACCAACTGAGTGAGATGTAGTACAAAATATCTTGGAGCACCGTTAGAGTATAGTACGCCTATGGCTACGCGAGAAGGTGCGTCGGCTACAGTCCATAGCTAGCATGTCAAGCACACTGGCCCGCTCCCCAAATATCATTTCACTATTGAATTATCATCGATGAAAGATGGGGACGTGGACCCGGATCATGAGGGAAAGTTCGGCGGCCCACTCCGACAAGAGCGCGGCCACAGCCCCCATGTGCGTGCTAACAAGGTGCATGAGTGTCGGATTACGAGTTTTGGGAAACCCTGGAGGTTCGAACACTGGGGTGCGCACGAAGATCTCTCTACCCCACGAGCCCACTCTCGCAATGATCTCTAAGCCTACCTCGCCGAACCCGAAGAACAAGGGACACAAGGATTTATACTGGTTCGGGCCACCGTTGTGGTGTAATACCCTACTCTAGTGTGGTGTGGTGTATTGCCTTGTAGGCTGAGGATGAACAACTACAAGGGATGAACAAACTCCTAAGGAGAGTGTTCCTGAGCTCGATGAGCTTGTGTGTGCGTGGATGGTCTCTATCCGCCCCTCTAAGGTGGTGGCCAGTCCTATTTATAGAGGCCCTGGTCGTCTTCCCAAATATAGGCGGGAAGGGATCGCACAACGGCGTGTTTGAAGGGCGACAACTGGTACAAGTTATCCTGACAAAAGGTGGTCTTCGCCTGCCAAAGGCTCTCGTGGTGACATCATCGTGGGCTCCGCGGTGACCTCCGTCCTGCCATCCTGCTGGTCTTGGTCTTGTTGCACCGATACGGAAACTTTTGCCTAATGCCTCGGGACTCCTTGCCTGCACTCGCCTCCTTAGCACCAGAGTGGGAACTGGCACCCTGCACCCGCTGGTGCCCGCCTGGCCTTGGTCGTCATGGATCACGTCCTGCGGACCTCTTGAGGTGCCCCTTCAATAGATATCTCCGCTCCTCGGGAGCCAGCCTAGGGAGGCTGACCCTGAGGAGGTCTTGCGCCGTTTGCCTTGCAAGGCTTGGCCCCTCACGAGGGTCTTGAATGGTTGCTGATGAGGATGGGCCGTACCAGGCCGCTGGTGGAGCCACGCCTTGGGCCGCAGGCATGCAAGTCTGGGTACCGCCGTTCCCAGGACGCTGACAGCAGCCCCCGGGCCCAAGGTGCGCTCGTACTTGGCTAACGGTGAAACCAAGGGTCAAGTGCGGAGCACTGCGGGCCCCAATAGCTTGCGGCCTTGACTGAGGCATGGTGATTGACTGGTCGTTGGCGTCTCCGCTTCCCCATGCTGCCTTGGAAACTGCCGCCGACTTGACGAGACCCTATAGCATGCAGAAGAAAGTCATCATTACCTTGGATCATGCATGCCGTGGGTTGGCCTCCCTCAGGCTATAAATGAGGGGAGGGGCAGAGCCCCCATCACTCATCTCTTCCTTCATTCCGCTTGCTTCTTCTTCTTCCTTCTTCCTTCGCCGCCCTCCAGCCACACTCATGGTACCGATGAAGGGGTTCTCGGCCGCCGAGAAGCTAGAAAGTTCGCCAGGAGGGGCCTGGCTCGCTACCACCCAAGAGGGGGCGTGGTCCGCCCCGCAAGCACGCCGCAACCCCTACTGTGGTTGCTTGTGGACATGGGTGAACTTCCCCGGGGTCCGGCGCCATTGCTGGCAGCCGCGGCCGCGCCTCTTCGCGCAGCAGGAGCCGCCTAGGGTGCGGCGGCCCCGTCGATGAAGGAAGGCACGCCATGGTCGCCCAGCCTCCCCGACCGCGCTTCCACTCGGCGGAGGTGCTGCCGGAGTTTGTCGTGTGGTCGGAGAACCCGGCAGGCACTTGGCTTCAACTTCCGCGCTCCTTTGCCCGCGAACTACCGGCCCCAGGTCCTGGCGGCCTGTGGCTGCAGGCCGACCGTTGCTGCAGCAAGGCTTCGTAGGTCGTGGTGGAGATCTCCGCTGGGGGCAACGTAGCCCTGGCCCGCGGCTGGCAGCCGTTCGCCCGCGCGTGCCGCCTGTGCAGGCGGTGCACCCTCCACTTCAAGTTCGATGGGGCAGCGACCCTCTTCATAAGGGTGTTCAGGAAAGATGGTCACTGCGTCGGATGCTGCCCTAAAGACGGCGATGGCCGTGATGAGCATGAGGGTGCTTTGTGGTGGCCGCGGTTTGCCTAGCTACGGAAGCTCCTCCTCTGGCGAGAGCTCCAGCAGCGGCAGCTATGACCAACCGCCACGTCGTCAGGCTCGCTTTGAGGACAGTGGTGGGTCATCCCGTCATCGCGCCCCGGTGAAGCGCGAGGAGGGCTCTGTATGAGTCCGAGGGGCGGATCCTCATGAGCAGCCGCGTCGTAGGAGTCGCTTTTGCTTGTCCTCTCCTTCCCTTTCCCCTTGCATCATCAGAAACTAATATGGGGCCCTGCGAGGGCGCGTAATGAACCATGGTGCTTATGTTGCTTTTGTGGTGTGTTTATTGTTTCCAGGTTGTGTTGTGAAATATGTGCCTTATGCGGGTGTAGAAGGGTAACTTAGCTTGATGTATCCTGGGTAGACTTGACCTCGTGAAGGCGCGCACCTGTGGGCACCTGGTGGGAGAGGCCTGGGGCATGGGTTGGTCATGGCCAAAATGCAACACCCACGATGCGGCTATATCTCCCACGTGTCGGAGCACGACTTAGAGGCATATCCAAATGGTAGGCATGTCGCAAGAGGGGTAAAATTTACACATCCCATGTACTGAATAAGAAAGGGATAAAGAGTTTTCTTACATCGCCACTTCACACAAAACATAAATATAACATTACATCATCCAGAATACAATCAAGGTCCGGCTACGGAACCAACAAAAATAAAGACAAGCCCAAATTCGAGATCCCCAATCGCCCCGACTAGGCTCCACTACTGATCAACTAGAAACGAAAACACAATGAACATGATCTTCATCGAGCTCCCACTTGAGCTCACTTGCATCACCTGCCTGGTATCACCGGTACCTGGAACTGTTTGGAAGTAACTGTGAGTCACGAGGACTCAGCAATCTTACACCCACGAGATCAAGACTATTTAAGCTTATGGGTAGGAAAGGGTAGTGAGGTGGAGCTGCAGCAAGCACTAGCATATATGGTGGCTAGCTTCCACAGATAAGAGAAAGAAGACAAGAAACGCAACGGTCGTGAACTAGAAGTGATCAAGAAGTGATCCTTAAACTACTTATGTTCAAGCATAACACAAGAACCGTGTTCACTTCCCGGACTCTGCCGAGAAGAGACCATCACGGCTACACACGCGGACGATTCATTTTAATTAAGTTTAGTGTCAAGTTTTCTACAATCAGATATTAACAAATTCCCATCTGCCCATAACCGCGGGCACGGCATTCGAAAGTTCAAAACCCTACGGGGGTGTCCCAACTTAGCCCATCACAAGCTCTCACGGTCAACGAAGGATATTCCTTCTCCCAGGAAGACCCGATCAGACTCGCAATCCCTATTACAATACATTTCGACAATGGTAAAACAAGACCAGCAAAGCCGCCCGATGTGCCGACAAATCCCGATAGGATTCGCACGTATCTCGTTATCATTGCACACCGGATATGTCAAGATATGAGTAAAACCAACCCTCAAGTGGCCCCGAGGTTGCCCCGCAGGCTGCCCGTTTTGGACCAACACTCAGAGGAGCACTGGCCCGGGGGGGGGGGGTTTAAAATAAGATGACCCTTGAGTCTGCAGAACCCAAGGGAAGGTATATGGTGGTACGTAGGCAAATGGTAAAACCAAGTTTGGGCCTTGCTGGAGGAGTTTTATTGAAAGCAAACTGTCAAGGGGTTCCCATAACACCCAACCGTGTAAGGAACACAAAATCAAGGAACATAACACCGGTATGACGGAAACTAGGGCGGCAAGAGTGGAACAAAACACCAGGCATAAGGCTAAGCCTTCCACCCTTTACCAAGTATATAGGTGCATTAAAGTAAACAAGATATAATAATGATATCCCAACAATAATCATGTTCCAACAAGGAACAAACTCGATCTTCACCTGCAACTAGCAACGCTATAAGAGGGGCTGAGCAAAGCGGTAACATAGCCAAGAAAAGGTTTGCTAGGAAAGGTGAGTTAGAGGCTTGAAATGGCAATATGGGAGGCATGATAAAGCATGTGGTAGGTATCGCGGCATAGCAATAGAGCGAACAACTAGCAAGCAAAGATAGAAGTGATTTCAAGGGTATGGTCATCTTGCTTGCAAAGTTCTCCGAGTAGACGTAAGCTTGATCCCCGTAAGCATACTCAACGGGTTCCTCGATCACGTAATCGTCTCCCGGCTCTACCCAATCAAGAACACAAGCAAAGGAAACGACAATCAACCACGGTGCGATGCGCAAGCAACATGATGCAAAACATGGCATGATATGCGGGATGTGATATGCAATGCATATGCGTGCTCTAGAAGGAAAAGATTGATCAAGGCATCAACTTGGCAAACCTAGTGTGCCGCTGGAAAGATGAGTTGATTTCGGTCGAAATCGATATAAAGATCACTGGAATTGGATGCACGGTTTGCAAGTGGCAAGCAAAACAAGAATGACACAATTCTGCGATCAACAACACGATGCCATATAGAATGCACCAAGAAACTAAGCTACTGCACTCCAACAGAATAACAAAGCACATGGCAGTGACCTACTCAAGATGCTTGACAAAAGAAGAACACTGAGCTACGGCTAAATCACACAAGATCAGGTTCAAACAAGCATCGAAAAAGTGCAAAAGATATCAGCATCACAGACTTGGTGAAAATAACATGTCAGGAATTATCATCAGGAAGCAATGTTTAGAGCAAGATAACAACATGCTACAGGAACAAATCATAGCAAACCATGGCAAGAACAATCTCATAGCATGCATGGATCAACTACAACATCAATGGCAAAATTGATTAACATGTAAACAATCTGCCAGGAACATTTTATAGAAAAAGTAGAGAAAGATTAAGTCATGCTAGGTCACTCCATAAATGCAAACATGGACATGGCTGGATAGAGCATAACCATATGTCAAAATCATCCTTACTAAACATACTCAAAAGAAGTATGGATCTCTCTGTAGCAACATGAATACATGGCATAAAAATAACAGCAGGGAAATGACAGTGAAATTCTAAGTCTCTGAAATCAGCAATATCACGAGAGCTACTTTGCGTGCTTGTGCTAGTCACCAGATTGATCACAACAATACATGGCATACACGCCTGTAAAGATGGCATGACATAGCCCAAAACACATGTAGAGCTCAAATCCATATGCATCACACAACAATTGTAGCAAAAACGACAAATGCTCATAATCTGATAAGAATCAGCACCTAACATTTTATAGCACTCTTGCAACAGTCATTTGGGCATCAAGATGGACTCAAACAAGCATGGCACAATGGAACAAAATGAAGAGCACATCCTGATGAACATTTTGATATATCACACATGCAAAACGGTGCTACGGTCATGGAGTTATGGTGCAATGAACATGCCATTAAAATGTTGCAGATCCGGGCACTTAGAAGAAAATCACCTCCGTGAAAAGTCAACGCGGGACGGGCTCGACCCGGGACGGAGGGATCCGGGCGCGGCAATGACGTTTGGTTCCCCGGATTGGTGGATCTCGTCCACCTCTCCCGGATCCGGCGGAGGCGGATCTCCGGCGAGGAGGAGACGGCGAAGGGCGGCGTTGGGCAAAGGGGCGGCGCCGGTTGGGGCTGGGCGGCGCGCGGGGACGGAGGCGCGGAGCGTAGCCGGGAGGCGGCCGGCGCCGGAGTGGACGCGCGCCGGCGACCTCGGGCACGGGTGGCGGAGCGCTCCCGCGGGAGCTCGCGGGGAGTGGGGCGGCGAAGTGGCGCGCGGTCGGGCCCGTTCGGCCCGGGGCGGGCCTACCTCGGGCCCCGGCGGGCGTGGAGGAGAGAGAGGGCGGCGGGGTGACGTGGCACGCCGTGGTTGGACGAGGGGCGGCGGCGGGCGTGTCCGGCCGCCGGACGGACATGTCCGGCGGCGCGGGGAAGATGGATCCAGGGTTTCATCCGCGAAATTTCGGGGGGGCATGCAAATATATAGGTAGAGGGAGCTAGGAGAGTCCAAATTGAGTGCGGTTTTCGGCCACGCGATTGTGATCGAACGACCGAGAGGATGGACGGGTTTTGGATGGGTTATTGGACCACTTTAGAGGGGTGTTGGGCTGCAACACACACGAGGCCACTACGGTTCCCCGGTTAACCGTTGGAGTATCAAATGGACTCCAAATGGCACGAAACTTGACAGGCGGTCTACCGGTGGTGTAGCAAGGACGCATGGAAAATATCGGTCCATTCCGAGAATGTTTAACACCCACACACGAAAAGTGGCAAAAGGGGGCGCCGGAGGACGTACGAGTGTCGGATTGCAAAACGGACAACTGGGAAAATGCTCGGATGCATGAGACGAACACGTATGCAAATGCTATGCGCATGATGACATGATATGAAATGCATGACATGGAAAAAATGCAAAGCGAATACAAAACCCAACCATGAAGGGAAACTCACAACACATCTCCGGAAAAGGCAAGAGTCGGAGTACAAATATGGAAAGTTGTATCCGGGGCGTTACAACACTCCACCACTACGAGAGGATCTCGTCCCGAGATCTAGGATGGCACCGGAGGGAAAACATAAGAGGAAGATACGAGGTAAAACTAAGTTTCTTCTTTGACAAACGAGTGAAACCACTAAGCTTGAGAGGTTAAACCATTTCGAGAAAAGAATACAACAAAGATGAACAAGGTTGAAAACACTCCGTTAGGAAAGAGGAACAAGGAAGAGCAAATTCGGATAGCCCTCCGGTTGAGAATGGAGGCAAAACTTGATAAGATAAGAGAACTTGAATGAAGAACATGATACTCCGGTTGAATGGATAGGCACGAAATGAACACAATCCTCACCATTCGAGATGATGATTGAAAAGAGCAACATCACAAATCCTCCGGAAGAAATGAGAGAATGGAATGGAATGAATGGAGGAGAAAACAACATCTTCTACCTCAAATGAGCTTGAAAAGCATCTTTAGGAGAAGGGTCGAACGGAGTTGTTGGAATACCAACAACGAAAAGAACAAGGTTGTAGTGGGCTTATGGAGAACCTCTCAAAACTATGAGGTGAAGGTCCGCCACTAACGGAAACAATAGATTGGATGGATAGCTAGAAAAGAATAGGAAGCTTCTTCCACCGAGGTGATAAGAAAACTTGGATCATAGGTAATCACCACAAGGAGCAACATTCCCAATGGAAGGTTTTAGGTGAAATTTATACCAAGATAACTCCAAGGAAGAAAAATGATGGGTTTAAATATCTCATTCCTAACAACTTTTGAATCATGAAACATGAAGGGAAAATTGTCAAGAATGACATAACACCACCTCAAAAGATAAGATAGGAAACTTCGGAATGCAAGATGAAGGGAGCTTGAACTACTCAAAACAAGACATGTGTTGAATACCATGGTTATTTTAGATTATAACTTGGCAGATCAAAACTTCGAGGGAAATCTTGACGAACAACCGAAGAATGAAAGGAATCCTTGATGAACCACCATGTAGAGCCTCTGTGAATGATCAAACGAAAGGGAAGTTGAAAAGAACTCCGGGAGATCCCTTGCAATGATTAAAATGGAGCTTCGCGACGAGATAATGCGGAAAACTTGAAACTCTAGAAAAGAAAAGATGAAACAATAGAAATCAAGAATTTTGATGAACCTCCCGAATAAGGAATTAATCCATTGGATGAAACAATAATAAGAATTATGTTATGTGTATCCTTCACCACTTTAGCTTGATGACAAGCAACGGATTTGGCATACAACTTATTCTCGTAGAAAGCATTAAGATAGATATAGAGCCAACTTGGGAAGGTCTTCAACGAACCACCGGTGGAATTGAAACAACGAATAAATTGATATGACAAACGAAGGAAGAAGAATCTTGGAAGAACCACCATAAGAATTGAAAACGGTAGAAGAAAAGATAAAGAAACACTGGGAAGAATTAGAGAACGAATGAAGATACTTGAGGGGATTTAGATACATGAGGACGAAGAGATCACGAGCTGATAAGAGAATACTTGAATGATGCACCGGTAAGATTTGGAGAATGATAGCTGAAAGCTGAGAATGAATAAGTCTTCTGAAATGATGGGCTCCGAAGAATGAAACTGAAAAGACTCCTGAATTGCTCCGGATGGGTGAGAAGAATTCTCACAATCGAAAACAATTATGAGAGGAGGACATCAAGCTTGAACTACGCATCTCTGAGAGAATGGATAAGATTTGGAGGAAAAACTCTTCTTCGATCTTCAAATGTTGAGAATGACGATGAGAAACACCACCATGAATTGTTGAGATACCCCAGGAGAATGAAAAGCGAAGAGGTTGAGCCAACAATGAAAAGAGTTATAAGATCTTGGAGAAACCATCTGACTGATGATAATTCATTCTTACGTCAAACTTTGAAAGATTTGAGAATACCTCCGGTAAAATTAGAAGAGTCAGGTAAGATCTTGGGAAAAGACCTGTGGGTTAGGGCCCACTCAAAAGAAACACCATTGAACGATTTAAAAGATAGATTGCGTCGGTTGAATTAAATGGCTTGAGTAAGGTAACAACCTCGAGATAGCTTAAGCAAATTAGCAATGGAAACGTGAATCTCCTGAGATATCTTCAACGAGGAAAAGATATGATTGGTAAAGATTGAATTGAATCCACTGAAAAAGATAGAGAACAAAGAATGATAAACCTGAAGCTCCGTTAGTATCTTCCACGGAAAGAACAATCTCATAGCATGCATGGATCAACTACAACATCAATGGCAAAATTGATTAACATGTAAACAATCTGCAAGGAACATTTTATAGCAAAAGTAGAGAAAGATTAATTCATGCTAGGGCACTCCATAAATGCATGGATCAACTACAACATCAATGGTAAAATTGATTAACATGTAAACAATCTGCAAGGAACATTTTATAGCAAAAGTAGAGCAAGATTAATTCATGCTAGGGCACTCCATAAATGCAAACAGGGACATGGATGGATAGAGCATAACCATATGTCAGAATCATCCTTACTGAACATACTCAAAAGAAGCATGGATCTCTCTTTAGCAACATGAATACATGGCATAAAAATAACAGCAGGGAAATGACAGTGAAATTCTAAGTCTCTGGAATCAGCAATATCACGAGAGCTACTTTGCATGCTTTTGCTAGTCACCACATTTATCACAAAAATACATGGCATACACCTCTGTAAAGATGGAATGGCATAGCCCAAAACACATGTAGAGCTCAAGGCCGTATGCATCACACAACAATTGTAGCAAAAATGACAAATGCTCATAATCTGATAAGAATCAGCACCTAACGTTTTATAACACTCTTGCAACAGTCATATGGGCATCAAGATGGACTCAAACAATCATGTCACAATGGAACAAAATGAAGAGCACATCCTGATGAACATTTTGATGTATCACACATGCAAAATGGAGCTACGGTCATGGAGATATGATGCAATGAACATGCCATGAAAATGTTGCAGATCCGAGGACTTAGAAGAAAATCACCTCCACGAAAAGTCAATGCGGGACGGGCTCAACCTGGGACGGAGGGATCCGGGCGGGGGGACGACGTTTGGTTTCCGAGATTGGTGGATCTCGTCCACGTCTCCCGAATCCGGCGAGGAGGAGATGGCGCAGGGCAGCCTTGGGCGCGGCCATGGTGAGACGCGCGGGTCTCCGGGGCGGCAGCCGACGAGGCGAAGGGGCGGCGCCGGTCGGGGCTGGGCGGCGCGCGGGGATGGAGTCGCAGCGCGGAGGCGGGAGGTGGCCGGCACTGGAGTGGAGGTGCGCCGGCGACCTCGGGCGCGGGCGGTGGAGGGCTCCCGCGGGAGCTCGCGGGGAGCGAGGCGGCGCGGTGGCGCGCGGTCGGGCCCGTTCGGCCTGGGGCGGGCCGGCCTCGGGCCCCGGCGGGAGCGAAGGAGAGAGAGGGCGGCGGGGTGACGTGGCACGCCATGGTTGGACGAGGGGCGGCGGCGGACGTGTCCAGCCGCCGGGCGGACATGTCCGGCGGCGCAGGGAAGATTGATCTAGGGTTTCATCCGCAAAATTTCGGGGGGAGGTGGAAATATATAGGTAGAGGGAGTTATGAGAGTCCAGATGGAGTACAGTTTTCGGCCACGCGATCGTGATCGAATGACCGAGAGGATGGAGGGGTTTTGGATGGGTTATTGGGCCACTTTAGAGGGGTGTTGGGCTGTAACACACACGAGGCCACTATGGTTCCCAGGTTAACCGTTGGAGTATCAAATGGACTCCAAATGGCATGAAACTTGACAGGCGGGCTACCAGTGGTGTACCAAGGCCGCGTGGAAAATCTCGGTCCATTCTGAGAACTTTTAACACCCGCACACGAAAAGAGGCAAAAGGGGCGCCGGAGGACGTAGGAGTGTGGGTTTGCAAAACGGACAACGGGGAAAATGCTCGGATGCATGAGACGAACACGTATGCAAATGCGATGCACATGATGACATGATATGAAATGCATGACATGGAAAAAATGCAAAGCGAAGACAAAACCCAACCACGAAGGGAAACTCACAACACATCTCCGGAAAAGGCAAGAGTTGGAGTATAAATATGGAAAGTTGTATCCGGGGCGTTACAAAAACGCACCGCGTTGTGATACCCATGGGGCACGGACTAAAAAAAGGATGCGCCGATCATGAGCTCAAACGAGGGCGCCTGGTAGAGACAAGGGGAGTGCGTATGCACGTGTGCCTATCTCATAGCCCCCGCGCGAGGCGCGCAAGAGAGAGCGGCGGGTGACTGCCACCCTCGCAGGCGCAAAACGAAGAATCGAGGGGAACATTGGAGAGAAGACGGCGCAAAACCAAGCCATCGAGAAACGCCAGAACTCCAAATTTTATTAAAGGAAAAGGAGCAAGCCAACTATAGAAAGCAAATGAATAGCCACGTCCGGTACCTAGGCTAGTCTTCTCACCAGCGTGGAACATGGGAGGGAGCCCCCAAGGCTCAAGGGCGATACTCCGGAGGCTCTGGGGCGTGTACAACCCCACTCATTATTATGTGAGAGTGTCACGAGCGGAGACCTTCACAGGCACTAGGCCTTACTTCATGGGTAGAACTTCACGAGAAGTGCTGGATGTTCCAGGCGTTTTGGATGGGGATCTCGTCCTGTGTCTCCAGGCACGCGGCGCCAGGCCTGGAGACGTGGTCGATCCTATACGGGCTCTCCCACATGGGCGAGAGCTTTTGCAGCCCTTCCTTGGAGAGCACCCGCCTTAGGATGAGATCGCCCACCTCGACGTCCTGGAGCGGACGGTGCGACAGTGGTACCATCGCAGCGCCTGCTGGTATCTTGCCGCTCGGAGCGAGGCTTCACGGCGGCGTTCCACCCCCCAGCACGAGGTACATTCCTCGCATGGCGTCCTGCTGCGTCACATCAAATGCCAGGACCCGCGCGGAGCGATGCCTGAACTATTGAGGGAGAACTGCATCTGCTCCGTAGACGACGAAGAACGGGGTCTCACATGTTGGCTTGGTGGCGGTGGTGCAGATGGACCACAGCACAGACTGGAGCTCGTCGTGCCAGCCCCTGCCGCAGGCTTCGAGCTTCTTCTTGAAGGTCCGGGTCTTGAGGCCTTTCAAGACCTCGGCGTTGGTGCACTCAGCTTGGCCATTGCTCCTCTGGTATGCCATCGAAGCATAGCAAATCTGCGTTCTAAGGTTAGCACAATAGGTCCTAAAGAGACTGCTAGTGAACTGCGAGCCGTTGTCGGTGATGATGCGGTTAGGGACCCCGAACCGGCTCACAAGGCCCTTGATGAACTTAATTGCCGACCCGGTTGGAATGGTGTGGACGACCTCCACCTCTGCCCTTTTGGTGAACTTGTCCATGGCGACGTAGAGGTAGCGGTATCCCCCAGGCGCTCGCGGGAACAGACCCAGGATATCCAACCCCCAGAACATGAATGGCCACTAGAGCGGGATAGTATGGAGGCCCTGGGCCAGCTGGTGTATTTGCTTGGCATGGAATTGGCAGGCCTCGCAGGACCTCACCAGCTCGGTCGCGTCGTTAAGTGCCGTGGGCCAGTAGAATCCGCTGCGGAACGCCTTGCCGACCAGCGTACGTGACGATGAGTGGTGCCTGCAGTCTCCGCCGTGTATGTCAGCTAGCAGCTCGTTCCCCCTCTCCGTGGAGATACATCGCAAGGAAACATCATTTGGTCACTTTCTGTATAGCTCACCATCCTGTATGCAGTATGCCGTAGCCTGCCGGGCCACATGCTCCGTGTCCTCCTCCTTCTCCGGCACCGTCCCTTGCACCAAGTACGCCTTGAACTCCTCGGTCCGGCACTCCTCCTGAGGCTCAAGCGCCAGGAGCAGACGTGCTCCTAAGGTCGGACCGCAAGCGGGGGCTCCCGAGGCTGGTGGTTGGGGGAGTTCCTCTCGAGATGATGTAGTCTCTACGATCGCGGGGGTCGCCGAAGGCTTGAAGAATCTCTCTTTGAAGACACCAGGTTCTTGGCGTAGATGCCTTCATGCCCTCTTGGTGATCTCGTCAGCCTCCTTGTTGGTGCCGCATGGCACATGCTATAGCTCTAGGCCTGAGAATTGCCTCTCCATCTTGCGCACCTCCACGGGGTACACCTCCATGTGCTCGTCCCTTTGTTCGTATAGCTTGTTGGAGAAGTTTACAAGGAGCTGCGAGTCACCCTTGAAGGTGAGATGCCTCACCCCCAAGGCTGCAGTGGCCTTGAGGCCGGCGATCAATACCTCGTATTCCGCAATGTTGTTGGAGACCTTCACACCCCGCTGGAAGCAAAGCTGCACGGCATAGTATAGTTTGTCTTTGGTGGGCAAGATGAGCACGGCGCCAGCCCCCACGCCTTGCTATGCGAAAGCGCCATCGAAGTACATGACCCAGCTGTCCGGTGCTTCATCTCCCGGTGAAAGGGATCGGCTCTCGCCCGCTTAGGACCCCGGATGAAGTCAGCGAGTGCGGCTCCCTTGATGACCCTGGTCGTGTTGAACTCCAACTGAAATGCTTGCAGTTCAATGTTCCATTCGATGACTCTCCCCGCGGCATTGGGGCTCCAGAGCACCCTCTCCAGGGGGTATGATGAGACGACCTTGATTGGGTGGGCTTGGAAATAATGGCGTAGCTTGCGCAAAGCCACCAAGAGCGCGAGTAAGAGCTTCTACAGCATGGGATACCATGCTCTCGTGTCCCGTAGTACAGTGCTGACTAAGTGTACTGGGTGCTCCACGAGGGCGGGAGCATGAATGGAGCCTGTGTCCTCCTAAGGTTGTGGTGCCTCCTGAGGTGGGGGGACCTTAGGAGCCCGGCTGCCCATCGGGGCCTCCTCAGGCCCGGAAGTGCTGTCTTGCAAGGCCTGACCGTCAGCTGATGCCACCGTCGCCTCGGTGGCGCCGCCTTGGTGCCGCATTGTACCCCTCCCCAAAGGTGCAGCGTTGCTTAGTGCGGTGTTGGCCTGGCGCTCCTCCCGGACAGCCACAAGCGCCACGCTGGCGGAGTGGGGCGTGGCAGCCAGGTAGAGCACCAGGGGCTCGAGGGGACGAGGCGCGACCATCACAGGTGGGCTGGTCAAGTATCTCTTGAGGTCTTGAAACGCCATGTCGGCCTCTAGGGTCCATTCGAATGGGCCCTTCCTCTTTATCAGCTTGAAGAACGGCAGGGCACGCTCCTCCAACTTGGAAATGAAGCGCCCCAACGAGGTCACACAGCCCTCGAGCTTCTGCATTTCCATTAGGGTTTGTGGCAGGCTCATGTCTTCTATTACCTTGACCTTCTCCGGATTGGCCTCGATCCCGCGGTGCGACATGAGGAAGCCCAACAGCTTGCTGGAAGGGACACCAAACATGCACTTCTCCGGGTTGAGCCGCAAGTCCACCAGGCACAGGCTGGTCAAAGTCTCCTGTATGTTCTGAATCAGGGTTCGTGCTTCTTTAGATTTTACCACGATGTCATCAACATAGGCTTTTGCTTTCCTCCCTAGCTACTAGCCCAAAGCGATGTGCATCAGCTGCTGGAAGGTCGCCCTGCGTTGTGTAGTCTGAACGGCATGCAGGTGTAGCAGTGTACCCCGCACGGGGTCAAGAAGGCCGTCTTCTCCACGTCCTCCACCGCCATGTCGATCTGGTGGTAGCCCGGGAATGAGTCCAGGAAGCACAGCAGGTCGCACTCGGCGGTAGAGTCGGCGATCTGGTCGATGCACGGGAGAGGGAACGGGTCTTGGGGGCAGGCTTTGTTGAGGTTGGTGAAGTTGACACACATGTGTTCCTTCCTGCCCTTCCTGGGCCCAACGACGGGGTTCGCCAGCCACTCCGGGTATCGAACCTCGCGAATGACACATGCCGCCTCAAGCTTGCGAGTTTCCTAGACGATGAAGGACTGCTTCTCCGTGGACTGCCGTCGCGCCTTCTGCTTCACAGGGCGCACATTGGGGCACACCCTTAAGTGATGCTCGACTACCCCCCTTGGAACCCCTACCAGCTGCTTGGGTTCCTGATACATCAATTTTGCATCATGCTTTTATATCGATATTTATTGCATTGTGGGCTGTTATTACACATTATGTCACAATACTTATGCATATTCTCTCTTATTTTACAAGGTTTACATGAAGAGGGGGGATGCCGGCAGCTGGAATTCTAGGCTGGAAAAGGAGCAAATATTAGAGACCTATTCTGCACATCTCCAAAAGTCCTGAAACTTCACGGGAGCACGTTTCAGAATATATAAAAAAATTGGGCGAAGGAAGTACCAGAGGGGGGCCACCCACCGTCCATGAGGGTGGGGGCGCGCCCCCCTGCCTCGTGCGCCCCCTGGCAGCCCTCTGGTGCCCATCTTTGGCTATATGGAGTCTTTCATGGAGGTAAAAATCATAAGATAGCTCACAGGACGAAACTCCGCCGCCACGAGGCGGAACCAATCTAGGGCTCCGGCGGAGCTGTTCTGCCTGGGAAACTTCCCTATGGGAGGGGGAAATCATCACCATTGTCATCACCAACGACCCTCTCATTGGGAGGGGGTCAATCCCCATCAACATCTTCACCAGCACCATCTCATCTCAAACCCTAGTTCATCTCTTGTATCCAATCTTTGTCCCAAATCCTCAGATTGGTACCTGTGGGTTGCTAGTAGTGTTGATTACTCTTTGTAGTTGATGCTATTTGGTTTATTCGGTGGAAGATCATATGTTCAGATCCTTTATTCATATTAATACCCCTCTGATTATGAACATGGATATGATTTGTGAGTAGTTACGTTTGTTCCTGGGGACATGGGAGAAGTCTCGCTATAAGTAGTCATGTGAATTTGGTATTCGTTCGATATTTTGATGAGATGTATGTTGTCTTTCCTCTAGTGGTGTTATGTGAACGTCGACTACATGACACTTCACCATTGTTTGGGCCTAGAGGAAGGCATTGGGAAGTAATAAGTAGATGATGGGTTTCTAGAGTGATAGAAGCTTAAACCCTAGTTTATGTGTTGCTTCGTAAGGGGCTGATTTGGATCTATATGTTTCATGATATGGTTAGGTTTACCTTAATACTTCTGTTGTAGTTGCGAATGCTTGCAATAGGGGTTAATCGTAAGTGGGATGCTTGTCCAAGGAAGGACAGTACCCAAGCACCGGTCCACCCACATATCAAATTATCAAAGTACCGAACGTGAATCATATGAACGTGATGAAAACTAGCTTGACGATAATTCCCATGTGTCCTCGGGAGCACTTTCCTTTATATAAGAGTTTTCCAGGCTTGTCCTTTGCTACAAAAAGGATTGTGCCATCTTCCTGCGCCTTATTTACTTTTACTATTTGTTACCCATTACACATTACCTTATCATAAAACTATCTGTTACCGATAATTTCAGTGCTTGCAGAGAATACCTTGCTGAAAACTGCTTATCATTTCCTTCTGCTCCTTGTTGGGTTCAACACTCTTACTTATCAAAAGGACTATGATAGATCCCCTATACTTGTGGGTCATAAGGACTCTTTTCTGGCATTGTTGCCAGGGAGTGAAGTGCCTTTGGTAAGGAAAAATTTATATAGTGTGCTGAGATTTACTGTCACTTGTTACTATGGAACATAATCCTTTGAGAGGCTTATTCGGGGTATCTTCACCCCGACAAGTAGAGCAAAGAGTTTCTCCTCAACCTACTGAACCTACTGAAAATGGTTACTTTGAAATTCCTTCGGGTATGATAGAGAAACTTCTAGCTAATCCTTTCATAGGTGATGGAACATTACATCCCGATTTGCACCTAATCTATGTGGATGAAGTTTGTGGATTATTTAATCTTGTAGGTATGCACGATGATGTTATCAAGAAGAAGGTCTTCCCTTTATCTTTTAAGGGAAAGGCATTGACATGGTTTAGGCTATGTGATGATATGGGATCATGCAACTACAACCGATTGAAATTGGAATTTCAATAGAAGTTTTATCCTATGCATCTTGTTCATCGTGATCGTAATTATATATATAATTTTTTGCCTCGCGAAGGAGAAAGCATCGCTCAAGCTTGGGGGAGGCTTAATCAATGTTATATTCATGCCCCAATAATATCTCTCAAGAGAAATTATTATTCAAATTTTTTATGCTCGGCTTTCTCTCGACAATCACTCCATGCTCGATACTTCTTGTACTGGCTCTTTTTTGATGAAGACTATTGAATTCAAATGGGATTTATTGGAAAGAATTAAACGCAACTCTGAATGGGATCTCGGCAAAGGTAAGGAGTTAGGTATAACACCTAAGTTTGATTGTGTCAAATCTTATATGGATACCGATGTTTTCCGTGAATTTAGCACTGAATATGGACTTGACTCTGAGATAGTAGCTTCTTTCTGTGAATCCTTTGCTACTCATGTAGATCTCCCTAAGGAGAAGTGGTTTAAATATAATCCTCCCATTGAAGTAAAAGTAGTTGAACCTATTAAAGTTGAAGAAAAGACTATCACTTATAATGATCCTGTTGTTCCCACTGCTTATATTGAGAAACCACCTTTCCCTGTTAGAATAAAGGATCGTGCTAAAGCTTCAACTGTGGTTCGTAAGAGTAATACTAGAACACCTACTCCCTCTGAACAAATTAAAGTTGAACCTAGTATTGCGATGGTTAAAGATCTCTTGGCCGATAATATTGATGGGCATGTTATTTACTTCTGTGATGAAGCTGCTAGAATTGCTAGACCAGACACTAAAAATAAACATAGACCTGTTGTAGGCATGCCTGTTATTTCTGCTAATATAGGAGATCATTGCTATCATGGCTTATGTGATATGGGTGCTAGTGCAATTGCAATACCTCATTCCTTATACAAAGAAATTAAGCATGATATTGCACCTGCTGAGATAGAGGAAATTGATGTTACAATTAAGCTTGCCAATAGAGACACTATTTCACCAGTTGTGATTGTTAGAGATGTTGAAGTCTTGTGTGGGAAAGTTAAATATCCTACTGATTTTCTTGTTCTTGGTTCCCCACAGGATAAGTTTTGTCCCATTATATTTGGTAGACCCTTCTTGAATACTGTTAATGCTAAGATAGACTGCTATTGTTTCGGTTGGTCTAGGGGATATGTCTCATGAATTTAGTTGTGCTAAATTTCTTAGACAACCCCATGATAAAGAATTTCCTAGTAAAGATGAAATTATTGGTCTTGCTTCTATTGCCGTGCCTCCTAATGATCCTTTAGAACAATATTTGCTAGACCATGAAAATGATATGTTTATGAATGAAAGAAGAGAAATAGATGAAGTATTCTTTAAACAAGGACCTATTTTGAAACACAACTTGCATGTTGAAATCCTAGGGGATCCTCCTCCACCCAAGGGTGATCCCGTGTTTGAGCTTAAACCTTTACCTGATACTCTCAAATATGCTTATCTTGATGAGAAAGAGATATATCCTATTATTATTAGTGCTAACCTTTCAGAGCATGAAGAAAAGAAATTATTGAAAACTCTGAAGAAGCAAGGTGCTGCTATTGGATAAACACTTGATGATCTTAAGGGCATTAGTCCCACTCTATGCCAGCACAAAATAAAATTGGAGAAGGACATGAAATCGGTTGTTGATCACCAACGACAGTTAAATCCTAAGATGAAAGAAGTGGTAAGAAAAGAAATACTAAAGCTTCTGGAGGCAGGTATAGTTTATCACGTTGCTAATAGTCAGTAGGTAAGTCCTATCCATTGTGTCCGTAAGAAGGGAGGTATTATTGTTGTTCCTAATGATAAAGATGAATTGATCACACAAAGAATTGTTACAGCTTATAGAATGGTAATTGATTTCAGCAAATTAAATAAAGCTACTAAAAGGATCATTACCCTTTACCTTTTATTGATCAAATGCTAGAAAGATTATCCAAACATACACATTTTTGCTTTCTAGATGGTTATTCTGGTTTCTCTCAAATACCTGTGTCAAAAGAGGATCAAGAAAATACAACTTTTACTTACCCTTTCGGTACCTTTGCTTATAGACGTATGCCTTTTGGCTTATGCAATGCACCTGCTACCTTTCAAAGATGTATGACTGCTATATTCTCTAACTTTTGTGAATAGATTGTTGATGTTTTCATGGATGATTTCTCTGTTTACGGAACTTCTTTTGATGACTGCTTGAGCAACCTTGATCGAGTTTTGCAGAGATGTGAAGAAACTAATCTTGTCTTGAATTGGGAGAAGTGCCACTTTATGGTTAATGAAGGTATTGTCTTGGGGCATAAAATTTCTGAAAGAGGTATTGAAGTTGATAAAGATAAGATTGATGCTATTGAAAAGATGCCATGTCCTAAGGACATTAAAGGTATAAGAAATTTCCTTGGTCATGCCGGTTTTTATAGGAGGATCATTAAGGACTTATCTAAAATTTCTAGGCCTCTGACTAATCTCTTACAAAAAGATGTTCCTTTTGTTATTGATGATGACTGTGTGGAAGCATTTGAAATACTTAGGAAAATTTTGATTTCTGCACCTATTGTTCAGCCGAGAGTGGTAGCGGGGTGATCCCCTAAGTCGAAGGTGAGGTCGGCCTTGGGCGCCGCCCATCTCAGAGGGGCTCCCTGCCGTACAGGGGTGGCGCCGATCTGGCAGAAGAACTGCTTGACGTGGCGATCCGTGGGTGGCGCTTGCGGGCCGCCGAGGAGAGCCGCGACGGTAACAGGCGCCGGCGCCATGAAGCGCGTGACGAAAAGGCCGCGGAGCTCTTCCCAAGAAGTCACGGAGGATCCTGGCAGGTTGAGCAACCAAGTGTGTGGCACGCTAGCGAGGGCCATGGGGAACCAATTAGCCATGACCTTGTTGTCGCCTCCCACATCCAGGATGGCCTCCTCGTAAGCCAGCAGGAAGGTCGACGGTCGCCGCGCCATCGAAGCGAGGCAGCATCTACGGCCTGAACTTGGGAGGCCACCGCACCTGTCGTAAGGCGTGGGTGAAGGCCCTGAGCCCCCTGACGCCTCGTGGTCGCCCATCGATCCAGTCAATGGAGCAGCGCCGGCCATGGGGACCAAATGGAGAAGTGGAGCCAGTGGAGGAGCGGAACTTCGGCACAACTCTACCTAGCGTGCCAAATGTCAGATTACGGGTTCCGGCAAACCCTGGAGGTTCGAACAATGGGATGCGCATGAAGATCTTTCTCCCCCACGAGCCCACTCTCGCAACGATCTCTAAGCCTACCTCGCTGAACCTGAAGAACAAGGGACACAAGGATTTATACTAGTTCAGGCCACCATTGTGGTGTAATACCCTACTCTAGTGTGGTGTGGTGGATTGCCTTGTAGGCTGAGGTTGAATAAGTACAAGGGATGAACAACCTCCTAAGGAGAGGTGTTCCTGAGGTCGATGAGATTGTGTGTGCTTGGATGGTCTCTATCCGCCCCTCTAAGGTGGTGGCTAGTCCTATTTATAGAGGCCCTAGTCCTCTTCCCAAATATAGGTGGGAAGGGATCACACAACGGCCAGTTTAAAGGGGGACAACTAGTACAAGTTATCCTGAAAAAAGGTGGTCTTCGCCTGCCAAAGGATCTAGTGGTGACGCCGTCATGGGCTCCGCGGTGACCTCCGTCCTGCCATCATGCTGGTCTCGGTCTTGTTGCACCGATATGGAAACCTTTTCCTGATGCCTCAGGACTCCTTGCCTGCGCTTGCCTCCTTAGCACCAAAGAGGAAATGGGCACCCTGCGCGCGCTGGCGCCATCCTGCCCTTGGTCGTCATGGATCACGTCACGCGGACCTCGCGAGGTGCCCCTTGCATAGATATCTCCGCTCCTCTGGAGCTAGCCTAGGGAGGCTGCCCCGGAGGAGGTCTTGCGTCGTCCACCTCGCGAGGCTTGGCCCCTCGCGACGGTCTTGAATGATTGTTGATGAATATGGGCCGTAGCAGGCCACTAGTGGAGCCATGCCCTAGGCCGCAGGCAGGCAAGTCTGGGTACTCCCGTTCCCAGGACGCCAACAATGAGCGCCGCCAGCTGCGATCGGGCGGCCAAGGAAGGCCAAACAGCCGCTATTTCTTCTCACGTGGAGGCAGCAACATTTGCCTCTAGGATAGAAACTGGCGAGAGCGGCACATCAGCTGTCCGTTCCACCGTGGCGGCATTAGCCCTGATGGAGGCCGTCCACGACCTTGTCGAGGCCACCCACGCCCAGCTCGTGGCGGTCACCGCACAAATCGAACGAAGCTTCTCCGACAACGGTCGGCAACCCACAGCCAAAGAGTTGGCAATCGCCGAGAGCGTTCGAGCAGCCGTCCATTCCACCGCCGCATACCTTGCCATGACGGAGGCCGTCCAAGCCCAGATCGCGGACGCCCATGCGCAGCTCATGACGGCCTTTTCCAAAGAGAAGGCGGGTGCGGATGGTGAGATTCTTGTCGAGTATGGTGCGATGGATGCCATGGAGCCCCTTCCCCAGGAGATTGTTGGGCGCGAGCTGGACATAGAGGAGGCGGTGGAGATCGACGAGAACCAACCATAGTAGTACTCTTTGATTTGTTTAATTAAGAGCACTGGTCTTTAATATGTTAAAGTAATGTTTAGGTCAGCTAGCTCTGTTTAATTGGTGAACTTGCTCGATTAAGAAGTGTGGGCATGTTGTAGTCTCCTTTGTGACGTCGATGACCACTGTAACCAGGGAAATTCGAACCAAAATTTTTGATGTTCAAACTCACCACACATGGGTTAAGCTATCTGAATAGTTTGTGATGTTCACGTATCATACATAGTGCTGAATAAGGGACCATGTTTGATGACACTTTGCGCGCAAGTTTTTTCGCTGCACTGAACCAAATTTTTTGGCTTCCGCGGAAATATCTTCCTCCCCGCCCCCTCCCCCTCCCCCTTACCAAAAGCCACATTTCCCCTATTTCCACCTTCATTTCCAAGTTGAAACCTTCACTCCTTCCTTCAGCACCACATCCTCACCGGTGACCCTCCTTTGTGTTGCTCGGCCTCATCAATCTAGGCAGGTAATCCACACCTGACCCCCATCCTCCTCCTCCTCCTTCCACATCCCACATGCCCCAACCGCCGTTGAGACACCTTCCACCCAAATCACTGAAGCGCCGCCTAAGCCATGGTGCACGCAGTATAGCCAGGAGCTCAAGGAGCATTTGACAGCGGAGAAGCAAATCGCGGCCACACGCGCAGATTGATGAGTGGCTGCACGCAGTATAGTCACGAGGGCTGCCATTCGTGCTGCCCCTAGATCTTGGAGGAGCACCTTGCAGTCGAAGCCACCGTCGACGCCTCGCGGGCCGATGCTGCGACG
The DNA here is from genome assembly GCF_003073215.2 of Triticum urartu. Classification (NCBI taxonomy): domain Eukaryota; kingdom Viridiplantae; phylum Streptophyta; class Magnoliopsida; order Poales; family Poaceae; genus Triticum; species Triticum urartu. The sequence continues at coordinate 268,896,511 of NC_053026.1, read as the reverse complement.
CGGTTGGGCGCTTTAAACGACAGTTCATGGCATTTTCTCGAGGCCACCCTCGGTGCCATCGACGAAGACTATGAGGTGTTTTTTCAGTGTTCCCGTGCTTACCTCAACTTGAGAGCCAACAGGTTGGTGCCTGCGGCGGCTCAGGCAACCCATCACTACAACGAGGGCACCCACGATGTGGAGTCCTCGCCCTCTAGCATGTCCAAGGAGCCAATCATCATCGATATATCCGACGATGAGGAGTAGCTTGTCTTATTAGCTCACTATAAGGACCTATGTTTTATTTGCTAGCTATGCCGGTTAAGCATGCTCGGTTTACCCATTGCATGTGATGCTTGATACGTCTCCAACGTATCTATAATTTTTTATTGCTCCATGCTATATTATCTACTGTTTTAGACATTATTGGGCTTTATTATCCACTTTTATATTATTTTTGGGACTAACCTATTAACCGAAGGCCCAGCCCAGAATTGTTGTTTTTTGCCTGTTTTAGGGTTTCGAAGAAAAGGAATATCAAACAGAGTCCAAACAGAATGAAACCTTCGGAAACGTGATTTTCTCATCATATAAGATCCATTTAGGGTCACGAGGGTGGAGGGCGCCCCCCCCTAGGGCGCGCCCCCTACCTCATGGGCCCCTCGAAGCTCCACCGACGTAATTCTTCCTCCTACATATATCCACGTACCCCCAAACGATCGGGGACAGAGCTAAAAACCTAATTCCACCGTCGCAACTTTCTGTATCCACGAGATCCCATCTTGGGGCCTGTTCCGGAGCTCCGCCAGAGGGGGCATCGATCATGGAGGGCTTCTACATCATCACCCAAGCCCCTTCGATGAAGTGTGAGTAGTTTACTTCAGACCTACGGGTCCATAGTTAGTAGCTAGATGGCTTCTTCTCTCTTTTTGGATCTCAATACAATGTTCTCCCCCTCTCTCATGGAGATCTATTTGATGTAATCTTCTTTTTGCGGTGTGTGTGTTGAGACTGATGAATTGTGGGTTTATGATCAAGTTTATCTATGAATAATATTTTAATCTTCTCTAAATTCTTTTATGTATGATTGGTTATCTTTGCAAGTCTCTTCGAATTAGCAGTTTGGCTTTGGCCTACTAGATTGGTTGTTCTTGCCATGGGAGAAGTGCTTAGCTTTGGGTTCGATATTGCGGTGTCCTTTCCCAGTGACAGAAGGGGCAGCAAGGCACATATTGTCTTGTTGCCAACGAGGATAACAAGATGGGGTTTTTATCATATTGCATGAAGCTATCCCTCTACATCATGTCATCTTGCTTAAGGCATTACTCTGTTTTGAACTTAATACTCTAGATGCATGCTGGATAGTGGTCGATGAGTAGAGTAATAGTAGTAGATGCAGGCAGGAGTCGGTCTACTTGTCTCGCACGTGATGCCTATATACATGATCATACCTAGATATTCTCATCACTATGCTCAATTCTGTCAATTGCTCAACAGTAATTTGTTCACCCACCGTAGAATACTTATGCTCTTGAGAGAAGCCACTAGTGAAACCTATGGCCCCCGGGTCTCTTTTTCATCATATCAATCTCCATCACTTTATTATTGCTTTGCTTTTACTTTGCTTTTACTTTTTACTTTGCATCTCTATACCAAAAATACCAAAAATATTATTTACCATCTCTATTAGATCTCACTTTCATAAGTGACAGTGAAGGGATTGATAACCCCTAAGCGCATTGGTTGCGTTGAGCTATTGTTTTTGTGTAGGTACGAGGGACTCGCACGTAGCCTCCTACTGGATTGATACCTTGGTTCTCAAAAACTGAGGGAAATACTTACGCTACTTTGCTACATCATCCTCTCCTCTTCGGGGAAATCCAATGTAGTGCTCAAGAGGTAGCAAGAAGAATTTCTGGCGCCGTTGCCAGGGAGGTTCGTGCAAGTCAAGATTTGACTCCCGACAACGAGCCATTTCTAGCACCGTTGCCGGGGAGTCTGCGCAAAAGTCAACATACCAAGTACCCATCACAATCCCTATCTCCCGCATTACATTATTTGCCATTTTCCTCTCGTTTTCCTCTCCCCCACTTCACCCTTGCCGTTTTATTCGCCCTCTCTCTCTATCCTCCCCCTCTCTCTCTATTTGCCTATTTTGCCTGTTTTCTTTTTTTTGCTCATGTGTTGGATTGCTTGTTTGTCGCAATGGCTCAAGATAATACTAAATTGTGTGACTTCACTAATACCAACAGTAATGATTTCCTTAGCACTCGGATTGCTCCTCTTACCGATGCTGAATCTTGTGAAATTAATACTGCTTTGTTGAATCTTGTCATGAAAGATCCGTTCTCCGTCCTTCCTAGTGAAGATGCCACTACCCATCTTAATAGCTTCGTTGATTTGTGTGACATGCAAAAGAAGAAAGATGTCGATAATGATATTGTTAAATTGAAGCTATTTCCTTTTTCGCTTAGAGATCGTGCTAAAGCTTGGTTTTCATCTTTGCCTAAAAATGGTATTGATTCATGGAAGAAGTGCAAAGATGCTTTTATCTCTAAGTATTTTCCTCCCGGTAAGATCATCTCTCTTAGAAACGATATTACGAATTTTAATCAACTTGATCATGAACATGTTGCACAACCTTGGGAGAGAATGAAATTAATGATACGTAATTCCCTACTCATGGTTTGAATTTGTGGATGATTATACAAAAATTTTATGCCGGATTGAATTTTGCTTCTAGAAATCTTTTAGATTCGGCCGCGGGAGGCAATTTTTTGGAAATCACTTTAGGAGATGCCACTAAACTCCTAGATAATATTATGGTTAATTATTCTCAATGGCGTACTGAAAGATCTACTACAAAGGTGCATGTGATATAAGAAATTAATGTTTTGAGTGGAAAGATGGATGAACTTATGAAATTATTTGCTAATAAGAGTGTTTCTTCTGATCCTAATGATGTGCCCTTGTCTACTTTGATTGAGAATAATAATGAATCTATGGATGTGAATTTTGTCGGTAGGCACAATTTTGGTAACAACGTGTATAGAGGAAATTTCAATCCTAGGCCTTATCCTAGTAATCCCTCTAATAATTATGGTAATTCCTACAAAAATTCTTATGGAAATTATAATAAGATGCGCTCTGATTTTGAATCTAATATTAAAGAATTTATTTCTTTGCAAAAGAATTTTAATGCTATGATTGAAGAAAAATTGCTTAAGATTGATGAGTTGGCTAGGAACGTTGATAGAATTGCTCTTGATGTTTATTCTTTGAAACTTAGATCTATTCCACCTACACATGATATCAATGAGTCTCTCAAAGCCATGAGAATTTCCATTGACAAGTGCAAAGAAAGAACCGCTAGGATGCGTGCTAAGAAAGATGTCTTTATAAAAGCGTGTTCTTCTAGTTCCTATGAAAATAATGATGAAGATCTAAAAGTTATTGATGTGTCCCCTATTAAATATTTATTTTTCAATATGAATCTTGATAATGATGGGACTGAATATGATCCACCTTTACCTAGAAGGCGTTCTAAGAATTCGGAATTTGTTGATCTTGATGCTAAATTTGATAAAAGTAGGATTGAAGAAATTAAAACCCTAGATGTTGCTAAACCCAGTATATTGGATTTCAAGGAATTTAATTATGAAAATTGATCTTTAATTGATTGTATTTCCTTGTTTCAATCCGTGCTAAAATCTCCTCACACTTATAGTCAAAATAAAGCGTTTACTAAACATATCATTGATGCCTTGATGCAACCTTATGAAGAAAAACTTGAATTGGAAGTTTCTATCCCTAGAAAACTTTATGATGAGTGGGAACCTACTATTAAAATTAAAATTAAAAATTATGAGTTTTATGCTTTGTGTGATTTGGGTGCTGGTGTCTCTACTATTCCCAAAACTTTGTGTGATTTGCTAGATCTCCGTGATTTTGATGATTGCTCTCTAAACTTGCATCTTGTGGATTCCACTATTAATTAACCTATGGGAAGAATTAATGATGTTCTTATTGTTGTAAATAGGAATTATGTGCCCGTAGATTTTATCGTTCTTGATATAGATTGCAATCCTTCTTGCCCTATTATTCTTTGTAGACCTTTCCTTAGAACGGTTGGTGCAATTATTGATATGAAGGAAGGGAATATTAGATTTCAATTTCCATTAAAAAAGGGCATGGAACACTTCCCTAGAAAGAAAATAAAATTACCATATTAATCTATCATGAGAGCCACTTATGGATTGCCTACCAAAGATGGCAATACCTAGATCTATTCTTGCTTGTTATGCCTAGCTAGGGGCGTTAAACGATAGTGCTTGTTGGGAGGCAACCAAATTTTATTTTTATTCCTTGCTTTTTGATCCTGTTTAGTAATAAATAACTTATTTAGCCTCTGTTTTGGTTGTGTTTTTTGTGTTTAATTAGTGTTTGTGCCAAGTAGAACCATTGGGAAGACTTGGTGAAAGTCTTGTTGAACTTGCTGTAAAAAACAGAAACTTTAGCGCTCACGAGAACTGCTGTCATTTTTTTTGGAAAGCGATATTTAGTTAATTCTTTTTGAAGATGATTAATAGATAAATTCCTAACGTTAAGAAATTTATTTTAGAATTTTTGGGGTTCCATAACTTGCGCTGGCTATAGATTACTACAGACTGTTCTGTTTTTGACAGATTCTGTTTTTTTCATGTGTTGTTTACTTATTTTGATGAATCTATGGCTAGTAAAATAGTTTATAATCCATAGAGAAGTTGGAATGCAGTATGTATAACACCAATATAAATAAATAATGAGTTCATTACAGTACCTTGAAGTGGTATTTTGTTTTTTTTCGCTAACGGAGCTCACGAGATTTTCTACTTTAAGTTTTGTGTTGTGAAGTTTTCAAGTTTTGGGTAAATATTTGATGGATTATGGAACAAGGAGTGGAAAGAGCCTAAGCTTGGGTATGCCCATGGCACCCGCAAGATAATCTAAGGACACCTAAAATCCAAAGCGTGGGGATGCCCCGGAAGGCATCCCCTCTTTCATCTACTTCTATCGGTAACTTTACTTGGAGCTATATTTTTATTCACCACATGATATGTGTTTTGCTTGGAGCGTCATTTCTGATTTGAGTCTTTGATTTTTAGTCTACCACAATCATCCTTGCTGTACACACCTTTTGGGAGAGCCATACATGATTTGGAATTTGATAGAATACTCTATGTGCTTCACTTATATCTTTTGAGCTTTATAATTTTTCTCTAGTGCTTCACTTATATTTTTTAGAGCACGGTGGTGGATTTGTTTTATAGAAACTATTGATCTCTCATGCTTCACTTAGATTATTTTGAGAGTCTTAATAGCATGGTAATTTGCATAAAATCCTAATATGCTTGGTATGCAAGATTAATAATAAAACTTTCTTATGAGTGTGTTGAATACTATGAAAAGTTTGATGCTTGATGATTGATTTGAGATATGGAGGTAATAATATCAAAGTCATGCTAGTTGAGTAGTTGTGAAATTGAGAAATACTTGTGTTGAAGTTTGCAAGTCCCGTAGCATGCACGTATGGTAAACGTTATGCAACAAATTTGAAACATGAGGTGTTATTTGATTGTCTTCCTTATGAGTGGCGGTCGGGGACGAGCGATGGTCTTTTCCTACCAATCTATCCCCCTAGGAGCATGCGCGTAGTGCCGGGGTTTTTGATGACTTGTAGATTTTTGCAATAAGTATGTGAGCTCTTTATGACTAATGTTGAGTCCATAGATTATACGCACTCTCACCTTTCCATCCTTGCTAGCCTCTTTGGTATCGTGCATTGCCCTTTCTCACATTGAGAGTTGGCGCAAACTTTGCCGGTGCATCCAAACCACGTGATATGATACGCTCTTTCACACATAAACCTCCTTATATCTTCCTCAAAACAGCCACCATACCTACCTATTATGGCATTTCCATAGCCATTCAGAGATATATTGCCATGCAACTTTCCATCATTTCATTCATCATGACACATTCATCATTGTCATATTGCTTAGCATGATCATGTAGTTGACATAGTATTTGTGGCAAAGCCACCGTTCATAACTCTTTCATATATGTCACTCTTGGTTCATTGCATATCCCCGCACACTGCCGGAGGCATTCATATAGAGTCATCTTTGTTCTAGTATCGAGTTGTAATCATTGAGTTGTAAATAAATAGAAGTGTGATGATCATCATTATTAGAGCATTGTCCCACGTGAGGAATAAAAAAAGGCCATAAATAATAGAAGGCCCAAAAAAAGAGAAAAGCCATAAGAAAAGAAAAGGCCCAAAAAAATGAGAGAAAAAGAGAGAAGGGATAATGTTACTATCCTTTTACCACACTTGTGCTTCAAAGTAGCACCATGATCTTCATAGTAGAGAGTCTCTCATATTATCACTTTCATATACTAGTGGGAATTTTTCATTATAGAACTTGGCTTGTATATTCCAACAATGGGCCTCCTCAAGTGCCCTAGGTCTTCATGAGCAAGCAAGTTGGATGCACACCCACTAGTTTCTTTTGTTGAGCTTTCATACATTTATAGTTCTAGTGCATCCGTTGCATGGCAATCCCTACTCCTTGCATTAACATCAATCGGTGGGCATCTCCATAGCCCATTGATTAGCCCATTGATGTGAGACTTTCTCCTTTTTGTCTTCTCCACATAACCCCCCTCATTATATTCTATTCCACCCATAGTGCTATGTCCCTGGCTCGCGCTCATATATTGCGTGAAAGTTTATAGGTTTGAGATTAGTAAATTATGAAACAATTGCTTGGCTTGTCATCGGGGTTGTGCATGATGAGAGCATTCTTGTGTGATGAAAATGAAACATGACTAAACTATATGATTTTGTAGTGATGAACTTTCTTTGGCCATGTTATTTTGAGAAGACATAATTGCTTAGTTAGTATGCTTGAAGTATTATCATTTTTATGTCAATATGAACTTTTGTCTTGAATCTTTCATATCTGAATATTCATACCACAATTAAGAAGAATTACATTAAAATTATGCCAATTACCACTCTGCATCAAAAATTATGTTTTTACCAATGCTCCTACCTTTCCTTAACAAATTCTAGTGAATTGTGCTATCTACTTTTAACATGCAATCTGTTGCTCCAGTGTATATGTTCTATATGTCGTGCAATGTGGTGCTCACTTATTAACTGTTTGGTTAATAGTTGTCATCTTCAGTTAACTGTTTGGTTCAATTATGCAAATGTGATGTTCAGTTCTTCAGGCTGCATTTTTGTATTGTCTTCCATGTGAGAAATAAATCGAATTTACCTTTACAAAATACATGAGAAACAAATACAATTGCTACATTTCCAAGTTGTCAACCATACTTGGTTCGGGTAACTGTATGATCTTCTAGTATGTTATACATTGGGCAATGTGGTGCTCAGTTAACATTTGGTTCATTTGTTGTGGTGTTTAGTTAACTGTTTGGTTCAATTCTGCAATGCGATGTTCAATTGTTGTGGGTGCATTCTATTATTGTATACCATGTGAGAAATAAATCGAATTTGGCTGTACTAAATACATGAGAAACAAATACAATTGCTATATATCCAAGTTGTTAAGCATATTTAGTTTGGATAACTGTCTCATCTTTTATTAGGAGTATGTTATATTGTGCAATGTGGTGCTCAGTTAATGTTTGGTTCATTTGTTCTGGTGTTTACTTAACTGCTTGGTTCAATTCTGCAATGCGATGTCCAATTGTCGTGGGTAGAATTTTGTATTGTTGTGCATGTGAGGAATAAATCAAATTTGGCTACACTTAATACATGAGAAACATATACAACTGCTATATTTCCTAGTTTTTAATAATGCTTGGTTTGGATAAATGGGTTCTCCATGTGGCTTGAATTAATGTGATGAATCTGCAATGTGCTCATTTTTTATCAACATATTTTACTGATAGCATGCGAGCCCTCACTTAACCTGATCAATGTCTGCACAATGAAGAAGACATCAGTTCACTACAGGATGGTACTAACTATTATACCTTGGATATTTTTATTCCTTTTACCCATTTCCAATATAGAGAGGATATTTATGCACATCCTTGTGTTTAGGCCTTTCCAAAGTAGTTCACTGATGATTACCTCTTAACCCACCTGTATAGTCAGGAGGCGAGGAAGGTATTCATACAACACCCACAGTTCACTATTGAAGTGTTCCTGAAGAGGACGAAGGATGGACGGTCAATCATCCAGAGGCACTGGCCTAAAGTTGCACATACCTTTGACATCAATGAAGGCTCAATATTGCCTTCCGCTTCAGCAGTTTTCCAAAGGAGATTCATCTGTCTATTTACCGTCTATGATGCTAATTTTGAAATGTTATAGATGTTGCATGTGAAACTTGGTCCTGGTGCAGTTGTGTAATGGGGTAGCTGAATGCTGAAGCTATATGATGTGGTACTCTGATGTATTTCAATTATGAAATCCTGCTTCCTGAATATGAAAATGAAATATATTTTGTGATTAATATGAAATGTCAATTAGATTAATAAATGGATTATTAATAATATGAAAATTATTCTGCTAATGGCCAATTATCCTACTAATTGGGTTTTCCTATTGCAAATAGTTATTGAGAAAACACCGTGGGCGATGACCTCAGGCAACGCACATTGTTTCTAGCAATAAACCGTGTTGGATGAATGAACAATCACACACGACATCCTCTTGAAAACTATTTTTGTTAGGCCACCTTACGCAAACATTTACCACATAAAAAGTGTTTGTGATGCACAGCCTTTGCCACACAGTTTCTTCTACGCACCGTGTGTGATGCATTCAATAACGCAAATGATAAAATTGTTAATATCATGTGCAATGGCAACGCTATCACAAATGATTTAATGGGGAAAATTGTGTGTGATGTACCTGTGAATGGAAATGTTTTCCTTGGAGTGACTGTGTCGTACTTCTACGTGAAGAGCATCTTCGCGGAGGGCGACTGTGTCAATCTGCCGGCCTACATGGCCGGCCCGCCGGCTGGGAGGCAGCCCAACTAGTCGTGTCGGGCCAGGGCGCTGACGCCCGCAGGAGCCGGGCCATGGAGCGACTCCGAGTGCTAACGCAGTCGGAGGGCCTGACCGGGCCGGATTTGCTGGCCGCCTTCGTGGCGCGCTGAGTGCTCCCACTCCAAAGTCGCCCCCACATGATTTGCCAGATGAGCGGGCATCGGGACCCGAGTCGTCTGTGCACCAAGGAGATGCCTCACGCAGAGGTAGCCCACATGGTGAACTACCTTGCGAACTGCGAGCTCACGGGAGAGTGGCAGTTCGGCAAGGCACCGTATTCACGCGCCAACCCTCCGCGCATGGTGAGTTGTTTCTTTTCCTTTTTCTTTGACTCCTTTGTCGCCGAGTCCGTCTTGTCCAATCTGCCCAATCGGCTTTGGTCAGACCCCCCTCCTCCATCCGGCAGCCGGCACCATGGGGCCGGCCCGTGAATTCCTCCCCGACCGGGCGGAGAGCGACGTCGACGACCCCGACTTGGGGGCGGCGGCCTTCGAGGTCGACGCCGAGGGAGGAAGTGGCAAAGTGGGTGGCCCGAGGCTTGGGGCCAGTTTCGAGGACTGGCCTGACGATGACGTGGAGGAGGTCGCCCCACACCACCACCGAGGAGCCGGCCAGTTCGGCGCGAGCTCTTCTACCGCGCCGGACGCCCAAGGCGGCGCGAAGAAGCGCAGGGACGCACCGAGTATGTTTGGCAGCCGGCCGAAGAAGCCCAAGGGCTCGGAGGCGGCGACCAAGCAGGACTAGGCGGCCGCAAAGGCCCACCGCTTCCGCAAGGAAGTGAAGAAGCCGCTACTGGTCTCCGCGTAAGTGCTACCGTTCTTGCGCTTTCATTTTTTCTTTTGTTGATCTTGCCTGAGTTTGCTTGCTTGTCGCCCTTGGGTCTAGGGCTCCCCTCTCTCTTGACAAGGTTGCTGCCGCCTCCATCATGGGGTCGGCGGAGACTTCCGCCACCATTCGGCGGATTGACCATGCCGCCGACCTCCGGGAGGAGATAGAGCGGAACGCACGAGAGGTGCGTGAAGAGCCGGAAGCCGCCTGCCTGAAGAAGGCGGAGGCTGAGAAGGCGTAGGCCGCCGCCAATAAGAGACTAGCGAAGGCCGAGGCCGCCGACGCGGTGAAGAAGCAGGCTGAAGAAGCCGCGCACCGCCAATCGGCGGTTTTTGTTATTCCTCTGAACTCCGCGCCGCCACCCCCGAAATTCATGGCGCAGACTGGGGAGGCCGGCAGCGAGAACCCGGTCATGGAGAGAGATGGCGGCGACACCGCCATGCCGGACGTGATCATGCCGCCACCGCCGCCATCTGGGAGCGCGTGAGGCGAGTAGCCGGCGGACCCGCCGGTGCCGCCGACTGAAGACGAGGTGGTGGCGGGCCTAGTTCTCCAGGTTGGCACGCCGATGCGTCGCCGTCTCGCGAAGGCGGCTTCGGCGCCGCACCCTCTAGATACCGTCGCCACGAGCCCCACGATCCCGGACACCGAGGCGACGAGCGCCGTGCCCACTGGGTGGGTGCGGGGAGGCGGGACGGGCCCATTGAACCGGGCGCTTCTAGAAGTCCAAGCCAAGATCCGAGTCGAGGGCGATGCCATCAAGAACTGCACCAAGGCGTATCTGGCATTGTGAGAAGCCATCCGGGTACGTTCCCTTCTTCTTTGTCTCTGTTTCTTGTTCTTCTCGGTGGGGGCGCGCCAGCGCACCCACTGGGTGTAGTCCCCGAGTTTCGGTCCGGCTGCTGAGCAGGCGGCTCGGAACTCTGATCGGCGAGTTCCAATACTTGTCTGAAATTTTGTCACAGGACTACCACATTCTTCGCGTGACCACCTTCAACGCCAATGTCGAGGAGCTGGCCAAGCGGACCGCCGACTTGTCGGAAAGCCGGAGTGAGTCCTCTTCCTTCTCTGCGGGGGTGCGCTGGCGCACCCGCGGGTTGTAGTCCCTGAGATTTGGGCCGACTGCTGAGCTCTCGGGCTGGATCTCCCTGGCGACTATTCTTTTTTCTATTGGTGACTCTTTCTTCGCGGGGGCACCCTGGCGTGCCCGCGGGCTGTAGTCCTCGCGATTCGGGCCAACAGCTGAGTAGTCGGGCCGGATCTCCTCGGCGACTTTCCTTCCTTGTTGGTAACTAACACTTTGTTCTCTTCTTTCTTCTGCAGAGGCCAACGCCGCCCTACAGCTGCAGCTAGGCGAGGCCAACGCTGCCCTGCGCACCAAGGAGGAGGAGTGTGGCCAGCTGGATGGGGAGCGCGACCGGCTGGTCACGCAGCTGGCGGAGTAGAAGGAGCAGCTCAAGAAGGCCCAGAAAGAGGAGGAGGACAAGGAGACCGCCCTCCTTGCCGAATTCGTGTCCGAGCGCTCCTCCTGGACCGACAAGGAGGCAATGCTGTCCTCCGGCTTCCATGAGATCGAGGATCTCATCGACGGTGAGCCTCTCCTCACTTTTCTTCTTTGAGCTGCCGACTGTTGGTCGAGCCGGCTTCTAATCTCTAATTTGGCTCTTTGCCTTCCTGTCCTGGCAGACTTCTTCCCTGGCCTCTCGGACGCCGCCAACCAGGCCATCAAGGCTGATCGTGAAGGGCGGAGGGCGGATGGCGCGAAGATCGCCGCAGACACCCCCCGAACACTTAGCGAGCAGATCCTAAGCATTGAGCCTCATCTTTGGCCGGCTCACCGGATGCTACGCCGGCTTCAACGTGTTGGCGCCCAGGCGATCGCCGCCCTCTAGCCGGACATGCAAGCACCGCGCACCCCAAGTCAGATTGCCGACTGGCTGGAGGTAGTGGCTGGCCGTCTTGTGGCCTGGAAGGGCTCTTCGGCCCGGGCTAGAGCGCGCGAGGCCTTAGAGTTCGTCAAGGCATGGTATCCTGGGTTGAGTCTAGACCAGCTAGCCACATTTCGGCTAGAAGCTCGGGCGGAGTTGGCGGTCGTGGAAGGTGACCTCGTCAAGCGCGCGGCATCGATCGCCGAGTACACCGACACCAGCGTCTTCGTCCCGGAGCGGGCTGAGAATGGTGACGAGGCGCCGCCGGAATGGTTCGGGATGAATCTGGCTGACGGCGAGGATTCAGTGGAGGTGATCGACTCCAGTGGCGAGGAAGAAGGTGGGCGGAGGAGGAATGCGAAGGGGAGGCGCCGGAGGTCGGAGCGGACGGCCAACCTCAGCTCGACCGTGCCTCCAACAATGAGCCACACCCAACCGAGTCGGCTACCACTGGAGGTGACCAAGCGGAGACTTCCCAGCCGACTGCTCCACCAGCCGGCGCTGCCGATTCCGCCGTTCCACCAAGCCCGCCTGCTGCTTCTTAGGCTGCCACTTTACCTTTGTTTATACCTGCTTATCAGTCTCGATGAACTTTGTTAATTTTGCACAATTCCACTCGCGGGGTGTATCTTGAACTGCTGTTTGAAGATTGGCCAAAGGCCTTTGCTATGTAAATACATTCTGAGTTCTCTCTTCTTGCGTGTTGCTCTTTGGCTTTTTTTCCTTTGCCTCCTTCCCTTGGTTGCTGCCTTGCCAGTCAGACAGCCGCTCCGCGGACTGTTGCTGGATCAAGTACTTAGCTTCTTTGGGGAAGGCAAGTACTTAGCCGTTTAGAGTTCTTTGGCAAGTTAAGTAGAACATGGCGAGTCGGCTGCTCAACAGTCGGTCGTAAGAGGCGGGAAGCCGGCTTAGACTATGCTCATGCTTGTGTCCTTAGCCATTTTTCATATGGGCACCCTTTCTACCTTACTCCTGCCCACCGTCCAGTCGCTCTGCGAGCTGCGGCTTGTGGTAGGAGACGGCTTAGGTGCCACACATTACTTGTCTGGCTGCAGGAAGCATTTGGTAGTGCAAGGCGGCAAGTCCCCGGGCCGACAAGTCAGACCCGGTGCCAAGCGGCATAGAAAATAACATACTTATGGGCATGATTCATATCATACAGATAAAAGAGGGCAGTCCCGGAGCTCGTCTCAGGGGACCCGTAGTCTTCGTACTTAATACAAAAGGTAGCGTGGTACATACTGCTTTAACTATAAAATCTTCGTAGGAGGTTTGCGTTCCATGGCCGTTCCGTCTCCTTGCCGGAGTCGTCCCTCTTGCGTGCTCGAGGCTTCTGAGCGTCGATCAGGTAGGAGGAGTCATTACCTAGCACTTTGCTGATGATGAAGGGGCCTTCCCAAGGCGCTGAGAGCTTGTGCTAACCGGCTGTTCGCTAGATCAGCCGGAGCACAAGGTCTCCCTCTTGGAAAGATCTCGGCTTGACCTTCCGGTTATAATATCGGCGCAGGCTCTGCTGGTAGATGCTGGACCAACTGAGTGCCAACACCCGTCCCTCTTCCAGTAGATTAACGTCATCTTGACGTGCTTCTTCTGCCTCCTCTTCGGTTTACATGGTGACTCGAGGGGAGTCGAACTCTATGTCCGTTGGGATGACGGCTTCGGCACCGTAGACGAGGAAGAAGGGCGTGAAGCCAGTTGACTTGTTTGGAGTTGTGCACATGCTCCAGAGGACGGCCGGCAGCTCGTCGAGCCAACGGCCGGCCGAACACCCCAGATGCTCGACCAGTCGAGGCTTGATGCCGGACAAGATGAGGCCGTTTTCTCCCTCTACTTGTCCGTTTGACTACGGATGGGCAACGGACGCTAAGTCCAGTCTAATGCCCTACGTCACGCAGAAACGGGCCAAGGCGTCTTTGGCAAAGTTTGTGCCATTGTCGGTGATGATGCTATGCGGTATTTCGTATCTGATGGTGATGTCGGAGATGAAAGTCACAGCAGTCGGACCGTTCAGCTTCTTGATTGGTTTGGCCTCTATCCACATGGTGAACTTGTCCACCGCGACAAGCAGATGGGTCATGCCGCCTCGCGCTGTTTTGAATGGTCCCACCATGTCCAGGCCCCAGACAGCAAAGCGCCAGGCAATGGGAATAGTCTTGAGCGCAGAAGCCGGCTGATGTGGATTGGAACGAAACTCCTGCACTCTTTGCATTTTTGGACCAATTCTTTAGCGTCTTCAAGAGCAGTCGGCCAGAAGAAACCATGGTGGAAGGCTTTGGCGACGAGTGCTCTTGAAGCCGCGTGGTGGCCAAACTCGCCTTGATGGATGTCTTTGAGAATTGGTTGGCCTTGCTCCGGCTCCACGCAGCGCTGGTAGACACCAGTGACACTGTGCCTCACGAGCTCTCTGTTGACAATGGTGTAGGCTGCTGCCTGAGGTTGCACTTGCCGGGTCGAGATCTCATCTGTTGGTATCTCTTTGTTCACCAAAAAACTGAGGATGGGCTGGGCCCATGAAGGTGCTGCGACTTCTGCAACTGTCAGGAGTGCAACTTGCACAAGGGCGGCTGGGCCGGGAGCCGGAGAGTTGGAGTCGGCAGCCGCTTGCTGTGTCGATGAAGTCCCCGGGCCGATTGGTGCAGTCCTCGGGCCGAGTTCTGAAGTCCCCGGGCTAGTCGCTGCAGTCCTCGGGCCGGGTTCTGAAGTCCCCGTGCCGGGTGCGACTGTTGCGACCCCCGGGCCATCAGTCAGAACTCCTGTGCCGGCTGATTGAGCTCTCAAGTCAGATCCGACTGCTTCAGGAGGAGCCGGCACGAAGATAGAATCTGACTCTAGTGATGGCTTGACAGACGGTTTGAGAAGGCGTTGAAGGGCGACACAGGTTCGTATTGCTTGGCGGGTGGAGCCGATTCGTGCCAGGGCGTCTGCTTGGTCGTTGTCGTTTCTTGGCATGTGGAGAAACTCGCATCCCTCAAAATATCCACCAAGTTGCTGTACGAGGAAGCGGTAGCTCGCCATGTTTGCATCTTTGGCGTCCCAGTCGCTTGACGACTGCTGGACCAACAAGTCGGAGTCCCCATATCATAGGATCCGGCGAATGCCGAGCTCTTTGTCAAGCCGGAGCCCGTGAATGAGTGCCTCGTATTCAGCGACGTTGTTGGAGGCGGCAAAGTGGATTTGCAGCACATATTTGAGCTTGTCGCCTTTGGGAGAGGTGAGGACGATGCCAGCTCCCAAGCTGGTGCGCATTTTGGAGCCGTCAAAATGCATCCACCAATGGGTGGAGTCAGGCGCTGGCGGCAAGTACTGGGTCTTGGCCCAGTCGACGAGGAAGTCGGCCAGCGCTTATGACTTGATGGCAGTGTGAGGCTGGTAGTAGATGGTGTAGGGGGCCAGATCTATGGCCCATTTGGCCACTCGACCCGAAGCATCTCGGCTTCCAATGATCTTGGCCAGTGGAGCTGTGCAGACCACAGTGATTGGATGCTCTTGAAAGTACGGTTTTAATTTTTTGGCAGCAAAGTGCATGCCGTAGCACATCTTCTGGTAGTTGGGGTAGTTTTCTTGGAGGTCAACAGTACTTCACTCAAATAATATACCGGTCTCTGGAATGGTAGGGCTTTGCCTTCTTCCTTGCGCTCTACCATGATGAATGTGCTGACCACTCGGCTGGTGGCGGCGATGTATAGGAGCATGGGCTCCTTAGGAATCGGAGCCGCCAGGACAGGTGGAGTAGCTAACATCTTCTTCAACTGGAGAAAAGCTTCGTCAGCCTTGTGGTTCCACTAGAAAAAAGTGGTCTTCTTCATGAGTTGGTATAGGGGGAGAGCCTTCTCGCCCAGCCGACGGATGAATCGGCTGATGGATGCCAAACAGCCGGTGAACTTCTATACGTCCAGCAGTCGGCTGGGTACTTCCATCCTCTCAATGTCCTTGATCTTCATAGGGTTGCATTCTATGCCGCGTTCGGAGACCAGGAAGCCAAGAAGCTAGCCGGCTGGTACTCCGAAGACGTATTTCTCTGGGTTGAGCTTAATCTGAAATTGGCGCAAGTTCTCAAAGGTCTCCTCGAGGTCTTCTAGCAGCGTTCCACGCTTCGCCGTCTTCACCACCACACCCTCCATGTAAACGTGGGCGTTTCTGCCGAGTTGCTTGAGGAGGCACTTCTGCATGCAACGTTGAAAGGTGGCTCCGGCATTCCTGAAGCCGAACGTCATAGTCAAGTAGCAGAAGGCTCCAAATGGTGTGATGAAGGCGGTCTTCAGTCTGTTAGCCGGGTTCAACTTGATCTAGTGGTATCCTGAATATGCATCCAAAAAACTCAACAGCTCGCATCTGGCTGTGGAGTCTATTACTTGGTCGATTCTTGGTAAAGCAAACGGGTCCTTGGGGCATGCTTTGTTGAGGCTGGTGTAATCAATACACATACGCCACTGCTTGTTCTTCTTCAGCACAAGGACCGGGTTGGCCTACCACTCTGGAAAGAACACCTCCATGATGAAGTCGGCTGCCAGCAGCTGGGCAATTTCTTCTCCGACGACTCTTCTCTTATGACAGGCGGCGCAAGGGCTGCCTGACTGGCTTGGCATCAGACTGGACATGTAATTTGTGCTCGACAAAATCCGTCGGGACACCTGGCATGTCTTTGGGGGACCATGCGAAGATGTCCCGATTCTCACGGAGGAAGTCGACGAGCTAGCCTTCCTATTTGCTGTCGAGGTTTGTACCTATGATAGCGTACCTCTCCGGGTGCTCTATGTCCAAGGGTATCTTCTTTGTTTCTTTGGCCGGCTTGAATGAGTCCTCAGCTTCTGACTCCTTGGGATCGGGCGACATCTCTGGCTGCTTGCTTGCCATCGCCACAACCTAGTCAAGGAGTCGCTTCTCAGCTGCGATCCACGAGGTACTCATCCAATCGACTTCTCTCTACTGCGCAGGCAGACGACTTCTTGTAGTCGCCAGCTATGGTCAGAATCCCCTTGGAACTCGGCATCTTCATCTTGAGGTAGGCATAGTGGCGGACATCCATGAACTTGGCCAGGGAAGGCCGGCCAAGTAACGCATGGTATGGGCTCTCAAGGTCCACCACTTCAAACCATACTGACTCTCGGCGGAAATGATCTTTGTCTCCAAAGAGGACGTCTATCAGAATCTTGCCGATTAGTGAGCAGGAAAGTCCAGGAACTATGCCATGGAATACTGTCCAGCTGGGCTGAAGCTGCCTCTGTCTGATTCCTAATTTCGCCATGGTATCCTTGTATAGGATGTTAATGTTGTTACCGCCGTCTATCAGGACTCGGGAGAAGCGAGCTGCTCGCTTGTTCGTGGCAAAGGTGGCGTACAAAATCAGGGCATAGGAGCCGGGCTTAGGCATCACCTCCGGGTGGTCAGCTCTGCTCCACCTGATGGGCTTTTTAGACCAATGCATGAACTCTGGGGTCTCTGATGCTACCGCATTTACTTCTTGTTGCTACAGCCGCCTGCTGCGTCGATCATCGGCCACACTGCTGAAGGTGACATAGGCTCCATGCTCTTCTGGGTATTCGTCTTGTATTGCGCCGACTGGTCTGGCCGCCGGCTGCTAGGGCGGGGGAGGAGGCGGCTGCCCAGCAGGTGGGGGAGGCATGAGGCCATCTCCCTTGACGATCCTGGTGAGCAAGTGGCACTTCCGAGTGGTGTGGTTGGACGGCTTCACACCACTGTGGAATTTGCAGGGAGCATCCAAAGTCTGCTCATATGAGAAAGCCGGCAACCAGTTGGGCTTGCCGCCCTTCTATCGTTTGGGTGGAGGCGGCCCCTCCGGCTGCTGGTCTTCGACTGTTGCCACCTACCGGCTGGTGGAAGCCGGCTGCGTGGCCTTGCGCTTGTGGTCGTTCTGTTGTTGACGCCGACTGGCATCTCCAGCCGGGGTTCGAGGAGCCTGAGGAGCCACCTTGTCAGTCGCACTAACTTGGATTTCCGCCTTCATGGAGGAGTCGGCTGTGGCATATTTGTCTGCTATGATCAGCAGCTCGTCGAGGGTCTCTGGCTCATCGCAGAGGAGCTTGTGCTTGAGGAGGGTGCCCTCTCGGCACCCGGCGGTGAAGTATTCGATGGCCTGCACCTCGTGCAAGCCCTCGCCAGAGTTAAGGAGCTCGGCCCAGCGCGTGAGGTAGTCGCGAGTTGACTCGTTGGGGCCTTGCACGCACAAGGAAAGCTGGCGCGGTTTGGGAGGCCGTTTGTACTTGCTGGTGAAGTTGCAGACGAAGGCATCGGTGAAGTCGACCCAATTGTTGATGCTGCGGGGCTTCAAGCTGTTCAGCCAAGTCCGGGCCGTGCCCTGGAGCATGAGCGGAACATACTTCACGGCAACACGCTTGTTGACGCTTGCTATGCTGACGGCTGTAGAGTAGTCAACCAGCCAATCTTCCGGCATCACAGAGCCGGTGTATTTGGGTGTGTCTCTTGGGAGTGTGAACCCTATGGGGAAAGGCTCGTCTCGAATGCGGGGCCAAAACATGGCGGACCCAACTCATCTTCTTCTTCAAGGGCTAGGGATCGGTGGAGACGGTTGATCCGGTGGCGGGCATCATTCTCTCCGACTCCCTCTCGGTGGCCAAGATGGTCGCCGAGTGTCGGGTGGTCAACAGGCGGCGGGGAGCCTCTCCTTTCCCTGCGAGGGGGAGGAGGCAGACAGTCGTCCCGTCGTTCCACTGCTCTTGGGCAGCCGTCTTGGTCGCGCTCTATGGTGATACGAGTCTGACTGCGGCTAGCAGCCGGCTCCTTGTCTTTTCTTCCACGGACGCCACCGGTCGGCGTCCGAGATGTCACGCCTTGGTCTCAGCAGGGATGCAGGTCGTCATTCTACCGATGTAGCGCATCAGTGCGGCAGCCGTCTTCGTTCTGCTCGGCAGCCACGTCAAGGAGCTGCTGAACGTGCTCCACCATCAGGCGACGCTCCTCGCCCTCGAACTTGTCCAGCTCGGATGTTTTCCCCCGGCATGGTGTAGACGGGGCGATCTGCCCCGAACAGGTTGGCGATGGCCACGCCGCACTGTTGGACTACGCCAAGCCAGCTGGGCCCGGCAGGAGCCGGCGTGCCTCCCACAGCGCGGTCCATCTCACGCCGATAGGCCTCCGACAGGCGTCTCATGCTGGCCAGCTTCTTGGCTCCTTTGACAAGCTAAAGGCGGCGCGCCTCCAGCGTCTCGGCGTCGGCGTCTTCAGGAATGGCTGCGGTCAGGTTTTGTAGTGCCGCATCAAGCGGGTTGCGAGCACCTCCGTCGGAGTGCTTGCCGTGACCGATGACAAGTACCTCCATCACGGTGCTTCCGCCGCTCTCCGCGCAAGGGAGCGGCTCGTCGTAGACCACCGTGTTGGTGGGGAACGCATCGAGCGATGTGGTGTCGGAGTCAACCAGCATCGGGTTGGTGGAGCCTACGGACTCCAAGTCCACAGCAGGCTCGCTGGCGACGTGGAGTTGGTCGAGGAGGCCCGCGAGGAGGCTCTCGGGGCCGCCTGTGCTCGTGTTGGATGCGGGCTCGTCGGAGAGGCGAACCTCGCCGACAATACGGCGAGGAAACTGGCCGCGCAGGCGAATTCCGCGCCAAGCAGCGCGTCGGCCCAGACTCCGTCTGGCGTGCCGGGCTGGCTGCACTCGCCGAGGAGGAAAAGGGTTCCCATCCAGAACAGGTCTCCAGACGATGGTGCACCTCGCCCCATGGTGGGCGCCAAATGTCGGGGGTTGGGTGCGACATATGCCAAAGGATGGCTTATCATGGTGGGAGCGAGTAGAACGTCGCCGGTGCCCGGAAGCGGGATTAGGCGTAGACACGAACGCCGGCGTACTTTACCCAGGTTCGGGGCTCTCCTGGGAGATGACACCCCTAGTCCTGCTCTGTGGGGTCTCCGCATGATCACTAAGGCAAAGTGAGTACAAGGGTGCTCCTCGAGCTGTATGCTGGAGGTAGGAAAAGGCAAGGCTAGCTTTCTCCTTCCTATATCTCTGGTCTAGTTCTAATGGTTCCGAACCCTTTGCATGGGTGCCCTGGGGGGTTTATATAGGCCTACACCCCAGGGGTACAAGGGTAATATGACTGGGTGCAAGCCCAGCCGTCAGTCTCTTTGGCCGCCGACTGCTGGGGCCCGCCGATTGGGGGGGCCCGCCGACTGGTCTAGTACGGAGCCGACAGGCCGTACCTGCCGCTTGGGGGTCTTGCCGGCTACTGATCACTGTAGTCGTGCTTCTAATAATGCAGGCTTGGTCGAAGGATCATGGCTACAGCACCGCCGTCATGGCGGGCGATTACTGTAGCCACTCCCCGTCATGTCTGGTTAAGGGCGCGTGGGGCCCGTGGGATGAGCAGGCCGACTCCTAGGGGCCGACTCCCATCGTATCCGATTTTTAGGGCTCTTCGCCGTCTTTTGGACTCTCGCTGACTGGTGGGGCCCATCATCCCTGGACCGTACAGACAGGCCGTCGTGGGAGCAGGACTCCACCGGCCTGTAATGATGTCAGGGCTGGCATGGCAACAGTGTTGCGCCGGGCGGGGCTCCTCGTTGGTACAGCGCACTGTGGCCGCGCGAGCCCTTAGGAAGGGGAGGGGATGGGCTGCACTGTAGCCATCCCCTGTCCCATCCCCCTTGATGTGGTTACGGGCTTCGAAGGGGCCGCGGGCCGACTTCTCGGAGTCGGCTTCTCTAGAAGCCGCCTGGCAGGAGTCGACTTGTCTCGACCTCGCCTTATGGACTCGGCCGTCTACGGGCAGCCGACTATTTCTCCAGCCAGCTTCTACAAGGCGGCTCTTTACCTTGGCATCCTGAGGGGCACGGTCAGCCCCGATGTCTCGAAAGGCTTATGGGCGTCGGGTTAGCCTACCCGTGGCCCATTACTCTGACACAAATGGTGGTGTAAAAAACCATAAAAAGGTGCAAAATGTTTGCGATGGCGGATGCATCAAACACGGTTCAGATTTTAGTTGCTTGTGCGATGCAGGTCATACGGTTCAGTTCAATTAACTATTTGTGATGAGGAGGAACAAAAGAAATGGGCAGCCAGATGAAGGTGTGTGCTATATACAGCATACGATTCACTCGGATGAACTTTTTGTGATTAGGAAACAGAAAAGAAACGGTCAGCCAGATCAAGGTGTGTGCGATATACGGTATGCAGTTCACTCGGATGAAATGTTTGCTTTAAGCCAAGAGAACAAAAACTGATCAATATAACAAGATGTGTGTGATACGTGACAAATAGGTCTGTAATCAGAAATGTGTGCGAAGACAGATAATAAAATAGACTATTGCTGCTAATAAGCTGTGTGTGTTGTGGGAAAACGCTTGGTGGTATATAATTGTCAGCGAGTGATGAAATCATCACCAACGGGTTCCCCGGTATGGTCCGTGTGCGATGTCATTGCACACAGAACAACAACATATGTACTTATAACTTATAAGGACTTGATTCCATAAATAGATTGAACATCCAATTACATATGTGGCTAGTACACACATGACCTTTGCACACACCAAAGTACATTCCAAAATGCCTAAGAAACTCAAATAATGTATAAAAAGGCAAAACGAACCGTGAATAATTTCATAATTTTAGGACGACGCTACTATTGTTGCATGTTGCCTTTGTAAAATAAATCAAGGCATGAAGAGACAGCATATGTCGTTTCGCACACATAGGTGACAAGGTCCCTCTCTGAACCATGAGCCTTTTTGAGAGAAGCTCCGATTTGTAAGAAGTTTGTACCAAAACTTGTCCCAAATTGGGCTAATTTTTTACCACAACATGTTGGTGCTATGACATAACACCATGCCAAGTTTCATGATTTTGAGGCAAGTTTTGGATTTACAGTAATTTTAAAAGCAGGTTTCTCAATGTTTACTATCAAGTCAGCACCGCCCTGGATAGGCTTTTTCCTCGTGGGTCCCAAATGATAAATCCAAATCTGTCACTACCATGCAGCTTTTCTTATTAAAAATTACATCCCATTTGGTGTGCAAGATGAAAATAAGTTTGTCGGTGCTGGTGGGCGCTAAGAACTTGCGGTTCTGTAATGAACAAAGATCTCAAGGATTCCGCAAGAGTGATGTTCTTTCCCTATGTTGTGAATGCTTATAATATTTATGTCTTAATTAAAGAAATGGCAAGCCATTGGCCCAGTATGAACGAAAATATGGGTCAGAGCTGAGTTGAAAAGGGCAACAATATCTAACTCCAGCTAACAAACAGTACAAAAGCACGAGGATTAATTGCTCACCAGGTTTAGGCAAAATCCGGATTGAGTAGGATAATGACATCTAACTCAACCAAAGTTTTTGGCAGTCACAATCAAATAGATCGGTCTTATCCATGAAATCAAGATCCCGGCCCAGAAATTCTACTGGTCCATGATGACAAGCGGTTGTAAATAGAAGCCGAGCATGATCAGAAGCCCTTAGGTCTATCTAAAACTTCTTTTTATGCTTCTCAACACTTGCAGCCGTAAGAAATTTGTTGTCGAAAAACTTAATCATCACGGACAATAGTGCCCTCTCATTCAACATGAAGAATGTGACAGAGCTAGTGCTTGGATTGTTGGATGCATATCCTTCCAACGTTACTGTCTTCAAACCAATGTCATGAGACCTGAGAAAATCCTGGTGCTTCTTGAACCATCGATTGGTTATACCTTCTCGTCCATGTGTTAGTGCCTAAATAGAGATGAAGATTGAAAACAGTTAATGTCTAAAAATGATTATGTTGAAAGAGTGATAGCTGAACGATTAATTATACTACATTATATATGGGCTTTCAATGTGCGTGAAATCGTCACATTTATATACAAATTCTCTAGACATGGAAAGCATTGCAGCAAGCAAATAATCATGTCCAGATCAAAACATCACATACTCAGATGTTAGGTCTTGACAGAATCCACCACCACTGATATGATGGACAAGCTCTTCATTGAGCATAGAACATAATATTAGTACTAAAAGTGTACTCTCAGATGATACTTAACTTATGCGCACAAATGAAAGAAAGCTGATTACAAAAGTTTACGTGAATAATATACAATACCTCAATAGGTGTGGAGCCAAACACCATCTTGAACCATCTAAAAGGATCACGAATTGCACCCAAGGTCTCCAGTTTAGGCGCAGAGACTATAGTTATTTGTGAAGGTACTATAACAGAATCAAGGAGCAACCTTTGAAGTGAAGGGGCATCTTCGATGATGAGATCATGACCAAAAAAAACAATTCCATGCTTACAAGGTGGGTGATTTTATTTTGAGACAACAGATGTGAATTTCCATTCCAAAAACAAACAGTAGGCGCTCCATAGCAGGGCAGCTGGAATTGATGATGTTGTGCAGTGCTGCCTTCGACATATCAACTACTACAAGCAGAAGTTATTTTAGCAGTGGGAGTCAAAGCATTTGTACCAGATTGTCTGCTAGATGGCACCGGGTGAAGGTGGCGGTGTGGAGAGAGGAGGAAAACCACGAGATGGACACCGGTGGTGAGGGCACAGATACATTGGTTTGTGGTATGTTACATACATAGTCATGGTAGAACTCAAGCTGCTAGAGTTTATCAAATTGATGGGATGTCTGCCAGGGGGGCCACTGTGCAGGGTATGTCCAGTAGGTAGCATGCCGAGATGCAGATGCCTTGAACGGAGCCATCATGGGAGGAGATGATGGCTCCGGGGAGTTCAGAATCATCATCGACAGATAGCTGACGACAGTCGCGATTAAGGGGCACGGTGCACCATAGAGTGCGTCACAGAGATGTGAGGTCTTGTGTGTGGCAACCATCCTTGGTATGGAGAAGGGAGATGATCTCCCCAAGGATGTCGTCTGGGAGATCAATTATGCGGTCCGCTGGAGATTCTACTGGTTCCTCAGGTCCAGGGGGCGCTTTTGGCCGCACAGTCCGGTCCAAGATCTACATCTAGCGGCGGCGATGGCCGGAGCCTCATCCGTGTACATACCAATCTGAAAGAAAAAATAGCATAACATGTAGGACATTCGAAAACAACTCTCAAGATCAGGAAGAAAAAAGGCACAAACATATATGTAGGAAATTCAAAATCAATTCTCAAGATCTGGCCACGAATTATTAGCATGCAAGCTCACGCTAGTCGGATTATTAGCAAAAATCATTTGTACAGAACAAAGAATTAACGACTAACTCTATACGGATAACACTCCAACAACCAATACACTACGTGCATCTAACGGATCTTAATTACTCTGATTTCATGGACTAAGAGAACATAACCATAGGATTTGTATTCAAGAAAAATTATAGAGGGGCGGGGGGGATTAAGTAGAGAAAACACATCATATGTTTGTCGCACAAATGGGTATATAGATGACTAACCGGTTTTCCGTCTGAGTCGCAGTCGTTGCCGGAGTTGCTATTGACCTCCGGCTCCGGATGGGGGGGCACGAATGCACCGACGGAGTCAAGGTCGTGCTACTGCCTGTGTCAGACCTCATCGGCGGTGGCGGCCACCTCTGTGCCCAGCTTCACGCGTTGCACGGGTGCTTCACCAGCCCCGGCATCGCCACTCCCTCCGATGGTGTGCTTCGGCGGCATCTTCATACACTCAAGAGTCCAGACGTTGGTGAACACTGTGGACCGGGGTGCGGCCACCTATTATGGCCGGTGGCTCAGGCGCGCAATTAATACGGACCAGTGGGAGCGACGCAGGCTACGGTGAAAAGCTGTCTCACCTCCCGGTGAGACTGCGCGGCGGACTTCTGCCATTCCTACCATCATTTCACAAAGCTACTCGCATGCCTTACCGTCAATACGCACACCTGCACGCACACCTCCTAGTATGCCTGCACGGAGGACTTCTCGCATGCGTGCCATCAACTCACAGCTGCTCGCACGACACACGGGGCGTGTGGCAGCACTTATATTTTTTGATTTATTTTCTACGACTTTACTGCTTAACTGAAGCATGGCATGGTCTAACGCACACGGTCCGAATAAATAATCCGTATGAGATATTGGTTGTCAGTTTTTAATAATCTCCCGTTCGTAAGAAGATTATATCAAAACGGGTCTCGTTGATGGAAAAAAATACAATTTCACAGTCTAGTGGTGTCCATATATGACACCACGATAAGTTTCATGAATTTCAACTAAGTTTTGGATTTACTGAATTTTAAAAATATATATTCTCAATATTTTAAAATCTCTTGCACAGGGAAACATGCACCTAGGGACACATATGATTTTGCAACCAATTTTGGTGTACATGCAGCTCAAATTTGATTTTTGCACATTAAATCCCTAGTTAATCAATCGATGTATAAAAACGGTTGAATGATGTCTATTTTTTTAAAATTAACATGACACTCCGCCATTCGTCACATGTTCACTACAGAAAAAGTTTGACATGCCTCAGAGAGGCTGTGGTGGTGCGGGATGTGTGTGTCTGTCAGTGTGGGGGGTGGGGGGAGGGCTCCGACAGTACACTACGAGTCGTTGCTACCTCTTGAGCACTACGTTTGTTTTCCCCGAAGAGGAAGGGATGATGCAGCAAAGTAGCGTAAGTATTTCCCTCAGTTTTTGAGAACCAAGGCAACAATCCAGTAGGAGGCTACGCACGAGTCCCTCGTACCTGCACAAAACAAATAAATCCTCGCAACCAACGCGAATAGGGGTTGTCAATCCCTACACAGCCACTTACAAGAGTGAGATCTGATAGATATGATAAGGTAATATTTTTGGTATTTTTATGATAAAGATACAAAGTAAAATAAAGGCAAAGTAAAAAGCAAATGAAATAACTAAGTAGTAGGAGATTAATATGATGAAGATAGACCCGGGGGCCATAGGTTTCACTAGTGGCTTCTCTCGAGAGCATAAGTATTCTACGATGGGTGAACAAATTACTGTTGAGCAATTGACAGAATTGAGCATAGTTATGATAATATCTAGGTATGATCATGTATATAGGCATCACGTCCGAGACAAGTAGACCGACTCCTGCCTTTATCTAGTACTACTACTCCACTCGTCGACCACAATCCGGCATGCGTCTAGAGTATTAAGTTAAAAACAGAGTAACGCCTTAAGCAAGATGACATTATGTAGAGGGATACACTCATGCACTATGATGAAAACCCCATCTTGTTATCCTAGATGGGAACAATACAATACGTGCCTTGCTGCCCCTACTGTCACTGGGAAAGGACACCGCAAGATTGAACCCAAAGCTAAGCACTTCTCCCATTGCAAGAAAGATCAATCTAGTAGGCCAAACCAAACTGATAATTCGAAGAGACTTGCAAAGATAACCAATCATACATAAAAGAATTCAGAGAAGATTCAAATATTGTTCAAAGATAGACTTGAACATAAACCCACAATTCATCGGTCTCAACAAACACAACACAAAAAGAAGATTACATCGAATAGTTCTCCACAAGAGAGGGGGAGAACATTGTATTGAGATCCAAAAAGAGAGAAGAAGCCATCTAGGTCTGAGGTAAACTACTCACACTTCATCGAAGATGCCATGTGTTGATGTAGAAGCCCTCCGTGATCGATGCCCCCTCCGGCGGAGCTCCGGAATAGGCCCCAAGATGGGATCTCGTGGATACAGAAAGTTGCAGCAGTGGAATTAGGTTTTTCGCTCCGTATCTGATCGTTTGTGGGTACGTAGGTATATATAGGAGGAACGAGTACGACGGTGGAGCAACAGAGGGGCCCACGAGGGTGGAGGGCGCGCCTGGGAGGTTGGCACACCCCCCTACCTCGTGGACTCCTCTTTTGTGTCTTGACGTAGGGTCCAAGTCTCTCGGGTCATGTTTGTTGAGAAAATCACGTTCCAGAAGGTTTCATTCCGTTTGGACTCAACATTAATCATAAAGAACTCATATACTTATTGCAAAAATCTACAAGTTATCAAAGCAAAGTATTACACGCATGCTCCTAGGGGGATAGATTGGTAGGAAAAGACCATCGCTCGTCCCCGACCGCCACTCATAAGGAAGACAATCAAAAAATAAATCATGCTCCGACTTCATCACATAACGGTTCACCATACGTGCATGCTACGGGAATCACAAACTTTAACACAAGTATTTCTCAAATTCACAAATACTCAACTACCACAACTTTAATATCACCATCTTCATATCTCAAAACAATTATCAAGCATCAAACTTCTCATAGTATTCAACACACTCATAAGAAAGTTTTATTATTAATCTTGTATACCAAGCATATTAGGATTTTAAGAAATTTACCATGCTATTTAAGACTCTCAAAATAATCTAAGTGAAGCATGAGAGATCAATAGTTTCTATAAAACAAATCCACCACCGTGCTCTAAAAGATATAAGTGAAGTACTAGAGCAAAACTATATAACTCAAAAGATATAAGCGAAGCACATAGAGTATTCTAACAAATACCAAATCATGTATGGCTCTCTCAAAAGGTGTGTATAGAAAGGATGATTGTGGTAAACTAACAAATAAAGACTCAAATAATAAAAGACGCTCCAAGAAAAACACATATCATGTGGCGAATAAAAATATAGCTCCAAGTAAAGTTACCGATAGAAGTAGACCAAAGAGGGGATGCCTTCCGGGGCATCCCCAAGCTTTGGCTTTTAGGTTTCCTTATATTATCTTGGGGGTGCCATGGGAATCCCCAAGCTTAGGCTCTTGCCACTCCTTATTCCATAATCCATCAAATCTTTACCCAAAACATGAAAACTTCACAACACAAAACTTAAAGTAGAAAATCTCGTGAGCTCCGTTGGCGAAAGAAAACAAAAGACCACTTCAAGGTACTGTAATGAACTCATTATTTATTTATATTAGTGTTATAGCTACTGTATTCAAACTTCTCTATGGTTTATAAACTATTTTACTAGCCATAGATTCATCAAAATAAGCAAACAACACACGAAAAATAGAATCTGTCAAAAACAGAACAGACTGTAGTAATATGTAGCTAGGGCAAGATCTGGAACCCCAAAAATTCTAAAATAAACTGCTGGACGTGAGGAATTTATCTTTTAATCATCTGCAAAAATAATTAACTAAATAGCACTTTCCAAATAAAAATGGCAGTAATTCTCGTGAGCGCTAAAGTTTCTGTTTTTTTGCAGCAAGTGTAACAAGACTTTCCCCAAGTCTTCCCAACGGTTCTACTTGGCACAAACACTAATTAAACACAAAAAACACAACCAAAACAGAGGCTAGATAATTTTTTTGTTACTAAACAGGAGCAAAAATCAAGGAATAAAAATAAAATTGGGTTGCCTCCCAACAAGCGCTATCGTTTAACGCCCCTAGCTAGGCATAACAAGCAAGGATATATCTAGGTATTGCCATCTTTGGTAGGCAACCCATAAGTGGCTATCATAATAGATTCATAAGGTAATTTAATTTTCTTTCTAGGAAAGTGTTCCATGCCTTTCCTTATTGGAAATTGGAATCTAATATTTCCTTCCTTCATATCAATAATTGCACCAATCGTTCTAAGGAAAGGTCTACCAAGAATAATAGGACATGAAGGATTGCAATCTATGTCCAGAACAATAAAATCTATGGGGACATAATTCCTATTTGCAACAATAAGAACATCATTAATTCTTCCCATAGGTTTCTTAATAGTGGAATCCGCAAGGTGCAAGTTTAAAGAGCAATCATCAAAATCATGGAAACCTAACAAATCACACAAAGTCTTTGGAATCGTGGAAACACTAGCACCCAAATCACATAAAGCATATCATTCATGATATTTAATTTTAATTTTAATAGTTGGTTCCCACTCATCATAAGATTGCATCAAGGCATCAAGGATATGTTTAGTAAACGCTTTATTCTGACTATAAGCATGAGGATAATTTAGCACGGATTGCAACAAGGAAATACAATCAATCAAAGAGCAATTTTCATAGTTAAATTCCTTGAAATCCATAATAGTGGGCTTAGCAACATCTAGGGTTTTAATTTCTTCAATCCCACTTTTATCAATTTTAGCATCAAGATAAAAAAATTCCGAATTCTTGGAAAGCCTTCTAGGTAAAGGTGGATCATATTCAGTCCCATTATTATCAAGATTCATATCGCAAAACAAATATTTAATAGGGGACACATCAATAACTTTGAGATCTTCATCATTATTTTCATAGGAACTAGAAGAACACGCTCTTATAAAGGCATCTTTCTTAGCACGCATCCTAGCGGTTCTTTCTTTGCACTCATCAATGGAAATCCTCATGGCTTTGAGAGACTCATTGATATCATGCTTAGGTGGAATAGATCTAAGTTTCAAAGAATCAACATCAAGAGAAATTCTATCAACGTTCCTAGCCAACTCATCAATCTTAAGAAATTTTTCTTCAATCAAAGCATTAAAATTCTTTTGCGAAGTAATAAATTCTTTAATATTAGATTCAAAATCAGAGGGTATCTTATTATAATTTCCATAAGAATTGTTGTAGGAATTACCATAATTATTAGAGGGATTACTAGGATAAGGCCTAGGATTAAAATTTCCTCTATACGCATTGTTACCAAAATTGTTCCTACCAACAAAATTCACATCCAAAGATTCATTATTATTCTCAATCAAAGTAGACAAGGGCATATCATTAGGATCAGAACAAACACTCTTATTAGCAAATAATTTCATAAGTACATCCATCTTTCCACTCAAAACATTAATTTCTTCTATCGCATGCACCTTTTTATTAGTAGATCTTTCAGTATGTCATTGAGAATAATTAACCATAATATTATTTAGGAGTTTAGTAGCTTCTCCTAAAGTGATTTCCATAAAAGTGCCTCCCACGGCCGAATCTAAAAGATTTCTAGAAGAAAAATTCAATCCGGCATAAAAGTTTTGTACAATCATCCACAAATTTAAACCATGAGTAGGGGAATTATGTATCATTAGTTTCATTCTCTCCCAAGCTTGTGCAACATGTTCATGATCAAGTTGCTTAAAATTCATAATATCATTTCTAAGAGATATGATCTTAGCAGGAGGAAAATACTTAGAGATAAAAGCATCTTTGCACTTGTTCCAAGAATCAATACTATTTTTAGGCAAAGACGAAAACCAAGCTTTAGCACGATCTCTAAGCGAAAAAGGAAATAGCTTCAATTTAACAATATCATTATCCACATCTTTCTTCTTTTGCATATCACACAAATCAACGAAGCTATTTAGATGGGTAGCGGCATCTTCACTAGGAAGGCCGGAAAAATGATCTTTCATGACAAGATTCAGCAAAGCAGTATTAATTTCACAAGATACAGCATCGGTAAGAGGAGCAATTGTAGTGCTAATAAAATCATTGTTGTTGGTATTGGTGAAGTCACATAATTTAGTATTATCTTGAGCCATCGTGACAAGCAAATAAACTAACACACAAGCAAACAAGCAGGCAAAAAGGGGAAAATTGAGAAAGAGAGGGAGGATAGAGAGAGAGGGTGAATAAAACGACAAGGGTGAAGTGGGGGAGAGGAAAACGAGAGGCAAATGGCAAATAATGTAATGCACGAGATAAGGGTATGTGATGGGCACTTGGTATGTTGACTTTTGCGTAGACCTCCCCGGCAACGGCGCCAGAAATGGCTCGTTGTCGGGAGTCAAATCTTGACTTGCGCGAACCTCCCTGGCAACGGTGCCAGAAATCCTTCTTGCTACCTCTTGAGCACTGCGTTGGTTTTCCCCGAAGAGGAAGGGATGATGCAGCAAAGTAGCGTAAGTATTTCCCTCAGTTTTTGAGAACCAAAGTATCAATCCAGTAGGAGGCTACGCGTGAGTCCCTCGTACCTGCATAAAACAAATAAATCCTCGCAACCAACGCAAACAGGGATTGTCAATCCCTACACGGCCACTTACGAGAGTATAATCTGATAGATATGATAAGATAATATTTTTGGTATTTTTATGATAAAGACGCAAAGTAAAATAAAGCCAAAGTAAAAAGCAACGAAAATAACTAAGTAGTAGGAGATTAATATGATGAAGATAGACCCGGGGGCCATAGTTTTCACTAGTGGCTTCTCTCGAGAGCATAAGTATTCTATGGTGGGTGAACAAATTACTGTTGAGCAATTGACAGAATTGAGCATAGTTATGAGAATATCTAGGTATGATCATGTATATAGGCATCATGTCCGAGACAAGTAGACTGACTCCTGCCTGCATCTACTACTATTACTCCACTCGTCGACCGCTATCCAGCATGCATCTAGAGTATTAAGTTAAAAGCAGAGTAACGCCTTAAGCAAGATGACATGATCTAGAGGGTTAGACTCATGCAATATGATGAAAACCCCATCTTGTTATCCTCGATGGGAACAATACAATACATGCCTTGCTGCCCCTACTGTCACTGGGAAAGGACACCGCAAGATTGAACCCAAAGCTAAGCACTTCTCCCATTGCAAGAAAGATCAATCTAGTAGGCCAAACCAAACTGATAATTCGAAGAGACTTGCAAAGATAACCAATCATACATAAAATAATTCAGAGAAGATTCAAATATTGTTCATAGATAGACTTGATCATAAACCCACAATTCATCGGTCTCAACAAACACAACACAAAAAGAAGATTACATCGAATAGTTCTCCACAAGAGAGGGGGAGAACATTGTATTGAGATCCAAAAAGAGAGAAGAAGCCATCTAGCTACTAACTATGGACCCGTAGGTCTGAAGTAAACTACTCACACTTCATCAGAGATGCTATGGTGTTGATGTAGAAGCCCTCCGTGATAGATGCCCCCTCCGGCGGAGCTCCGGAACAGGCCCCAAGATGGGATCTCGTGGATACAGAAAGTTGCAGCGGTGGAATTAGGTTTTTGGCTCCGTATCTGATCGTTTGGGGGTACGTAGGTATATATAGGAGGAACGAGTACGTTGGTGGAGCAATAGGGGGCCCACGAGGGTGGAGGGCGCGCCTAGGGGGGTAGGCACGCCCCCCTACCTCGTGGACTCCTCTTTTGTGTCTTGACGTAGGGTCCAAGTCTCCCGGGTCTTGTTTGTTGAGAAAATCACGTTCTCGAAGGTTTCATTCCGTTTGGACTCCGTTTGATATTCCTTTTCTTCGAAACCCTAAAACAGGCAAAAAAACAGCAATTCTGGGCTGGGCCTCCGGTTAATAGGTTAGTCCCAAAAATAATATAGAAGTGGAAAATAAAGCCCAATAATGTCCAAAACAGTAGATAATGTAGGATTGAGAAATAAAAAATTATAGATACGTTGGAGACATATCAAGCATCCCCAAGCTTAATTCCTGCCTGTCCTCGAGTAGGTAAATGATAAAACAGAATTTTTGATGCGGAGTGGTACTTGGCATAATTTTAATGTGATTCTTCATAATTGTGGTATGAATATTCAGATCCAAAATATTCAAGACAAAAGTTCATATTGACATAAAATAATAATACTTCAAGCATACTAACAAAGCAATTATGTCTTCTCAAAATAACATGGCCAAAGAAAGTTATCCGTACAAAATCATATAGTCTGGCTATGCTCCATCTTCACCACACAAAATATTTAAATCATGCACAACCCCGATGACAAGCCAAGAAATTGTTTCATAATTTTGACATTCTCAAAACTTTTTCAATCTTCACGCAATACATGAGCGTGAGCCATGGACATAGCACTATAGGTGGAATAGAATGGTGGTTGTGGAGAAGACAAAAAGGGAGAAAATAGTCTGACATCAACTAGGCGTATCAACGGGCTATGGAGATGCCCATCAATAGATATGAATGTGAGTGAGTAGGGTTGCCATGCAACGGATGCACTAGAGCTATAAGTATATGAAAGCTCAAAAAACTCTAAGTGGGTGTGCATCCAACTTGCTTGCTCATGAAGACCTAGGGCATTTTGAGGAAGCCCATCATTGGAATATACAAGCCAAGTTCTATAATGAAAAATTCCCACTAGTATATGAAAGTGATAACATAGGAGACTCTCTATCATGAATATCATGGTGCTACTTTGAAGCACAAGTGTGGTAAAAGGATAGTAACATTGCCCCTTCTTTCTTTTTCTCTCATTTTTTATTTGGGCCTTTTTTATGGCCTCTTTTTTCCGTCCGGAGTCTCATCCCGACTTGTGGGGGAATCATAGTCTCCATCATCCTTTCCTCATTGGGACAATGCTCTAATAATGATGATCATCACACTTTTATTTTTCTTACAACTCAACAATTATAACTCGATACTTAGAACACAATATGACTCTATATGAATGCCTCCGGCGGTGTACTGGGATATGCAATGAATCAAGAGTGACACGTATGAAAGAATTATGAATGGTGGCTTTGCCACAAATACGATGTCAACTACATGATCATGCTAAGCAATATGACAATGATGGAGTGTGTCATAATAAACAGAACGGTGAAAAGTTGCATGGCAATATATCTCGGAATGGCTATGGAAATGCCATAATAGGTAGGTATGGTGACTGTTTTGAGGAAGGTATATGGTGGGTGTATGATACCGGCAAAAGTTGCGCGGTATTGGAGAGGCTAGCAAAGGTGGAAGGGTGACAGAAGTGCGTATAATCCATGGACTCAACATTAGTCATAAAGAACTCATATACTTATTGCAAAAATCTGCAAGTTATCAAAGCAAAGTATTACACGCATGCTTCTAGGGGGATAGATTGGTAGGAAAAGACCATCGCTCGTTCCCGACCGCCACTCATAAGGAAGACAATCAAAAAGTAAATTATGCTCCAACTTCATCACATAACGGTTCACCATACATGCATGCTACGGGAATCACAAACTTTAACACAAGTATTTCTCAAATTCACAAATACTCAACTAGCACAACTTTAATATCACCATCTTCATATGTCAAAACAATTATCAAGCATCAAACTTCTCATAGTATTCAACACACTCATAAGAAAGTTTTCTTATTAATCTTGTATACCAAGCATATTAGGATTTTAAGAAAATTACCATGCTATTTAATACTCTCAAAATAATCTAAGTGAAGCATGAGAGATCAATAGTTTCTATAAAACAAATCCACCACCGTGCTCTAAAAGATATAAGTGAAGTACTAGAGCAAAACTATATAACTCAAAAAATATAAGCGAAGCACATAGAGTATTATAAAAAACTCCAAATCATGTATGGCTCTCTCAAAAGGTGTGTACAGCAAGAATGACTGTGGTAAACTAACAAATAAAGACTCAAATAATACAAGACGCTCCAAGAAAAACACATATCATGTGGCGAATAAAAATATAGCTCCAAGTAAATTTACCGATAGAAGTAGCCAAAGAGGGGATGCCTTCCAGGGTATCCCCAAGCTTTGGCTTCTAGGTGTCCTTATATTATCTTGGGGGTGCCATGGGAATCCCCAATCTTAGGCTCTTGCCACTCCTTGTTCCATAATCCATCAAATCTTTACCCAAAACATGAAAACTTCACAACACAAAACTTAAAGTAGAAAATCTTGTGAGCTCCGTTGGCGAAAGTAAACAAAAGACCACTTCAAGATACTGTAATGAGATCATTCTTTATTTATATTGGTGTTATACCTACTATATTCAAACTTCTTTATGGTTTATAAACTATTTTACTAGCCATAGATTCATCAAAATAAGAAAACAACACACGAAAAATAGAATCTGTCGAAAACAGAACAGTCTGTAGTAATATGTAGCTAGGGCAAGATCTGGAACCCCAAAAATTCTAAAATAAACTGTTGGACGTGAGGAATTTATCTTTTAATCATCTGCAAAAATAATTAACTAAATAGCACTTTCCAAATAAAAATGGCAGTAATTCTCGTGAGCGCTGAAGTTTCTGTTTTTTTGCAGCAAGTGTAACAAGACTTTCCCCAAGCCTTCCCAGCGGTTCTACTTGGCACAAACACTAATTGAACACAAAAACACAACCAAAACAGAGGCTAGATAATTTGTTTGTTACTAAACAGGAGCAAAAAGTAAGGAATAAAAATAAAATTGGGTTGCCTCCCAACAAGCGCTATCGTTTAACGCCCCTAGCTAGGCATAACAAGCAAGGATAGATCTAGGTATTGCCATATTTGGTAGGCAATCCATAAGTGGCTCTCAAAATAGATTCATAAGGTAATTTAATTTTCTTTCTAGGAAAGTGTTCCATGCCTTTCCTTATTGGAAATTGGAATCTAATATTTCCTTCCTTCATATCAATAATTGCACCAATCGTTCTAAGGAAAGGTCTACCAAGAATAATAGGACATGAAGGATTGCAATCTATGTCAAGAACAATAAAATCTATGGGCACATAATTCCTATTTGCAACAATAAGAACATCATTAATTCTTCCCATAGGTTTCTTAACAGTGGAATACGCAAGGTGCAAGTTTAAAGAGCAATCATCAAAATCATGGAAACCTAACAAATCACACAAAGTTTTTGGAATCGTCGAAACACTAGCACCCAAATCACATAAAGCATAGCATTCATGATATTTAATTTTACTTTTAATAGTTGGTTCCCAGTCATCATAAAGCTTTCTAGGGATAGAAACTTCCAATTCAAATTTTTCTTCATAAGATTGCATCAAGGCATCAACGATACGTTTAGTAAACGCTTTATTCTGAATATAAGCATGAGGAGAATTTAGCACGGATTGCAACAAGGAAATACAATCAATCAAGGAGCATTTTTCATAGTAAAATTCCTTGAAATCCATAATAGTGGGCTTAGCAACATCTAGGGTTTTAATTTCTTCAATCCCTTTTTTATCAATTTTAGCATCAAGATCAAAAAATTCCGAATTCTTGGAACACCTTCGAGGTAAAGGTGGATCATATTCAGTCCAATTATTATCAAGATTAATATTGCAAAACAAAGATTTAATAGGGGACACATTAATAACTTTTAGATCTTCATCATTATTTTCATAGAAACTAGAAGAACACGCTCTTATAAAGGCATCTTTCTTAGCACGCATCCTAGCGGTTCTTTCTTTGCACTCATCAATGATAATTCTTATGACTTTGAGAGACTCATTGATATCATGCTTAGGTGGAATATATCTAAGTTTCAAAGAATCAACATCAAGAGAAATTCTATCAACGTTCCTAGCCAACTCATCAATCTTAAGCATTTTTTCTTCAATCAAAGCATTAAAATTCTTTTGCGAAGTAATAAATTATTTAATATTAGATTCAAAATCAGAGGGTATCTTATTATAATTTCCATAAGAATTGTTGTAGGAATTACCATAATTATTAGAGGGATTACTAGGATAAGGCCTAGGATTAAAATTTCCTCTATACGCATTGTTACCAAAATTGTTCCTACCAACAAAATTCACATCCAAAGATTCATTATTATTCTCAATCAAAGTAGACAAGGGCATATCATTAGGATTAGAACAAACACTCTTATTAGCAAATAATTTCATAAGTACATCCATCTTTCCACTCAAGACATTAATTTCTTCTATCGCATGCACCTTTTTATTAGTAGATCTTTCAGTATGCCATTGAGAATAATTAATCATAATATTATTTAGGAGTTTAGTAGCTTCTCCTAAAGTGATTTCCATAAAAGTGCCTCCTGCGGCCGAATCTAAAAGATTTCTAGAAGCAAAATTCTATCCGGCATAAAAGTTTTGTATAATCATCCACAAATTTAAATCATGAGTAGGGGAATTACGTATCATTAGTTTCATTCTCTCCCAAGCTTGTGCAACATGTTCATGATCAAGTTGCTTAAAATTCATAATATCATTTCTAAGAGAGATGACCTTAGCGGGAGGAAAATAATTAGAGATAAAAACATCTTTGCACTTGTTCCAAGAATCAATACTATTTTTAGGCAAAGACGAAAACCAAGATTTAGCACGATCTCTAAGTGAAAATGGAAATAGCTTCAATTTAACAATATCATTATCCACATCTTTCTTCTTTTGCATATCACACAAATCAATGAAGCTATTTAGATGGGTAGCGGCATCTTCACTAGGAAGGCCGGAAAAAGGATCTTTCATGACAAGATTCAGCAAAGCAGTATTAATTTTCACAAGATTCAGCATTGGTAAGAGGAGCAATCGTAGTGCTAATAAAATCATTGTTGTTGGTATTGGTGAAGTCACATAATTTAGTATTATTTTGAGCCATCGTGACAAGCAAACAAACTAACACACAAGCAAACAAGCAGGCAAAAGGAAGCAAATTGAGAAAGAGAGGGAGGATACAGAGAGAGGGCGAATAAAACGGTAAGGGTGAAGTGGGGGAGAGGAAAACGAGAGGCAAATGGCAAATAATGTAATGCGGGAGATAAGGGTATGTGATGGGCACTTGGTATGTTGACTTTTGCGTAGACCTCCCCGGCAACGGCGCCAGAAATGGCTCGTTGTCGGGAGTCAAATCTTGACTTGCGCGAACCTCCCTGGCGACGGCGCCAGAAATCCTTCTTGCTACCTCTTGAGCACTGCGTTGGTTTTCCCCGAAGAGGAAGGGATGATGCAGCAAAGTAGCGTAAGTATTTCCCTTAGTTTTTGAGAACCAAGGTTTAAATCCAGTAGAAGGCTACGCGTGAATCCCTCATACCTGCACAAAACAAATAAATCCTCGCAACCAACGTGAACAGGGATTGTCAATCCCTACACGGCCACTTACGAGAATGAGATCTGATAGATATGATAAGATAATATTTTTTGTATTTTTATGATAAAGATGTAAAGTAAAATAAAGGCAAAGTAAAAAAGCAATGGAAATAACTAAGTAGTAGGAGATTAATATGATGAAGATAGACCCGGGGGCCATAGTTTTCACTAGTGGCTTCTCTCGAGAGCATAAGTATTCTACGGTGGGTGAACAAATTATTGTTGAGCAATTGACAGAATTGAGCATAGTTATGAGAATATCTAGGTATGATCATGTATATAGGCATCATGTCCAAAACAAGTAGACCGACTCCTGTTTGCATCTACTACTATTACTCCACACATCGACCGCTATCCAGCATGCATCTAGAGTATTAAGTTAAAAACAGAGTAACGCCTTAAGCAAGATGACATGATGTAGAGGGTTATACTCATGCAATATGATGAAAACCCCATCTTGTTATCCTTGATGGCAACAATAAAATACGTGCCTTGCTTCCCCTACTATCATTGGGAAAGGACACTGCAAGATTGAACCCAAAGCTAAGCACTTCTCCCATTGCAAGAAAGATCAATCTAGTAGGCCAAACCAAACTAATAATTCGAAGAGACTTGCAAAGATAACCAATCATACATAAAAAATTCAGAGAAGATTCAAATATTGTTCATAGATAGACTTGATCATAAACCCACAATTCATCGGTCTCAACAAACACACCGCAAAAAGAAGATTACATCGAATAGTTCTCCACAAGAGAGGGGGAGAACATTGTATTGAGATCCAAAAAGAGAGAAGAATCCATCTAGCTACTAACTATGGACCCATAGGTCTGAGGTAAACTACTCACACTTTATCGGAGATGCAATGGTGTTGATGTAGAAGCCCTCCGTAATCGATGCCCCCTCCGGAGGAGCTCCGAAACAGGCACCAAGATGGGATCTCGTGGATACAAAAAGTTGCGACGGTGGAATTAGGTTTTTGGCTCCGTATCTAATCGTTTCGGGGTACGTAGGTATATATAGGAGGAAGGAGTACGTCGGTGGAGCAACAGGGGGCCCACGAGGGTGGAGGGCGTGCCTGGGGGGTAGCCACGCCCCCCTACCTCGTGGCCTCCTCTTTTGTGTCTTGACGTAGGGTCCAAGTCTCCCGGGTCTTATTTGTTAAGAAAATCACATTCCTGAAGGTTTCATTCCGTTTGGACTCTGTTTGATATTCCTTTTCTTCGAAATCCTAAAACAGGCAAAAAACAACAATTCTGGGCTGGCCCTCCGGTTAATAGGTTAGTCCCAAAAATAATATAAAAGTGGAAAATAAAGCCCAATAATGTCTAAAATAGTAGATAATGTAGCATGGAGCAATCAAATATTATAGATATGTTGGAGACGTATCAGTCGTGAACCTCCGTGTGGATTATTGATCATTTTCTGAGTCATATATGCCACATCAAAGTCGTGAATAGGTTATTTAAAGCATTACACAGCCCTTTCATGCATAATGTTCAGGCCACATGCATGCATTGGTGGTCCTCTCAGACACTCTTCCTCGTGCGGTTATCAGCGACGTGCCCATTCGTTAGCCCACAAAGGTTTGTGGTTTCCACCGATAACGAGAGGTATTAATTTGACCAAAAGGTGGATTCATCTTGGCATGTATGTGGTGTGGATCATGGTGGAATTCCATATCAAAGTTCGAGCACGTGCGTACACACTCCAGCCAGCTTGAAGTGAGGGGGCTACACGCATCATGGTGTAGTGCATTTCTGGTTTGCAAAGCATGTGCCATGTCAAAGTTGTGCATTGGGTATTCAAACATCACACAACACACATGTGCATGCACGTGGTTGTTTTGTCCTATGAAATCACTCGCGTTTGCCTCTCTCTATGGGCCCACGAGGTCATCGTTGACCAATTAAACGTACAACGAGAGAGAGGCTAATTTGACCAACAAGAGTGATTCTTTTTTTGATTGTGTTAGGTATATGCACGGTATAGGAGTATGTACATGTCAAAGAGGGGGCAACATGAATACTATATATATATATATGCGTGTCATAACCTCGCTCCATGTGGGGACTTTTTGGTTCCCGAGGCAGGTTCCACCTCAAAGTTGCATGTTATATTGGTATTCAAACATCACACAATACCATGCAGACGATGGTTGCCCTATATATTGGAACTCACTCGCTTGTGGCCCTTTCCGTCCATGGGCATGCGAGGTTGTCCTCCATCACTTTGATCCAATGAGAGAGAGGTTAATTTGATCATCAAGGAATGATTCTTTTTTGGTTTGTGCCATACAGTAGAAGTACATATATACCACGCGTCAAATGGGGGCGTATATATAGCACATGCCACGCGTCATGAACCTCGAGCTCTCTACAGGGACTTTTTGGTTTCCTATATATGTGGTGCCACATCAAAATTGTGCATTGTATATTCAAACATCGCACAAACAGCTCTTTGGGCCACATACATGCAGACGGTGGTACATAGTCCTATATAGGATGATCACTCGCGTGCGACGTACGCTTCACTTTTGTGTCGGGCCCGTGAGTTCGTCAAAAAATTACTAAAAATTAGTAGTACATACTCTATGCCTAATTCAACAGTTATAGACCACTTCAAAAAAGAATCACATGTTTTTCCAAGATATCAAGAAAAATGATGAAATCTTTACCACTAACAAGCATTTCGCTAATTATATATATTGGCTGAATCGAACTAAGACATGAAAAGGCTAAGAAAAAGGAAAACATGACAGAGTCTGTAGAAGGAAAAATGGGGACGAGTTGAACTTTGAAGAATGTTGCTGCCGTGGAGGATGAGGACGATGTGCAGACCTGCCTCAAGCAGAAATTTGGACAATGATTCTAGCTTGCGCGCTTGGGGAAGAAAACAACGTCAACAACCTTATACAAAAGTTGGATCTAAGAGGGCTGTGGGCCTGCAGGAGATGAAATCCATGACGAAATCAAAGGCACAGATGACAAAAGCAACGATGCAATGCAGCTTCTCCCTGAGGCAGCAAAGCCTTGCGCCCTACTACCCATAGATCGATGTTCAGCCTAGGAGACCTTGAGGCATACGAGTAGACAAAAAAGATGTCGGCGATAGCTAACCTGTGGCAGAACCAGCTGCGGGGGTGACTTCAGGTGGAGGATGAGAAACCTCAATTGAGCGACTAAAAAGAGCAACCTGATGGGAGCTATCCTGTACAAACAAATTTTGGGTGAGCCGAGAGAATAAGGAGAAAGAGGATCGGGAAAGATGAACATTACTCACTGTGTGAAATAATGACAAAGAGAATAGAGAAGTCAAGAAGATTACGGAATGGGAAAAGGCAAGAGGACTATTGGTGGGACCCATCAAGCATATGGCCTTTCCTAACGTAATATAAGCCACATGTTTGTATGTGAAGTTGTGTGGACACTTTTGAGAGCAAAATATATAACATGATGATATAAACACCCTTGGTGTATTGAAGCAAAATACCTACCAACAAAATTATTACGGATGTGTATAGCAGTTTGCGTTTTTTAGGCGTGGGTATACACACACATGATTCAGAATTAGAAAACAAATTTTGAGATAAAAAAATCTATCATAATTCTCATGTTTAAAGTTTCAACAAATACTGAGTTGTGTCGAACTATAAGTGAAAACAATGACAACTTGAAAAACCATGAATAGTAGCTTTTATAGAGCATCGATAATATCGTTTTTTGCTCAGAATACAAAATAAATATTTATGTCAAAAATTAAATAAATATGAGTATTATTCTAGCCCATGTATGTTTTCAAAATGTTTCAAAAATAAATTACTATTTTTACAATTTTAATTTGAAAGCCTGCACACCAAGGTTCACAGTTCTATTTTAGTAAATATAATACATAAAAAGGTACAAAATTACTGAATAAACTATGCCAAACTACAATATTGCTAGCAAAATAAACTATGATGACATGAAACAATCCTAACTATTAAATTGGTGCTTTAAAAAAATCTAAGGAGCATGATAAATTGTCAAAAAATATGCATTTTTTTAAAGAATGCAACCGATCATAAAACAAAAGTTCATACAGAATGCAAAATTATCAATTAAAGTATCAACGGACAACACACATATTTACAATACAAAACAAAATGTAAAAAAAACAGTGCTGCAAAATACCAATATTTGTAAATTAAATCAATTTTGCTTTCATTTTTTCTTTACACAAATCAAACAATATAGCCTCACAATTTAACTTAATAAAATCATAGTCGGCACATCGGGCGGGCCACTGTGCTAGTTTGCTGTAATAGTGAAATAAGTATAGTATGCTCAATAGTTGTGTCAAACTATTTAGAATCGTTGTTCATTTCCAAGATGAATACTAGGTCTATAGTACTTCACAATATGCTCAAACTCACATAATCCAACTCAAATGAAAATCTAAATGCGTTTCATAGTTATCAATTTGTTGGATGCAACAAAAACAACCATAACTCGACATGATCCGGTCTAAAGCAATTTTCGGAACACATCCCAATCTGTGAATGAAACGTGGAGAGTTTATGGAGATGGAGCAATGGTGGGAGAGAGATACGCGCGCTCAACACACAAGATATACACCCAGTGGAAGAAAGAGATAGAGGACGGGAAAGATTGTATATATGTGGGCGAGAGAGTAGGAGTGAAACCAAGAGAGAGAGAGAGAGAGAGAGGAAGTGTGCGAGAGAGGGATGTATATAGAGGAGGAAGTTAGGTTTGTGAGTAAGATAGAGACATGTAATATATATAAGGAGTGAGATGCGTGTGCATCGAGATTTCTTACATGTGGAAGGAGAAGAGACAAAAGGTTTGATGATAGAGCTCAAAAGAACATGGAATAGAGGGG
This sequence comes from Triticum urartu, assembly GCF_003073215.2. Classification (NCBI taxonomy): domain Eukaryota; kingdom Viridiplantae; phylum Streptophyta; class Magnoliopsida; order Poales; family Poaceae; genus Triticum; species Triticum urartu. The sequence goes on along the minus strand of NC_053026.1, from coordinate 268,854,206 downwards.
AATCTTGTGGGCTGAGGGATTGATAATTTTGTGCGGGAGGAGGGGGAGGGGGAGAGAGGGGGGGAATGAGTTACTCAGCCGTTGCCATGTCATCATGCTTCCAAATGGCCCTGCGGTCTCTAGTGCGGTCTGGTCGTCATCTTCATTCTTCCTGAAGCCCTCCTTGAAGATCAAGGTGGTGTGCATGTGGGGGTGCAGATAAGCACAAGCTACAATGGTTGCTATATAACCTTGGATGGGGATGGATAGTGTGTGGTGGTGGGGGGGGGGGGGGTTGTGTGTGTGTCAAATATTGAGAGAAATCAAACCTATGAAGAGAATGTGTGTGCATAGTGAGCATGCAAGAGAGGCTAATGGTGCGAGACAGATACATCATGTGCGTTAATGTTTAAGCAATATAGAGACATCGTGTGCGGGATACAAAGATAGGACAATGGGGAGTGTGTTTGCTAGGCAAGGAGACACAGCGAGATATAATTGTGTGTGTGTGGTACATGTGTGTATGTGACAGAGAGGTACATGCATGCCAAATAGAGTTTTCAAGAAGAGATTATGTGTGCGAGATAGAGAGCGACGTAGGGGCCTTGAGGTGGGTAGGGGCTGGATGAGGGTGTCAAAATGCATGTGTTGATGCATTTGTTACATGCGATTGTGTGAGGGACGATCGAATCGAGAGAGAGATGGTTGTTGTGGTACAGATGCTCCTCTCTCTCTCTCTCACGAACACACAAAAAACACAAATAGAAGACCGTTCTATCATGTATACACAAGATCTCAGTATATCTCTATATCACACTCATAGATGATCATTTGCACATTCACACCTCTGCATGACTATCACACACACACACACATACACACATAGTCTCCACATTGCCCTTCCACCAGAAGAAACATGTAGACACATACACGCGTTCCTTCTCCATTACAGACATAGAATCTCTATTAATTTTTTTGTAGAGGGCACCTAAAATGTCCAAATCCAAATAACCATGAACTGAAGCTGAATACAAATATATGGAAATATTGTAGAGTGAGGAACTTCTCCTGCAAAAAAAGTAGAGTAATATTCGGGGGTTGTTTTCACACACACAAAAAGGTTCGGTCGATATCCTTCCATCGCGACACCGTGACACACCTTTCGATCAACCACGCGGTCGCGGTGCACGTGCTTGTACAAGATTCCGTATCGATGTTGTGCTAACTACTATGGTGTATAAGCGCGGTCGCGATGCTCGCGCTTGCACATGATTATGTGTACTTAGTATGGTGTTCTTTTAAGTTTGACCAACCCTATAACCAAGCTCCCATAAGCGCACTCATCAGTATGCCACCGCCACCGTTGCACATCCGTACAGTCGCCGCAATACTGTGCGGTGTAGTACTATTGTTGCCATGTGGGTCCCAGCCCCACATGTCATCCGCACTACAGCACCGTACGGTATGCGGAGGATCTCAACCCCTCTCCCGCTCACGTCATCTGCAGTCCCTCCTCGCCATGATGCCACGCTGCCAAGCACAGGAGCAGGTTGAGCCGCGTCTATGCCCGCAGCCTACGAAGAGGAGGAGGTCGAGCGCGTACTCCAGCATGCCGGCGAGGAGGATCTAGCGTGTCATTGTCATCTCCGCCCGCCCGCAGGAGGCTCGCATGGTGGCAGTCGTGGCATAAGCCGGCCGCGCCCACGCAGTGCTGGGAAACCGGGCGTGGATGTGGAATCTACCTTCGAGACCTTGAATGCCACATGGATCATGCAATCTGAAGGAACAATTTGGGTCAGTCGACTCTTGTGAGCCGTTGGATGCAACATGGTCGACTAGAAGGGCTTCTTCAACCTCCGAAATGATGCATTGTTCATCTTCTCTCTCAACCATCAACCACCAACCCTCCCCAGGCCTAACCGCCTGCCGCCGCTGCCCCACCCTCCCCTCAACTGCCGACCACCGCCATGATACCCCCACCTTCGCCATATGTTTAACCCCAGGCACGATCCATTTTTCCGGAAAACTGAATCAACACCCAGCACTCATAAGATAGATCATGGGAACCCTTCCACCCTAATATAGATACTAGGGTAGCTTCTCTACCGTCTTCTTGCTTTGCTCTGGCAAACTTCTTCTTTCACAAATCGACTGACCCAAATTATACTACTAGTACGTATTAAGTATAGTAGGAACGCGAAGAAACAAGTAGTAGTACCAACTACAAGAAGAACAATAGTTAGACATACTAGTACGTACTACTAAAGAGTACAAATATCGAGAAGAACATAACATAGTTTGGCTAGGGGCTTGACACTACGGTAGAACTGGCATGAACAATAGCACTGCCACCTTACTCAGAGTCCTCATCCACGTCCTCGACTTTGTCCTCGTCTCTCTTCCTATTCCTGCTCACCAACACTTCATTGCTTGAACCGGACTCCGGGCTCTGCTTCTTAATCCAACCCTTGTCGATATTTAAACAAAGGTAGGCATCCATTGTTGCGTACACGATGTGATCTTCATCTAGTGTCTTCGACTCCCATGCACGATGAAACATGGGGTGAGGTTTATTTAGTTTATTACACGAAGGATCAATCATGGTTGCTTCCAGGGTCAGCATTGAAGGCTAAGAGGAGGACACCAGGGTTTCCTTCTGGAGACCGAAGGGTTGGCCTACAATGAGGCCTATCCGACCAAGGACTCTCCTGTCGATCGTAAAGTATGGAGTAACGAATTTCACTCTTTTGTCCTTGAGGAAGGCCTCAAAATCCTAGCACCTAGTGTTGGCATGGAATATATGGTAGACCAAGCACACATTATGTATGCAGACCTATATCACGAGGGGCTTCTTCATCTTTGCCTCCTTTAGAAGCTTCTCTTTTCTAGGACTATGGTGTACTCAAGATCTAGCCGAGCGACCCACTCATCCTTTAAACTTTCAAACATGTGTAGGAAGCAACCAAGGCATGCTTCCAGCATTGCGGATCTATGTGTGCAGATGACGATGAACTAATCGTCGGTGATGGTTCTAACCTTGTACTCACCATCAATCATGGAGATTTGGGAGGCCATGGATTTTGGAAGCATGTTAGGAGAAGTGGAGCTGGTGTAATGTGAAAGGACGGGACGACTGGGAGAGAATTGTTGTAAGGTAGAAGACGGGGACGAGTAGGGCGTGCAAACGGCGCTGGGTGGTGGCTTGCCCGGTGGATAAACGGTTGCATGCCCCCAAAGAGTTCTCGAGGACTATGCGGGACCCACTAGATGTCATGTCTACTAGACCCACATCGTAGCCTGATGGTATAGCTTCTGCTTGTTCGCACGCCATGCCATCAACCGTCACGCCTCCCACGACCTTTGCCTCCCTCGCGCGGTCGCGCCCTTTGGGACTTAGGACGGCTATAAATGAGCAACTTATTTTGCCTACTCCACATGCATGATACTCCCTCTAGTCCTTTTACACTGCGTAAGATTTGTGTCAGGCCAAAGTTCGCAAAGTTTGATCAAATATATATTAAAAACATCAATATCTACAACACCATATATATATATATATATTATGAAACAACATTTCATAATGAATATAAAAATATTGATTTGACATTGTGAATGTTGATACATTTTATATAAGTTAGGTCAAAGTAGAGGTACTTTGACTTCATACAAAACTTATATGCACAATGCAGACTAGTTCCTCCGTCTAGGTGCGTTGTGATATTGCCATGTCATATATTGTCATCACAAAAAGGTTAGATATAAGAGTAATATGACCTCCTTTCTAGTTTCAAGGGCTCGATTCAAAAATATCACCTACTCTTACCAAGCTAGAGGCGGTGGAATAGTTTTTGTAGTCTACAATAGTACTCAATTAATGCTCTCGTTCTTCACAAAGGTTGTGTTTACCAATGGATTATCGCATTGCATGCCTGCATCGATGCATGAACACTAAATGACAAAGAATTTTTACATGCATTAGTCTGTATTCGCTTACTAGCATGCAATAATTGAATGCACCTTGAAATCTGAATATGTGTGGGGCATGTATGTTTTTAATGACTTGAGATTACCTAGCCCGGCATGCAATAGTGAGTTCATTGCATGTAAGATGACTTTATGCACCATTCCCCATACCTGCAGGAAGCCCGTTCGTCTCTAAATCTTTTCCTCTCCACACGTGAAAACCAATCTACATGCTTGACTCTCCTTCTCCCTCCGGCAGTCCCACCAATCCTCCCCGTGTGAAAACAATCTGCATGCATGACTCTCCTCCCCGCACTCGTCCAATCTGTTCTGAGCAGCAATATTTCCACCCCTCCCGTCCCTCGTAATTTACTCCAACAAAAATATGCCCACCTAGCAGTTACGTTAATCATGCAACGTATCTTACGTTGGTGTGGCATTGCTCGTTATAAATACTGCACCTCCCACGACATTAGGAAGAACACTCACGTTCATTGCCTTCATCTCCTCTCCCTCCCACTCAATGAAGGACCCATCGACCACCATGGCATCGCCCCTCCCAAGCCGTAGGCGTCCCTCACTACCTCGCGCGGAGGGTCAAGCGTTGTCGTTCCATTCCTCGCCGCCACTAGTCGGGGAGGACACGTCGGCATTTGTTCCTCCCTGCCACCAATGGAGGATGACACGTCGGTGTTCCGCTCCTCGCTGCAACGTGTCGAGGTAGACGTGTCGGTGTTCCCAATCTTGCCACCACGCGCATCGGAGGATGTGCCAGCTCCCTGCTATGAGGATAACATCGCACCGCCCGCCGAGCCCCCCCCCCTCATCTAGGAGGAGCTTTGGAATGAAATGGAGGCCGCCTTGTGGGAGGCTGCCAGAAGAGAGGCGGTGAAGAAGGCCGAGGAAGAGAAGTGTGCTGCAAGGCATGTTGCCTGGCAGACCTATGTCGCGTCCGAGAGAGTCAGGCAATTGGCTCTTTTCACATAAGGCTCGTGCGAGGGCCATGTGGGTGGCGGAGGTCGCTCCTGCCAAAGCTGTGAGTGCAGTCAGTCCCAAGCGCCTCATCTACGCTTCGCGGTACGTGGACCGGGTGCACGCTTCTAGCAAGGAGGAGTACCTGTTGGTGCCGGATCACCACACCGGTGAGATCTCCCTCGCACGCTGGCAAGCCACCAATCAGCACCTCGTGAGTTGCAAGGCCGAGGAAGTGGCGTTGTGTCACCGCGCTGGGAAACAGCCACGCACCAGGGCACTTGTGGCATGCTGCCAGCACTGCTGCGAGTGTCGTGGCTTTTATTACGAATAATTTAGTGTCATAAGGTCATCTCATTAGTTTTTGGGACGAAAATGATAAATCCCAAACATTCGGGAATTATTAGCGTCCTTAATTAAGTATGTAAAAGGAAAAGTTAGGAAACCTTTTGTATCTGCACGCATTTGTAAGTACGTGCATATAGCACAAACTTAACTATATATCGCGGTACACGTCTCTCTCTATATATGCTTGTAGAATGTACTACTGCTATTATGTAAACACATGTGCAAATGCACATTTTAACATTATGATGCAGTTTTGGTAAAAGTAGAAAAACAACACTAGTCAGTCTTGTGAAATGATTCAATGCAAAATAAATGCAGAAGTGCTCGTTTGATTCTTTACTTTAGCTTCCTTCTGATGCGGAGCATCCTACGATCATCACCATGCACACTACAACTACTCCCCAAACCCAAGTGGACATACAACGACACCTCAAGCATACGCCATTGGACACTAGGTGAACCCGCTCCTAAATGCTTCCCCTTTCCATTGGTGTGAGACATGGTTGCTACCTCATGCAAAGACACTACATTTGCTTAGGTACCAAGAAGACCCTCTCGGAGATGATCGGAACATTGGACAAGTCCCCAAGTACATGGATGTAGAAGCTCGACGAAGAAGGACGTCAAGACCCTACAGGCTCCGGAGATCCGTCCCTAGCCCGGACGTCCGGCCCGACCCCCGGAAATTCATCCCCTTCCTATCCAGAAAGCTCTAGAAGCAACCTCGACAACCCAGACATCCGGCTCCTCCCGAACCCCCGAACATCCACCCTGCCTATCTAGAGAGCACAGACATCGGGCAACTCTAGCCCGGACATCCGGCTAGAGGCCCGGACATCTGGCTCTTCATGAGCCATCGGACATCCGACACTTGCCTGTGTGCAGAGAACAGGCCAAGGGCCCATGTATCCCCCCTCTCACTTACCCCTTCGTGGGAGAGTACTATATATAGACCCCCTCCTCCTCCTAGTTAGGGTTAGCATTGGGATAGCCCATTTGAGAGATAGAGCTTTGCTCATCCATCCTGATCTACTCCATCGAGAGAGACCGCGGCCTCTATGGAGAAGATCCATCTTGGATTCAAGACCCCTAACGGAAGACGCTCAAGACCTCCTCATGGAGAAGAACTTGCTACTTGTATCGTCTTTTGTTGATCGTGGATCGTGTATCTCTCTGTGTTTAGAGGATCTAGCACATGTGTAATCGAATCTTGTTGGTTTGAGTGATTTCTCTCGTTTTCCCCTCGTGTTTCCCCTCGTGTTCTTCGTAGGATCCCCTCCAATCGTGAAAGATCGTCCCTAGGGTCTCCACCCTACATCATCTTGCATCAGAGCAAGGCTGATCACGAATTTGGAGCCCCTACCCCTTGTTTTTCTAGCCTTCTTTTGTTTGCTTTCGTCCTAATTTCGAAAATCGCCACCAAAAATAGCCCCCAATTTTTTTTATGATTTGTTGGTTTGATGATGTTTTGTTGATTTTGATTCATGGATTCATTCTGTCTTGAGTAGATCTAGCTTTCCCACAATTTTCTCCACTTTCTATCCATGAAATCCTTCAAAATTTGCCCCCGAAATAATATATTTCCGCCCCAAATCGAGTTTCGAAGTCCAAATCCCGATCTGGAATCCTCGGGCCGGACATCCGGGCCACCGGCCAGACATCCAGGCCCCAAGCTGGACATCCGGCTCCTGGAGCACAAAATCTGCATGGTTCTATACATTAGTCCCCGGATATCTGGCCCCCACCCCTGGATATCCGACCCCTGGAGCATCAGCCTCCCGTGTTTCATCGTTTTGCCCATAACTTTCACATCCGCGGTCCGATTTTCGTGATCTTTAGCTTGTTGAGTAGCTATTGGCCCCCCATCCATCTAGATAGGTTTCAACACCATTTGACTCCATCAAATTTTTGTAACTTTGGCATCTTAGGCTAGGGCTTCCACCACATCCTCCGTTATACCACCACCAACTTCCGCAACCTAACCCATTTCCATAACTTCTGCCTAACCTAGTCCACGATACACTTCCGCCACCCCAACTGAACCCAATTTTGATTGAGCTTGTTTGAGTTGTGGTTTGTGTCTCCTAAGGTGTTTCGGCTACTTACGGATCGTGCTTTCAACTTTGACACCGTGTATATCCCATCATACCCTTCCACCACCATAACCCATTTTGACTGGGTTTCCACCAATACTTCCGCAACCACCACCGCTTTCCCACTACCACCATTTTTACATTTGATGTTTGAGATTTTGAGTTCGGGGTTTTTTCCATTTCCTCAGGTGTTTCGACTAATTAGGAATGGTTCAACATCGAGAACACCGCCACCCATCATCGCCACGAGGCCGTCATCATTGTATATTCCCCTTGCAATTGCATTGGTAACCCCTAGCCAATTTTGCGTCACTTGCCTATCGAGACTATCCTTTGAGTATTGCCGGCAACATTACTTGTGCACATTAGTGATCATCTATCATCCCTTCCATTGCATACATACCATATCATCTTGGTATCATCATATCATCTCTTGTGTCACAAGATTATTTTCGCATATACACAGTTGCTATATTGGTTTGTGCATTTCGCATAAGTGGCCATACGAAAAAAGAATAAGCTTTTAAGCAAAAGAGAAAAAGAGAGTAAATGAGCTTGTAAGCAAGATCCATAGCAACATAACATATGGTATCATATCCAATCATCTTGGATCATCTTGTGCTAAAGCACCAGAACATCATACATACATAGCATACTTGTGATAGGAAGTCGCTACATTTTGTCTCATATAGGTAGTCCACAAGTTCGTATCCGCCTATTGAAAAATCGGCTAGCGTCTCTCTAGTGTTGTGTGACAAGAGCATTTTCCGTGGATTCCACATTTTCCGCTCAATCCTTGGTTGCACAACCACATTTATCTATCCGTGCGCGTGTTTTCGTGTGCCCACATTGCTATTGGTCTACTTGTTTCACTTGCGAATTTGTGAATCTCTTTCAACATTATTGACTCTTGCTAACATTTTGCATCAAATTTTTGTGCCACTATCCTCACCAAGCTCCACCATAAGCTTTATTTGTGTATGTGTGAGAAATTGATGAGAACCGGTACTGATTGTGCTATTTCCTTGTTACATTGTTGAGTGATCATTGATACGTCTTCATCATTGGCTAAGGTACATTTGGTCTAGTTCTTCTCTTTCTCCCACTCATATTTGCTCGAGTTTTGTGATGGATAGGAAAGTCATTTCATCTCCGGTCTTCGACAACAACGACGGCGCAAACAACTACATTACCAAACCATCAATCTTCGATCTACAACGGGAAATGCAAGGCGCACAGTCAAGATTGCGAGAGCGCATCGACAACCTCGCCATCGACATACGACACTCCAAGCTACGCACAGGAGAAAGATGCAAGGATGGAGGAGATTCAGACTTTGTTGGCCAATCGTTCTTCCCCTTCGTCATCCTCGGAGCTCCCACGCGATGCAAGCACAATACGTCCATGTCCAAATCTACATGGCGGCCATCATCACATTCATGATCCACATCGTCATGAAGGGCAAGTCACCTCCAAGCATCATGTGCACGACGACTATGAATGACATTGTTGGGACCCCGATTCCAAGTCACATCGATCTAGCCGGTAACACCTCATATCACTTTGCGGCCTCACGCACGGTATCCCCACGGGTGTCGCCTTACCCTGGCCTGGGACCGTTTGCGCCTTTTGGCTCACATATATGATTGTGTCGCTAGCATCCATATGGCAGAGAACCCGGGCCGACATTGCTAGTCGTGAACCCAAAGCGGCACTAACCTATGGGGACAGGCATACATGATTCACATCGAGCGTGTCAGTCAGCAGCGTGTGAATCCGGGCTGTAGCACTGGGCTAACAGGACTCCGGGGAACCCGGGCTGTAGCGGGCTAGGCAGGACTCCGGATGTCACCACGTGAGATTCCCCCAAAGGGACAGACACAGGAACGAAGTGAAACACATGCCGGCCAGTCAAGTGTCCTGAGCAGTAGTGCTGGGCTAGCAGGACTCCGGAGAACCGGGCTGTAGCGGACTACTATGGCTCAAGGAAGCACTAGACTACATTTCCCCATAAGAGAGACTGACAAGGATAAACAATTAGATTGTCGGATCCCACACATAGCAATACACGTCACACGTACGCATAACATGCAAGTATGTGCTGTACAACATGGCATCACAACATAACGCAAACTCATATAGATAAAGGCTCAGAAGAGCCACATAGCATTAAATACAAACAGGGGTCACATGACCCATCATTCAGAGCATACAAGCAACGGAAGCATTACAGGTCTGAGTATAGACAACTACAAAAGAAAAAGGCTGGGAAGCCTGACTATCTACAAGTCCCTCCCAAGGGTACAAGATCGTAGCTGAGGTAACAAGCTACACGTTGAAGTCCAAGTGGTACTACTAGTGATACAGATGTCTCACCTGCAAAAACATAAATAAAGCAAACATGAGTACAAAGGTACTCAACAAGACTTACATCAGATCCTATCATACATGCATTTGTATCAAGAAGGTAATGTGGGGTTTAGTTGCAGCAAGCCAGCTTTAACTCAGTGGCTATCCTGTTCTACGACAACGAGAAACTTCTTTGAGGTGAGGCAGCGCACACGAGTCCACTAAACACCACATCAAATACACTACTATGGATTCATCCTCGTCTCCTTACGAGAAGGCCATCCATAGCACTCACACTTGTCTTGAGCATTTTAGGGTATCCACTTTAAGGTGTCTATGTACCACGTAAGCATCCAAGAAGTCCATAACCGAGAACACGGCTATTCGAATAGATCATGATAACCCTGTAGGGGTGTACTTCTTCACACACGCTCTCACCACTTATCACCATGTACACGTCATGTATCCCGGCAACCTTCAAGCGGAAGCCTGGCGAGGGTGTCGGCCACGAGCTGACTAACCACACAAGACTCTAGTCCAGGATTATCGCCTATTCGGGTTCCATCCGCAAGGAGATCCGGCCGGGGTGTCGCTCACGGCCCCAAACGATGTGAGCAGGGTTCCCAAGCCCACCATCCGGGTGCCACTTGGTACACCGTGCCACCTATGCCTAGTCTGTCTCGAGCCCACCCTACCGGGTGCCACTCGGTAGAAAAATAGCACTACCTACAAACACCAGAAACTATTTGCAACTCCTGGATAGAGATCATGTTGGTTAATAAGTCAAGAGGGGCACATAAGCATTCCAATGTGTGGTAGTATCTAGTCATTGGACGACATACACAGACCTCAGTGCTTAAGGACGGTTCCAGTGAGACAACCCACCATGTACTCCTACATGGCCTCTCACCGCTACCTTTACCAAATCGTGTTCACACACTTAACTCTCAGCATCAGAACATAGCATTGCACTCCAACTCATTCCCAATGAATCAGACCTGGCATACTCTAAGCAATAGCAGGCAAAGCATGGTAGGAACACAACATGGCTCAATTAACTCCTACACATGCTAGTGGGTTTTAACTATTTACTTTGGCAATGAGAGGTCATGCAGAGGAATGGGTTCAACTACCGCAACATAAAGTAGCAGTTGAATCGTTGTTGTCCTAATGCAATAAATGAGAGTAGGAGCGAGAGAGTAGGATTGTATCGGAATGAACAAGGGGGTTTGCTTGCCTGGTAGATCAACAGGGGGGCACTGCTCCTCTGACAGGTACTCTGGATCGAACTCTAGAGCAGAACCTATCGAGAAGGAATGGTGTCGGAAATCAAACACAAGCATATGCAACAATATGGTGCATGAACATGGCATGAGTATGTGATGTTGTTTGAGTTAATGCATCTAGCATTTATTTGGTTGAAGTCCATTTGAACCAAGGGTTCAAAGGCAACTCCAAATTAAGCTCTTAAATATGCCATTTATATGTTCATATATACAACATGTATAGGTTGGTTTGTCATGCATGAAAATGGTACAGATGGATAGATTGAATTTTTCTGATCATTTTTCATATATAAATTATTTCAATCTGAGCTACGGTTGAATTTCTATGAATTTTTTGAAGTTTATAACAATTTCTGGAATTTCCTGATTTAAATTAAGACCAAAAAATGATATATTGCGTCAGCACAGCGTCATGCTTACGTCAGCAGGTCAAAGGAGGTGACCAGGTCAAACCTCACGTGTGTGGTCCACACGTCAGTGTTTGTGGCTAATCCTGATTTAAAATAAACCTAAACTGGTTTAGTTAATGGGGTTGGGCCCATGCGTCAGTGACCAATTAGTTAAACAGGGTTTAATTAATTGTTAAAATAATCCTAACTAAAACTTAACAGGGCCGGGCCCCACATGTCGGCGACCCATGGAAAGGTCAAACCTCCTGTCAGCGGGGTCAAAGGCCGCCGGTGACTCGACGCCGGCGAGGCCAGACGCGGCGGAGGCGTCGGAAATCTCCTTCCGGCGACCAAACGTGCGGCGGAGACCACGGACGAGGAGCTGGAGCTCGTCCGCGTCGTTTGGAGCAAGCGGGAGGCTGCGGGGGTGCCAGAGCTCGCCGGAAACGAGCTCGAGGCGGCGGCCGGAGCACGGGTTCGGGCGGAATCGAGCTATGGGGAACGGCAGGGGCTGTGGAGGGCCTCTACGGCCTCCTGGCGTTGCACTGAGCATGGTGGTATGCTCGGGCACTAGCTACGGTGGCCCTGGCCACGGCGGCGACATGGCCGGCGGCGAGGCTCTCGCGGTTGTGACGGTAGCAGGGCTACGGCATGGAAACGGCGGAACGGAGAGGGGGAAGCGGAGCAGAAGCTCACAGCGAATCCGGCGAGGTCTTCAGCGAGCCCGGGGAAGGTCGAACATGAGCAGAACGGCGTGGGCGATCTTCGGCGGCTGGAAGTGAAGACGACGGCGAGGAGGCGCTCCAGGGCCTCCCGAGGTGCGTGTCTTGGTGGAGAGGACGAGGAAGACGTGGCGAAGCTCTTGGGCTTGTCGGAGAGGCGAGGTCGTGGCGGTGGGCGCGGTAATGGCGAGCGGTGGCGACGGCGGCGCTCAGGCGTGGAGAAGAGAGCGAGACAGGGGAGGGGAGAGAGAGAAGCGAGTGAGGGAGAGGAGATTGCGTGGCGCTCTTGGCGCCCTCCAGCAGCAGCGGCGGCAAGCAGGAGGTGGCCACGCGCGCTGGCGTGCGGAGGCCACGCGCCCCTGCCCACTGGCGCGAGGTAGGGGATGACTGGCGTGGCCAGTCACCTGGGCCGGCTTGTTGGGCCATAGCAGGTGGGCCGCCAGGTGAGGCGAGGTACGATTCCCTCTCTCTCTTTTATTTTCTGTTTCCTATTTTCTTTAACTCTGCTTTGATTTGATTTTTAACCCAAATCATTTTCTGAGCTTCTGTAAATTGTTGTATGGACTAGTGACATGAATATATAGCCCCACAACAATTCCTAGAATTATTGGATCATATTTGAATTATATCAAATATAAATCCAATGCAAATAATTATTGAATTAATTCCAAATGCCCAAAATAAATATTTATGAGCTCTTTAAAATATTGGTTTGATTTTTATCTCTGTCCAATATTTTCAGAGAGCAACATGAGCATTTTCATGGACCCTTTTGGAGCAATTTTTACTTGGGTCATTTTCAGAAATGATTTCTGAGGGTTTTACAAATCCCCATTTCAAATTTAAATGAAATTTAAACATGATGCACACATGACTAGCTAGCCTTGAGCATACCACAACTAGGGATGTGACAACTCGCCCTCACTCGAAGAAATCTTGTCCCGAGATTCAGGAGTTGGCGGAAAGAAAGCGGGGTACTCAAGTCGAAGACGATCTTCACTCTCCCAGGTAGCTTCTCTCTCGGAATGATGAGACCACTGAACCTTGAGAAACTTGATGTTATGACGTCGAGTGACACGCTCTGCTTGATCAAGGATGCGAACAGGGTACTCTCAATAGGTGAGGTTATCTTGAAGATCAAGCGCTTCATGGTCCACTCCGCGGATAGGATCCGAAAAGCAACGCCTGAGTTGAGAGACGTGGAAGACATCATGAACTCGAGAAAGATGTGGGGGTAGTTCCAACTGGTAGGCAACCTCTCCTCGTTTAGCGAGAATGCGAAAAGGACCAATGTAACGAGGAGCCAACCTGCCCTTGATACCGAAACGATGGGTACCCTTCAAGGGAGTAACCTGAAGATAAGCCTTGTCGCCAATTTCATAAGCCACTTCCTTATGACTACGGTCATACTGGCTCTTTTGACGAAATTGGGCTGTTTTCAAATTCTCACGAATGATGCGAACTTACTCTTCTGCCTCCTGGATCATATCCGGTCCAAAGAATTGTCTTTCACCAGTTTCTGACCAGTTCAAAGGTGTTCGACATCTTCGTCCAAATAGAACCTCAAAAGGAGCTTTCTTGAGGCTGGATTAGTAGCTGTTGTTATAAGCAAACTCGGCGAAGGGAAAACACTTCTCCCAATCCATACCGAATGAGATAACACAAGCTCTAAGCATGTCTTCGAGAATTTGGTTGACCCTTTCCACCTGACCACTTGATTGAGGGTGGAAAGTGGTACTGAAGGAAAGATGGGTGCCCATGGCAGTTTGGAAACTCTCCCAGAAATGAGAAGTGAAGAGACTACCACGGTCTAAATTGATCTCTAGTGGGACACCATGAAGTGACACTATTCGAGAAACATATAAGTCAGCGAGCTGACTAGCAGTGATACTCTCTCGAACAGGTAGGAAGTGAGCCACTTTGGAAAGATGATCAATGACTACAAAGATAGCATTATTCCCTTTCTTGGTCCTGGGAAAGCCAGTGACGAAGTCCATACCAACTTTATCCCATTTCCATTCAAGAATAGCTAAAGGCTGAAGGGTGCCAGCAGGTCTCTGATGCTCTGCCTTCACGCGACGACAAACGTCACAGTTAGCAATAAACTGAGCGATTTCTCTCTTCATCCTAGTCCACCAGAACCTCTGGCGTAGGTCCTGATACATCTTAGTACTACCAAGATGAATCGTGAGAGGAGATTCATGAGCCTCCTTAAGAATCAGTTGTCGCAGATGTTGATTCTTGGGAACCACCAAGCGATTCTCAAAGAAAACAACACCTCGATAATCCATAGAGAAAGATCCACCAACTCCCTTCTTAATGCTTCTCTTGATGCGGATAACACCCTTACCAAACTTCTGGTCAGTAATGATCTGATCCTCAAGGGTAGGTTTCGCCACCAAGGTTGATAGGAATCCGTGAGGAGCAAGGTGAAGGTTGAGCTTACATAATTCCTCATGGAGAAGTGGTTGGCCCTGCTGCAACATGAGATTGTTGCAATAGGACTTACGACTTAGCGCATCATCCATGACATTGCCCTTGCCTGGGGTGTAGGTAATCCCTAAGTCGTAATCTGAGATCAACTCCGGCCAACGTCTTTGCCTAAGGTTCAAATCTGGTTGGGTGAAGATATACTTGAGACTCTGGTGATCGGTGTAAATCTCGCAACGTTTACCGAGAAGGTAATGTCGCCAGGTCTTTAGTGCATAGACTACGGCTACAAGCTGTAGATCATGTGTAGGATAATTCTCCTCATGTGGATGCAACTGTCTAGATGCATAGGCAATCACATGGCGATCTTGCATAAGAATGCAACCTAGTCCCTGTCGTGAGGCATCACAATAGATAACAAAGTCCTTAGTGAAATCCGATGGCACAAGTATGGGAGCAGAAGTCAGGCGTCTTTTCAGTTCCTGAAAACTGTGCTCACACTGTGGGGACCACTCAAACTTTTTATCTTTCTTGAGAAGTTCCATGAGAGGTTTGGCCACTTTGGAGAAGTTCTCAACGAAGCGGCGACAATAACTGGCTAGACCAAGGAAACTCCTAACTTTCTTAACTGTTTCAGGCGGAGTCCAATCAAGAACGGCCTGAACTCTCTCGAGATTGACGACAGTGCCCTTACCAGATATCACGTGGCCTAGGTAGGTCACTTCTGGCAACCAAAATTCGCACTTGGAGAACTTGGCATAAAGGCGGTGCTCTCTGAGTTTTTCTAGCACAAGTCTAAGATGTTCGGCGTGATCTTCCTCATTCTTCGAGTAAATAAGAATATCATCGAGGTAAACCACGACAAACTTATCTAAGTACTCCATGAAGATCGAGTTCATCAAGCAAGAGAAAGTAGCTGGAGCGTTGGTTAGACCAAAGGACATGACGGTGTGCTCGTACTGACCATAACGAGTGACAAAAGCCGTCTTAGGAATGTCCCCATTTCTGATCTTGATTTGGTGGTAGCCTAACCTCAAATCCATCTTGGAAAATACTGAGGATCCAGCGAGCTGATCATACAGGTCATTGATCCTGGGGAGCGGATACTTGTTCTTTATCGTGACCAAATTAACGAGACGATAATATACAACCATCCGGTCCGTACCATCCTTCTTCTTGACGAAGAGGACGGGGCAATCCCAGGGAGAAGAACTAGGACGGATGAAACCCTTTTGCAAGGATTCATCGAGTTGTTTCTTAAGCTCAGCTAGTTCTAAGGGTGCCATCTTGTAAGGTCTCCTAGAGATTGGAGCGGTTCCTGGGATAAGATCTATGACAAACTCTACATCTCTGTCAGGTGGAATGCCTGGCAGTTCCTCTGGAAAGACATCCGGAAAGTCACGGACTACCGGGATATCCTCAAGGTCTGGAAGAGGGCTGGCATTAAGAGAATAGAGCTGATGCTTTGCAACTCTGGTGGAGACAGTGACTATCTTGCCAGATGGATGTGTAAGCTGAACAGACCTGGTGTAACAATCAATCTTGGCATAATGAGCTTTCATCCAGTCCATCCCCAAGATGATGTTAATATCTATAGACTTGAGGGCTATAAGTGATGCAAGGAATACAAGTCTGTCAACAAGGATTTCATTACCATGGCTTACACTAGAAGTTTGCCATTTGGATCCAGGAGTTTGAATTACTAGTGGAGAGGGCATATCACAAAAGGATATGTTGTGCAAGCTGGCATAACTTTCGGAAATGAAGGAATGAGATGCTCCGGTATCAAATAGAACCGAAGCTGGATGATAGTTGACAAGGAGGGTACCAAGAATGACATCTGGATCATCATGAGCGTCTCTAGCTGAGACGTGATGCACATGTCCACGTTCAGTGGGAGCTGACTTGACACTAATCATCTTGCGTGATGGCTTACCACGACCAATAGACTTCTCGGGCTGGGGTGGAGCATAGTTGGCTTGAGAGCAGTCACGTGCATAGTGTCCTGGCTCTCCGCATGTGAAGCAAATCCCCGAAGTTGGACGTGGACCCGCATTGACAAGGGGTCTACCAATAGGTCTGGGTGGAGCATATTGCTGAACTAGGTGAGGCGCCACATAAGATGGCCTCGGTGAATATCCGGGTGGAAGAGCGGAGTTCGGAACCCAAATCCGGCGTTTCTGCGAACTAGAACCGGAGGAGGAAACCAAATCACGGGTGTGCTTACGAGACTCCTTGTAAGTGAGATGAGCTGTCTCCGCATTAATGGCCTTGTTCACAAGAGCCTAGAATGTATTGCAATGGTGCAAGTGGAGATCACGACGCAACTTGGGGATGAGACCCTTCCGGAACCTAGCCTGCTTCTTGGCGTCTATGGACACTTCTTCTGAAGCATAGCGAGCGAGTTTCTCAAATTCTCTACTGTAAGCATCAACAGCCATCTCACCCTGGGTGAAACTATAAAACTCTTCTCTCTTGCGATCAATGAGGGCTTGAGGAATGTGATGTTCACGAAAGGCTTCAGTAAAATCTCTCCAGGTAGGTATCTGGCCAGCTGGAAGCATAGCCTCATAGTTCTGCCACCAAATACTAGCAGGACCTTCCAGGTGATATGCAGCATAGGTGACCTTGTCACCTTCAGCTACGTTCGCAGAACGCAGCTTGTGTGTGATACTACGGAGCCAGTCATCTGCATCAAGTGGTTCCATGGAATGATGGAAGGTAGGTGGTTTCAGACCAATGAAATCATAGATGGTCGCTGACTCTTTGTGCTGATGGGAGGTGTTCTCCTCAATACGTGCTAACAAGCGGTTAGACTCTCGCTTGTTCTTCTCCATCTCTAACATGAACTCTGCCAACGAAGGCTGGTCGGGAGGATCCTCATCCCTACCATCTCCGTGGTTCCGGCTATGAGCAACAGAACTTTGGTTAACTGACGACATCCTGAAGAACCAACCAAGGAAACAAGGATGGATTCAGCATCATCATAAGGATGTAGAATATAGTACGAGGAAAATACTATCTCTTGAACTCCTAGGACAAATCCGGCAGCATAACGGCAGTAAAATGCTCAAAATGAGACATTCTGCAAAAGACGGGG
This sequence comes from Triticum urartu, assembly GCF_003073215.2. Classification (NCBI taxonomy): domain Eukaryota; kingdom Viridiplantae; phylum Streptophyta; class Magnoliopsida; order Poales; family Poaceae; genus Triticum; species Triticum urartu. The sequence goes on along the minus strand of NC_053026.1, from coordinate 268,836,575 downwards.
TAGCACCATACTCAACATCATCACTCAAGGTTCTGAGATATTACTAAACAGGCTACACCGGAGGTACTCAAACTGGGATAAGACTTAGATCAACCAAACCTTAGAGACTACGGAGTAGTAGCACGTGATCCCGATAGACGGAAGAGAAAGCCTAGTTCCTTAACCCCGTAGGAAATATAGGATGACTCAGATCAACAGGCATGAGGCATAAGGAGTAAAAAGAGCCTTACGTTCCGTTCCACAATCAATTCCCCTATATAGCTAAAGAATTTCTAGACTCAACTTCGACCAGGTTTGCTTGGTAATCCTACAGGGAGTCAGGCTCTGATACCAAAACTGTCGGGACCCGTTTCCAAGTCACATCGATCTAGACGGTAACACCTCATATCACTTTGCGGCCTCACGCACGGTATCCCCATGGGTGTCGCCTTACCCTGGCACAGGACCGTTTGCGCCTTTTGGCTCACGTATATGATTGTGTTGCTAGCATCCATATGGCAGAGAACCCGGGCCGACATGGCTAGTCGTGAACCCAAAGCGGCACTAACCTATGAGTGTGTCGGTCAGCAGTGTGTGAATCCGGGCTGTAGCACCGGGCTAACAGGACTCCGGGGAATCCGGGCTGTAGCAGGCTAGGCAGGACTCCGGATGTCACCCCGTGACATTCCCCCGAAGGGACAGACATAGGAACGAAGTGAAACACATGCCGGCCAGTCAAGTGTCCTGAGTAGTAGTGCTGGGCTAGCAGGACTCCGGTGAACCAGGCTGTAGAAGACTACTATGGCTCAAGGAAGCACTAGACTACATTTCCCCATAAGAGAGACTGCCAAGGATAAACAACTAGATTGTCGTATCCCACACATAGCAATACATGTCAAACATACGCATAACATGCAAGTATGTGTTGTACAACATGGCATCACAACATAACGCAAACTCATATAGATAAAGGCTCAGAAGAGCCACATAGCATTAAATACAAACAGGGGTCACATGACCCATCATTCAGAGCATACAAGCAACGGAAGCATTACATGTCTGAGTACAGACAACTACAAAAGAAAAAGGCTGGGAAGCCTGACTATCTACAAGTCCCTCCCAAGGGTACAAGATCGTAGCTGAGGTAACAAGCTACTCGTCGAAGTCCAAGTGGTACTACTAGTGAGACAGATGTCTCACCTGCAAAACATAAATAAAGCAAACGTGAGTACAAAGGTACTCAGCAGGACTTACATCAGATCCTATCATACATGCATTTGTATCAAGAAGGTAATGTGGGGTTTAGTTGCATCAAGCCAACTTTGACTCAGTGGCTATCCTGTTCTACGACAACGAGAAACTTCTTTGAGGTGAGGCAGCGCACACGAGTCCACTAAACACCACATCAAATACACTACTATGGATTCATCCTTGTCTCCTTACGAGAAGGCCATCAATAGCACTCACACGTGTCTTGAGCATTTTAGGGTATCCACTTTAAGTTGTCTATGTACCACATAAGCATCCAAGAAGTCCATAATCGAGGACACGGCTATTCGAATAGATCATGATAACCCTGCAGGGGTGTACTTCTTCACACACGCTCTCACCACTTATCACCATGTACACGTCATGTATCTCGGCAACCTTCAAGCGGAAGCCTGGCGAGGGTGTCGGCCATGAGCTGACTAACCACACAAGACTCTAGTCCAGGATTATCGCCTATTCGGGTTCCATCCGAAAGAAGATCCGGCCGGGGTGTCGCTCACGGCCCCAAACGTTGGGAGCAGGGTTCCCAAGCCCACCATCCGTGTGCCACTTGGTACACCGTGCCACCTGTGCCTAGTCTGTTCCGAGCCCTCCCTGCCGGGTGCCAATCGGTAGAAAATAGCGCTACCTACAAACACCAGAAACTATTTGCAACTCCTGGCCAGAGATCATGTTGGTTAATAAGTCGAGAGGGGCACTTAAGAATTCCAATGTGTGGTAGTAGCTAGTCATTGGACGACATACACGAAACTCAGTGCTTAAGGACGGTTTCAGTGAGACAACCCACCATGTACTCCTACGTGGCCTCTTACCACTACCTTTACCAAATCGTGTTCACACACTTAACCCTCAGCATCAGAACATAGCATTGCACTCCAATTCATTCCCAATGAATCAGACCTGAGATACTCTAAGCAATAACAGGCAAAGCATGGTAGGAACACAACATGGCTCAATCAACTCCTACACATGCTAGTGGGTTTTAACTATTTAGTGTGGCAATGACAGGTCATGCAGAGGAATGGGTTCAACTACCGCAACATAAAGTAGCAGTTGAATCGTTGTTGTCCTAATGCAATAAATGAGAGCAGGAGCGAGAGAGTAGGATTGTATCGGAATGAACAGGGGGGTTTGCTTGCCTGGTAGATCAACAGGGGGGCACTGCTCCTCTGACAGGTACTCTGGATCGAACTCCGGAGCAGAACCTATCGAGAAGGAACGGTGTCGGAAATCAAACACAATCATATGCAACAATATGATGCATGAACATGGCATGCGTATGTGATGTTGGTTGAGTTAATGCATCTAGCATTTATTTGGTTGAAGTCCATTTGAACCAAGGGTTCAAAGGCAACTCCAAATTAAGCTCTTAAATATGCCATTTATATGTTTTCATATATATAGCATTTATATGGTACAGATGGATAGATTGAATTTTTCTGATCATTTTTCATATATAAATTATTTCAATCTGAGCTACGGTTGAATTTCTATGAATCCTTTGAAGTTTATAACAATTTCTGGAATTTCCTGAGTTAAATTAATACCAAAAAATGATATATTGCGTCAGCACAGCGTCATGCTTACAGGTCAAAGGCGGCTGACCATGTCAAACCTGACGTGTGGGGTCCACACGTCAGTGTCTGTGGCTAATCCTGATTTAAAATAAACCTAAACTGGTTTAGTTAATGGGGTTGGGCCCACGCGTGAGTGACCCAATTAGTTAAACAGGGTTTAATTAATTGTTAAACTAATCCTAACTAAAACTTAACAAGGTCGGGCCCCACACGTCGGCGACCCATGGAAAGGTCAAAGCTCCTGTCAGCGGGGTCAAAGGCCGTCGGCGACTCGATGCCGGCGAGGCCAGACGCGGCGGAGGCGTCGGAAATCGCCTTCCGGCAACCAAACGCGCGGCGGAGACCACGGACGAGGAGCTGGAGCTCGTCCGCGTCATTTGGAGCAAGCGGGAGGCTGCGGGGGTGCCAGAGCTCGCCGGAAATGAGCTCCAGGCGGCGGCCGGAGCACGGGTTTGGGCGGAATCGAGCTACGGGGCACGGCAGGGGCTGCGGAGGGCCTCTACGGCATCCTGGCGTTGCACTGAGCATGGTGGTATGCTCGGGCGCTAGCAACGGTGGCCCTGGCCATGGCTGCGACATGGCTGGCAGTGAGGCGCTCGCGGTTGCGACGGTAGCAGGGCTACGGCACGGAAATAGCGGAACGGAGAGGGGGAAGCGGAGCAGAAGCTCATAGCGAATCCGGCGAGGTCTTCAGCGAGCCCGGGGAAGGTCGAACGCGAGCAGAACGGTGTGGGCGATCTCCGGCGGCCGGAAGTGAAGACGACTGCGAGGCGGCGCTCCAGGGCCTCCCGAGGTGTGTGTCTTGGTGGAGAGGACGAGGAACACGCGGCGAAGCTCTTGGGCTTGTCGGAGAGGCGGGGTCATGGCGGTGGGCGCGACAATGGCGAGCGGTGGCGACGATGGTGCTCGGGCGTGGTGAAGAGAGCGAGACAGGGGAGGGGAGAGAGAGAAGCGAGTGAGGGAGAGGAGATTGCGTGGCGCTCTTGGCGCCCTCTAGTAGCAGCGGCGGCAAGCAGGAGGTGGCCGCGCGCGCTGGCCTGCGGAGGCCACGCGCCCCAGCCCACTGTCGCGAGGTAGGGGATGACTGGTGTGGCCAGTCAGCTGGGCAGGCTTGTTGGGCCAGAGCAGGTGGGCCGCCAGGTGAGGCCAGGTACGATTCTCTCTCTCTCTCTTTTATTTTCTGTTTCCTATTTTCTTTAACTCTGTTTTGATTTGATTTTTAACCCAAATCATTTTTTGAGCTTCTGTAAATTGTTGTATGGACTAGTGACATGAATATATAGCCCCACAACAATTTCCAGAATTATTGGATCATATTTGAATTATATCAAATATAAATCCAATGCAAATAATTATTGAATTAATTCCAAATGCCCATAATAAATATTTATGAGCTCTTTAAAATATTGGTTTGATTTTTATCTCTGTCCAATATTTTCAGAGAGCAACATGAGCATTTTCTTGGACCCTTTTGGAGCAATTTTTACTTGGATCATTTTTAGAAATGATTTCTGAGGGCTTTACAAATCCCCATTTCAAATTTAAATGAAATTTAAACATGATGCACACATGCCTAGCGAGCCTTGAGCATACCAGAACTAGGGATATGATAGACATCTACTACAAGCTCAAGCACGACAACGCCACCATCATCATGAAGATGCTCGACAAGCTCAAACCTACAAGTCCCAACAAGCTCTACATCAAGCTATGACCAACCTTCGTGAGCACAAGAGAAGACCGCGAGACAAGCACCACCAAGAGAAAGCTATGGCTACGACCTCCACTTCGACATCTTCACCTACTTCCCATGAGTACGCCTACATCGACATCATCAAGTACAAGGCGACCAACTACGAGCGAGGGTAACACTTCCATCTTCGGAAGCCCCTCAAGGAAGATGGCCGAGCATGGGAAATACCCTTCGTTCAGGGAGATGAGCTACAAGGTGCCACATCATATGGGCCTCCTACAACAAGACGACGACAAGACGGTCGAGCAAGGGCCATCCCCTTCGACCACGGCGACGAGCACGGACCTCTTCAACAACATGAAGACAGAGCCCATATTGGACTCAAACTCCAAGTCAAGCTACGCGAGCGCACATGAGACCTTCTCTTCAATCTTGGAGGAGAGTGATGTTTTGCCACATCCCACGGCATTCATCTTTGGATGCATTATGGATGAGGAGGTTGAGCATGGGACTATCCCTTCAACCATGGCGGTGATAGGAGTTGAGCATGGAGACATTTGCACCTACATCTCTCTGACACCCACATATGACGAGATGCTGCCATTGCCATGTGAGGAGAGCCACCACCCCATGAGTGAGATGAGTCACTCCACCATATACGACATTGAGTGCATTTCCTATGAGAGTATGAGGGTGACCACCACTAGACTGACACATGAGAGCATGCCACACATCCTATGAGAGGTTGAGAACCATTTGAGTGACTCCACCGACCATACGAGTGAGAGCATCCAAGAAGGAGTGAGTGAGCCACAACACTTAGTGAGTGAGGTAGTTGATAGGCCATGCGAGGCCACTATGATTTCTAACGACTTGACCTCTACTTCGAGTGTGTTTTCCTTTTTGGTGCTAGATCTCCAACAACAAGAAGCGCCAATCCTCGACGAGTCCATACCTCCAATGGGAAAGCTGATGGCCATGATGGACGATGATGCACCCCCCACATGGTACCATCAAGTTGATGAAGCTATTGACCAAGTGTCAATTTTGGCAACCTCACCTACAACACATGAGCCGAGCACTAAAAGCAACATAGGTGATGGTATTTCTCTTGTCCCACTAGTGGACTATCTTGACAATGATTGCTTGCATGATGTTGATCACCATATGGATTCATCACATACTATATCTTCTACTTGCTTTGATATGCCTCCCATTTATGATGAATATGATGATGAGCATGTTGAATTGACTAGTTGTGATTCTATGCTCCATAGGATATCATGTGAAAATTCTATTGGTCACGTCATGTTTGAAAATCCATTGAACTTGTCATATGGTATGAGTGAGATCTCCCACATTGCATCATTTCAATCTCAACATAGTAACTATGCATGCCCCATTAAAATAAATCCCATTTGCACTTATGGCCTCAATGACGAGATGCTGGTCATTGGCTTTTGTTTTTCATGTGATGATATTGACATGCTTCCTTTACATAATTTGCGCAATTCATCTACTATGGCATGCCATGATCACATTGTTCCAAATATTCTTTGTTTTGGATGTTGTCAATATTCTCCATGTGATGTTTTTACAAATGCTCATGAGGAGACCCCCATAGTTTCCTCATACATACTAGGAGATTTTGATGCATTCCATGCTTTGCATGATTCCCATGATTGTGTGCACCATATGCATTCCATAAATAACAATGCTCTACATATTTCTCATGATTCATTACACAATTTGAGTCTCTGTTATGATATACATAACAACAAACCCATCATGATGGATGACATGTTCCTATATCATGCATCTCATTTATTTGAGCATTGGATATTTGGTGCTAACCAACACAATCACGTGCGCATCATAATGGATGATGTGTACATATACCACGCACACACAATTTTCCCTAAGTCTTTGTTTTCTGTAGGTACTCAAGAATACTTCTCAACTTCACAATCCCATGAGTTGACAAAACGAGCTCTTGAGAGAAATAATGATTTGGGATCATGTGGAATACTCTTACCACTGTTCCCTTCACGTAAGAACTTTGTGCATTTCTTTTACTTGGCTCTCACATGGCTATGCGCTCTATACCATTTATCACCTTATGCTCATTTTACCGCGTTCACTTTGCATGTTATGCTTGCTTCTATGCCTTTGCCATGCAAATGTGACCCTTGCTTGCATTTACCCATGATACACCCTTGTACTACTTCTATGTGTATTTGCATGCTTGGTGGAGATCCTTGTTGCTATTATCATGTTTTCCTTGTGACACATACTATTAATGCTTGTTGTGTTGGGAGAGTCATGATGTCCCATTGCTATTTACATATGGCCTCTCACCAATAAATTGATGATATTTTTCTCATATCTTGCTTTCATGCTTGTGATATGTCATGTGCATTATTCATGACCACTATTTGCACACATGACATGCTTGCCATGATTCCTTCTAGTACATTGCATCTTCGCACTACTAGCTTTCTTGACATGATCACCATGATTGCTTGCTTTGTCGCATCACCCATGTTCCATTCTTACTCGCTTTCTTGGGTTGATGACATATATGTTCATGCCTCTCACTTGATTTGTCTTAATCATTGTCTCTTGTCTCCATTAGTTGCATCTCTCATATCACCTTGTATTGAGTGCCAACTTGCTAAGCTTGTTGACCGTGGAGACTTGGACATATTACTTGTGAAGCATGCTTGTTTGATTGAGCTTATTGTCTTCGGTTGTACTTGCATCATATGCTTTCATACCATATCACACTTTGACATTTCTTATGATAAGAATGATGAAAACACTTGTTGGGTATCTCACCACTCGAATGATAGGTGTTGCATTTGCACTAACCTCATTTGTTTTTCTGACTGTTTGTCATGTTATTTCATTTTGAGGGATTTACAAGGTGGTACCATCATGAGATATATTGGTCATGTGACGACATATATCATGTGCGACACCAACATTTTCGACATCCTCATAAAGGTGAGCTCCTTCCCTTTGAGACATCCTCACATATGTATATTGGATGGGTTAATCTTTCATTGTTGTCTCCTTCTTGTCTACATGATACATATATTGGATGGAGGACTGACATTGGTGTCGGTGCAACACACCCAAGGTCTGTTGCCCAAACTGTGCATAGGCATGAGATCATGATTGAAGCACCACCCCGAGTCAGTGATTGAAGGACCAAGACATGTGAAGAATCAACACACAGTCCAAAGCGACCAAGATCGAGCCAAAAGAGCAAGATATCAGCAAGAGAAGGGCCTCCCTTGCCGGGCATGTGAGCCCGACAAAGGAGCAAGGACACTTCAAGGAGCGGGCACCCCGGCAAGGTCTGCCGGGGTTCGTGGGGGCAGAACCACCCCACCAACCACTCAAGCGCGACCCACGTCGTCAATCAGTGCGGTGTCAAGCCTCAAGATGATTAAGTGGCAACCATTCGCCACATGGCAGCCATCTCCTACAGAAGAAGCCTAAATATGACACTTGTCCTGCGATTTGTCAAGGGAACAGGCGCAGAGCTGGCAAAATAGCCCGAGAAGCCTTGCCGGGCGACCAGTGATGTGACACCAAGCGACGCGTTTAATGCACCCTGTCAGCCCGCAGAGTTAGCTATGATAGCACTGTTCGCTATCATATCGGTGGATAATGATGACTTTGCCATTGTGGCGACCCCTTAATCTATAAAAGGAGGCCCATGACACTCATAGGGGGGTTGGAAAGTTGATGAACCCAAACCACCATACGCGCATAGTCGTCGCGGCCCCGAGGCAAACCCTGTCGGGCAAGTGTTTTACGCACAACCACGTTCATTACACCATCAATCCACCAAAGCAGGAGTAGGGTCTTATGCCTCGCGGCAGCCCGAACCTAGGTAAATTGCTTGCGTGCTCTCTACCGCGCTGTCGTGCGCTGGTCTCCTCTTTGTGCAACGCAACGTTCCCCTGCCGAACCAGTAAGGGGCCACCCAGTCCCATAGGTGGACGCGGATATCCTACGACATCTTTGGCACACCAGGTAGGGGGAGCACTTGCGCGAACCTGAAAGCGTACACACCGCATCATCTTCATCACTGTCTTCATCCTCGACAGCGCCATTGACCATGGCGCCCAAGAAGAAATCTGGTGCCTCGACCCATCCATCCACCTCAAAGGCACCACTGCCATGGCCTCTAACGCCGCGGGGGACACAGAGGCGCGTGAGGATGTGGATGCTATTGGGGACGTGGTTGGAGCAGGTGGCGCCATTACCACCTCCCCCGCTGCCGACACTGGGGTTGGAGCTACCGGAGGAGGACAACGTCAGCAACGTCTCAACGGTCATGCTGTACAAGGTGCGAGCGAGGGGCTCACTCCGTCCGCACCCCCTCCTCTCACCAACGAGCACAGCCGCAGCAACGGCGCTCGGTCCAGGGCAAGCCATCGCCCTCCTGTTGCCCCCACCATGGGAGTGCCCACGGCGCATGCGCCTCCTCCTGGACGAGCCAGCCAAACCGCTGCGCTCGACGGAGCCACTAATCTTCGAGCACCACCACCGCGCGACCCCGCTGCCCCGGTGGTCGTCCCACAATAGCGTGGGCACGGCACCGCCGCCACAGTCGCCGCTGGCACCATCAGGAGCCAGGCGACGGTGCGGTCGACGTCATCGACATCAATGCCAAGCACAGGAACGGAGGCTATGGCACAAGCTCAGCTACTACTGAGGTTCCCGCTAGCAGCCGAGTAGATGGATGAGTGGCTTGCCACCATCCAAAGCCTGCTCGGTTTCGCCAAAGCTGGGGGCTAAAGATGAGCTTGCCCACCGCAACCTCCCCAAGCGTCAACCACCCCCCGCGCTGCTGGCCGTACAGAGAGGGCCATCCCACGGTTCAGTCCCCACCATGGCAGCCGGCGAGGGCGCAGAAGAATCAGGACCCCGACGACGTCTCGATGGCTTCTTCTAACCCTCGAGCACGTCCAGGCCAACGTCGAACCCTGAAAGACAGGCGGTGAGGAGACGTGCGCTTCATCGTAGAACATCGCAGGAACGACCCTCACCAGACCGACGGGTGCGACGGCCTAAACGTCGATGAGCCTGCTCTCGGTGTTGGCGGGTGCCTACCTTTCGAGGTCGGCTCCCTTGCCTTTACACGAGAGCTGCGGCAAGTCAGTTGGTCGTCCGTTCACACGTTCAAGCCAGAGATACCTAAGAAGTACGGCGGGAGGCTGAACCCGACAGTGTTTCTGAGTATCTACACCATTGCTGTTCAGGCTACCGGGGGAAGAGATGAGAAGTTGTTCGCCAACTACTTCCCTTTGGCCCTCAAGTCCAATGTGAGGTCTTGGCTGATGCACGTGCCAGAGAACTCCATTTCATCATGGGCAGACCTGTTCCATGAGTTCATCGGTGCCTTCACCGGTGGCCACAAAGAGCCTGGCAGGCCCAGCGACCTGCAGCTTCTCCAGCAGAAGGAAGGAGAAACCCTCCATAAGTATTTGCAGAGATTCAGTTGATAGAAATATTCCAAATATCCATCCGGCAGCCGTTATAGCAGCTTTCCAGTCCAATGTGCATAACCGCCACATTCGTTCCGAAATGAACGTGCGGTTGGCCAAGACTATGAAAGAACTATACACGCTGGTGGACAAATGTGCCCAGATGGAAGAAGGAAGGAAGTCTCCTAGAGAAGAAGATTGCATTAATGTTGATTCGGAAGAAGAGGATGAATCAACTAGTCAGAAGAAGGTCAAGAAGCGCAATAAGAAGCCAAGGGATAAGGTAGTAATGACTGTGGAAGGATCGGCCACACGTAGTATCGGCAAGAAGGATATGGTTGAGGCCCCCGGCAAGGAAGATGCCGCATACACTGCCTACCGGGAAGCCACTGCCGCCGAAAAAGTTGGGAAAGGCGATGGGCCGTACTGCAAGATCCACTGGACTAAAGGCCACGACCTTCTGGAGTGTTATGAGGTTGAGCAGCTCGTCAAGAAACAGAGGACAGAGTGTGATAAGCGTGATAAGGAGAAAGGTTAGAATGCTGCTGGCAATAAGGACCGAGGTGGTGAAGCAAATTGCCCTGGTAGACCCTTTCGGAACCAAGGAAAGCCTGCCAGGGGCCAAGAGAAGGAAACCTGTGATGATGCGAGTGATGGAGGGGATGAAGAGGAAACTAGTGAGTAGGAATTTCAGAAGGCCACTGAAGCCCTATGCATTTATGGGGGTGCATCTTTGCAGACCTCTCATCGCCAACTCAAGCGATGGGAACGAGAGGTCAATGCTGTGGAACCAGCGCCAGAGGCCTGGAAACCACTCAAATGGTCCCACACACCCATCATCTTTTACGGAGAGGATCATCCTGATCGCACCACTGCGGTAGGGTGTTTGCCGTTTTTGGTCTCGACAATTCGCAACCTCAAGGTCACAAAGATGTTAGTGAACGGCGGGGCCGGTTTGAATGTGATTTCCCCTGCAGTTATCAGCAAGCTTCAGATAGGAGAAGAAGAGCTAGAGGTCACCGGGACGTTTCAATGAGTTAATCCCGGCAGGAGTCATCCTAAGGAGAAGATTACGTTGCGGGTGACGTTTGGGGGAGAACTGAACTATCGGACTGAGAAGACTGTGTTTGATCTCCCCCTGTCGTACAATGGGATTCTTGGACGACAGCCCTGTCCAAGTTCATGGCAGCATCCCACTATGCTTACAACACCCTAAAAATGCCTAGGCCACTGGGGTACTCACTATCCCATCTGATGAGAAGGATGCAATTATCTATGTGGATATGATGTATCGGGATGTAGTTGCAGCGAAAGCAGCAGGAATGACAGTTCCCAAGGAAAGCAAAGGAAAGAAGAGGGATTGTAGGACCTCCCGCAAGGAGTTACTACACCCCAAGTGGAGAAGGTCCCGGCAGGGCTGGCTGACGTTGATGGTACTTTCACTATCAGCGCCACCCTCGATGACAAATAGGAAAGCGCGCTCGTTGCCTTCCTGCGGGCGAATATCGATGTGTTTGCTTGGCCACCATCTGATATCCCCAGTGTTCCCAGGGAGGTAATTGAGCACCACCTTGCTGTCTGCCCACATGCCCGACCCGTCAAGCAGAAACTTCGGAAGCAGGCCTTGGAAAGGCAGCAGTTCATTGCCAAAGAGATCAAGAAAATGGAGGCAACTAGTTTGGTCAGAGGAGTGCTACATCCTACATGGTTGGCAAATCCAGTAGTGGTCCGGAAGGCTAATGGGAAGTGGAGGCTTTGCATTGATTTCACATACCTCAACAAGGCTTGCCCGAAGGACCCATTTCGCTGCCGCGCATCGACCAGATCATGGATTCTACTTTGGGATGTGATATCCTCTCCTTTCTGGACGCATACTCCGGATATCATCAGATCTTCATGTCCAAGGAAGATGAAGAGAAGGCATCGTTCATCACTCCGTGTGGTACGTACTGCTTTGTCCGCATGCCGTTCGGATTAAAGAGTGCCAAGTCCACTTTTGCAAGGGTAGCCTAGATCAGTTTTGAGCCACAGTTGCACAGAAATATAGACGCCTATATGGATGATATCGTGGTCAAAACCAAGGATAAGGCCACCCTTATCCAGGATTTGGAAGAGACATTTGCTAATCTGCGCAAGATCAATCTGAAGCTTAATCCGGGGAAGTGTGTATTAGGTGTTCCCTCCGGCAAGCTACTTGGTTTCTTTGTGTCCCATTGGGGGATCGAAGCCAACCCCGATGAGATCAAGGCCATTGAGCAGATCCAAGCGCCAAGGATAGTTAAGGATGTTAGGCGCTTTACGGGATGCGTTGCCGTGCTGAGAAGATTCATCTCCAAGTCTGCCGAGCGTGCCCTATTGTTCTTCAAGGTTTTGAAGAAGGCAGGACCTATGAAGTGGACCCCAGAAGCAGATGCAGCTCTGCAAGAGTTAAAAGCCTACCTATCATCCGTACCCACCTTGGTTGCACCCAAACCCCAAGAACCATTGTTGCTATACTTGGCGACAACCAAGCAGGTGGTCAGTGTAGCCTTGGTAGCGCAGCGAGAGGTGGATGGCATAGAAACTGAACAGAGAACAATAGAGTAGGAGAAGGATCAGGATAGCAGTGAGCATGGCAATGAAAACAACCCCAAGGACACAGCGAGGAAGAAAATGGTGCAGCGTCTAGTGTACTTCGTCAGCTCCTTGTTTACAGGGGGCTAGATCGAGGTACTCTGGCATGCAAAAGTTGATCTTTCGTCTTATTATGGCCTCAAGGAAACCGTGCCACTACTTCCAAGCCCATGAGATCACGGTTGTTACTTATTTTCCATTACAAAGGATACTCCGAAACCTAGAGGCAACTGGCAAAATAGTGGAATGGGCTTTGGAGTTGTCTAGCTTTGGTTTGAAGTTTGAGAGCACTTCAACTATTCAGAGCAGGTCATTGGCAGAATTTATTGCAAAATGGATGCCAACCCCTGATGAGGAAAGGACAGAGATAGCCATCCCCGACAAGGAATCACCCCAAGAATGGATCATGTTTTTTGATGGTGCTTTTTCCCTACAAGGTGCAGGGGCTGGCATGCTTCTTGTTGCCCCCTCCGGGGAGCACTTGAAGTTCGTCGTCCGGATGCACTTTTCCCGGGAAGAAGCCACCAATAAATACAATAGAGTATGAAGGGCTCCTTGCCGTGCTCGGGACTGCAGCTGAATTGGGAATTAAGAAGTTGATCATTCAAGGAGATTCCCAACTTGTGGTGAGGCAAGTCAACAAGGATTACCAAAGCCCATTGATGGAAGCATGCATAGAGGAAGTAAGGAGATTGGAGGAGCACTTTGATGGGTTGCGAATAGAGCACGTACCCTGTGCGAAAAATAGCATAGTTGATCACCTGTCAAAGTGTGCTGCGCAGAAGCTTCCTGTGGAACCAGGAACTTTTGATCTCCATCTCTCTCAACCCTCGTATCACCAGCCACAATGGCCCGGAAGAGGAAAAAGTTGGACTACGGTAAGCCTCTCCTGGTAGAGCCATCCTCTCCCAGCAGAGACCCTGCCGGAAACAACTCCTCACAGCCTGCCGGACCACCCATCTAGCCGGGACTATGGACCCCGCGAATGAGGCCGGTGCTCCCACAGCAAAGGAGGTGCCCCTAGTCCTTGTTGCCGAGCCTCGTGCTCCAACTTGGGCGAGGCACGTTGTCCACTTCCTCCAAACCGGAGAACTCCATCACAACCAAGATGAAGCTGAGAGAGTAGCCCGAAGGGCCAGTATGTATCAGTTTGTTGATGACACTCTATACAGAAGGAGGCCCAACGGTGTGAAATTGAAGTGTGATTTCCAGGAGGATGGAAAGGAACTACTGGCTGAGATTCACAGAGGAATGTGTGCTCCCACATTGGGTCAAGGGCATTAGTTGGGAAAGCATTTCGACAAGGATTCTATTGGCCCACAGCCCTCCAAGATGCGGTTGAGTTAGTCACGAAATGTGAAGCATGCTAGTTCCATTCCAAGAAAATACACCTGCCTACCCAAGTTGTTCAGACAATCCATTTATCATGGCCATTTTCGGTCTGGGGGCTCGATATCCTCGGCCCCTTCCCCCGAGCAATCGGGACCTTTGAATTCTTGTTTGTCGCCATTGACAAGTTTACAAAGTTAAGTAACTGCCATGAGAAAGGTGACTGCTTAGTCAGCTATCAAGTTCATGAAAGAATTGGTGTGTCGTTTCGGAGTTCCAGCAAGGTTCATCGCTAACAACGGGACCCAGTTCACGAGCCACGCCTTCATGCAATACGTTCATACCCTCGGATGCAAGATCTCATTCGCTTTTGTGGCACACCCCTGGTGCAATGGACAAGCTAAGAGGGCGAACGCTGAAGTGCTTTGTGGACTCAAGACACAAACTTTTGATACGCTGCAGAAGCACGACAGGTGGTGGATTGAGGAGTTGCCGGTAGTTCTCTGGTCCCTTAGAACGACACCTAATCGAGCTACCGGGCAGACTCCCTTCTCCCTGTTCTACGGGTTAGAAGTAGTTATCCCCATGGAACTCATTTACGGGTCCCCTCGAGTGCTTGTCTATGATGAAGTAGCGCAAGATCAGCACTGGAGTGATGGCGCTATGCTACTCGAGGAAAACCGTCTCCGGGCTGCTACGCATGCTCCACGCTACGAGCAAGCCCTGTGTCGCCATCATAGCCGCAGTGTTCATCCCGGTATTTTGTGGAAGGCAACCTTGTCCTTAGGCATGTTCAGTCCACCAAGGGTACAAACGAGCTATCACCAAAGTGGGAAGGCCCTTACCAGGTGGTACGAGTCACCAGACCTGGCGCAGTCTGTCTACAGACCAGGGATGGCATGCAGTTGCAAAACTCATGGAATATTGAGCATCTCCGTAAGTACTACCTGTAAGGTGCGAGGCTGTCGGGTACTATCCGATAGCCACACTTTTGTACAGGCCTTGCCTCAGTTGTCTGTAACCCCTTGTACAAAGCTGGGGCGATGACCCCATGCAAGAGAAAATAAAGAAGCGCTGTGGGGGGCCCCCCGATAAAGATCACATGCATGCACTAGCACACCCAGATCACTACATAAGCATTTCATTAGCATTTGCATATGCATATAGATAGGATTGCATCCTGCATTTATTCTCATCTACATGGAGATGCAGGTTCCTGCCGTGAACTTGACTCCGACAAGGGACGAGAAGATTGCACGGCACATCGATCCTCGGCAAGCCAAACAGATAAGTTTAGCTCTTGTCCATTAGTGTTCTGTAAGCTATAACTTGCGCATAGAGAAACCTCGCCGCTCTCTTGGAACTAGGGTGCTCCCATCCTTGGCTCGAAGGCTGCTTCGGCCTGGAAGGTCGCAGTGGCCCTTAGTAAAAAGGGAGTGTGCAGGGGGCTGACACCTCAGTCTGTTTCCCAGCAGACATGGTTCTCTGGCAGAAGAAAAGGGTGAAGGGAGGATATCCTGCCGGAAAAAGCTCGTTTAATTACAGTAAAGAGGTATGCCACCTCTACATGGACATATACATGCAAGGGTTCCCGGCAAGGTTTATCTCTTTCATTGACATGCAGATACAAGTACAAGCTTTACAGAACACAAAGATGGACTCGGGAGATTACATTATTTGAATTAAAATTTGGCGATTTCCTACAATTTAAGATTGAAAAAAGATAAGTGCTTCGTAATGCCCTTTCTTATCCCTCCCCTCCTAGGCACGGCCATCAAAGGCAAAGAGGACAAAAGGAGCGCCAGAGCTGAAGTCCAGTCCTTTCCCGTCGGGCTCCAGGAGAGGTAGCCTAGAGGGAACGGAAGCACAAGGGAACGCCTCGATGGAGGGCACGATGGAAGGCAGCCCCCTAAACCACCGTCACCAGGGCCAACAGGACTCGGCAGGGCTAACGGAGCTGCAACCCGAGAGGAAGCCTGCCGGAGTCCAGCTGGAAGACTGCTGGAGGAGCCCAGCAGCACCATCCACACCTCTGCATCCAACTCCCTGGCAAATCACATTGCCGCGGAGGAGGTGGAGATGGTGGTGCTACCACCTAATGAAGATGGTGCGGGCGACGATCAGCCGGAGTCAGAGTCGCCACCCGCTCACCCGCTGCCGTCGTCATCGCCGTCACTGTTGTAACGCCCACGATGCGGCTATATCTCCCACGTGTCGAAGCACGACTTAGAGGCATAACCGCATTGTAAGCAATGTCGCAAGTGAGGTAATCTTCACAACAACCCATGTAATGAATAAGGAAAAGGAGTACATAGTTGTCTTACACTCGCCACGTCACACAATGCATAAATATGAATACATTCATCCGGATACAATCAAGGTCCGACTATGGAACCAAAATAAAGAACAACCCCAAATGCAACAAAGTTCCCGATCGCCCCAACTGGGCACCATTACTGATCGTCTGGAAAGGAAACATAGTATCGTCCTGAGTCCTCATCGAACTCCCACTTGAGCTCAGTCAAATCTCCTGGAGCGGTATCATCGGTCCCTGCATCTGGTTTTGAAATAATCTATGAGTCACGGGGACTCAGCAATCTCACACCCTCGCGATCAAGACTATTTAAGCTTATAGGAAGGGTAAAAAGTATGATGTGGAGCTGCAGCAAGCGACTAGCATATATGGTGGCTAACATACGCAAAAGAGAGCGAGAAGAGAAGGCAAAGGCACGGTCGAGAAACTATGATCAAGAAGTGATCCTAGAACAACCTACGTTCAAGCATAACTCAAGAACCTGTTCATTTCCCGGAGTCCGCCGAAAAGAGACCATCACGACCACACACTCAGTTGATTCATTTTAATTAAGTTAAGCTTTAGGTTATCTACAACCAGACATTAACAAATTCCCATCTGCCCATAACCGCGGGCACGGCTTTCGAAAGATCAAATCCCTACAGGGGTGTCCCAACATAGCCCATCACAAGCTCTCACGGTCAACAAAGGATATTCCTTCTCCCAAGACAATCTGATCAGAGTCGGAATCCCGGTTACAAGACATCTCGACAATGGTAAAACAAGTCCAGCAAGACCACCTGCTGTGCCGACAAATCCCGATAGGAGCTGCACATATCTCGTTCTCAGGGCACACCGGATGAACACTACGTACAACTAAAACCAACCCTCAGGTTTCCCCAAGGTGGCGCTGCAAATGGCTCTGTTTTGGACAAACACTCAGAGGAGCACTGGCCTGTGGGTTTAAATAAAGATGACCCTTGAGTCCACGGAACCCAAGGGAAAAAGAGGCTAGGTGGCAAATGGTAAAACCAAGCTTGGGCCTTGCTGGAGGAGTTTTATTCAAGGCGAACTGTCAAGGGGTTCCCATTATAACCCAATCGTGTAAGGAACGCCAAATAAAGGAACATAACACCGGTATGACGGAAACTAGGGCGGCAAGAGTGGAACAAAACACCAGGCATAATGCCGAGCCTTCCACCCTTTACCAAGTATATAGATGCATTAACATAGACAAGATATAATAATGATATCGCAACAATAAACATGTTCCAACAAGGAACAAACTCCAATCTTCACCTGCAACTAGCAACGCTATAAGAGGGGCTGAGCAAAGCGGTAACATAGTCAAACAACGGTTTGCTAGGACAAGGTGGGTTAGAGGTTTGACATGGCAATATGGGAGGCATGATAAGCAAGTGGTAGGTATCGTAGCATAGCCATAGCAAAAGAGCGAGCATCTAGCAAGCATAGATAAAAGTGATTTCGAGGGCATGGTCATCTTGCCTGCAAAGTTCTCCGAGTTGACGTTAGCTTGATCCTTGTAAACGTAATCAACGGGCTCCTCAATCACGTACTCGTCTCCCAGATCTACCCAAACAAGAAAAACAAGCAAAGGGAGACACAATCAACCACGTGCAATGCACAAGCAACATGATGCAAAACATGGTATGACATGCGGGATGCGGTATGCGATGCATATGCATGTTTCGGAAAGGAAAGATTGAACTTGGCCTCAACCTGGAAAACCAAGAGTGCCACTGGAAAGGGGAGTTGATTTCGGTCGAAATCGGTATAAAGATCACCGGAATCGGATGCACGGTTTGGAAATGACAAGCAAAACAAATATGACACCGGTTTACGATTAACATCACGAGGCCATCTAAATGCATCAAGAACAACATGCTACAGCACTCTAAAATAGCAAAAAAGTACATGGCAGGGATCCACTCAAGATGCTTGACAAAAGATGAACACTGGGCTATGGCTAATTCACTCAATAGCAGGTTCAAACAAGCATGGCAAAAGAGCAAAAGATATCAGGTTACAGACTTCGAGAAAATAACAACAAGTCAGGAATTTAACATCAGGAAGCAATGTTTAGAGAAAGATAACTACATGCTACGGGAATATATCATGACAAAGCAAAGCATGGCATGAAGCTACTCAAAGCATACAACAAAAGTCCCTTACTGACCATAAGTCAAAGGGGATCAGAAAATACAATGGCAACCATGTGAACATAGCAATTATCGTTAACAGATTCAGACTTAGCAGAAAACTGGAACATGGCAAAACAGATATTGAGTAGGCATGTTAACGAGCTTGATGCACTCACCACAAGGCATTGCATGACAAACTAAGCATACACCCAGCAAGTAGACATGGCACGGAAGCTAAACATGGCTAGAACAACATCATAACATGCACGGATCAACTACAACAACATCGGCAAAAATGCTTAACGTGTAAACATTCTGTCAGGAACATTTTATAGCAAAAGTAGAGCTCAATTGACTCAATCTAGGGTGCTCCATAAATGCAAACAAAGACATGGATGGATAGAGCACCACAATATCTACAAAACATCCTTACTGATCATGCTCAAAAGAGGCATGGATCACTCAGTAGCAACATGAACACATGGCATAAAAATATAAACAGGACAAAGACTTAGAAGATTTCTAAGTCCCTGAAATCAGTAACATTACGAGGGCTACTTTGCATGCTTGTGCTAGCCACCACAGAGATCACAAAAATACATGGCATACACCCCTGTAAAGATGGCATGGCATACTTCAAAACTCATGTAGAGCTCAAGATCATAGGAGGCACACATCAATCATGGCAAAAATGACAAATGTCCAATTACTGATATGAATCTGAAACTAACAGAAACTAGCACTCTTCCAACAACATTTAGGGCATCGAGATGAGCTCAAATGACCATGATGCAATGAGATGAAATGAAGTACTCGTCGAGACGAACATTTTGATATGCTACATGCCCAAAACGGAGCCACGGTTGTAAAGTTATGCCATGATGAAAATTGCACAAAATTACTGGAAATTAGGTCAAAAGTCAGCCGAGGTCGATCCAAATCTGGATCGGGCCGAGTACTGTAGCAGCGCGAAGATCGAGGATGGCCGGCGCCGGAGTCGTGCTCGCCGGAGATGGCGTCGCCGGCCGGAGTTGCAAGGGGCGCCGGATCCGGGCGGAGGGAACGGCGGAGGAGCGCGGGTCGGCGAGGACGATGGCCGGCTGCGGGCGCGAGGGGCGCAGGTCGGCGAGGTCGACGCGGCGGAGCGGTGAGGTGGCGGCGCCGGACGGCGGGCGGCGGCGCACGGCGACTCGGGCGACGCGGTGCCCACGGGTGGCGGCGGTGGGGAGACGGGCCGTGGGGGCCCTCCCTGGGCCCGGGCGGGCCGGCGAAGTGGGGTGGCGCGCGGGCGAGTCACGGCGCGACACGTGGCGGCGGCGGGGCAGGTCGGACGTGTCCGGTCTGGCCGACTTCGTCCGGTGCCGCGAGGAGGGGGAAGGTTAGGGTTTCGCCCGTGATTTCGGGAAGGGGAGCTATATTTATAGGTAGGAGGAGCTAGGAGGCTCCAAATTGAGCATGGTTTGCGGCCACGCGATCGTGATCGAACGGCCTAGATGATGGATGGGGTTAGGTGGATTTTGGGCCACTTTGGAGAGCTGTTGGGCTACAACACACACGATGCCTTTTCGGTCCCTCGGTTAACCGTTGGAGTATCAAACGAAGTACAAATGGAACGAAACTTGACAAGCGATCTACCGGTAGTAAACCAAGGCCGCATGGCAAGTCTCAGTCCAATCCGAAAACGTTTAACCCCCACACACGAAAAGAGGTAGAAAGGGACACCGGAGGACATAGAAGCGCCAGAATGCAAAATGAACAACGGGGAAAATGCTCGGATGCAGGAGACGAACACGTATGCAAATGTAATGCACATGATGACATGATATGAGATGCAAGACAAAGACAAGACAACACCCTAAGGAAAACCCGACAACGAGGAAATAAAATAACTTAGTGCCGGATATGGCAAGAGTTGGAATACAATTATGGCAGGTTACATACGGGGTGTTACAACTGTCCTCCTCGTCGCTTTCGCTCGAGGAGGAACTTTCGTCATGGCCCAAGCTCTCCAGGCAGCACCCTAAGAGGCCTCGCGAGCACCCTAAGATCTTGACGGAGAGCAGGCCACTCTCCATTAATTCGAAATGGAGAATGTGCCCCTCCGAGAAGCTATGGGCACGAGCAAATGTCTTCCAGCCACGATGAAGATACATTACATGAGGGGCGGGGAAATCGACATCAACCCACATGCTTGCATTCCCACAACCCCTCAGGTGTAGCCTCAGGGCGCGTGGTTTCTCGAGCCCCATCTCCCATGCAAAGAAGGTTGGAAGATGAAGGTGACCGCACAAGGGCTTGTACAGCCTGATGATGAACTCTCGAGGTTGGTCCGCAATGTGGCCTTCTAGCGGAGGAAGAGCTGCCAGTGGGGGCACAGTCAAGGAGCTCCCTAGCCCTCCTCCTCGAGCACCACGGCGGTGTCGGCCGCGCCCCCTCCTCCCTCCTCTCAGGCTCCGCCACCTCAGGATCTGGAGGAGGAGGGATACGCGGCCGAGTGCAAGCCCTCGACACCACCGTCGGGACACTACTGCGCCCTCGACCTCTCACCATGTCTAAGGGAGAACAATTCCGGAGAAGGAAAGGTATGTGTAGAGGGGTACTGCCTTTGTCCATTTTTATACAGGGGATGAGGCAGGGGGCTGGCCTCTCGTGGTAAAGATGGCCGTCCCGCTCCTCCAATACGGCCCCTCTACACCCTCGGCAGCATTGGGAATCAGGGCCGACCCTCTACTCCAACCATCGACGTTTGATTTTCAACCATGGCACTCCTCCTCGTGCCCTCGCATCCACCACCTACCATGACCAATGCATGCGGAGCACGTGGCTGGTGCATGCAGGACGTGGGGCAATTGGGATGGAGGTTTCCGCCCCGTGATCGCGGGGCGAGGAGAATTCATAAGCCACAATCAAAAGTTCCCCTCGCAGCGTTACACGTTGCACGTGGGAAAACTAGAACCTAGCCCGGAATCAAGGCTGATGAAGCAGCAACAGAAAGCTCAAGGGGCCAACCCCTTCAGCAACCTTCCGTGTGCACTTATTAGGCCCTACCTCGACGATGCTCGGCAGCGCGTTCTGGGCAGGCCCAGGGGCTTCTGTCGGTGCAACAAGCACTTGGTCTGTTACCCAGACTGTACACAAGCACTAGATCAAGATTGAAGCACCAAGCCAAGTCAGTGATTGAAGGACACACAGGCCAGAGAGACCAAGATCGAGCCAGAAGAGCAAGATATCGGCAAGAGAAGGGCCTTCCTTGTCGGGCAGGCGGGCCCGGCAAGGGGCAAGGCCACCGCAAGGAGAAGGCACCCCAACAAGTTCTGCCGGGGCTCGCGGGGGCAGATCCACCCCACCAACCACTCAAGCGCGACCCACGTCGTCATTCAGTGCGGTGTCAAGCCACAAGATGATTAAGTGGCAGCCGTTCGCCACATGGCAGCCATCTCCTACAGAAGAAGCCTAAAGATGACACCCGTCCTACTACATGTCAAGGGAACAGGCGCGGAGCTGGCAAAATTGCCCAGCAAGCCTTGCCGGGCGACCAATGATGTGACACCAAGCGGCGCGTTTAATGCACCCTGTCAGCCTGTAGAGTTAGGTATGATAGCACTGTTTGCTATCATATCAGTGGATAATGACTATTTTCCCATTTTGGTGACCCCTTAATCTATAAAAGGAGGCCCATGGCACTCGTGGGGGGGGGGTTGGAAAGTTCATGAACCCAAACCACCATACGCGCATAGTCGTCGCGGCCCCGAGGTAAAACCTGCCGGGCAAGCACTACAAAAAAACGCACTTCCGTGATGATATGTGTTTGTCGCAGTAGGTCACGTTTTCTATCATGCATGTTCATCCATGACAATTTTATGGCAGAATCAAGATAGTCATACCTGTGCTGTCGTAGAAGTGTGCCATGACATTACCAAAATTATCATCACAGAAGTGTCCACTTCCTTGACGATAAATGGCGCGTCATGAAAGTGTGTTCGTCAAGGGTGACCGACATGTGGCATCCACCGTAATGGGTCGCCATTAAGCTACCGGGTCCAGTTTTGTATCTGATAACCCATTAACAACCCGGACCAATGAGGATTTTCCAAGTGTAAAATTCTCATTGGCCAGAGGAAACACGTGTTGGCTCACCGTTGGGACAGATGTCATCCACTCATTGGACAGGAGGCGCCTATGATAGGTCGACACGTGGCACGGCCCAACAGTGGCCCATTCAGGTCAAAAAGGCTGGCCCAGTGAAAATTAGCAGGCCAGCCCATATAAGGCCTACTTGTTCCAGGTCCATTTAAACCCACGACACATTCGAGATGTGCCAATTCGGCCTATCAATGACCCGTTAAAGATTTGACACCATTGCAGCCCATCGTCAGTTCGAGCCCGATAACAGCCCGTTATATATTTGGGCTCAATATCGGTCCGATGTGATTTCGGCATATGAACGGCCCATTCAAGAGATGGCCTGATTTTCAGGATGTACATCTTTCGGCCTTTTAGCGACCCGTTTTAGTGTTGGGCCAATTTCTGGCCCGGTGTGTCTTTTCGCCTGTTGACGGCCCATAAATGAGTTGGGCCATTTGTAGTCGGACCTTAGTTTTGGCCTTTTAGCGACTCATTTAAGTGTCAGGCCAATTCCCGGCCCGGTGTGTCTTTCAGCCTGTTGACGGCCCATAAATGAGTAGGGTCATTTGTAGTCCGACCTGAGTTTTGGCTTTTTAACGGCCCATGCTCTTCATGGTCCAATACCAGCCCGGTTTCTCTTTCAGCCTGCTAAAGGCACACAACACAGTTGGGCCGTTTATAGTACGACCTGACTTTCGGCCTCTTAGCGGCCCATGCTCTTCATGGTCCAGTACGAGCCCGTTGTCTCTTTCGGACTGCTAAAGGCCCACAGTATAGTTGGGCCATATGTACCCCGACCTTAGTAACGGCCTGTTAACGGCCCGTGAAATCAAATGGGCCCACCTGTTGCCCGCTTGGATGTCGTCCTGTTAACGACCCGGGAGGTAAGAGGGTCGACCATTAACTTTCGGCCTGGTAATGGCCCATTAACTTAATGGGCCCACTAAAGGTCGTACATGTCTATAGGCCCAATTAGATAATTTGAGCCCATTACGACAAGCAATTATGCACAGGACCAAAAACGATAAAGCAAAGGTATGGCATACAGGGAAAAACATTGCACATCCAGCATATATTACAGGAAATTACATCCACTAGCAATCAAAGATTGATGCCAGTGCAAATAAATGAACAGAACCGAACGATCTACAACATCACAATCTGCAACCTCTGCGTGGATGACGGCCATAAGCATGTGGGCAAGTTCTTGCTGCTTTGCTACACTGTCTCTGAAAACATTGATCAGTTGTTGTTGTGCACGAATGTGTAGCTCTGATTCCTCCACCATTTCCATCATTGCTTCAGCCATTAATTGGTTCACAAACATACATTTTTTCCATTGCATTTGAGATAGAGGAGACTGAATAGATTCATATGGTGATTTTGGCAGGCTTGTATTATTGATAGTGGAGAGTGTATCGACCACTGCATCATAACATAAATTAGGAGGGGAACTGAACAGATTAATCATGAGTTATTGCCATATTACCTGGGCTAGATTTATTTGAAAGAAACAATGGGGTTGCCTTGTTGTTTTCAGAGTTTGTCTTCTTATCTTGAACAGCCTGCACCGAATTAACACACTAGCATTGCTATCATTGGCCAGGTCAGATAATAGGAAAGCAACATTGACACAACGAATGTTTAGGCAACCAGACCACACCAGCCTACACCAAAGTAACACAATATGGCACATCTATCATCAGCCAAGTAAGGTAATACGAAAGCAACATTGACACAATGAATGAATGGGCAACCAGGGCAGCACTACAATTCAGTAATGTGCATGATATGTGATAGTACACTCATGCAACTCAGTATGCAAAACTACCAGGCATTTTCCTTAGAAAAATCAACATTGTCGCGTTTAACATTTTGCTACAACTGAATTTAGATCAGATAAAGGTTGGATTCACACCGATTAACAAAATACATGCTGATGTAAATATATAGTGATATGTAGCAGGTACTTACACCAGCATTGGAGCACAGAGAATTCCCGCAAGACACTTTGCTCGAATACGATCCTAGTACAGAAAGTCTTCTATCCTTTAAGCTTATTTTCTAAAAGAGAGATGGGCAAGAAACATGTAGAAAATATGATCAGAATGCTATAAAATTTCATGATGCGAGGATACGCACACGCTTCTTAGAATGGAGTTGACATATTTTTGCTGGACTGGAGCGGACTAGTTCTTTGGCCACTGGAATCTGCTTATTATCAGTGGGAGTTGGGTTTCTCTATGTTGGAGCAGTATCTATGAAAACTGGAGTTGGTTTATTATCTCCTGGCGTATGGATCTTTTGCAAAGACCTGGTTTGTAACCCTTCACATTCTAACATAGCCGTCTTCCCCTTGCATGCCTTATGTAGAAGAATGGTGCTTCAATTATAAAACATGCTACATCAGAGATGGAATAGGTACTGAAGAATAGAAAGCATGACATATTGACATGTATTCCCTCCATCCGGAAATAAATGGATGGGTCTAGGCGTATTTCAGTTCTAGATGCATCCAGTTTTATCCATTTTTGTGTCATGTAATCCGGACGGAGGGAGTATGATGTAAGAGCTAGGGATATGACAGGACATCAGTGTTAAAAAACACTACTTGAATGTAAAACTGTATGCTAGCGGAATACATTACTGAAAAACACTAAGGAAACATATGCGTGTATGATTGGGAAACTAAGATGGCATTGCAAGATACAACTAGAACAACACTTCAATGTAAAAAAAGAACATGGTATGGTACACAGATGAGGTACATGCTGATGAATAACAATGCATAAGATATTGAGAAGCATGATGTCCAAACAAAGCAGATGGCATTGCGATAGAGTAGAATGATAGTACTTGAATTTGAAAACATGTTATCATTAATGGAATAGGTACTGAAAAACAGGAAGGCATGCCATATTTACATGCATGATCAGCAGACTAAGCACAAGGCATTGCAACAGAGTAGATGCACTCCAGGACATTATATGCATGTTGTACCTATATCAAGGGCCAAGTTAGAGCAAGGACCTTATGGGGTGGATAGGATTCATCATCTTTCTACAAGTCTTGTGAAGAACTGCCTTTACATGTTCCATCATATTGGGTATCATTGACGTCAAGTTTGTGGGCTGTTACATTTCTCCGTGAGGTTCTTGTGGATAAATCAGTGTGTGCAATTATATCTGACATGCATGGAAGACAACTAGTAGTTAGATTTATGTAATGAGTGCCTGTAGGAGATGATGTAAATAGTAGGACTGGGGTTAACTAGTAGCAATAGGTCTCAAAAACTAAAGGGAGAACACATATGAAAGCTACAGAATATGTATTATTTGTACTCGAGATTAACTAGATGGCACACAAAAGTGAACAACATAGGTTATACTAGAAGTGGTATAATACTAGAATCACCAGCCTGTGGGATAGCATTGGCTGATGGATGATAACTATGGAACAACGTTACCTACAGAACAAGTCTCTTAGCTAAACTATGGAACAGCATTAACTCCTGAACAAGAACCGTAAGAGATCAGCATGAATATGTAGTGAAATGTGATAATCTATTTTCCATGCTTAGATGAATAACAAAGCCATAAATGTGGCACACAAGTAAGATGAGGGTACAACCTATCTGGCCTCCATCCATAGGAGTGAGCATCATGTGCTGACTTGTCGATGGCCCTGTAGTTGTTGTGGCTGTCCATGTCGGGCACGCACATTCGATGCAGGTAACTGTTGAATGGGGACTATAGCTCCCCTTCTGGTGTATGCTTCCCTCATTGGAGAAGATGCGGTGAGTCAGAAGATGGTGTGGCTGAAGATGCGGAAAATGCATAATGTTAAGAATGACAGATCTCTGATCTAAAGAAATACCCTAAGAGATCAACAACAAGGTATGAGAGTGGTCACACGTCTGATGACTCTAGACTAAATTGGGGTCACACGATTTTATTTTACTTTGGTACTGTCCGATCAACGCGGGATGGCTTGATGGCCGTCTTGTGCCTCCCGGCTGACACTGTTCCGAATCTTCCCCGAAGAGCCAGTGACCACCGGCAGAGCAGCCTACCTCTGACGTCCGTGGCCCCGACCAAAACCCCGCTCCCCGCCCCACCACACTGCCGTGGTTGCGCCGCCCCTGGGCCAATCCACAAAGACTCGCCGTCATCCAGATCTGGCGGTGGCAGTACCTTCAACTCACGCAACTCTAAGATAGCCATCTAAGCGCTGCTTCCACGCCGAACTTGCGCCCCCGCACCCTTACCTTAGACACCAGGCAACCGGCAACCTAGGAGCTCCGTCGGCTCGAGGGGTGCTGCTTCCCATTGGGAATCGATTGGCCCAGAATAAAAATTCAGACAACTGACGCCTAAATAAAGTGATTTGAGATGAGGGTGCGACCTATCTGGCTGCCCGATGAAGTAGGCAGCTCTGGCTACCTAGTTGGTGAGGGCGACGCGGTTGTGGTTGCTACCGGTGGCAGGGAAGCAAAGATGTCGGGATGGTCGGCGGCTACGTGGAAGCAGCGCCGGGGCTGTGGATGGGTCCAAAGTTGGAGCCGCTCCGGCGCCATGAACAACGACGGGGGTGAATCGGCTCTGGTACGGTTCACGCGGCCGTCATCAAGGCAGCTCCGGAAGCACGGATTAAGAGGCACACGGCCCAATGCATGATGACAAATGGACAATGTCTCCGGGATTAGAGAGAAGGGCGGCTGTGAATTTGGTGCGGTGGGGGCGCCATGGAGGAGGGGCTGAGGTTTCGCGGCTCGGGAGAAGGGACCTTCCGGGGAGAAGGTGATTTGGCGCCAACGAGGCTTCTCGGCTTGGGTCTGTGTACTGAGGGTCGGGGATAGTAGAGTAACTTTGCTTCTCCCAAATAGTTGGCGCGATCGATTTCGGGCGAGGAGGCCGTGTTTTGAAATATTGTGGGCGCAAGCGATTTCGGGCGAGGAGGGTGTGTTTTGAAATATAGTGGGCGCGAGTGATTGCGGGCAAGAAGAGCGTGTTTTGAAATAGTGGGCGCGAGCTATTTCGGGCGAGGAGAGGGTGTTCTACTGACCATGGTTTATGAATTATTCGGCCCATGTCATTTCAGCTGAGGAGAAGGCGCGCTTGGATGAAGTTATGAACCTACCCTCGATGTACAACGGGCCAATTGATGCGTGTCCCACATAGGCCGGTAATTTCGTGTCTCCCATTTATTCGCTCAGGCGAATTCCACCGAGCAGAGGGTGTTTAATGATTCATTCAAATTTTGGGATAACGAGCATCCACGTCTACCTTACCAAGTCGATTCGAATCAAATTTTGAAATATTAGCTTGCCACTTCTTTTTTAGATGGAGAGACGATGCTCGGGAGTAATGTGTTTTTACATGCTCGTTGCTAGTGATTTACTATATGACAAATAGTTGACCCACTCAAAAACGGGAATCATACCCAAAATGAAATATCTCGATTCAATGAAATAGCTCATTCACCAGGTCAAAATATTGAACTAAATCCAAGATTGAACACCTCAATCGAGTAGCATGTTGTACAGTATTATAGTACTCCATGAACATGTTCAAAGTCAAATTAATGAACTTGTTTGACATACGCATATCTCCGTTCATGTGTGGACTGCAAACAACATGTTCTCCAATTTAAATATTTGAATACAAGTTTATATCGAAACATGGTTTATATAAGTCTTTGATGCATAAAACGCGACCTCCCCCTCTCCCGGACTCCTGCTCTCTCTCTCTCTCTCACCGACAATCTTCAATTCTGTCGCACGCATCCAACACACAAACACTATGTATGGTTCTCTAGTTCAAGATAAATATCTTGGGTGCACTCATCGTACGCACACAAATTCCTTGGCTCGTTGCCCGTAACTCTCTCACGCACCACTCTTTCATCTCGGAGCTCTTCCTTCTCTCTCTCAAACTCTCCATCTACCTGGGTCACACATACACATGCATATATCACTCGCACTCGATAGAACCATCTAAAACTCTATCTCTCACCCTCGTTCTCTCTCCAGCTCACACGCACATGCACACAATCTCACGCTTGCCAAGTATGATGGCCTCGCACTCAAATGTAGGCACACGCAGTCCCCCCTATATGTGTATGACTAGCTAATCTTCGTCTCCATCACAAACATGTGCATGGTCTATCTCGATTTCTCTCGGGGCATCTTTCTATCGCGCACGCACCTCCCTCGATCTCCCACCCATATAGTCCCCTCACAATCTCGAGGGGATCTCTCTATCACAAACACACCCTCTATCCCTCCCCATGCGTCCATGTTCTCCATGTTTCCCTCTCGACCTTTCTTCCTTATTGTCCAGATCTCTATCGGACATGTGCTATAGGGGTGTCTCTCTCTGTTGCAAACAATCACGCACTAGCTATCTTTGTGTATCTCCTCACCTCGCTTTTTATCTCGGAGATGCATGCGTGATATGTTTGCATAAGAAACGAAAAAACACACTCTCTCTAATTTATCGTTTGTTGTCCCTTTCTCTATCACACACATACTCTTTTTGCACACTCACTTATTGTCCTTCACACGCACTTGATCTCTCTCAACTTAGGTGTAACGACCAGACCTCAAACAGTCTGATCTCTGTGCTTCAGTGTCATCCCTAGATCAGTAATGCTGACACGCACAGTACTTGAAGGATTTATAACAAAGTAGCAATCACACACTTATTACATTGAATGTCTCAAAAGAGAACTTATTACAAATAATATGGCCTAAAGCCATCTAATAACTATAACAACGGAAGGCTTGGAAGATAAGTGAGTCCATCAACTCCAACGGCATCACTGAGTATAGAACCACGACCTAAGGCTCCTTATTCGTTGTCTGAAAAGTCTGCAACATGAACGTTGCAGCCCGAGAACGGGTCAGCACATGGAATATGCTGGCAATGTAACACATAGAGAGTAGTGAACAAAATAGTCTATACTACATGAATATATGGCTGGTGGAAAGCTCTATGGTTACAGTTTTACGTAAAGCCAGTTTTTCCCTACTTCAAAGGGATAAATTTTATTTAACTATCATGGTGGCTGTTAAACATTGAGAACGTAGACACCCTCTCAATCCCAATTAAACATCATCATTAAAAGCCAACAAAATTAATTAAAGTCACATGATGAGATTCACATGATAATCCAGGTACTAGATACTCAAGTTGTCCATAACCGGGGACACAGCTAACCATGATTAGTTTATACACTCTGCAGAGGTTTGCGCACTTTTCCCACAAGACTTGATCTCATCCGTTGGGATTCTCGCACTACATGGTGTTTGAGAAACGGATGACCGAGACATTGTTTTTCAGAAGCGCTAGCACCTTACGATCGGGTAGACTGTTACACCTACTTTCCCCTACATCTGCTAGTCTACCACTTTAAGAGTTCGCACGACTTAATCAAATATGCTAGAGCCCATAGTAACTTCTGGCTGCACACGGAAGTTTCTAGTATGAATAATCTCATGATCCCTTTGAGCCTGGGTGGCGGTCCATAAAGAAAAACAGGCAATCGCTGGAATACACAGGTGCCTCAATCCACCCAGATGTATATTGGAGTTGCCACCTTAAGTTAACCATTAATTAAACAATCTCACATCTATCATGAATACACTCAAACCCAAACCACGTCTATGAGCATCACATAGCAATATAAGCATAACGTAGAAGTAACTCCTAGGGTTTGATAATAAATAGGTGAATAGGTACTACCTCATCTACTTCCCAAACCCACAATTTAATTCAGATCCTAACATTGCAATTGTTTGAGGACTTATCTAATGCAATAAAACTGGGTAGTAAGAGGTATGATCAAAGTATTACTTGCCTTGCTGATGATCCGTCAAACCTAGAGATTCGAAGTAGCAATCGGCGCACTCCGGGTACTCTATCGCAAACAAATACGCACACAATAAGCACTCATCTAAAGCACAGGTAAAACTCAAATAAGAGATCTAACCAGAAAGCTCAACTTAAGAACTCCGGTTTGCAAAAAGAAACAATTCGAACGAAACAACGAAAGTCAAACGGCGAAAGAAACAGACTTCTTTTACTAATATGAACCTAAGTCAAATTTCACAGAAGCAAAAACTTGTTTTAGTTGGTTAAACGGAAAGAGGGTTTCGAGGCGAAACTCTAGGCGCTTGAATCGCCCGATTCTGATAAACGAGCGAAAAGTTACACTAAAACAAAAAACAGATCGGAAATCGCGATCAGGAATAATCGCGGAAAATCCGAGAAAAAGAAAAACGGACGAATAGGCTAACGAACGAACGTTCGCTAACTATGGCTAAAAGACGAAAACCGTTCATTAAAATGGACCAACGAACGGGCGTTCGCTAAATAAACTAAACCAAAAAAACCGAACGAAAACCGGGCGGTTTTCTCTAGGAAACCGGCGGCGGCGGCGGTCAACCTCGGCGGCGGGACGTCGGCGGCAGGGCGGCTCCGGCGTCGGGCGGGGCTCCGGTGGGCGGCGGGGTCGGCGGCGGGGCGGCTCCGGGCGGCGGTGTCGGGCAACGGCGGCGGCATCGGCAGAGGCACTAGGGTTCAGGGTGGCGGGGCGGCTCGGGCTGGGCGGGTGGCCTCCCTAGCTTATAAGGGCCGGCCGGGCCAGAGTCCTAATCGGACACAGCCCGGTTAGGTCGGTTCGTTTGTTTTTTTTAATAATTTCGCGCAGAAAAACAAATAAAAGAAATAATAAATGGACTCCAAAAATCCCGAAATAAATTTTCCCCGACTTCTAAAATCAAGCCGGACAAGATGAACATTTATTTGGGGCCTAAATGCAATTTTGAAAAACGCTTATTTTTCCTAATTCAAATAAAATAGCGAGAAAACTCCGAAATAAAATCTTATTTGATTTTTTATTAAATCCTCAATATTTCTTTATTTTGAGGAAGTCATTTTATTCCCTCTGTCTTATTTTTATAATTGAAATAATTGAAGATAAAATAAATAAAATCAAATGATCATATCTTAAAATTTTGAGAAAACCCGAATATGAAAATAACGAAATCCCCAACTCTCTCCATGGGTCCTTGAGTTGCGTAGGATTTCTAGGATCTAGCCAAAATACAATAAAATATGATATGCAATGACGATCTAATGTATAACATTCCAAATTGAAAATTTGGGATGTTACAAACCTACCCCCCTTATGATGAATCTTGCCCTCGAGATTCGGGTTGGCTAGCAAATAGGTGAGGGTGGTCCTTCCGTAGATCTTCCTCTCGTTCCCAGGTGGCTTCATCCTCGGTATGGTGGCTCCACTGAACTTTGCAGAACTTGATAACCTTGGTGCGGGTGACTCGGCTGGCATACTCAAGAATCTTGACTAGTTTCTCCTCATAAGTCAAATCACTATCCAACTGAATCGCTTCCAGCGGCACTGTATCTCTCAGTGGTATATCCGTCATCTCTGCGTGGCACTTCTTCAACTGGGAAACGTGGAACACGTCGTGAACTCCCGACAATCCCTCAGGCAGTTCCAATTTATAAGCAGCTTCTCCCATGCATTCCAAAACTTTGTATGGTCCCACAAAACGTGGCGCTAACTTTCCCTTAACTCCAAAGGGCTTAACTCCTCGAAGTGGAGATACACGAAGATAAACTCTATCTCCGGCTCCGTAAACTGTCTCCTTGCATTTAGAGTCTGCATAGCTCTTCTGCCTGGACTGGGCTACCTTGAGCCTATCGCGAATCAACTCCACCTTCTGTTCAGACTCGTTAATCAGATCTGGTCCAAATAACTGGCGGTCTCCAACTTCATCACACGACAATGGTGTTCTGCACCTTCTTCCGTACAAGGCTTCAAAAGGGGCCATCTTCTAACTAGATTGATAACTATTATTGTAAGAGAACTCCGCATATGGCAAGTTGTCATCCCAACTAGATCCATAATCTAGCGCACAAGCTCTCAGCATATCCTCCAAAATCCGATTGAGTCACTCTGTCTGTCCATCGGTCTGCGGATGAAAAGCTGTACTGAACTCTAGCCTGGTACCCAAAGTTTCGTGCAACTGATTCCAGAACTTTGAGGTAAACTGGGTTCCTCTATCTGATACAACCCTGGTCATGTATATCTTTGCCAACTTAGCACTGGTGTAAGTGGTCTTCACTGGGATGAAATGAGCTACCTTCGTCAAGCGATCGACTATAACCCATATCGAGTCATAGCCTGAACGTGTCCTGGTTAATCCCGTGATAAAATCCATGCCTAGCTTATCCCACTTCCATTCGGGTATCGGCAATGGCTGTAGCAATCCTGCTGGCTTCTAATGCTCTGCCTTCACTCTCTGGCATACATCACACACTGCTACATACGCCGCAATATCCTTCTTCATTCCGGTCCACCAGAAAGTGTCCTTCAAATCCAAATACATCTTGGTGTTTCCTGGGTGAATCCGGTACGGCGAATCATGGGCCTCTTGCAAAATTAACTTCCTGATCTCCGGGTCTTTAGGCACATAAACGCGGTCCTCAAACCATAAGGTATCGTGTTCATCCTCACGAAATCCTTTAAATTTTCCCTTGCTCAACTTCTCCTTTATGGTGGTAATTTCCTTGTCGGTCTTCTGAGCTTCTCTGATCTTATCCATCAGAATAGACTGAATCTCCAATGCTGCTAAATAGCCTCTCGAAACTATCTCCAAACATAGCTCATGAAGATACTCGGCTAATTCTTTTGGTAACTCTCCGGTCATTAGTGTGTTGACATGGATCTTGCGGCTCAATGCGTCAGCTACTACGTTAGCCTTTCCGGGATGATAATGCAATCTCATATCATAATCCTTGATGAGCTCCAACCATCTCCTTTGCCTAAGATTCAACTACTTCTGCGTGAAGATGTACTTCAAATTCTTGTGATCCGTGTACACCTCACAATGGTTTCCGATGAGAAAATGTCTCCATGTCTTCAAAGCGTGCACTACGGCTGCTAACTCCAAGTCGTGAGTAGCATAATTCAACTCATGGGGCTTAAGCTGTCGTGAGGCATATGAAACAACTCTACCCTCCTGCATAAGCACTGCTCCAAGTCCTCGACGTGAAGCGTCGCAATATACCTCATAATCCTTGCGCTGATCTGGCAGAATAAACACTGGCGATGTAACCAAACGTTTCTTCAACTTCTGGAAACTGGCCTCACATTCCTCAGTCCATTTGAACTTGGTATCCTTCTTTGACAACTGCGTCATAGGTTTTGCAATCTTCGAGAAATTTTCAATGAAACTCCGGTAGTATCCTGCGAGTCCAAGAAAACTCCGAATCTCTCCAACTATTGTTGGGGCTTCCCAATTTGTCACAGTGACAAACTTGGTGGGATCTACCGCTATTCCTTCTCTGGATATAACATGTCCGAGGAATCCAACTTCCTTCAACCAAAACTCACATTTGCTGAATTTGGTGTATAACTGATGTTCTCTGAGCTTAGCAAGTACCAAACGCAAATGTTCTTTATGTTCTTCTTCATTCTTCGAGTAAACCAGAATATCATCAATGAATACTACGACGAACTTATCGAAAAACTCCATAAACACTTTGTTCATCATGTTCATAAAATAGGCAGGTGCGTTAGTCAGACCAAATGACATAAGGGTATACTCATACAACCCGTACCTTGTGGTAAAAGCTGTCTTAGGTATGTCCTGCTCTCGAATCTTCAACTTGTGGTATCCTGATCGCAAATCAATCTTGGAAAATACCTTAGCTCCTTGCAATTGGTCAAATAGATCATTAATCATTGGCAGTGGGTACTTATTCTTGATCGTCACTTCATTCAATGCTCGATAATCAACAACCATCCTTAATGATCCATCCTTCTTTTCCACTAGAAGTACTGGTGATCCCCAAGGTGACGAACTTGGGCGAATATAACCCTTATCCAGTAACTCCTTAATCTGCTTCTTAATCTCCTCCAAATACTTTGCAGGCATTCGGTACGGTCCCTTAGATATTGGCCCTGTGCCTGGCAAAAGCTCAATCAAAAACTCAATGTCTCTATCCGGTGGCATGCCTGGCAACTCTTTTGGAAATACATCCGGAAAATCCTTTACCACCGGTACTTCCTCCTGCACAACTCCTGTTAAGGAATTTACTTGAGTCCTATTCGGCGCATGCCGTGATACATACTTGATCCTTCTTCCCTCTAGGTGGTAAGCAAAATCTACTTACTGGCGCAATCGATGTTTCCTCCATACATCGATAGCCAATCCATACCCAGAATTACATCCAAACCTTGCGATTCCAAAATGATTAAATCCGAGGGAAACACATGTCTACCTATACTCAATGGCACTTGAAAACATCCTCTACTCGCCTTATACTCCGCTCCTGGTGAGCTTACTAACATAGGTGTTTTAAGAACCTTGGTGGGCAGTTTATGCTTATCCACAAATCTCCTTGACATGTATGAATGCAATGCCCCAGTATCAAAAAGAATGATTGCAGTAAATGACTTAACCAAAAACTTACCTATTACTGCATCTGGCTGGGCTTCAACCTCTTCCACGTTAACGTGGTCCACCTGTCCCCTGTTGAAAGGGTTTGGTTTCTTCCCTGAGCTTCCATTGCCATTTCCATTCTGGGCTCCAGGACATTCATTGGCATAATGTCTGGTCTTCTGACACTTATAACAAGTGACTTGGCTCAGGTCTCTCTTGGCTGGGGTTGATGGGTTGGTACGATTCTGACCGTTTCTTCCCCCATTCCCATTACCATTATTGGGGCCATTATGATTATGCGAACTCCCTCCTCCATGGGTATGCTGAAAATGTCCTCCCGATTTCGGGGTAAAACGTGGCTTCTGCTGAGCTCCTGAATTGTATTTCCCTTATCCATACTTCCTCTTGCGGTTCTCAATCTGTTGCTGCTTCCCTTCAATCATAAGAGCATTATCTACCAACTCCTGGTAGTTGTTGAAAGTTGCTACCATCAACTTCATGCTCAACTCATCATTCAGTCCTTCCAGAAATTTCTCCTGCTTAGCTGCATCCGTAGCAACGTCATCCGGGGAATAACGTGCTAACTTACTAAAGTCATCCACATATTAGCCAAATGTCCGTCCTCCTTGGCGCAAGTTGTGAAACTCACGCTTCTTCATGGCCATATCTCCTGCTGAAACATGGGCAATATGGAAAGCCTGCTGAAACTGATCCCATGTGACAATGTCGATAGGATAAGTGGCTGTGAAATTCTCCCACCATGATGCTGCGGGTCCTTCAAGCTGATGTGCGGCAAAACGCACCTTTTCTGCATCTATGCATCCTGCTGTGGTCAATTCCCTCCCTGCCTTGCGGAGCCAATCATCTGCCACTATTGGCTCGGTGCTACTAGAGAACACCGGCGGATTTAGTCTAAGGAAACGGGTTAAGTGATCAACAAGTGGTGGTGGTGGTGGGTTGTTGTTGTTGTTGTTCCCCTGATTCTGATTCTGGACTAGCAATTACATCAATGCATTCTGCTGCTGGATCAACTGAGTGAGCTCCGGTGGGAAAGCAAATCCATTGTCACGTCTCGGAGGCATTTGAGGGTTTAGAAAATATGAGAATATAGAATAGATTGAGGTCTAGAGAGAAAACACTACCCATATGCACATGAGGCAAATGCAAACAAAATCACTTCATTCAATTCAAACAAGGGCATACAATCGGTCTAGAACTATCTTTATAAAAGTGCTTGGACTATGCTATATATATGGTGGAATACTACTACTGTTATGGTGGTCTACTAGAAAAACTGCTCCGATGAAGACTCCATGATATCCACTCCAGCTTCATCAACATAGTCATCATCACTGTCATCTGGGTCCAAGTCGGTGTCGACGATGATGATGTAGTTCTCCGGGCAAGTGGAATCGTCATCTTCTCCTCCTGGCACGGGATCTCCCATGAAAACTCCTAGCTTCCTAGTCAGGTCATCATTCTTCTCCACTAATACTTCGATTTCCTCCATATAATATTCGTGTGTAGCTTTGAGTTCTTCCTCCAGCTCCGTGATACTTGTCATTGCCTTCTTTAGATCTATCATGCCTGCGCACATCTGGTTCTCCTGACGTCGAATGTGCTGATTTAACTCTTGGATAAAAGCTACGATTGATCTATCCTTCCTGATGCTGATCATCTCCCATTGCTCATCTCGGCGCCCACAAATCTGATAGATAGTATCCTTGAGATCATTGCGGTAAACTTCTCCAATACGTCCCATGGTAATGTGGGCTGCCATGCTCTTTCCTAGACTCCAGGTTGGTGCATCAAAGGAAAACTCTATGGGCTCGGTGACTGGCGCGAACGTCCTTCCGGGAACTTGAACTTGAATCATCCAGCGCTCCTCCTCGGGTAAAGTGGTGTTGTAGGTCCCGGTGAAGCTTGGCACTCTAATGTTCAGGTACTTAGTGACTTCTTTCAGGTGGCGTCCAAAGGGTGTATCTTCATCCAGTTGCGTGAACTTGTTCCTTGCATCCGCCATCCTAAAAGAGTAGAAAAGATGAGGAGTCAAAAATGATAAGAGAGTAGTGATCTAGGTCTTTATCTTAGTGGTCGTGTCCTACAGTCAACCTGGCTCTGATAACATCTTTGTAGCGACCAGACCTCAAACAGTCTGATCTCTGTGCTTCAGTGTCATCCCTGGATCAGTAATGCTGACACACACAGTACTTGAAGGATTTATAACAGAGTAGCAATCACACACTAATTACATTGAATGTCTCAAAAGAGAACTTATTACAAATAATATGGCTCAAGGCCATCTAATACGCTAATAGAGGAAGGCTTGGAAGATAAAGTGAGTCCATCAACTCCAACGGCATCACTAAGTGAAAGACCACGACCTAAGGCTCCTTACTCGTTGTCTGAAAAGTCTGCAACATGATACGTTGCAGCCTGAAAACGAGTTAGCACATGGAACATGCTGGCAATGTAACACCAAAAGGATAATGAATAGAATAATGCTACCACTATATGCAACATGAACGTTCCATGTGCTGTAAAGTATAGAACCACGACCTAAGGCTCCTTATTCGTCATCTGAAAAGTCTGCAACATGAACGTCGCAGCCCGAAAATGGGTCAGCAGATGGAATATTCTGGCAATGTAACACATAGAAAGTAGTGAACAGAATAGGCTATACTACATGCATATATGGCTGGTGGAAAGCTCTATGGTTACAGTTTTGCGTAAAGCCAATTTTTCCCTACTGCAAAGGAATACATTTTATTTAACTATCATGGTGGTTGTTAAACATTGAGAGTGTAGACACCCTCTCAATACCAATTAAACATCATCATTAAAACCCAACAAAATTAATTAAAGTCACATGATGAGATTCACATGATAATCCAAGTACTAGATACTCAAGTTGTCCATAACCGGGGACACAGCTAACGATGATTAGTTTATACACTCTGCAGAGGTTTGCGCACTTTTCCCCACAAGACTCGATTTCCTCTGTTGGGATTCTCGCACTACATGGTGTTTGAGAAACGGATGACCGAGACATAGTTTTTCAGAAGCACTAGCACCTTACGATCGGGTAGACCGTTACACCTAGTTTCCCCTACATCTGTTAGTCTACCACTGTAAGAGTTCGCACGACTTAATCAACTATGCTAGAGCCCATAGTAACTTGTGGCTGCACACGGAAGTTTCTAGTATGAAGAATCTCATGATCCCTTTGAGCCTGGGTGGCGGTCCATAAAGAAAAACAAGCAATCGCTGGAATACACAGGTGCCTCAATCCACCCAGATGTATATTAGAGTTGCCACCTTAAGTTAACCATTAATTAAACAATCTCACATCTGTCATGAATACACTCAAACGCAAACCACGTCTACGAGCATAGCATAGCAATATAAGCATAACGTAGAAGTAACTCCCAGGGTTTGACAATAAAAAGGTGAATATGTACTACCTCATCTACTTCCCAAACCCACAATTTAATTCAGATCGTAACCATGCAATTGTTTGAGGATTTATCTAATGCAATAAAACTAGGTAGTAAGAGGTATGATCAAAGTGTTACTTGCCTTGCTGATGATCCGTGAAACCTAGAGATTCGAAGTAGCAAGCGGCGCACTCCGGGTACTCTATCGCAAACAAACAAGAACACAATAAGCACTAATCTAAAGCACAGGTAAAACTCAAATAAGAGATCTAACCAGAAAGTTCAACTTAAGAACTCCGGTTTGCAAAAAGAAACAATTCAAACGAAACAACGAAAGTCAAACAACGAAAGAAACATGCTTCGTTTACTAATCTGGACCTAAGTCAAATTTTATAGAAGAAAAAACTTGTTTGAGTTGGTTAAACGGAAAGAGGGTTTCGAGACAAAACTCTAGGTGCTTGAATCGCCTAATTCCGATAAACGAGCGAAAAGTTATACTAAAACGAAAAACAGATCGGAAATCGCGATAGGAATAATCGCGGAAAATCCGAGAAAAAGAAAAACGGACGAATAGGCTAACGAACGAACGTTCGCTAACTATGGCTAAAAGACGAAAACCGTTAGTTAAAATGAACGAACGAACGGGCGTTCGCTAAATAAACTAAACCGAAAAAGCCAAAAGAAAACCGGGCAGTTTTCTTGAGGAAACCGGCAGCGGCGGTGGTCAACCTCGGCGGTGGGACGGCGGCGGCGGGGCGTCTCCGGCATCGGGCGGGGCTCCGGTGGGCGGCGGGGTCGCCGGAGGAGCGGCTCCGGGCGGCGGCGTCGGGCGACGGCGGGACGACGGGCGGCGGCGGCGGGCGACGGCGATGGTGTTGGCGGCGGCGCTATGGTTTGGGGCGGCGGGGCGGCTCGAGCTGGGCTACGAGATGGCCTTCCTGGCTTATAAGGGCCGGCCGGGCCAGAGTCCTAGTCGGACAAGGCCCGGTTAGGTCGGTTCGTTTGTTTTAGTTTTTTTTAAATAATTTCGTGTAGAAAAATAGATAAAAGAAATACTAAATGGACTCCAAAAATCCCGAAATAAATTTTCCCCGACTTCTAAAATCAAGCCGGACAAGATGAACATTTATTTGGGGCCTAAATGTAATTTTGAAAAACGCGCATTTTTCCTAATTCAAATAAAATAGTGAGAAAACTCCGAAATAAAATCTTATTTGATTTTTTTATTAAATCCTCAATATTTCTTTATTTTGGGAAAGTCATTTTATTCTCTCTCTCTCTCTCTCTTATTTTTATAACTGAAATAATTGAAGATAAAATAAATAAAATCAAATGATCCTATTTTCAAAATTTGAGAAAACCCAAATATGAAAATAAAGAAATCTCCAACTCTCTGCATGGGTCCTTGAGTTGTGCAGGATTTCTAGGATCTAGACAAAATGCAATAAAATATGATATGCAATGATGATCTAATGTATAACATTCCAAATTGAAAATTTGGGATGTTACATTAGCCACTCTCTTGGGTCCATAGCATATAGATTTATTGAAAAGTCAAACATCACAAAGTTTGACCATGTATGTGGAGAAAAACATTTAAATCTAGAACGGCAAACATATACCATTAGATTCATCATGAGATGTAGTTTAGTATGATGTATCTTTGGTATTGTAGATATAAATAACATTTGCGTAAACCTGATCAAAGTTTCCAAAGTTTGACTTCTAAAAAATTTACATGCACTTAATTATCGAGCGGATGGAATATCTCTTTCCTCCTCTCATCTATCTGATGCACCACTCAGTGTTATCGGGGTTCCTCTATCTTTCGCAAACTTTATATCTTCCTGGTTCACACATACACATGTCTCGCTCGCGCTACATATAGACCCATCCAACACTTTCCACCCTTGTTCTCTCCCTATGTGACACGCACCCCCCTAAGTACCATAATCCCTCACTCCATCATAGGCGCACGCACTCCCCCTAAGTATGATTATCTCTCACTAGCCATCAGGAACAGACGTATTGTCTCCTTCCATCCATATGTCTATCAAGATATCTCTCGGGGTATCTTCTATTGCGCACAGACCTTGTCACTCGATCTCCCACCCATGTAGTCCCATCACAATCTCCAGGGGATCTCTCTATGACAAACATACACTACAAAAAAAATACACTTTCGTGATGATACGTGTTTGTCACAGTAGGTCATGTTTTCTGTCATGCATGTACATCCATGACAAATTTATGACAGAATCAAGATAGTCATACCTGTGCTGTCGTAGAAGTGTTCCATGACATTACCAAAATTATCATCATGGAAGTGTGCACTTCCATGACGGTAAATCGCGCGTCACAGAAGTGCTTTCGTCAAGGGTGACCGACACGTGGCATCCACCGTAATGGAACACCGTTAAGCTATCGGGTCCGGTTTTGGATCCGATAACCCGTTAACAGCCCCGACCAATGGGGATTTTCCACGTGTAAAATTATCATTGGCTGGAGGGAACACGTGTCGGCTCGCCGTTGGGACAGATGTCATCCACTCATTGGACCCAAAGCCCCTATGATACGTCGACATGTGGCACGGCCCAATAGAGGCCCATTCGTGTGAAAAGGACGACCCGTTTGACTTGGTCAAAAGGTGGAGGGCCGGCCCCCGCAAGTCTGTTAATGGCAATTTCGCATATAGCCCATTTACAGCCCGCTAACCCAGGTCCCGTTTATGGCCTATCCGAATTAGGCCCTGTAGCGTCATCTGGGACGTCCAATATAATTCCAGCCCGTTTTAACTTCCGGACCATGTATGGCCCATGATGTCTTTCGGCCCATATGATGCCCTTAGTAACCCTCGGCCCATTAACGGCCCGTGGTAAAACTAGCACGTAATGAAGATTGTATCACTTTATACCCATTAACGACCCATTATTCCGTTGGCCCGTTTCCAGCCCATGTTATTTTTCGGTCTTCTCAAGGCCCATTTATTCTTGGGCTCATTTCCAGTATTCATTTACTTTCGGCCAGTTACTGTCATTTTCTGCTTGTGGGCCAAATTCAGCCTGTGGTTACAGTCGGCCCGTTTGTGGCCCGTTAATACGTTGGGACGTTTTCATAGCGTCATCAAATACGGCCGATGAACGACGACCCGTTATGGTCGGCCCATGAACGGACGATTTCAACTCTAGCCCATTTACAGCCATAATATGGTCTGTTATTGGCCCAAGTTTGGCCAACCGATCATACGGCCCGTAGAAGGCCCATTGATAATACGGCCCGTAGAAGGCCCATTGTGTCTATGGCCCATTGTTTCTATGCCCCGTAGAAGGCCAATTGTTTCTACGACCCTTAGAACGCCCATTGTTTCTACGGCCCGTA
Source organism: Triticum urartu (assembly GCF_003073215.2). Taxonomy (NCBI): domain Eukaryota; kingdom Viridiplantae; phylum Streptophyta; class Magnoliopsida; order Poales; family Poaceae; genus Triticum; species Triticum urartu. Next base: position 268,794,741 of record NC_053026.1, on the reverse strand, counting down.
GGAGGCCCATGTTAACTACAGTAAATATGTAGCCCATGGTTAATGTAGCCTAGTTTTAAAAATAGGCTATTGCGGACACTAGCAAACCGCGGAAAAAGAACTTCACTAACTACAAGAAAACAAATAAACAAAAAAGTAAGGAAATAAATAGGCAAGCAACTTATGCTAGGCTATCACGGCTATTACACATATTACATCCACTAGGCATCAAAGTTCGCCACCAGTGCAAATATAGGGAACAAAGCAGCATATAAACGCCGCAGAAAAACAATTCTAGAACTGAAACCACTTCAGAAGAGCTCAAGAAACAATATCCTGGGTACCCATAATGATAGCAAGATGCTTAGAAAGTATGCATCTGAATTCTGCAAGGACTTCATCAGTCCTTCAGCTTCCTCTTGCATAACATCTGATCGATGTCTTTCAACTTGAAGTTGAGACTCAAGAAGCTGAATTGATTCAGGCAGCGAGTTCGAAGAGCTGTTGCCAGCAGTAGTAGCCAGTAACTCGAACACTACATCTAGACAGGACTTTGGGGTTGTCTGAGTGTCTTCAATATAGTTTTTATCAGCTTTCTTGGAGACCAACAGGGATGTCTCACTATCTTGAACCTTATCTACATTACTTCCTGTACCATTGCATAATGGGGTACTCTTCTCCAATATTTTATCTGCATTCTAGGAGAGAAACAAACAAACACATCACATGTTTACAATGTAGTATATGAAACTCATTTTGGTAAACTAGTTCATTAGTAATGTGGACAGTATAATAGCATGAAACAAACATATATCTATGTAGTATGGTCACCGTATGGTCTATATCATTCTAGTTTATGTTGCCAAATCAAGATAGATATAGTTCGAATCATATCTATTTAAGACAAACTAGCTTAGACAGAATATAAGTGTGGGAAACTACACAGCAATAACAACACTTGTAAGGTGCATGGCATGAGAATATAACTGTTTATTCAATTGAAACCGAAATCAACATAGAGCAAGTTACAACAGCAAAAACATTAAAGAAACAGGTTTAAAACATACTGTTGCGCCATTGAAGTTTCAATTGCGCCATTTGATACCTGTTGCGCCATTTGAAATTAGTTGGTATGAGTAAATACAGTGATGCAAGAGCAAAGTAGTATGAACCATAGCTACGGAACTTGACCCGAGAACAATTCTTCTTTTGCTTTAAGCGTTGACTTGGGGTTCAGAGTGGTGGTCCTCGTGCTTTGGGCACTGCAGTTGCCTTACTAACTGCTCGTTTTTGGGTGCTCTGTGGTGGAGACGGTGCTCTGTCAACGGGAACTGGGTTACTATCTGCTGGGGTTGGGGTTAGAAGTGGTGTAGCTGGTTCTCTATCCAACTGGGTATGGGTACAGTCTGCATGAGTCTGGATTATGTGTGGTGGGGCAGGTTCTTGGGCATGTAAAATAGTGGTTCTATGTCCATCGACAGGTAGCATGATCTTTTCTGAAGACCGTGTTTTTACTCCCACAGATACTGCAATCACCCCCTCCAATTGAAATGGCTGATAAACAAGAAAAGTAATTGAATGTACAGACATTGTCAGATAGATAGGTGCAATGGATAGTAGGGAAGAAAACAGGGCAGGAAATAATTCACATTTATGTTTTCTAACCAAACATAATAGCAGGACATAATTTCACATATATGATGGCTATTTAAACAGGATAGCATGACACAATTTCACATGTATGATGGCTAACTAAAGAGGATAGAATGACATACTTCAAAATATGATGACTATGTAAACAGGTTGACATGATATAACTATACGATGTGTCTATTAAAGTGGTTGGCATGCCATAAATCACAAGCATGCCGTCGATGGAAACATGATGGCATGATATAATTCACGGATAGAATGACATAATTCAAAATATGATGACTATGTGAACAGGATGAGATGATATAACTATATTATGTCTTTAGAAAATGGGTTAGCATTCCATAATTCAGATACATGTTGTCTATGTAAACATCATGGTATGATATAATTCAAATATATGATTTATATACTAAGGAAGTGAGCAGATGGCAATCGCATATATGATGTGTCAACTAAGGAGATGGCATTCAATATCGTGTATATGATGTAAAAACTAAGCATTGCAATGCAACATATGCATGATATGAGTAATATAACCCTACCAAGTTTGATCATACACCTCAGGGGGGTAATAGGACTGGTCATCTTCCTCTGAATCCTCCTCTGAAGAGCTATCTATAACCAGCAAGATATCTGCTTCACCAGGTAGCATTGTCTGCTCGTAAGACCTTGTTTTCACTCTAGATTTCTCCATCACCAATTCAAATGGCTGATGCACAGGAAGAGCAGTTGAATATACAAACATTGTCGACAAAAGCAATGCGAAATACAAAAAAATGGATGGCATGATATAATTCACATATATGACGCTTGGCTAAACAGCATGGCATTGCATAATTCACATATATAATACCTTGCAACAAGATAGAATTGCATAATGCACATATATAATGTCTTACAACAAGATGGCATTGCATAATTCACATATATGGTAATTAGGCACTAAACAGGTGGCATTCACACAAAGCATGTCTAAACTAAGAAAATGACATAGCAATGCAAGATACCATACGCACGATATGAGCATCATAACCCTGCCAAGTTAGAGCATGCACCTCGGGGGGGGGGGAGGGAATAGGACTGGTCATCTGTCTCTGAATCCTCCTCTGAGGAGCTATTTGTAACCAGGAAGACATGAGCTTCGCCAGATAGCATTTTCTGCTATGAAGACCTTGTTTCCACTCCAGATTTTTCCATGACCGTGCCGAATGGCTGATGCACAGCAAGAGTAATTGAATGTACTAAAATTGTTGATAAATTTAACACGTAATAAAAAAATGATGTCATGATACAATTCACATATAAGATGACTGGCTAACCAAGCCGGCATTGCAAAATTCACATATATGATGCCTGGCTAAACAAGATGGCATTGCATGATGCACATATATGATAAAAGAAACTAAACAGATGGCATTGACACAAACCATGTCTAAACTAAGTAGATGACATCTTTAATGTATACAGTAAGCAATGCAAGGCACCATATGCCTGATATTACCAACATCAGCATGCCATGTTAGAGCGAAGACCTCATGGGGTAAATAGGTGTGGTCTTCTGCTTCTGAATCCCCCTCAGAACAGTTATCTTCCTCTTGATTACGATCCAAAATGTATGGAGGGGGGCTGCCTTTGCGCCCACCATGGAGCGACATATGCATGAAATTTTATTGCCACGCAAGGCTCGTCTCTTTTGTTGTACATGTTCAGTTTCATTGTGTACAATAACTGACATGCATAGGAATAAAACATAGTGAGATTATGTAAGGAGTGCATGCAGAAATCCAGAGTGATGGTAGCAAACTGTGGGTAGACCCAAAACAAATGATAGCAGGTAGATAATAGCTTTAGTTAAAAAATACAGATAATGGATCCTTTAATGTTTGTTTGCACCCAACATGAAACTCATAGTAGACACCCGTGATTAACCAGATAGTAGATAGATAGTACTGATTGCTGCCCCAATATGTACCCCACAACCATTTAGAAACTCAAGTTTCAGCATAAGTTTGGACCTGAGTCGGAGTCTAATAGGTGAACACGATGATAAAGTAGCATGTCATCATATTAAGCGATGCATAACGTAAGCAGACACGGAAGAGTGCGACCTCTCTTGCGGACCCGTGTAGTCCTCAAGGTCATCTGCTCAGTTGATGATGGTAATGCAGTTGTCGTGGCTGCCGGCGGCGGGGAAGAAGATCTGAGGCGGCGAAAGACAGTTTGGAGAGTGGATCCCTGTTGTGGTGAACCCTTCCGTCATTGGAGTAGCTGAGTTTGGGTGGAACACAGCACCGCAGGAGCAGGACAAACCACACAAGGTTTTCTTTGACACATATCTGTAAACGAAGTAATTGTGTAAGGGCTTGTTTGAATTTGAGGATTCTAACAATGCAGGGATAGGAAATAGACATGAATAGGATAGGAATGCACGTTCAAAACAGAGAATTTAAAAACATAGGATTTCTGCCAATTTGGGTGTTTTGTTCACAAGAATTGGAAGATCACAGGATGCAAAGAAGCATGGGGAGATTAAGTCAAACCACAAGAAGTGTACAACCTCTTTGGCGAAGCCATGTCGATCTCAGCGTGATTGGGTTGGCCAGTGAGGATGCTCCGGCTGACTTGGCTATCGGAGGAGGGGAAGAAGATCTTAGGCGTCTGGAGATGGAGCCCGAGGTACTGCTCCGCTGTGATGGAGGGTTTCGTCGTTGGAGCAGCTCAGATGAGTTGTACGACACTGAGGCTGAAGCAGGACACGGAGAGACAACGTTAACCTGAGTGGAATTCTAATAGCATCTCCAACAGATGACGTAAAATGCATAACCACATAGTGCTAGATGTATACATCAGCCGCTCATCTCTGAACTTAACTGCCGAAAGTGAATTTAACTGTCGAAACTGAACTTAACTGTCGAAAATAAATTTTGCTGTCAAAACTGAATTTTACAGTTGAAACTGAACACACTAGAGGTGAGGCTACAAGTCAGTCGACTGACTTTTTCATCTCTGGTCAGTCGAATTTGCAGCCGTTGGATACGAAATCAAGGGCCTGCAGTTCATCTTCAACCTCCACCCCCCTGAGCCGCCAGCCACCACCGGCCAAACAGCCGCCCCCCGCCGCCTGCGGCCGGCAATGCGCCGCCCCGCCCGCCCCGAAAACACTCCCCACCGCCGGTCCACCGCCGCCCCGGCCATCCCTGTAGGTCCCCCCGTGCTGAGCTTTTTGTCTGGCGATACCCACGCCACCGCCCCACCACCGCTGACGACCACCGCCCCCACCCTGAACCCTAAGATAGATAGTGGGGTACCTCTCCGGCGAGCCCCCCTCCCCGCTGCGGCTGGTTCTTCCTTAACTCTGGCGAGCCCCCCTCCCCCACCCCCTAAAAATCTACTGACCCAAAAGTCGATTCAGTCGACTGAAGTGTAGCTAAATCGAAGCAGCATCGCAAGCAAGAGCGAGAGCAGTAGCGCGAGCAAGACCAAGAACAATAGCAGACCAGACAGGGGACCGAGAGCAAGAGCAGAGCAGCAGCATGAGCGAGAGCTAAAGCAGCAGAAGCTCCTACTGATGTGGACGTCGCCACTGAGGGAGCGACGCCATGGAGGAAGTGGCAGGCGACACCGCCATGGATGGAGCCGCGCCGTGAGATCAAATCAAGAAGAAAATGCGGCGATTAATCTACAACCTCTTTGGTGGCGCCGATTAGGCCGCAAATTCATCCGAGGAAATGGTGATGATCATGCTCTTTAGATGGTGCAGGTGAAGACGATGCTGTGGGAATGGAGGTGGTGTGAAAGACGAGGGGAATGTCTGGGAAGCTCCTTGGAGGTGGACGACGGGGTGGCTGAACCAGCGGGACGACCAAATCGACGACGGATCCTCATCCGGTACGGTGGATGAGGGACGTCGAGGTGTTGCTATGGACGACGTCATCGGGGAAGAGGCTCCAGCTGCATGGCGGACGGAGGAGGGCGTGGGGCTTCGTGGGTTTTGCCGGTCTCGGTGTACGAATGGGTGGGCGGATGGGATGGGAGTGTGGAACCATGGCTTAGGGACGCGCTTGTTCGAAATGTGGGGTAAGTTACGAAAGTACCCCCACCGATTTGAGGCGGTTCTTTCGGTTCAGGGGTATCACGGGCATTTTGCGTGTCGGGATTTCACAGGAGATGGGATTTTTCGTGCACGTTGTAGTTTTGGAATAGCAAGGTGTGGGTTGAGATGGAGGGAGTCGTCGGAGCACAACGAGACAAAGATATATCTTAAATATTTTGGGATAACAAGGCACGGGTTGAAGAGGCGGGAGTTTCACAGCACGATAGACAGAGGAGGAAGGCGCGGCTTGAAATTTCGGGAGAACAATCTTAACATGTACCCAAAAAAGACAATTTAGACTAGTATGATATACTACGTACAATGTGTTTAACACGCAGAACACACACATACACCATTTAGACTAGTAAGGTACACGTGCATTGCACACATGAGATTTGGCAACCAAATTATGAATAAATACCACATTATAGCATGTAAGATTTGAGTCATATATGCATGATGTAGATGTTCATAGATGTTCATTTCATTCAAAATCATCTAGTTTTTATAAGAAAGCTAATCTATTTTAAGATTCATGGAATTATGCGTTCTAAGGCATAAAGTAAAAACAAATCAAGTAGAAAAACATTTGGGCAATTCTGATACGGAAGATTCTAGAACAAAGAAGAAGTGCTTGTGTTTTGAGGTTTGTGCATTATGCTTAAGTTCAACCATAGAGTCTTCTAGATTGTACATGTGGCAAAATCTGGTGGAATCTAGATGATATCCAATGGCCAGTAGTGCTCAAATATCCATCTTCCAACGACCATCGGATTGGCCTCATCCAACATACATATAGGGGTATAGATATAGATATGTGATGCGAAAGCCACCCATCATCTCCAATTAGAATAGTGTGTCCATGGACGGATGCAATGTGGCCAAATGATGTCTGCCATCGGTATCTCAAATTCAGACCACTCTGACCTTGTTCAATGTGTATACATTGCAACATGCTCATTTCCAAACCACACCGCGCAGATCTCCGTTATATTCATGCATGCGTGTGTTTCATATATCATGATCTCTTATTCAAATATTTGAATTCAACTTTACATTCATTATGACCTCACCTAGTCCTTTACACCCACACATTGGTCTTCTCTTTATAATTATACCACGAACTTTCTCTCGTGCATGCATGCACACACACTACCAGTCGGCATTATCCAACACACACATGCAATCTTTTTCTTCAGGTCGGTCTCCCATGAAGGCACACACACAGACATCCCCCTCTCCATCATATCGGGTGAGGGTGTCCTGGATTAGGGGGTATACGGACAGCCGGACTATATCCTTTGGCCGGACTGTTGGACTATGAAGATACAAGATTGAAGACTTCGTCCCGTGTCCAGATGGGACTCTCCTTGGCGTGGAAGGCAAGCTTGACAATACGGATATGTAGATCTCCTTCCTTGTAACCAACTCTGTGTAACCCTAGCCCCCTCCAGTGTCTATATAAACCGGAGGGTTTAGTCCGTAGGACCAATAACAACAATCATACCATAGGCTAGCTTCTAGGGTTTAGCCTCTTCGATCTCGTGGTAGATCAACTCTTGTTCTACTCATATTATTAAGAACAATCAAGCAGGACGTAGGGTATTACCTCCATCAAGAGGGCCCAAACCTGGGTAAACATCGTGTCCCCTGCCTCCTGTTACCATCCGCCTTAGACGCACAGTTCGGGACCCCCTACCCGAGATCCGCCGGTTTTGACACCGACATTGGTGCTTTTATTGAGAGTTCCTCTGTGTCGTCGTTGTTAGGCTGGATGGCCCCTTCAATCATCAATAGCGATGTAGTCCAGGGTGAGACTTTCCTCCCCGGACAGATCTTTGTATTCGGCGCCTCCGCACTGCAGGCCAACTCGCTTGGCCATCTGGAGCAGATCAAGAGTTACGCCCCTGGCCACCAGGTCAGGTTTGGAAGCATAAACCACACGGCCGACATCCATGGAGACTTGATCTTCGATAGATTCGAGCCCTTGCCGAGTGCGCCACATGGTCACATTGATCATGATTTAGCTCTACCATCGGACAGTGTTCAGGAGATCGCACCGGTGACCGTTCCGATCCTCAATTCGGAGCCCATTGAGCCATCCAAGGACGGGTGGATAGACCCTATCACGGAGGCCGCATCTTCAGCGGCGATCGAGCCAAATACCGACCTTACCCTTCACCAGAGTCATGACGCCGAACTGCTGGACTCTTCCCCGGCCAAGGACTCCGAACCGCCTGCGCCCGTGCCTATCGAATCCGACTGGGCGCCGATCATGGAGTTCACCTCCACGTATATCTTTCAGCACTCGCCCTTCCGCGACATACTGAATTCATTAAAGTCTCTCTCCTTGTTAGGAGAGTCCTGGCCGAACTATGTCCGGCAGGATTGGGATGCGGATGACGAAGAAATTCGCCGCCCACCCACCACCCACTTAGTAGCCACTGTCGACGATTTGACCGACATGCTCGACTTCGACTCCGAAGACATCGACAGTATGGACGACGATGCAGGAGGCGAACAGGAGCCACTGCCCATAGGGCACTGGACGCCCACTTCATCATATGATGTATACATGGTGGACACACCCAAAGAAAACAACGATGAGGAACGGAAGGACGCAGCCAAGGATCGTTCCCTCGAGAAGCAGTTAAAGTGGCGGCATAAGCGCCGCTCCAAATCCCGCCTCGGCAGAAACATCAATCATATAGACCCAGCGATAGAGCAGGGTGATCCAGCAGACGACAAACACGGCATTGAACCACCGTCCGACCATGGCAACACGGAAAATCAAACCGAACAACCCGACTCCGGCGAAGATAACAGTCCAGATGACATCACACCGGACAGGCACCCAGAGCAACAGAATACCCATCAAAGGCTTGTTGCCACTACGAGGAGTCTAAAAAGCAGAAGCAAAGGCTTAGGGCTGCACAAGACACACTCAGAATTAGATGGAGTGAAGTACTCAACACTGCAGTAAAGTACGGCGGTAGTCGCCACACAAAGAGCTACCCAAAGCGAAAGCTTCTACCTGAATTTGATGAGGAGGCCTTAGATCCCCCGCAATCAAAAAACAAAACAGCCATTCGGTCAGATAGACGATCTCGTGGCTAACATAGAGCGGCAAACGACGCCGCACACAAGCCAGTACGCGATCCACATGAGGGCTCGCATCAAAAGGACGGCGCAACAAGATCCATCTACGGGCCAAGCAAGCGCGCTCCAGCACGCAATGCAACACAACAAAAATCCGAACACCACGGTACACCCAAATACAGGAGTGCCGCACACCCCCTATATTTCATCGATGAGGTGCTGGACCATGAATTTCTAGAGGGATTCAAACCCATAAACATAGAGGCGTACGACGGAACGACAGACCCTGGGGTCTGGATTGAGGACTACATCCTCCATATCCACATGGCTCGAGGAGACGATCTCCACGCCATCAACTACTTACCCCTCAAGCTCAAAGGGCCAGCTCGGCACTGGGTTAAAAGCCTCCCCGAAAACTCCATGGAAAGCTGGGAAGAGCTCAAAGACGCTTTTCGGGCAAATTTTCAAGGGACCTGTGTCCGACCACCAGATGCAGACGATTTAAGTCATATAACTCAATAGCCCGGAGAGTCAGCCCGAAAGCTTTGGAACAGGTTTCTCACTAAAAAGAACCAAATAGTCGACTGTCCGGACGCCGAAGCCTTAGCAGCTTTCAAGCACGGCGTTCCAGACGAATGGCTTGCCAGACACCTCGGCCAAGGAAACCCGAGAACAATGGCAGCATTAACAAGCCTCATGACCCGCTTTTGCGCAGGCGAGGACAGCTGGTTAGCCCGATGCAGCACCAGCGACCCAAGTACATCTGAAGCCAGGGACGGAAATGGGAAGCCACGCCACAGCAAAAACAAGCGCCGGAATAAAGAAGACAGCCCGAAGAGCACGACGGTAAATGCCAGATTCAGAAGCTCTCGGCCAGGTCAGCAAAAGCTGCCCTCCAAAGGCAACAAAGACAAACTGTCCAGCCTGAGCAAGATTCTGGACAAACTATGTCAGATCCACAGCACCCCCGATAAACCTGCTAATCATACCCATAGAGATTGTTGGGTCTTCAAGCAGTCCGGCAAACTCAACGCCAAACACAAGGGGTAGGATACACCAAATGAAGACGTGGACGAGGATCGCAAGAGAAGCACTAGGGAACAGAAGAAATTCCCACCAGAAGTCAAAATAGTAAACGTGTTACACGTGATGAAGGGGAGAAACAAAGCGGCACTCCTAGAGACACATGCCCCAGGGCCTATCACCGCGGATTTCTGCCACTGGTCGTCCAAACCGATCACCTTTGACCATCGGGATTTCTCGGCAAGTATTCGGCATGCAAGATGGGCTGCCTTGGTGTTAGACCCGATAATTGACGGATACCACTTCACACGACTCCTGATGGACGATGGCAGTAGTTTAAACCTAATATATCAGGACACAGTCCGCAAAATGGGGATAGACCCAACAAAAATCAGGCATAGCAATACTACCTTTAAAGGAGTAACGGCAGGCCAAGAAGCCCATTGTACGGGCTCCTTGCTACTAGAGGTTATATTCGGCTTTCTCGATAACTTCTGCAGCGAAAAGTTAAACTTCCACATCGCTCCGTTCCAAAGTGGCTATCAAGCACTACTCGGACGCGAAGCTTTCGCTCGCTTTAATGTAATACCGCATTACGCTTCTCTCATGCTTAAGATGCCTAGTCCACGTGGCATCATTACAGTAAATGGAAATATTGAGCGCTCCTTGCGCGCGGAAGAGCGTGCGGCTGCCTTGGCAGCCGCATGCTAGACGGCCTCACCAACTAGAGCATCTGACAGGTCATTAAGACCACGGACACGGTTAAACGAGTCCGGTGTAGCTATATATAATTGATACAGGTTTGATGGCCATACCCCTACAACAATACAAGGGGCTCAACACGTGTGAACAAGTGACAATTAGGCTCAACTTTACTCATCTGGAACTTTACATGGTTTATTTAGTATAACCTAACTTTTGCATGACAACTTTTCAACTAAGTTCCTCTCTTTTTCAGACCATCGTGCTACACCCATCCAGGATACGGCACAACGGAGACACAGGCGCAGATGTGCAGCAGGGACCCGTTCCAAGGATTCTTTTTAGATTAAGTTCCTGCGTAAACCTTTTTACTGTCTCTTGTTAATACACATCCCCCGGATTCTCAGTATAATTGAGAAGGATGCTGACGTATTGGCATGTGGCCATGTCAGAATATTGCACGTACCTGGACACCAAGGGCTTATTACAAAGGGCACTGTTTAGCTCGGTTTACATCATAAAGACCGAATACCTTAGGGAGTGTTCGGCGTCGCGAGTTTGGCCTTAGATGCATCAACTCCGAATCATGTCTTTGGTCAAATGTTGGCTTTGCCCGGCTCCTGTGTTTTGCTGCCTTATGTTCCGCTCTATCGGCTAAGGCGGCACCAGGAGAACTACTGCAATTGTGTCCTGGTTCATCCGGACGAGCACCTCAGTAGAGAAAGCCGAAAACTGACTATCATGATATAGCGTGAGACTAGTCAACCACTCGATGACCTAGCGGAATCTTCTGAATTCCTCCACCTTAACGTAGGGCCGTTTCCCGGCCAGGCATATACGCGCCCCGAATTCGGATGAGCGCGGAGCCACCAGGGGCTATATAATAGCCCCACTGTCAAACTCCTCTGGCTAAGTGACAGTGTTAAAGCATTATAGTCTGATTGCCTAGTTCGCTGCACTATCACCTCCTTAATGAACCAAGACATTGGATCAAGTGTGAACATGCGCCTTCTGCGAGCACCCCCCCATTATATGCGTGGGTCCTGGATTAGGGGGTATCCGGACAGCCGGACTATATCCTTTAGCCGGACTGTTGGACTATGAAGATACAAGATTGAAGACTTCGTCCCGTGTCCGGATGGGACTCTCCTAGGCGTGGAAGGCAAGCTTGGCAATACGGATATGTAGATCTTCTTCCTTGTAACCGACTTTGTGTAACCCTAGCCCCCTCTGGTGTCTATATAAATCGGAGGGTTTAGGCCGTAGGACCAACAACAACAATCATACCATAGGCTAGCTTCTAGGGTTTAGCTCTTCGATCTCGTGGTAGATCAACTCTTGTACTACTCATATTATCAAGAACAATCAAGAAGGACGTAGGGTATTACCTCCATCAAGGGGGCCTGAACCTGGGTAAACATCGTGTCCCCTGCCTCCTGTTACCATCCGCCTTAGACGCACAGTTCGGGACCCCCTACCCGAGATCCGCTGGTTTTGACACCGACATCGGGCATTCTTTATCTCTCACGTGCATGGGCAACGTTCGATGTTCCTTTATGTGTGTGTGTGTATAGCTAGGTCTTTCATAGTTTTCCACATAAACCGATCAATCTATATATCTAGTGAGGTCTCACCCTCTTTCCCACGTCCACATCGATCAATCTATACCTCTGTATATAGGATTACATATATAGCTAATACACCCACATTAATTATATATCCAACGCCCCTCTCATCATCCATGCCTTCATCTTCATCTCTCAGACGCGCACACAATGGCGAAGACAGGGGGCAGCAAGGGCCCTGCCCCCCCTAACATCACTATATATCGAGGCTAATATGAATGTGAGAACTAGACAATTGATGGTAAAAATGGTTTAAGTTGATGAATTGTCCCTCCTCGTAAAGGATTAGCAATGCTTTTCCCCCTAGCTCATGGGACATTTTTCATGGCTCCGCCACTTCGCGCAACAACGCACGTTCTTGCGCCTCTCTCTAAATATCGAACTCACAGTTGTGCACTCCTTCATAGTCTCCCTCCACTCGGCCCCTCGCACCATCTTCTAGCCCCCACCGGATTTTGCCACATGTACAATCTAGCAGACTCCATGGTTGCACTTAAGCATAATGCACAAATCTCCAAACAACAGTGGTTCTCCTTTGTTCTAGAATCTTCCGTATCATAACTGCCCAAACTTTTTTTCTAGTTGAATTGCTATTATTTGTTTTTACTTTATGCTTTACGATGCACAATTCCATGAATCATAAAATAGATTAAGGGCTTCTTTTATTCAAAGGATTCTTGAAGGAATTTTGGAGGATTCTAATCCTTAGGAATTTTTCCTATCTTGGTTGTTTGATTCGTAGGATTGTAAACCATAGGAATTTTTCCATATGATTCATTTGCACTAGATTTCATAGTAAACATCCCATCCACTCAAACCTCTTTGAAAGAATTCTGCATTTTTTCTATGCATAATCAAACACTCATACCATCCTGTAGGATTCAAGACGACATTCCACTCTAATCCCATGTTCTTCCTATTCCCGCGTTTTGGAAATCCTATGAATCAAAGAGGCCCTAGGTTTTTTATAAAAACTAATTGATTTTGAATGAGATAAACTATAAGAACTAAATGAAGGTCTACATCAGGCATATATGACTCAGAGCTTACATGCTACAGTGTGGTATTTATTCGTAATTTGGTTGCAAAATCTGACGCGTGCAATGCACGTGTACCTCACTAGTACTTCGAGTATGTGGATGCGTTGTCGCGACATCCTTGTGTGGATTGATCACAGTGACATGTTGCTAGTTCCAGAAGAATGTACTCGTCCTCCCTGAGCTGCATTGGCAGTACATGCACGAAGCGAAGATGTGTACACACGCCAGGCATGAACTCATTCCCTCGCACGCACACGCGGGTACATGGGTGGACGCAATTTTGTACCAAGATCCACCCCATGTGATAATTTGACGCGTGTAAAGTCCTTCACTTCATTGATGGTCAATTAATACATCGCATGCAAATTGAGTGGACGTGAGGGCGGAAGAAAGACATTACTACTCCACTGCGCATGCGAGTAGTTAAATCATGGGTTGCTAGTAGTACTTCCATTGGTCTCCTTCGTATTTTGTGTGTGCATCTTCCTTCTTTTTGGGGGGTGATAATCCTCCTTCTTCTTTTGCTCTTGTGTTTCTTATTTTTCTTCGGGTGTTTGGCCGCACGTGTCACCTTCTCTACGAGGCATGAATAGAACAATGCTAAAAATGAGATGACTAGAAAATTAGATCATTCATTATCGCCAATAGAACAATGCCTCTTGCTAGTAATATATAATAAGAGTGGAGAGTAGAGGATATGGCACTGGGCTGCCATGTTTCGTGCTCCTCCATCGTACTCCGGTGGAAAACTTGAGTATACCGCACGGTTCTTTGCTCCTCCACAGGTCATCGGCACATTTATACGAGCAGTCAAATCACAAGGACCCGCCTTCCAGCAGTAATGAGCCGTCAAATCACAAAGGCCCTCGCCTCTCGTGAAAAGGACCAAGCTAGACTGCCCCGCCCTCTAGCCTTTTAAAAAATGTATACATTTGTACAGTAGTAGTATCGATGGATAGCGCCATGGAGCAAAACTAACAAGATGTAACTAAAGAAAAAAGGTGGTACATATAGAGAGCGCTCGTCGCCAAATTATGGATATACTATATGACACTACCCACTATGAAGGTACTAGTAACATAGACTAGTAACTGGTCTATGTTACTCTCCACAATGACCAGCCAAAGTCGAGGCGCGGATACCAATGAGGGCCAAGTTGTGTCTATACTTGGACAACTCACCCGACTGCATATGCACCAGGCAGACGAAGCTCGTGTCATGTTGGTGCCGTGTGCGGCCAGCACATTAACCAAAACCTCGCGCCTCCATCTTAGCCTCCGCGTTTAAAACATCTCTATCTCAAGGCCAAGGAGCAACGTGAAACCTATGATAGAGCCAATCGGATGGTTGAGAACACTACAATTCGTAGCTACAGATGCGTGTGTGAGAGAGGACGAGTGAGTGCGTGTGTCAGAGAGTACAACTGTATGTGGGTGGCATCAACCTAGGGAGCAGTGATGGTGCGTGCGTGAAGTCCTGAGAGATAGGTGTAATGCGTCTGAAAAAAAGACTAGTCTATAGCTCGCCACGAGGCTATTCCTATCGAACGCCAAGTGTAAGATATGTATCCGACGGTGCCAGTTTTTGCACGTACAGATCAGTAGAAAAAGAACTAGTACCATGGCATATACTACACCACAGCCGAGAAAACGTGCCGATGTTACGCCATCCAGGAATAGTGCTCCACTTCAAAACTAGAACCGTCAATAAATTTTGAGCGCATCTCGTCACATTCCAAATTACTACGACTACCACGCTATATTTAATTGCAAACATGTTCACATCGATCACAACCTAAATGGTTTCCCACTTAGGAGCGTATTAGTAGTACTACTACTAGGTTATAAATACTACTATGCTAAGATGACTGCACATTCCTCCTCAACTCCTCATCGACAAAAAACAATCAAGTCAATGAAGCCATAGCCAGCGTGAGTTCTAGGTCGAGAGATTTCCACCAGGGAGAGGTGAGCATGGAAGAGGAAGCACGAGAGATGTCCCGCCTCACCGCGAAAGCAGCCGACATGTCCAGCCATGCAGTAGTAGCAGCACAGAGGTCCCGCCGCATCGCCGAAGCAGCACGGAGGTCCCGCCGCACCGTTGATGTAGCAGACTGGTCCGGCCACACCGCAGAAGCAGCAGAGATGTCCCGCCGTGTCGCCGAAGAAGCACGGAGGTCCCGCCCGCCGTGGCAGCCTGGGAAAATTTCTCACGGGCACGCGAGGACTCTTACAGTCGCATGCATGCGATAGTCCATAGCCAGATGGATCAGATCTCCGGCTAGGCGAGGATGCAAGACGAGGCTACCAGCGTCATCCGGCAACTAGGGGATGGCAATGCGAAGCTCCAGGGGGAGCGCGACCTGCTGAGGGCAAAGATCGCCGGAAGGGCGAAGCAGGAGGAGGAGACCGCTGCCGTGCTGCAGAGGACAGGCGTCATCATCAAGAAAGTTATGGACGAGAATGCCATGCTCCGCATCGAGCGCAACAGGCTGGTGGAGGAATCCATGGATGCTGCCAAGAAGTGTATTAAGGACATGAAACTGATGAAGGAGATCATCGCCCGCCGCAAGAACTAGTCTCCGCGACCTGCAGCGCATAAAGAAATTAGAGATCAGTGAGCCAAATCATTGTATGCATCTTCCTTCTTCTTTTTCCCTTGTGTATTTCGGGCGTAGCCGCATGTGGCTTTTTTAATTATCTTCCTAATTATGTAAGATAATTATTATTCACTCTTGTCGTCCTTATATATATTCATCAGTCTTGCTATAAGTCGCAGTAGATGCTATATAGGTCCGTCGGATCTTACATCAAGATCCGTGAAAAATTTTCTTTTCAGATTTTCTTTTCTCTCTCTTAAATCTCAGTCGAGTGAGACATTGCCACGCCATTAAACAGAGGCTTGGGCGCCATTAATGGAGGCCTTGGGAGAGAGGTGGACGGCAGATGGAGGTTAAAGGGCTCTCCTCCCGATAAGCACACGCAGGGGTATGATCGCACGCCTCCCGTACTCAAATAGCTACCCTGCATGGCGCCTCCTAGCTAATAAAAAAGGGGACGCATGGCGGCACGTAAATGGTAAATAGAACACTCACGGTTTCAATATTACTTGTGTTTCCGATTGTAACGTGACAGCACTTGTTCCAAAATGACTTTGTTGATTGTTAATGTGTGCGCCTTCCAAATTGGACAACAAAAAATGCCATCGATCCATGAGATGCCTGCTCAAAAATGCAATTAGATATCTAAAAAATGCCATCATTAAGTTAGATGTTTGCTCAGAAATGCCATTAGACATTGTTATTTTCACGTCAAACCCGTTGACCATGTTACATGACAAAAATAAGCCCATTCTCACAATGATAAGTTAATGGTGTCCAGCACAACACACCCCTCAAATAAAACTAAGCACCATGGAATTCTTTGACAAAACTAAGCACCCTGAAATTCTTTGACAACTAAACTACTGGCTATATGATGTTGGCCATATATATTGTACGTATATAATGTCAAGAAACGAGTGGTAGTACTATACCAACTAAAAGATGAAATGTACAAAATATAACGAGAAGAAACATGACATAGTTCTGCTGGGGGCTCAGCACAACACACCCCTCAAATAAAACTAAGAACACCAGAAATTAAACTAAGCAACTAATCCGGTAGACACTGCATTAGAACCACCATGAGCAACAACACTGCCACCTTACTCGGAGTCCTCGTCCACGTCCTCGACTTCATCCTCTCTCTTCCTCTTGGGCGATACTTCTTTGCTTGAACTGCACACTTGGCTCTTGCTCTTCATCCAACCCTTGTAGATATTGAAACAAAGGTAGCCATCCATTGCAGCGTAGTGGATGTGGTCTATATCTAGTATAGTCCACTGCCATGCATGATGAAACGTGTGTGGAGCTTTCTTCAGTTCACCATACATAGGATGAACCATGGCTCTTGCTAGGGTCAACATTGAAGGCTGATCAAGAGAGGGCACCAGCCCTTCCTTCTGGAGGTCGAAGGGGTCGCCTACAACGAGGCATATCCGACCCAGGATTTCTTTGTCCTTCCTAAAGTCTACAATAACGAATTTGACTCGGCCGCCCTTGAGGAAGTCCTTAAATTCCTCGCACTCAACGTCGACATGGCATATGTGGTAGACCAAGCATAAGTCATGCACGCAAACCTAGATCACGGTGGGCTTCTTGTTCTTTGTCTCCTTTAGTTTCTTCTCGCTTACCAGGACTATGGTGTACTCAACATCTAGCCCAGCGACCCACTCATCATTTGAGTTTTCGAACATGCGTTTGAAGCGAGAAAGGCATTCTTTCACCGTTGCGGAAGAAAGGGTGTAGATGACGTCGAACTCATCACCGGTGATGGTTCTAACCTTGTACTCACCACCGATCATGGAGATTTGGGAAGCCATGGATTTGGGAGGAGGGTTAGGATTAGCGGAACCGTCGTAATGTGAAAGGACGAGACGACTAGGAGCAGTTTACCGATTGTAAGAATGATGAGTGGGGGGGCATGCGAATGGCAAGGTAGTGGCTTGCCTGGTGGATAAATGGATTCATGCACAGTACTATGGGGCCCAGTTAGGTGTCATGTCTACATGACACCCAATTAAATGGCTTTCGATGTCATGTCAAGCATCAAGAAAATTACAGGTGATACAAAGCTTTCCATTCTCCCATGATACAGGCTTCTGAGAGCCCTTGGATTTGAGATCGAACGGTTGCATGGCGTGATTCTAGACCTATGGGTGAATATCCTATCCTGGAGGGTTATTCTGCAAATTTTCAGCAACTTAGCATGCAACCGTTCGATCTCAGATCCGTATCATGGTCGCGCCTACCACGACCGTCGCCTCGCTCACGCGGTCGCGCCCTTGGAGATTTAAGACGGTGAGTTAGGCTATCTGATGTTGGCATGTCATACATAGCCATCACTTAGTCACTCATACAACAAGGTTGGTTATAAGGTGAGTTATGAGAGTATTTTTGTTTACTTCTCTCTATCTCTTTCTTCATAGTATTTATTGCATTTGCCAAGGAGTGACCTCTTCTAACGAAATGGGGCTTAGATGAGGTGCTATGGACATTAAATGGCTCAGCAACTCAAGTCCCCAATGCATAGGTGCTTAGTTTTTTGTTGCTAAGTTTGCTTCATCTAGGTACACGCGCTTATCACCGTTTCTTCCTGGGGTCACCAAACTAGTCTCTTTCTTCTTAATTAACTTGCCACATCAGACTTTATGCCTATGTGGCAGGCTTAGCACCTGTAGGATCAAGTACAATAGTGGGCTATAAGCCCGCTTTACATGGAATTTTTGCATATGTGGGGGAAAGAGGCAAGGAAAAAGTGGAGGAGTGGGCTCTCAAGCAAGAGCCAGTCTCTACATGGTGGAGCATCGGGAGAGGCAACTATATGGAGGTGCTCAGGAATCGGGAGACTCAAGCCGGTCGTAGAGCCGCAGTTAAAATGATAATGGCAAGTCAAATCACCGGGCCCCACCTGTCCAGCAGTAACTCACTGTCAAATCACACAGCCCTACGTTTGCAGTAGCCTACTCCCTCATCTTCTCGTGTCTTTGTCGAACCGACTAGGCAGAACTGCCCCGCCTACCGCGCGGGAAAAGCCCCGTCCTCGAAATCTCCCACTCATTGTCAAACCAAGTAAGGATCTCCTTCAACCTGGCTAACTTTGCTTGGTCGCCGCCGGCGATCTGCCTGATTCGCTGCTGCATCCCCTCCATAGATCCTCATCCGAGAAGAGAGGAGCTGGTTTTGAAATGGAGAAGATGGAGAGGCGAGACGGTGGTTTTGGAAAGGAGATGATGGAGAGGAGAGGAGGTGGTTTTGCAATGGAAAAGAGGGAGAGGAGCGTGCGGCAGCGATTTAGGATTGCACGAGAGGGTGTAACATCCCAAATTTTCAATTTGGAATTTTATGCATTAGATCATCATTGCATATCATATTTTATTGCATTTTGGTTGATCCTAGAAATTCTACGCAACTCAGGGACCCACGGAGAGAGTTGGGGATTTCATTATTTTCATATTCAAGTTTTTCTCGAATTTTGAAAAGAGGATCATTTGATTTAATTATTTTTCTCGAAATATTTCTTTTATTAAAAATAAAAGAGAGAGGATAAAATGACTTCCTCAAAATAAAGAAATATCAGAGATTTAATATTAAAGTCAAATAAGATTTTTATTTGGAGTTTTATCGCTATTTTATTTGAATTAGGAAAATTATGCGTTTTTCAAAATTGCGTTTTAGGCCCAAATAAATGTTCATCTTGTCCGGCTTATTTTTAGAGGACGGGGAAAATTTATTTTGGGATTTTTGGACTCCGTTTAGTATTTATTTTCTTTCTTTTTATGCACGTCCGAATTATTTAAAAAAACAAACGAACCGACTCGGGCCGCCGTGGGCGACCCAGACTCGTCCGCCGCTCGGCCTTATCAGCCGCACCCCGTCGCCAGCCCACCCCAGCCCGCCTCGCCCCGCCAAACCCTAACCCTAGCCGCCGTGATCCACCGCCGCACGCTGCCCCACGCCGCCACCCTGCGCCGTCCCGCCGCCCGTCACCGCCAACCGCCGTCACCGGAGCCGCCGCGCCGCCGCCCGCCGGAGTTCGACGTAGCTGCCGGTTTTTTAAAAAAATCGATCGGTTTTAATTCGTAAACCCTAGTTTTCATTTTTCTAGATCGGTTCATTTATTTTACCAATTTAGTTATTTAGCGGACGTTCGTCCGTACGTTCGTTTTTATGAACGTTTTTCACCGTTTAGCCGCAGACAGCGAACGTTCGTTCGTTAGCCTATTCGTCGGTTTTTCTTTTTCTCGGTTTTTCCGCGATTATTTTCGATCGTGATTTCTGATCCGATTTTCATTCTAGTATAACTTTTCGCTCGTTTATCGGAATCAGGCGATTCAAGCGCCTAGAGTATCGTCCCGAAACCCTCTTTCCATTTAACCAACTTAAACAAGTTGTTCCTACTGTAAAATTTGACTTTAGTCCATATTAGTAATCAAAGCTTGTTTCTTTTGCCGTTTGAGTTTGTTGCTTCGTTTGATTTCATTCTTTCTGCAAACCGGAGTTCTTAAGTTGAACTTTCTGGTTAGATCTCTTATTTGAGTTTTACCCGTGCTTTTGCTTGATTGCTTATTGTATGCTTGTTTGTTTGCGATAGAGTAACCGGAGTGCAAAGCGTGCTACTACGAGTCTCTAGGTTTCGTGAATCATCAGCAAGGCAAGTTACACTTTGATCATACCTCTTACTACCCAGTTTTAATGCATTAGATGAATCCACAAACAATTGCACGGTTAGGATCTGATTTAAATTGTGGGTTTTAGGAAGTAGATGAGGTAGTACCTATTCACTTGTTTATTATCAAACCTTTGGGAGTTACTTCTACGTTGCTTATATTGCTATGCTATGCTCGTAGACGTGGATTGGGTTTAAGTGTATTCATGACAGATGTGAGATTGTTAAATTAATGGTTAACTTAAGATGGCAACGTTAATACACATCTGGGTGGATTGAGGCACCTGGGTATTCCAGTGATTGCCTGTATTTTTGGAAATCTCGGGGTACTGTGTGATTCTCCTATGGACTGCCACCCAGGCTCAAAGGGATCATAAGATTATTCATACTGGAAACTTCCGTGTGCAGCCACATGCCATTATGGGCTCTGACATAGTTGAGTTATTGTGGGAAACCTTTCCATGATGGGCTAGCAGATGTAGGGGATTGTAGGTGTACCGGCCTATCTGTCGGTTAAGGGGACCTCTTCGGAAAGACTGTGTCTTGGTCATCCGTTTCTCAGACATTATGTAGTGCGAGAAATCCAACGGAGGAGATCGAGTCTTGTAGGGAAAAGTGCAAACCTCTGCAGAGTGTACAAACTAATCATGGTTAGCCGTGTCCCCGGTTATGGACATCTTGAGTATCTGGTTCTTGGATTATCATGTGGATCTCATCACTCTTAATATAATTTGATTGGGTTTAATGATGATGCTTAATTGGGATTGAGTTGGTTGAACCTTCTCAGCGTTTAACAACCACCATGATAGTTAAATAAAATTTATTCCTCTGCAGTAGGGAAAAATTGGCTTTTCGCAAAACATATTAACCCTACAACGT
The DNA here is from genome assembly GCF_003073215.2 of Triticum urartu. NCBI lineage: Eukaryota > Viridiplantae > Streptophyta > Magnoliopsida > Poales > Poaceae > Triticum > Triticum urartu. The sequence continues at coordinate 268,773,377 of NC_053026.1, read as the reverse complement.
CCACCAGCCATATATGCATATAGTGGTAGCATTATTCTATTCATTATCCTTTTGGTGTTACATTGCCAGCATGTTCCATGTGCTGACCCGTTTTCAGGCTGCAACGTATCATGTTGCAGACTTTTCAGACGACGAGTAAGGAGCCTTAGGTCGTGGTCTTTCACTTAGTGATGCCGTTGGAGTTGATGGACTCACTTTATCTTCCAAGCCTTCCACTATTAGCGTATTAGATGGCCTTAAGCCATATTTATTGTAATAAGTTCTCTTTTGAGACATTCGATGTAATAAGTGTGTGATTGCTACTCTATTATAAATCCTTCGAGTACTCTGTGTGTCAGCATTACTGATCCAGGGATGACACTTATGCACAGAGATATGATTGTTTGAGGTCTAGTCGCTACAAAGATGGTATCAGAGCACACGCTGACTGTAGGACACGACTACTAAGCTAAAGCCCTAGATCACCACTCTCTTCTCAATTTCTAACTCCTCTCATTTTTCTACTCCTTAGGATGGCGGATGCAAGGATAAAGTTCATGCAACCGGATGAAGACACCCCTTTTGGACGCCACTTGAAGGAAGTTACTAGGTACCTGAACATTGGAATACCAAGCTTCACCGGGACCTACCATGCTACTTTACCAGAAGAGGAGCACTGGATGATTCAAGTTCAAGTTCCAGGAAGGACATTCACGCCAGTCACTGAGCCCATAGAGTTTTCTTTCGACGCACCAACCTGGAGTCTAGGAAAGAGTATGGCAGCTCACATCACCATGGGACGCATTGGAGAAGTTTACCACAAGGATCTCAAGGATACTATCTACCAGATTTGTGGGCACAGAGATGAGCAATGGGAGATGATCAGCACCAGGAAGGATAGGTCAATTGCCGCTTTCATCCAAGAGTTAAACCATCACATTCATCGCCAGGAGAATCAGATGCGCGCAGGCATGATAGATCTGAAGAAGGCAATGACAAGGATTGCAGAGCTTGAAGAAGAACTCAGAGCTACACGCGAAGATTATGAGGAGGAAATTGTCGTACTAGTGGAGAAGAATGATGACCTGGAAAGGAAGCTAGGAGTATTCATGGGAGACCCCGCGCTAGGAGGAGAAGACGACGAACCCAAGGAGATTCGTTCTGAAGACTACATCATCATCGATGACACCGACTCGGACCCTGACGATAGTGATCATGACTATGTTGATGAGGCTGGAGCAGATATCATGGAGTCTTCGATCGATCAATATTTCTAGTCGACCACCATATCAGTAGTAGTATTCCGCCATGTAAATAGTATAGTCCAAGAACCTTGTAACGATAGTTCTAGACCGATTGTATGCCCTTGCTTGATTGATTGAGTGATATGATTGTGTTTGTCTCATGTGCATATGGGTAGTGTTTTCTCACTAGACCTCATTCTATTCTATTCTCTTCCCTCTAAACCCTCAGATGCCTCCGGGATGTGACCCCGGATTTACCTTTCCACCGGAGCTCACTCAGTTGATCCAGCAGAATACCCTGATGCAGTTGTTAGTTCAGAACCAAGGCAACAACAACAACAACAACAACCCACCACCACCCCTAGTTGACAATTTAGCCCGTTTTCTGAGGTTGCAGCCGCCGGTGTTTTCCAGAAGCACCAAGCCGATAGTTGCAGATGATTGGCTCCGCAAGATTAGAAGAGAGTTAACCACTGCAGGTTGCACAGATGTTGAGAAGGTGTGTTTTGCCTCACACCAATTGGATGGACCAGCAGCCTCATGGTGGGAGAATTACACTGTCACATATCCTATAGCCATTGTTACATGGGACCAGTTCGAGCAGGCTTTTCGTACTGCCCATGTATTAGTAGGCGCTATGGCCATGAAGAAGCGTGAGTTTCGCAACTTACGCCAAGGAGGACGCACTGTTGGCCAGTATGTGGATGAATTCAGTAAGCTAGCATGTTATGCCCCAGATGACGTCGCTACATATGCAACTAAGAAGGAGAAGTTTCTGGAAGGACTGAATGATGAGCTGAGCATGCAGTTGATGGTGGCAAATTTCAATAACTACCAGGAGTTGGTGGATAGATCCCTCATGCTTGAAGGGAAGCAGCAGCAGATTGACAGCCGCAAGAGGAAGTATGGACAGGGGAAGTATAATTCTGGAGCCTAGCAGAGACCCTGTTTCACCCCGAACTCGGGAGGACTTGTTCATAACCATGGAGGCCACACTCATAATGGAGGAAGTTCGCACAATCATAGTGGCCCCAAGAACGGAAATGGTAACGGAGGAAGTAGCAGACAGAACCGTTCCAACCCGGCAACACCCGCCAAGAACGATCTAAGCCATGTTACTTTCTACAAGTGCCAGAAGACCGGACATTACGCTAATGAATGTCCTGAAGCTAAGAATGGAAATGGCAATGGAAGCTCTGGGAAGAAGCCCAACCCTTTCAACAGGCGACAAGTGAACCACGTTAACGTGGAGGAGGTTGAAGCTCAGCTAGATGCAGTAATAGGTAAGTTTTTGGTTAAGTCATTTACTGCAGTCATACTTTTTGATACTGGTGTATCGCATTCATACATATCAAGGGGATTTGTGGATAAATATAAGTTGCCCACTAGAGTTCTTAAGACACCCATGCTAGTAACCTCACCCGGAGGAGAGTATATGGCAAGGAATGGATGTTTTCAGATGCCATTGGCCATAGGTAGGCATGTTTTCCCCTCCGATCTGATAATTTTGGAATCGCAAGGTTTGGATGTGATTCTGGGTATGGATTGGCTATCGATATATGGAGGAAACATCGATTGCGCCAGTAAGACGATTTTACTCACCACCCCAGAGGGAAGAAGGATCAAGTATGTATCCCGGCATGTGCCGAATAGGACTCAAGTAAATTCCTTATCAGGAGTTGTACAGGAGGAAGTACCAGTGGTAAAGGATTTTCTGGATGTATCTCCAGAAGAATTGCCAGGCATGCCACCAGATCGAGACATTGAGTTTTTGTTTGAGCTTTTTCCAGGCACAGGGCCACTATCTAAGAGACCGTACAGGATGCCGGCAAAGGATTTGGAGGATATTAAGAAGCAGATTGAGGAGTTACTGGATAAGGGATATATTCGCCCAAGTTCATCACCTTGGGGATCACCAATACTTCTAGTGGTGAAGAAGGATGGATCGTTAAGGATGGTTGTTGATTATCGTGGATTGAATGAGGTGACGATCAAGAACAAGTACCCACTGCCGATGATCAATGATTTTTTTGACCAGTTGCAAGGAGCTAAAGTGTTTTCCAGGATCGATTTGCGATTAGGGTATCACCGGTTGAAGATTCGAGAGTAGGACATACCTAAGACATCTTTTACCACAAGGTATGGGCTGTATGAGTATACCGTTATGTCATTTGGTCTGACTAACGCACCTGCCTATTTTATGAACATGATGAACAGAGTGTTTATGGAGTTTTTGGATAAGTTTGTCGTAGTGTTCATTGATGATATTCTCGTTTACTCAAATAATGAAGAAGAACATAATGAACATTTGCGTTTGGTACTTGGCAAGCTCATGGAACATCAGTTATACGCCAAGTTCAGCAAGTGTGAGTTTTGGCTGAAGGAATTTGGATTTCTTGGACATGTTATATAAGGAGAAGGAATAGCAGTAGACCCCACCAAGGTTGTCACCATGACAAACTGGGAATCATCGACGATAGTTGGAGAGATCCGGAGTTTTCTTGGACTCGCAGGATACTACCGGAGGTTCATTGAGAATTTCTCAGAGATTGCTAAGCCCATGATGGAGTTGTTAAAGAAGGACACCAAATTCAATTGGACTGAGGAATGTGAAGCCAGTTTTCTGAAGTTGAAGAGACACTTGGTTACATCACCAATGTTGATTCTACCAGATCAACGCAAAGATTATGAAGTGTATTGCGACGCATCTCCCCGGGGACTTGGAGCCGTGCTTATGCAGGAGGGAAGAGTTGTTTCATATGCCTCACGACAGCTTAAACCCCATGAGTTAAACTATGCTACGCATGATTTGGAGTTAGCAGCCGTAGTGCATGCGTTGAAGACATGGAGACATTTTCTCATCGGAAACAATTGTGAGGTATACACGGATCACAAGAGTTTGAAGTATACCTTCACGCAGAAGGAGTTAAATCTCAGGCAGAGGAGATGGTTAGAACTCATTAAGGATTATGATATGAGATTGCATTATCATCCATGAAAGGCTAACATAGTAGCCGATGCGTTGAGCCACAAGAGTCATGTAAATACCTTCATGACCGGAGAATTACCCAAGGAGTTAGCAGAAGACCTTTGCGAGCTATGTTTGGAGATAGTTCCGAGAGGCTATTTAGCAGCATTGGAGATTCGGTCTACCTTGATGGATAAGATCAGAGAAGCTCAGAAGACGGACAAGGAGATTGCCGAGATAAAGGAAAGGATGAGAAAAGGAAAAGCCAAGGGATTTCGTGAGGATGAGCACGATACTTTATGGTTTGAGGACCGCGTATATGTGCCAAATGATTCGCCATATTCGATTCACCCAGGAAATACCAAGATGTATCTGGATTTGAAGGACAGTTTCTGGTGGACTGGTATGAAGAAGGATATTGCGGAGTATGTATCAGTTTGTGATGTATGTCAGAGAGTGAAGGCAGAACATCAGAAGCCAGCAGGATTGCTACAGCCATTGCCTATACCCGAATGGAAGTGGGATAAACTAGGCATGGATTTTATCACAGGATTACCCAGGACTTGTTCAGTCTATGACTCGATATGGGTTGTAGTCGATCGATTGACGAAAGTAGCTCATTTCATCCCAGTAAAGACCACTTACACCAGTGCTAAGTAGGCAGAGATATATATGACTAGGATCGTATGTCTACATGGAGTTCCGAGGACCATTATATCAGACAGAGGAACCTAGTTTACTTCAAAGTTTTGGAATCAGTTGCATGAAACTTTGGGAACCAGGCTAGAGCTCAGTACAACATTTCACCTGCAAACAGATGGATAGACTGAGAGAGTAAATCAGATTCTGGAGGACATGTTGAGAACTTGTGCGCTAGACTACGGATCTAGTTGGGACAACAATTTGCCCTATGCAGAGTTCGCTTATAACAACAGTTATCAAGCCAGTTTGAAGATGGCCCCTTTCAAAACACTACATGGAAGGAGGTTCAGGGCACCATTGTTGTGGGACGAAGTTGGAGACCGACAGTTGTTTGGACCAGATTTGATTAAAGAGTCTGAAGAGAAGGTTAAGCTGATTCACGATAGACTCAAGGTAGCCCAGTCCAGGCAGAAGAGTTATGCGGATTCTAAATGCAAGGAAACAGTTTACGAAGTTGGAGACAGAGTATATCTTCGAGTATCACCACTTCGAGGAGTGAAGCGCTTTGGAGTTAAGGGAAAGTTAGCACAACGTTTTGTGGGACCATACAGAGTTTTGGAACGTATGGGAGAAGTGGCTTACAAGTTGGAATTACCCGAAGGTTTGTCTGGAGTTCATGATGTGTTCCACGTTTCTCAGTTGAAGAAGTGCCACGCGGGGATGGCCGATATTCCTCTGAGAGATACAGTGCCGCTTGAAGCGATACAGTTGGATAGTGATTTGACATATGAAGAGAAACCAGTCAAGATACTCGAGTTTGCTAGCCGATTTATGCACAACAAGGTTATCAAGTTTTTCAAGGTTCAGTGGAGTCACCATACCGAGGATCAAGCCACATGGGAACGAGAGGAAGACTTACGAAAGGATCACTCTCACCTATTTTCTAGCCAACCCGAATCTCGAGGGCGAGATTCATCTTAAGGGGGGGTAGGTTTGTAACATCCCAAATTTTCAATTTGGAATGTTATGCATTAGATAATCATTGCATATCATATTTTATTGCATTTTGGTTGATCCTAGAAATTCTACGCAACTCAAGGACCCACGGAGAGAGTTGGGGATTTCATTATTTTTATATTCGAGTTTTTCTCAAATTTTGAAAAGAGGATCATTTGATTTTAATTATTTTTCTCTGAAATATTTTTATTCGGAGTTTTATCGCTATTTTATTTGAATTAGGAAAAAATGCGTTTTTCAAAATTGCATTTTAGGCCCAAATAAATGTTCAACTGGTCCGGCTTATTTTTAGAGGATGGGGAAAATTTATTTCGGGATTTTTGGAGTCCGTTTGGTATTTCTTTTCTTTCTTTTTCTGCACGTCCGAATTATTTAAAAAAACAAACGAACCGACTCGGGCCGCCATGGGCGACCCGGACTCGTCCGCCGCTCGGCCTTATAAGCCGCACCCCGCCACCAGCCCACCCCAGCCCGCCTCGCCCTGCCAAACCCTAACCCTAGCTGCCGCGATCCGCCGCCGCGAGCCGCCGCCGCACGCCGCCGCCGCCAGCACCGCCGCACGCCACCCCGCGCCTTCCCGCCGCCCATCGCTGCCAACCACTGTTGCTGGAGCTGCCGCGCCGCCACCCGCCGGAGTTCGTGGTAGCTGCCGGTTTTTTTTAAAACCGATCGTTTTTATTTCGTAAACCCTAGTTTTCGTTTTAAGATTGGTCCGGTTTATTTTATCGGTTTAGTTATTTAGCAGACGTTCGTCCGTATGTTCATTTTTACAAACGGTTTTCACTGTTTAGCCGCAGACATGGAACGTTCGTTCGTTAGCATGTTTGTCGGTTTTTCTTTTTCTCGGATTTTCCGCGATTATTTTCGATCGCGATTTCTGATCCAATTTTCGTTCTAGTATAACTTTTCGCTCGTTTATCGGAATTAGGCGATTCAAGCGCCTATAGTTTCGTCTCGAAACCCTCTTTCCGTTTAACGAACTTTAACAAGTTTTTGCTACTATAAAATTTGACTTTAGTCCAGATTAGTAATCAAATCTTGTTTCTTTCGCCGTTTGAGTTTTGTTGCTTCGTTTGATTTGATTCTTTTTGCAAACCGGAGTTCTTAAGTTGATCTTTCTGGTTAGATCTCTTATTTGAGTTTTACCCGTGCTTTTGCTTGGATGATTATTGTATGCTTGTTTGTTTGTGATAGAGTACCCGGAGTGTGAAGCGTGCTACTACGAGTCTCTAGGTTTCGCAGATCATCAGCAAGGCAAATAACACTTTGATCATACCTCTTACTACCCAGTTTTATTGCATTAGATCAATCCTCAAACAATTGCATGGTTAGGATCTGATTTAAATTGTGGGTTTTGGGAAGTAGATGAGGTAGTACCTATTCACCTGTTTATTATCAAACCTTTGGGAGTTACTTCTACGTTGCTTATATTGCTATGCTATGCTCGTAGACGTGGATTGGGTTTGAGTGTATTCATGACAGATGAGAGATTGTTAAATTAATGGTTAACTTAAGGTGGCACCTTTAATACACATCTGGGTGGATTGAGGCACCTGGGTATTCTAGTGATTGCCTGTATTTTTGGAAATCCCGGAGTACCGTGTGATTCTCCTATGGACTGCCACCCAGGCTCAAAGGGATCATAAGATTATTCATACTGGAAACTTCCGTGTGCAGCCACATGCCATTATGGGCTCTGGCATAGTTGAGTAAGTTGTGGGAAACCTTTCAATGATGGGCTAGCAGATGTAGGGGATTGTAGGTGTACCGGCCTATCTATCGGTTAAGGGGACCTCTTGGAAAGACTGTGTCTTGGTCATCCGTTTCTGAAACATTATGTAGTGCAAGAAATCCAACGGAGGAGATCAAGTCTTGTGGGGTAAAGTGCGAACCTCTGCAAAGTGTACAAACTAATCATGGTTAGCCGTGTCCCCGGTTATGGACATCTTGAGTATCTGGTTCTTGGATTATCATGTGGGTCTCATCACTCTTAATATAATTTGATTGGGTTTAATGATGATGCTTAATTGGGATTGAGTTGGGTGAACCTTCTCAATGTTTAAAAACCACCATGATAGTTAAATAAAATTTATTCCTTTGCAGTAGGGAAAAAATGGCTTTTCGCAAAACATATTAACCCTACAGCCTCCACTAGCCATATATGCCCATAGTGATAGCATTATTCTATTCATTATCCTTGTGGTGTTACATTGCCAGCATATTCCATGTGCTGACCCGTTCTCGGGCTACAACGTACCATGTTGCAGACTTTTTAGATGATGAGTAAGGAGCCTTAGGTCATGGTCTTTCACTCACTGATGCCGTTGGAGTTGATGGACTCACTTTATCTTCCAAGCCTTCCGCTGTTATCGTATTAGATGGCCTTAAGCCATATTTATTGTAATAAGTTCTCTTTTGAGACATTTGATGTAATAAGTGTGTGATTGCTACTCTGTTATAAATCCTTCGAGTACTGTGTGTGTCAGCATTACCGATCCAGGGATGCCACTTATGCACAGAGATCAGACTATTTGAGTTATGGTCGCTAAAGAGGGCCGGCGCGCTATGACTGGATCAAAATCAAAATCAATTTACCCTTCAATTAGTAAAGCGACCCCACATTAACTAGTCTCCCTTTTATTTTGGGTCATAATTGACCATGATTTTTGCAAATAAAATATATGTTATACATTGCAAAAATAATATAATTTGAAAGTACATTTAGATACGAACCGAACGATACAATTTTTGGTGACATGCATTCACATTTTGCTTGTCAAATACAGTACATGGTCAAACTTTGACCCAAAATACGCAAAACAAAAAAAATACTTCCAGGACCAGCACCGCTCTTCCGCTCTTCTCCTCTTAAACCACCACCGCTCCTCTCTTGTTCCAATCAAAATCCAGCGCCGCTCCTCTCCTCTTCCATTTCAAAACCACCGCCCCTCCTCTCCTGTTCCAATCCAAAACCAGCATCGCTCCTCTCCCATTCTAAACCAAAACCAACACTGCTCCTCTCCTCTTGCATTCAAAAACCACCGCCAGCGAGTGAAGGTGCTATGGAGAAGTAGATCGATGGAGGAGTACAACCGATACGTGAGGATCGCAGACGGCGACCCTGTGAAGCTAGCTAGGATGTTGGAGATACAGTATTGGTTTGACAACAAGGACCAACTAGCGGCGATGGCAACATCCATGGCCAAATATCTGCAACATAGCGAAAAGGCGGAGATATTTCCGGAGGGAGTCGCGCGGGATTACATAGAGCTGCTCCTCTAGGCCATGGAGCAAACGGATTCACCGAGTCCGATCGTGAGGGAGCGGTGGTGGGAGTATCGATCCTAGATGGAGCATCCACCAGAGATTGAAGGATCGAGCATCTACATGGTGCCATTTGTGAGGGTGTCGTGCCAGAGCGAGCCGGTGGATCTTAGGGTTGTTAGTATTTGTAGGTTGTGAATTGTGTTTTGTGTTGTGTATTTTGAGAGCACTTTCATATATGAATGTGATTTGAATTTCAGATTTGTAGTATTGAGCATATGAAGTATTTTATGAATTCTAGAGATCTATTTTTAGCACTTAAAAAAATCTAGTTTCATAGGAGTATAAAAGTGCAAACAATGTGATTCTCAGAAAAGAAACTACAAGTTTCAGTTTCAGATAAGAAACTCCAAGTTCAGTTTTATATAAGAAACTACAACTTTCAGAGGCAGAGCATTTATATTAGCACGGCCTTTTCAAACAGTGTGAACATCATGCTGGAAGTTTTATTCATGCTCGAAACAGGAATTACCAGCCAGTTATCATCATGCTGATCAACATTCATGCATAGCACATCTTCATATCATGCACAGTCAAAAAGATAAGCTATTTTCAAAATGCCCACACAATGTCGAGTGTGCGGAAAACACAGAAAAAGAGGGACGAAGTTTTGGCAAGTGTAGGACGTGGTGTGCGTAGATGACAATTGGGACCCACATGTCAATAAAGGCAGAGGCAAAAAATTTGGAGATATTTTCTCTACACAGGTGGAATCGAGCCTGGGCGGAACAGCTGTTGGGTAGTGTCACTCGGCCACTGGGCTAGTTCAGTTGTTTCGTTACTAATAAGGCGCTTCCTCAGGTGATCGGATCTCCTCCTGCGCCTTTGTGCACTCGCCGCAACGCCGCTGTCTACCTTTGTGAACATGCTAAACAAACGAGAGGAATCTGGAGAGGATTGTACATGGAGAGCCGGACAGTCGGGACCCACCAGGTCTATGGCCGTACGCAAGCAAGTGCCTCATCAAAAAAATACTTCCTCCTAATCCTATACTGACGTTGGGGCCCACGGGTTTGTCAACATAGTTACATTTTTTAGGTCCTTCAACGTAGTTACTATAGGAGATAAATTCACAACGAAGCCGGGGAGCTGGCAGGTATCATTTATTATCACTAGTGCAGCAAGTATCAGTTGGGTTTTGGGCCGCCCCGTCTAGGCTTTCTTTTTTAACATGCGCTGCCCACGACCTCGGATGGGAGGTCCATAGGCCTGTTTGTATTTTCTTGAGGGCCGTCATGTATCGACCGGCCTATGGACCTCCCATCCGAGGTTTTATTTTTCCTGATACATCGGCAGCCCAATTTATGTATTTTTTTGAAGAAAACGTAGAGGTCTGTTCTATTTTTTTATATAAGAATAGGAACGCCTGGTCCAACTTATGTTTCCCTTCTAACTATATATATATATATATATATTATTTTATATGTTATTATATATTATTTTTATTGTCATCATATATTTAACAGATACTTACATATGTAAGAAAACAATATCCCACATCCTGTTAACTTATAAAAATAATTTCTCAACAATAAAATCCTGGATTTTTTTGGCAACAAAAATCCTGGTGGTTGTGTACAAAAGCTTGGTAAGATTTAAGTACCAATGTAATAATAAATCACTTATTATTTATTTATATATATATGTAACAAAATGCTTAGCCCCTGTTTATTTTTTGATAACATTGCTGCGCCCACCCCAACATTATAATTAGAATCAGCCCAGCAAAATCGTGTATTTCGAGAAAGTGTAAATGGCCTGCAATTTTTTAGGAAAAACATAAATGGGCTGCATGGACGCTACATTATTTGTTCACCCATCCCGGCTAATGGACTGTAATTCAAAAAAAAGATCAAATGGACTGTAAATTCTACCCTGCAAAAAAAGACTGTAAGTTCTGGAAAAAATGGGTTGAATACGTGCCACATTTTTGGAGGCTGAAATGTGGGCCAATAGGCCGAAGCCAATGCAAGTCATTGTCAACTTAGTCAACAAATGATTCTCCAACAACCGACATCCATCTTCAATCTCTCGTCTTCTTCCTCCAGCGCCGTCGGGACCACCTGCTCCCGCCTCCTGCTGCTAGCAGCTTTGCTTAGCACGCTTCGCTGTGAAGCGCTACTCCACCATTGGCCAGGCCATCCCTCCACCCGTCCACACCTCCTGCTCTTCTCAACCGACTGCCGAACCACACCGCACCAGAACCAGTTAACCCTCATACACCACTCCGTCTGCGACTCTACTCCCACGTCTTCCCATCTCCGGCTCGTTGTCGTCCCGGGCCTCGCCATCATGCACCACCTTGTATGCGCTCAGCGCGGAGTGGTCAACATGGTCAACGATCGACACCATTGTAAGTAGACTATGCGTGGATAGGCTGACAGTTGGGTCCATGTCCGCATGCAAGGAAATGCCTCCTTATTATGCGCAAAATAATGATTCCTCCACTTGACAGCTGGTACCCACCAGAAGGGCCTCTGTATTTCGTGAAAAAAACGTTCCCACCGCTGACAGGTCGGACCCAACAGCTATATCTTCGCATGCAAGGAAGTGCCTCCTTATTACGCACAAAAAATGAATACTCCCCCTGCTAGTTGGGACCCACCTTGGTGGGAGGCTGACTTGTGGGCCTACTAAGTTGACGGGGACGGAGTGCTTTGTCAACTTAGTCAATATGAACGATTCTAGCTCCAGTGACCGTACGATGTCCATCCAATGGCCGTAGTGCTTCTTCAACCTCTGGTCTTCTTGCTCCAGCCGCCCAAAGCAACGCCGGTCGTGCCACATGCTCCTGCCTTCCGTGGCCGGCTGTGCTGCCGCGGAGGCCTCAACGCCCCCTAGTATTCCAACTGCTAGCCAGGCCCTGCGGCGATGGAAGCCACACTGCAGCCGAACCATTGAACCCTCGTACTCCTCTCCACGTGGGCTTCCACTTCCGCGTCTTCCCCAGCTCCGCGTCATCCCCTTCCTAGGCCTCGCCGTCGTCCACCACCCTGGTGCTCTCGGCGCGGCATGGTCGACGTGGTCAAGGAACGGCCTCCATTGGACGTGGACTGTATGTGGAGAGGCTGACAGCTGGGTCCATGGCCGCAGCAAGGAAGTGCCTCCTTATTACGTGCAAAATAATTATATCTCCACCTGACAGCGGGTACCCACCGAACGGGCCACCCTGTTTCGCAAAAACACATTTCCCCCCGACTGCTAGGACCCACCAGCTACATCTTCACACGCATGTGCATCCGGGAAAAAAAGTGATTCACCCCCCTGACTGCTGGGACCCACCAGCTACATCTTCGCACACAAGGAAGTGCCTGACAGTCGGGACCCACATGGTCGAAGTGTACGTAGCGTTGTCATTCTGGTCGCGAACGTATACGTACATACTGGTCGATGTAGAGGCGTGCACATGTCGTAATAGAGGCACGCACGTAGCATGTACACGTACGTACAGCGGCCAGTGTGCAAGAAAGAAAATACGGCCACGTACGTACATACGGGCAGGGTCTCGAACGCCTACTCGCGCATACGTACGGCCAGGGCTCATGTACATGGCTGGGTCAGAACGGAGAAACAGCTCGTCGTCGTGTTCATGGGGAGCCAACCGGATAGGTCGGAACGGAATGCGTCGTCGTGTTCATCAGGAGGGCTTGGACGGAATAGCCGATGGAAACAAGGCCTGGCGTACCGTAGAACGGAGGAAACGGCCTTGTGTTCGACTGGCCACGTTTGATACGGGATCCTGTTCATTGGGAGGGGTCTGGCGTATCGCAAAATGGAGGAAACGGACCTCATAGGGTCGAAAAGGTGGTCCTATTGATCGGGAGGGGTGTGGCGTATCGCAAAACGGAGGAAACAGACTTGTGTTGGAGCGCTACGGTCAAAACGGGGGTCCTGTTCATCGGGAGGGGTGTGGCGTACTGCAAAACGGGACTCCACGGGATACTGTTCATCTCCACCATCGACCCCCTCCAGCCTCCGCGGGCTACTGTTCATCCACCGTCGACCTCCTCCAGCCTCCACCTGCGACTGTTCATCCATGTGCTCCTGTTCATCCAGCCTCCACCACGCACTACTCCACCGGCTACTGTTCAACTAGCCCTCTCCACGGGCTCCTGTTCAACCACCCCTCCACGGGCTACTGGTCATCCAGCCCTCCACCGTCTACTGTTCATCCATCCCTCCACGGGGTGGTCCTGTTCATCCTGCCCTCCACGGGGTCCAGTTCATCCAGCCCCAACCGGCTCGATCGATCGGGGTCCTGTTCATACAGAGGAAACACCATGGGGTCCTGTTCATCCACCCCCATCGGGAACTGTTCATCCAAACCCCTCCAGCAATGCTCATTGTTCATCTAGAGGCAGCATCGATCGGCTTTAGTTAGCAGCAGTAGCGAAGGAATCGCTCGATCGGGTTCAGTTAACACCCATCGATCGATCGCTCGGGTTCAGTAACGCGTAGCCTGCAGTGCAATCGCTCGGGTTCAGTTAGAGCCCAACGCCTCGCTCGGGTTCAGTTAGAGCCCAATGCCTCGCACCCACACGCGTGCGTGTACAAGAGACATGCGCATCGCTCGGCCCCGAGCACCCACCGTAACTGGGAACACCCGATATTTTCCTCGCCCTCGCTTCTACCATGGTTTTTTCTGTCATGGATGGCCCAAAGAATGTCATGTAGTTGCGTCTCCGACCCGCCTAGGACGAAAAGCCCATTGTCTGTCATGATTTTTTGACATAGAAGTAGGACCCCACCACATCTATGATGATATCGGGTTTTGTCACAGTTATCGTCATAGAAGTGCCATAAGTATGACAGGAAAAAAATTCGTTCGGCCCAAAATGTCACGGATGTGTCTTTTTTTTAGTGATACACTCTCTCCTCCCCATGTCTACATTTTCTCCGTACGTCTCTCTCGACCTCTCTCCCTTGTTTGCCAGACCCCTCTTCGCCACATGCTAGCGGTCTTTCTCTCTCGGTTGCAAACAACCACACACTATCTCCTCACCTTGCTTCCATTGTCGAAGATGCATGTGTGATATGTTTGCATAAGACAAACACGCCTTTTCTCTACTTTTTTCGTGTGTTGTCCATGTCTCTTTCAAACATGCACACACACTTTTTTCACTCACTCTTTCCATTTCACACACACACACACACACTCTCTCTCTCTCTAGTTAGGGACTCTCACGTACATAAGCATATGGATGTTTTGAAAAGACAAAACTCAGAAAAGTTTGACTAGGTATATGTGGAGAAAAACATTATATCTGGAACGATCATTAGAATCATCACAACATGTACTTACTTCATACTATCATTTATCTTTAGTATTGTAGATATAAGTAATTTCTTTATAAAATTGGTCAATGTTTCAAAAGTTTGACTTTAAAAAAATGTTGGCACTACATTATCGAACGTAGGGAGTAGATCTCTCTCTCTCTCTCTCTCTCTCTTCTCTCTGCTATCTCTCACGGGCCTCCCCTCTCACTCGAACTCTCTATACCGACGGATTATACGCTCACTATGTCAGCTTATAGCTCCCTATATTGTTTAGTTGACCGGTCAACCAGTCCACATGCTGCCTTGTCAGCTCGTGTTCTCTATCTTCGTGTGCTGGACCATGTGGCAGTGGGTGAAAATAAGTAAACTAGAGGCCCATCTGACACGCGATGAAGTAAACAAAGTTGAAACCACTCGGGGTAGCACCCCGCACGCTAGTAAATTGAGGGCGCATTGAGGACACACTTCTTCCCTGTGAAGGATGCACTCTCGCTCAATTCACCACTGCACGGCGGCAAGCACGGAAGGACTCACTCGCGCACACCCAGCAGGCCAGCACACAACACACACCAGCACACGTGTACACCGCCGTTGCCGCCGGTTGAAATGGACGGCGAGGCAGCCAACAAGAGGAGGCGGCTCGAGCCAAAACCGCATCCGGCGAGCCTGGACTTCATCAACAGCCTCCCCGATGACATGCTGATTTTCATCATCGGCCTCCTCCCCACCAAATCTGCCGTGCGGACCACCCTGCTCTCCTGGTGATGGCGCCCCCTCTGGTGCGGCATCCCCCTCAACCTCACTATTGGCCGTAGTCACCAAGATCCTTTCATCACACCCTGGGCTAGCCAGACGCCTTGACATCCGCATGTTTAGTACCAACTGGAAGGTCCAAGCCAAGTTCGACGAGTGGTTCTTATCCCCCGCCCTAGATCAGCTCGAGGAGCTCAGCTTTGAAGCTGTACGATGTCGCTCTCTGCTGCTGTCCGCGCTCCGCCTCATGCCTACGCTGCGTCGCGCCAACTTCAGCTCCTGCTATCTTACCCCAGATTAATGCCACGCCCGCCCTTCTTCTCCCTCAACTCAAGCAGCTCGACCTCTTCGACATTGGCATCTTGAAGCAGGCTATGGAGCACCTGCTCCGCAGCAGTACTGCGCTCGAGTACCTTCATCTTGAGCAGTTCCACGGGTTCATTAGCCTCCACATTGCCTCGACGAATCTCCGATGGACTTATGTGTCTTGCTGGCCCCGCAACAAGACATCAATTGGGAAGAGATCACTCTAGCTGTTCCACGTTATGGTCATTGAAAATACGCCTTTCCTTGAGAGATTGCTTGTATTTGATCTAGAAGGTCCAACAAAAATCAGGGTCATTGACGCGCCGAAATTGACATCGTTGGTGTACTCGTCTGCCAAATTCTCCGAACTGTTTATTGGATCCGTAATCGTTCAGGTACAATAGTCATCTTCTTCTCCATCTTCTTGACATTCACATTTTTAAATTTCTTCTTGATGTATTTACGACCATCTTCCAGAAAATGATTCCAACAAGCTTGACCCAGTCTATGCGCACAGTGAAGATCTTGGCAATAAAATCTATCGGCCCCAATCTGGATCAAGTTGTTGGATTCCTTACATGATTTTCGTGCATGGAGAAGCTACTCATCGAGGTGAATCTTTTCTGTATTAGTAAACAGTAATCACAACGTAGATCCATTTTTTCGTAATTTTCCCAAATTACGATGACAAGTGTAGTGTTCAAAACTGCATCTATGCATTGCACCAAAAGAAATGTTTTTAGTATTTTTTCTCACGTGATCACTTGCATCGTTTTTTTGTTGTACTACTATAGTAGCCTAGGCTAGTCATAGTGGCAAGTAACTTAGACTAGTAACTCTATGGTTACCCTAAGAGCAAGTACTACCTCCGTCCTGGTTTACTCTTCCTATTTTGTAGTATCAAAATTTGACCATATATTTTACTCACAAAATGTTAATGCATGTCACTAAAATTTATATCGTTGGATTCGTATTTGAACATAATTTCAAATGGTATAATTTTTGGTGACATGCATTGGCATTTTCTTAGGTAAATAAATGGTCAAAAGTTTACACTAAATACGAGGTAGTAGAAAAGTGGGCTATAACGGCCCTCCACTGTGTAGGCCAAAACACGTGCCAAATTCACTTGTGATGCATTTGGCATCGATGCCCCTCCATTGCTCACCTGCTGCCCCAATCTAGATCACCTACTTTGCTCCGGTGTCAAATTAACTCACGCAATGAAAAAACACTTGCGTGGGAGAGAGAGAGAAGGTTGAGGCAATAAAGAACACTTGTTTGGGATAGTGAGAGGCTGGTGTAGTTGGTTTGATTGATTTGTTTATACATGTGGGTCTATGTGCATAGCGGTGCCAACAATCTCACATCGCGAGAGCGGTGCCAAAATCTTTTGATTTGACATCGATGTGTATTATGTGGCATACTTTTGAGAAATATGGCATCGGTCACATAGTGGAAGGCAACAAATGCCGAAGTTTTTCACGTGCTCCTAGGTAAATGAGAGGAAAGAGAAAGAGAGAGAGGGAGTGAAAAAATATCACTAGCCAGCCAATACTATTGTATGAGCGAATGATATTGGTATCTCTTGATGACACGTCAATCTTATATAGCCAGCTGCTCTAATATGTTCTCTTCTATTGCAAATAATAAAATACCCAAAAGCGAAAAATGCGCTGCACTATAACAATCTCATCAAATTCCTTGATCTCCATCTTACATAAATTGATTTGATCGACTACCGAGGCAGCACATCTGAGGTTAAATTGGCCAGGTTCTTTGTTGTGGAGGCAAGTGTGCTCAAGGTAATGAGGTTTGGCGTTGTCTGGCGCAACAATGAATGGCGTGCTGATCACTGCAAGCGTCTAAGCCTAAATGACGAAGTCTCCGCAGAAGCTGAATTTGTTTTTGAAACATCAGTGGCCAGAGATTCTAAAATTTATTTTCTCATTGGTGACTTGTCAGGGTGGTGGATTTTAGTTTGTACGATAATGCTGCATCCACCTAAAGTAACAAAAGTTTTTACGTAAACTTCCTAGATTCCCTCTTCGTGGGTGCAACATTACTCCTAACATTTGTTATGTCAGTTTGAAACTTGTAATATTGCCGTGTCCTATTCCTCTGTTTTCAAAATCCTGCGAATCAAAGAGGTCCTGATTTGATGATGATGTTGTGCCTGCCATCTTTCACCAATAGTCCTTGGATCTAGATCTGACGCATACAAACCAAACTTCTCCAGTTTTGCAAAAAGTTGCCCGCACTTGTTCCCTATTTACAAGCAACTCCGTGTCTCTCACAATCAGCCTTATCTCCTCCCAACCACATCTAGAAGGCCATGGAAAAATCTGGCGCGATGGCCGCTGCCGGCGCCGTCCACACCCAATCTTGGGGTTCCATGCAATGTATGGGCATCTACGCACGGGAAATTATGTCAACACGACTAGTTGTAAGCAGGCTAGCTCTATAGCCATGATGATAGTGACTGCAGATGGTGAGGCTGACTACGTTATGCAGAACACGGCGCCTATACTCAGGTGTTATCTCTGGCGTAGGGTCTTGTCACTTCACTGTGAGGAGCAGAACGTAATAATTTGACCAACGGGTAGTACAGTGCTACTACATTGGTAGTACTACTAATAGTACTAGCACCATCGCCTGGATTTAGTAGTACTACCACGTCCATCTGGATTTAGTACTTTGACTAGAAATATCTAGTAATGCATGTTATAAAAAAGGTCTGTCTCGGACACATGTAGATGTGGCATAGTTATGCCACATCTAACCTAATGTCCACTATGTTTGTGGCCGGTTTTTTTCTTGTCTTAGCTTTTTTTGTTCCTTGTTGCTATGTTATTTGTGGGAGATTAGATGTGATATCCTTGGAAAACATGATCTAGATGTGAATTAGACAAACTGCACAAAAATGTACTACTCCCCCTGTAAATAAATACATGGTGTGTTGTTTTATTCCTTCTGGTAGATGGCTCAAATCTGAAGTTTCATCAATCAGACTACTATTGTACTCACCGAGCACTCAGCTTTGTAAGCTACCAACAAAAAATTGCAATCAAAGACTACTCTCGTACTCCCTCCGTACTAATGCATTAGTCATGTTACGAAAACCAAATAGTAATCCCAAAACTTTTAGGCGTGGTGCATTACCTACCCACCTCGTTCCATGTTTTTTGTCACGAAAAAAGAAATCACCCAATACGAGACGTGGTGTGCGTATGCATCCAATAACTTGAGACAACTCCCTCCGTCTAGGTGTATGACTAGCCACAATGAAGAGTAACATACACTAGTAACATACACATATCCCTAAACTATGTTACTACCTTTCATAGTGGGTAGTAACATAAGTATGGTAACATGCAAAGCCTCATTTATTAGGTTATAGACTCATATTGCATTGGGACATGTGATGTTACAGTAACTAGCTAAGTTACTCAAACTACCTCTCTCCTCATTAACTCATTGCCACATAAGAAAATTTGTTGAGTTGGACTCGATGTTACTGCTGAAGTTACTCCCACTTTGGCTAGTCTAAGTCATCTTAGAGCAAGTGAAGAAGAGGAGTGGGCTCTCATGCAAGAGCCTCTATATGCGGATTCCTAGGCCGATATACAATACATATGAAGAAAGAGAGAGAGAAGATGAGAAAAAGTAGTACTCTTATAGCCAGCCTTATAGCTAACCTTATTGAATGAGTGGCTACAAGTGATGGCTCTATATGACATCGCAACATCATATAGTTAGCAGCTGGCTATACTATTAACCATGCTCTTTTGCACCGTGACCAAGACGAAGGGGAAAACAAGAGAACTTAATGTCTTTTTGCTAATTAATAGGATTACATGCAATGAACTAACCACTTCATGTCATGTTTGGTAGTCTCAAGTCATTGCAAGCATGCACGGCCCACATCTCTCATTGGTTGATATGTCATGAAATAAGAAACAAGGAGGGAGTTAATGTACCGTGCCTAAGTGTTTTGGGATGGAGGGGGACGCATCTTCATTAACTTACTGCACCTGCGTTTGGGTGAATGACTCGTGGGCCCAATAGGTGGCTGGCCCACCTGTCATACAACCAAAGGCAGGTGCAGTAGAGGGCCGAGGAGTAGATGGCCCACCTGTCATACAACCAAAGGCAGGCTCAAGTTCTTCATAAGATAAGCAGATATAAATCCCAAGTGACTCAAAGAATAGAGAGCTATGCTCCTTGGCAACGGTGCCAGAAAATAGTCTTGATAACCCACAGGTATAGGGGATCGCAACAGTTTTCGAGGGTAAAGTATTCAACCCAAATTTATTGATTCGACACAATGGGAGCCAAAGAATATTCTCAAGTATTAACAGCTGAGTTGTCAATTCCACCACACCTGGAAACTTAGTATCTGCAGCAAAATGTTTAGTAGCAAAGTAATATGAGAGTAGTGGTAACGGTAGCAAAAGGTAACGATAGCAAAAGTAATATTTTTGGTGTTTTGTAGTGATGATAACAATAGCAACGAAAAAGTAAATAAGCGAAGATCAATATATGGGAAGCTCGTAGGCAATGGATCGGTGATAGAGAATTATGCCGGATGTGGTTCATCATGTAACAGTCATAACCAAGGGTGACACAGAACTAGCTCCAATTCATCAATGTAATGTAGGCATGTATTCCGAATATAGTCATACGTCCTTATGCAAAAGAACTTGCATGACATCTTTTGTCCTACCCTCGCGGGGCAGCGGGGTCCTAGTGGAAACTAAGGGATATCAAGGCCTTCTTTTAATAGAGTACCGGACCAAAGCATTAAGACATAGTGAATACATGAAGTCCCCAAACTACGGTTATCAACGGGAGTGGCCCGATTATTGTCATTCGGGGTTGCCGGATCATAACACATAGTAGGTGACTATAGACTTGCAAGATAGGATCAAGAACTCACATATATTCATTAAAACATAATAGGTTCAGATCTGAAATCATGGCACTCAGGCCCTAGTGACAAGCATTAAGCATAGAAAAGTCATGCCAACATCAATCTCAGAACATAGTGGATACTAGGGATCAAACCCTAACAAAACTAACTCGATTACATGATAAATCTCATCCAACCCATCACCTTCCAGCAAGCCTATGATGGAATTACTCACGCACGGCGGTGAGCATCATGAAATTGGTGATGGAGGATGGCTTATGATGACGATGGCGACGGATTCCCCTCTCCGGAGCCCAGAACAGACTCCAGATCAGCCCTCCCGAGAGAGTTTAGGGCTTGGCGGCGGCTCCGTACGGTAAAATGCGACGAATCTTTCTCTCTCCAAACACGAATATATAGAGTTGGAGTTAAGGTCACAGGAGCTCCAGGGGGCCCACGAGGTAGGGGGCGCGCTCAGGGGGGGGGGGGGGGCAGGCGCGCCCCCCACCCTCGTGGCTAGGGTGTGGGCCCCCTGGTCTTGATCTTTTTCCAGTATTTTTTATTATTTCCAAAAATAATCTCCGTGAAGTTTTAGGTCATTCCGAGAATTTTGTTTCTGCACATAAATAACACCATGGCAATTCTGTTGAAAAGAACATCAGTCCGGGTTAGTTCTATTCAAATCATGCAAGTTAGAGTCCAAAACAAGGGCGAAAGTGTTTGGAAAAGTAGACACGACGGAGACGTATCAACTCCCCCAAGCTTAAACCTTTACTTGTCCTCAAGCAATTCAGTTGACAAACTAAAAGTGATAAAGAAAAACTTTTACAAACTCTGTTTGCTCTTGTTGTTGTAAATATGTAAAGCCAACATTCAAGTTTTCAGCAAAGATTATGAACTAACCATATTCACAATAACTCTTAGTTCTCATGTTTACTCATATCAATGACATAATAAACCAGCGAGCAATAATAATAAATCTCGGATGACAACACTTTCTAAAAACAATCATAATATGATATAACAAGATGGTATCTCGCTAGCCCTTTCTGAGACCGCAAAACATAAATGCGGAGCACCTTTAAAGATCAAGGACTGGCTAGACATTGTAATTCATGGTAAAAGAGATCCAGTCAAGTCATACTCAATGTAAACTAATTAGTAATGAATGCAAATGACAGTGGTGCTCCCCAACTGGTGCTTTTTAATAAGAGGAGGATGACTCAGCATAAAAGTAAATAGATAGGCCCTTCGTAGAGGAAAGAAGGGATTTGTAGAGGTGCCAGAGCTCGGTTTTGAAATAGAGATGAATAATATTTTGAGCGGTATACTTTCATTGTCAACATAACAACCAAGAGATGGTGATATCTTCCATGCTACACACATTATAGGCGGTTCCCAAACAGAATGGTAAAGTTTATACTCCCCTCCACCAACAAGCATCAATCCATGGCTTGCTCAAAACAACGAGTGCCTCCAACTAACAAGAGTCCGAGGGGGAGTTTTGTTTGCACTTATTTTGATTTGATTTGCATAAAGCATGGGACTGGGCATCCCGGTGGCCAGCCATTTTCTCGTGAGTGAGGAGCGGAGTCCACTCCTCTTAAGAATAACCTGCCTAACATGGAGGATACGGACAGTCCTAGACTCCTAGTTGATACATGAGCTATTCAAGCATACAAAACAAGATATTTATTTGAAGGTTTAGAGTTTGGCACATACAAATTTACTTGGAACGGCAGGTAGATACCTCATATAGGTAGGTATGGTGGACTCATATGGCATAAGTTTGGGGTTTATGGAATTGGATGCACAAGCAGTATTCCCACTTAGTACTAGTGAAGGCTAGCAAAAGACTGGGAAGCAACCAACTAGAGAGCGACAGCAGCCATGAACATGCATTAAAGTTAATGAACATTGAGTGCAAGCATGAGTAGGATATAATTCACCATGAACATAAATATCGTGAAGGCTATGATGATCTTGTTTCAACTACATGCATGAACATGTGCCAAGTCAAGTCACTTAAATCATTCATAGGAGGATACCACCCTATCATACCACATCACAACCATTTTAATAGCATGTTGGTACGCAAGGTAAACCATTATAAGCTCCTAGCTAATTAAGCATGGCATAAGAAACTATGATCTCTAATTGTCATTGCAAACATGTTTATTCATAATAGGCTGAATCAGGAACGATGAACTAATCATATTTACAAAAACAAGAGAGGTCGAGTTCATACTAGCTTCTCCCGTCTCAATCAGTTCATCATATATCGTCATAATTACCTTTCACTTGCACGACCGAATGATGTGGATAATAATAATAGTGCACGTGCAAGCATTCAATAAATAGGAGAAGAAAAGGCAATATGGGCTCTTTTGTCAGATCAACAATAATGCATATAAGAGTCACTTCAACAATTTAATCATGATCTTCTCCTATCGACCCCCAAAGAAAAGAAAAGAAATAAAACTATATACACGGGAAAGCTCCCAACAAGCAAAATAAGAACAAGAAAGCTTTTTGGGTTTTCTTTTCAATTACTACTACAACCATGGAAAGTAAACTAATTAAAAGCTACAACTAATTTTTTTGTTTTGTTTTTCTTAAGGTTTATTAAACACACAAGAAAAAAGCAATAAAACGAAATAAACTAGCATGGATATTACAATGAAAAAGTATGAACACCAACGTCTAGCAATGACTGTTTGAACATGAATGTAATGTCGGTGAGAAATACGTACCCCCCAAGCTTAGGCTTTTGGCCTAAGTTGGTCTATGGCCACGGCTGGCTTGGCGGATATCCAAAGTAATAGTTGGGGTCATACTGCGAAGAAGAAGACTCTGAGTGCCACTGGTTGGCAATCATCTCCGGATCCCACTAGTAATTAGACTGTCGTGGAGGATCAAATTGTGGTTCTGACTCTGGCTCTGGGGCTGATCTAGGGTTCCGGTATGCGTGAATAGCCTCCAGCGGAACGAGATACTGGTTGTTCACGTTGGTCGCGAAGGAAGTCGGTGAGGCCTCCGCGGTGCGAGGCAAATTATATTTGGGCCTCTCTGCTTCTTCCTTTTGCTTTTCCTTTGAGTTTCAGCTCGATGAACCTCTCAAAAATCTCTTCATTATTTTCTGAAAAATTCTGAAATTTTTAGTAACTTCAAATAAAAATAAACCAAACTCAACAAAATTGATAGCAACTACTCCTACAAGTGCCTAGAGCCTATATCATGCATTAGAACTACTTGGAACCACATAAAATTGACATGAAATCTCAAGAACAGGGTCACCTAAGTAGCAAAAGGATGCAATGAATAATCACTAGAACAAAAACTAATTGGACGAATGGAGGAGTCACATACCAAGGAACAATCCCCCCAAGCAGTTCTGTGAGAGGTGCTTTGAGCAAAGGGATCGAAAATCGCAGCAAAATGAGCTAGAACTCGTGCTTGAGCTGGATGGTGATTTTTTGGGAGGAAGAAGAAGTGTGTGGGTGCAGGAATAAGTGGAGGGGAGCCACCATGGGCCCACGAGGTAGGGGGCGCGCCCAGGGGGTGGGCGCGCCCTGGACCCTCGTGGCCAGGTGCCAGCTCCCCCTGTTGTGTTCTCAGTGCCAGATATTCTCAAATATTCTAGATAAAATCATATTTAAATTTCAGGGCATTTGGAGAACTTTTATTTTCAAGGTATTTTTATATTGCACGGATAATTCAGAAAACAGACATAAATTACTATTTTTGTTTTATTTAATATAAATAACAGAAAGTAAAAAGAGAGTACAGAGAGTTGTGTTTTCTAACTTCATCCATCTCATGCTCATCAAAAGGAATCCACTAACAAGGTTGATCGGGTCTTGTTAACAGACCCATTCCGAATAACATGGAACCGAAGAATTTTCGAATAACACTAGGTTACCTCAACGGGAATATGGACATCCCCAACAATAAGAATATCATATTTCTTCTTGAAAGTAGGAAGAGGAAATTCAAAACCTCCAAAAATAATCGATGGAATTTTTCCAATACAATTGATACTGTGGACTTGAGGTTGTTTCCTCGAAAAGTGTACCGTATGGTCATTTCCATTAACATGAAAAGTTACATTGCCTTTGGTGCAATTAATAACAGCCCCTGCAGTATTCAAAAAGGGTCTTCCAAGAATAATAGACATACTATCGTCCTCGGAAATATCAGGAATAACAAAGTTCGTTAAAATAGTAACGTTTGCAACCACAACAGGCACATCCTCACAAATACCGACAGGTATAGCAGTTGATTTATCAGCCATTTGCAAAGATATTTCGATAGGTGTCAACTTATTCAAATCAAGTCTACAATATAAAGAGAGGGGCATAACACTAACACCGGCTCCAAGATCACATAAAGCAGTTTTAACATAATTTCTTTTAATGGATCATGGTATAGTGGGTACTCCTGGATCTCCTAACTTCTTAGGTATTCCACCCTTAAAAGTGTAATTAGCAAGCATGGTGGAAATTTCAGCTTCCGGTATCTTTCTTTTATTAACAATTTCTTTCATGTACTTAGCATAAGGATTCATATTGAGCATATCAGTTAATCGCATATGCAAAAAGATAGGTCTAATCATTTCAGTGAAGCGCTCAAAATCCTCATCATCCTTTTTCTTGGATGGTTTGGGAGGAAAAGGCATGGGTTTTTGAACCCATGGTTCTCTTTCTTTACCATGTTTCCTAGCAACAAAGTCTTTCTTATTATAACGTTGATTCTTTGATTGTGGGTTATCAAGATCAACAGCAGGTTCAATTTCTATATCATTATCATTGCTAGGTTGAGCATCATCATGAACATTATCATTAACATTATAACTAGTTTCAGGTTCATTACCAGATTGTGTTTCAGTATCAGAAATAGAAATATCATTTGGATTCTCAGGTGTTTCAGCAATAGGTTCACTAGAAGCATGCAAAGTCCTATCATTTTTATTTTTCTTCCTTTTAGAAGGACTAGGCGCATCTATATTATTTCTCTAAGAATCTTGCTCAATTCTCTTAGGGTGGCCTTCAGGAAACAATGTTTCCTGAGCCATTTTACCAGTTCTAGTAGCCACTCTAAGAGCATAGTCCTTTTCTTTATTATTCAATTCATTGAGAAAATCATTTTGAGATTTAAGTACTTGTTCTATTTGAGTGCTATCCATAGAAGCATGTTTACTAATAAGTTTAAGTTCACCTTTAACATTAGCCATATAATCACCCAAGTGTTCACGCATATCAGCACTGCATTTTAATTCTCTACCAAAATAAGCATTGAAGTCTTCTTGCTTATAAAGTTATCAAACTCATCTATGCATGGGCTAGCAAACTTGGTGAATGTGATTTCAGCTTTATCATATCTATAAAGAGAATTTACCTTTACTACCTGTGTCGGGTTATAAAGACCATGTGTTTCTTCAATAGGCGGTAAATTAAGACCATGTATTTCTTCAATAGGAGGTAAATTCTTAACATCTTCAGCTTTAATACCCTTTTCTTTCATGGATTTCTTTGCCTCTTGCATATCTTCAGGACTGAGAAATAGAACACCCCTTTTCTTCGGAGTTGCTTTAGGAATAGGCTCAGGGGATGGCTTAGGAAGTGTCCAATTATTTTCATTTGACAACATATTGTTCAATAAAATTTCAGCTTCATCCAGTGTTCTTTCCCTGAAAACAGAACCAACACAACTAGCCATGTAATCTCTGGAAGCATCGGTTAGTCCATTATAAAAGATATCAAATATTTCATTTTTCTTAAGAGGATGATCAGACTAATCATTAAGTAATTGGAGAAGACTCCCCCAAGCTTGTGGGAGACTCTCTTCTTCAATTTGCACAAAATTATATATATCCCTTAAGGCAGCTTGTTTCTTATGACCAGGGAAATATTTAGCAGAGAAGTAATAAATCATATCCTGGGGACTACGCACACAACCAGGATCAAGAGAATTAAACCATATCTTAGCATCACCCTTTAATGAGAACGGAAATATTTTAAGGATATAAAAGTAGCGAGTTCTCTCATCATTAGTGAACAGGGTGGCTATATCATATAATTTAGTAAGATGTGCCACAACAGTTTCAGATTCATAGCCATAAAAAGGATCAGATTCAACCAAAGTAATTATAACAGGATCAATAGAGAATTCATAATCCTTATCATATTTCATTCAAGCATTCAGAGTTTTTTGTTTAAGCTTAGATAATAATTTCTTAAGATCACTTCTATCATTGCAAGCAAGGAAGTCTCTTTTAGTTTCTTCATCCATAACATAGCCCTCAGGCACAACAGGTAATTCATATTTATTAGCAGAGCCTTCATAATCACTTTCATCAGTATTATCATTTGCAATAATTTCATTCTCTCTAGCCCTAGCGAGTTGTTCATCAAGAAATTCACTGAGTGGTACAGTAGTATCAGGCATAGAAGTAGTTTCATCATAAGTAAAATGCATAGCAGAAGTGGCATCATCAATAATATGCGACATATCAGAATTAATAGCAGAAGCAGGTTTAGGTGTCGCAAGCTTACTCAAAACAGAAGGTGAATCAAGTGCAGAGCTAGATGGCAGTTCCTTACCTCCCCTCGTAGTTGAGGGATAAATCTTGGTTATTGGATCTTTCAAGTTCTTCATAATGATAAGCAGATATAAATCCCAATTGACTCAAAGAATAGAGCTATGCTCCCCGGCAACGGCGCCAGAAAATAGTCTTGATAACCCACAAGTATAGGGGATCGCAACAGTTTTCGAGGGTAGATTATTCAACCCAAATTTATTGATTCGACACAAGGGGAGCCAAAGAATATTCTCAAGTATTAGCAGCTGAGTTGTCAATTCAACCACACTTGGAAACTTAGTATCTACAGCAAACTATTTAGTACCAAATTAATATGATAGTAGTGGTAACGGTAGCAAAAGGTAACAATAGCAAAAGTAATATTTTTGTTGTTTTGTAGTGATGATAACAATAGCAACGTAAAAGTAAATAAGCGAAGATCAATATATGGGAAGCTCGTAGGCAATGGATCGGTGATACAGAATATGCCGGATGTGGTTCATCATGTAGCAGTCATAACCGAGGGTGACACAGAACTAGCTCCAATTCATCAATGTAATGTAGGCATGTATTCCGAATATAGTCAGGCGTGCTTATGGAAAAGAACTTGCATGACATCTTTTGTCCTACCCTCCCGTGGCAGCGGGTCCTAGCGGAAACTAAGGGATATTAAGGCCTCCTTTTAATAGAGTACCGGACCAAAGCATTAACACATAGTGAATACATGAAGTCCTCAAACTAAGGACATCACTGGGAGTGGTCCCGATTATTGTCACTTCGGGGTTGCCGGATCATAACACATAGTAGGTGACTATAGACTTGCAAGATATGATCAAGAACTCACATATATTCATGAAAACATAATAGGTGTAGATCTGAAATCATGGCACTCGGGCCATAGTGACAAACATTAAGCATAGCAAAGTCATAGCAACATCAATCTCAGAACATAGTGGATACTAGGGATCAAACCCTAACAAAACTAACTCGATTACATGATAAATCTCGTCCAGCCCATAACCGTCCAGCAAGCCTACGATGGAATTACTCACAAACGGCGGTGAGCATCATGAAATTGGCGAGGGAGGGTGGTTGAAGATGATGATAGCGACGGATTCCCCTCTCCGGAGCCCCGAATGGACTCCGGATCAGCCCTCCCGAGAGAGTTTAGGGCTTGGCGGCGGCTCCGTATCGTAAAACGCGATGAATCTTTTTCTCTGGTTTTTTTCTCTCTGAACACGAATATATAGAGTTGGAGTTTAGGTCGGAGGAGCTCTAGGGGGGCCACGAGGTAGGGGGCGCGCCCAGGGGGGCAGGCACGCCCCCCACCCTCGTGTCTAGGCTGTGGGCCACCTGGTATTGATCTTTTGCCAGTATTTCTTATTATTTCCAAAAATAATCTCCGTGGAGTTTCAGGTCATTCTGAGAACTTTTGTTTCTGCACATAAATAAAACCATGGCAATTCTGCTGAAAACAGTGTCAGTCCGGGTTAGTTCCATTTAAATCATGCAAGTTAGAGTCCAAAACAAGGGCAAAAGTGTTTGGAAAAGTAGATACGACGGAGACGTATCATCCCACATGTTTGTAAAATGCAAGAGGGCCAGCTGAACCTACACATCTTTCACAGCGACGTGTTGGTGATGAAAAACAAATCCAATAAAGATCTTCGGTGGCCGCTTTTGGAGTTACTCAAGAGTAGTAAGATTATATTTACAGTTTAACCCAAGATGCACATCACGTGGCTTTAACTACCACTCCATTTTCTTGCACGACACGACCTGGATGCTAGATGTCCCACGTGTTGGCAAAAGGAGGAAGAACTCGACCAAATATTCTCCACATTTAGACCGGAGGAGTAGGAAACACGGCAAGCCATGTGCCTACATCATACTACGTACAAGCCCACCTCACGCAGTCACGCTACCACCATATTTCTCAGCCTCCGTGCGACACCTATCTCTAGGTTATCTAACTAGAACTAACTATTGGTTGGCTCTATGTGATGTTGCAACTTCATACTACTACGGATGCTGGCTATACTACTACAGCACTAACACTCCAAGAAGTGAGCCAAAAACCATTTATAAATTGAGTTTATGACATGCATATGCAAAGGTACCATTCTGTACATACAACAAGTCATCAACACACAACGACAACGAGGATACATGTTGGATTATAGATTAGTTCCAACAAAACATTCTAGTAAGTACTGAAGTTTTCATCACACAACAAATAACAAGCAATGAAATGAACTTCAGCTCAACCACTCCTCGGCGTTGGAAACGCTTGCTTGAACCATAAGAGTTTCTCTAGGAAGGGCCAGCTACTTTCAATCTCGAGACCAACGCACGACTGATCATCCAGGCTGAAGCGTCCTATTTCATGACCCATATTGTGATAGCCACGGTAGGGAAGCATAGCAATGCCCGAGGTATAGATACAATTGCTCCTCATAAATGGTAGTAACATTGTGTCAACAGCAGCTAGATCGCCTTTCACCATGATTGGATAGTTTTGTCCAAGGAAGACCGAGTTTCCTCCAAGAGTATCAATAATAAACCAGGAAGAAGGTGTTGGTGCTAGCACAGTAGTATCCATCCCGAATACTCTGCAATGGATGTTGTTATAGGTTCGAAGAGTGCGACCATGGGAGAAAGCACCTGCTTCCTTAGTCACATCAGCGGTGCCCTGTATACAGACAAGAAGAGGTGATCCATCGGAATAAGTTGCCAGGTGCCACTAAGTACTCCTATATGGGTCCTCATGCTCCTGATCATCATCATCGTCATCTTCCCCTTGGTTATAAAAATTTTCAAGTATAGGTGGTGGAATGTTCACAGGACCTTGGAAACATAAGAAGGTTAATTAGTAAAGGGAAACTAGCTAACCCACATGCATGTGGATGAATCAATTATAATTACGGTGGAAGACAAATGTACCAAAAGCATTAGGATTCCATGCAAAAACAGTGCCACGAGTGGTGGCAGCAAACACAAGACCCTGATATTGAATTGCATCATAGTACTCATCCGTGTATAGAAACTGATTTTTGAGCAATATCCATCAAGTCGAACCTTGAAGGACGGCAACAAGCTTGTCGAAGATAGCAACAACACAAGCATTCCTAAAACCCCAAGAGCGGCTGGGAACTCGACAAATTGCTATCTTCTGTAGACAACAGTCACCGTGATCGTAGTTGAACGTACATAGAATACCGGTGTGCTCAACCTCTGGGCAGTCTAAGATTTTTGGAAGTGGAACCCGGTGACGAGGGTACACGTTCACAAGTTCCCACTCGCAGTTGTACACAATATAAACAACCCAATCTTCATTTGCGCCTGCCCAAGCCCTGCCCTCAAGCGATGGGATCTTAACATCACACATATCATTATCAAGGGGCATCAACTTGCACAAGGTGAGGCCTCCGTCGTCCCTGCGCTAGTCAGCAGGGTCACGACGAACAAGATAGGGGAGATCAGACCGCTCCTAGACCCTTGGGTTCCTTGTAATGATGTTATTAGTTGAGTCGAGAATGGTCTTGAATGAACCTGCCATGCTAGCTTAGGTGATGACGTCGCACTGATCAATGAGTTCCTCCATCGCGTCATCATTCAGATCGGGGAAAGAATAACGGGGTCGTTCCCAGCCTATTCTCTCCATGGAGAAGACGATCGAACAATGGCAGAATGAAGGGTGAAGGCAAATGGAGGAGGGAGGAAGAGCGTGCGGTAGCAGTTCCAAATCAAGAGGGAAAGGAGAAGAGTCGGTGGATGGTTGCCACGGTACACAAAGAGGCGCCCCAGCCTACATAGACGTCCATTCGGAAATTTTACAAAAGGACTCGCCATCGTCTCACCGACATGTGGGAACGGGACCACATGTTAACGAAACATGGTGTGTAATTTCTCGTGCAAAGTGCGATCTAGCCGCGTTATCCCGAGGTGCTGCATTAGTTATCGACCTTTATTTTTTAATGGCGTGCCGTTCAGTTTTGAAGAATGACTAACTGGTACTGTATGCAGGGAAAATATAAACTACTCTACCACTACTCCACCTCTAGTACCAGTAGTATAAAAAAGATATATGGGATGGAGATTCAGCGCTTTCTTGCTTAGGGCTGCCCACTTGCTTCTCACACTGTCACCATCTCTCCAGATCTAAAAAAGACGGCCTCTCTCTCCCTCCTCACTAGTGTTCATAGATCCGCCGGGAAGAAAAGGACGTGCAACGTTGACGCACTCATCGTCGACGAGCTAGGTCATGCACTGACGACAAAGCCGTCCTCTCAGACCTAGCGCCTACGCGGGATGGCCTCCGTCCCCAAACTCGCTGCCGTAGTGTGT
Organism: Triticum urartu; assembly: GCF_003073215.2. Classification (NCBI taxonomy): domain Eukaryota; kingdom Viridiplantae; phylum Streptophyta; class Magnoliopsida; order Poales; family Poaceae; genus Triticum; species Triticum urartu. Next base: position 268,742,028 of record NC_053026.1, on the reverse strand, counting down.
GCGGAGGACGACGACCACGAGCGAAGCCACTTCCCGCTGACCCTAAGGTATGCTACCTCTTTTCGAATCATACCCTTGTTCTATTGCACCATGTGCCATGTCGCTGCATGTGGATCTTTTTCCACTCCACCATCTTCCGAATTTGCTATCCTTTGCTCTGCTGGTCACGCATACAAAAACGTTAACTTGCACTATTAAAGGAAACCCTACTTCAGGCAGACTAATCCATGTCTGGGTTGAATAAGGAAAGGAAGGGAGACTGTACTGTCCAAGAGACTAGGCATCAAACCCGCATCTAGGTTGAAAAGGGGGAAATCAGTAGCTAAAGAGAACAAAAATGGAACGTAATCCACATATGCTGCCTAGATATTTGTTGCTCTGGGAAACCATACCTCCCTCACCACTCTATGCGTCCATGGAGGTACATCATACTGGTGCACCCACTGTCCGAATGGGCCTCCCATGCTCTTATTGCCACTTTTTTGCTATTAGTATAATGCCAGCAGTCAAGTCAAGCAATGCTACTACTAAAGTGATGCCACATTTAACTAATGCCGCACTCAGTCTAATGCCACCGATAAATTTAATCAATGCCATTTAATTTCACTGGATTATTTCTGGGTTAGATGTTGATTGTGGATGTATTTTTCAGCTAAGGCATTCTCATGCTGTTGCACAACCAGTATACGAACGATGAATCTTGTTACTACCTTCAGATTTTTGCACTGTTAATGCTTATAGATTACATACCTCACTTTCATGAGATAACTCAATTTTTTTACAGTGTCAAGAGGAAAGGTCAAGAGTGGGCACTTCCTCCTCTAGTTGTTCTCTTGATTCGTTCGATCAAGTTTTTATGTTTGATCTATTATCAAGATTGGGATAGCAATTTTTAGGTCCCCTTGAGTTCGAAATGATATTTACCTTGAAGGTACATGATTTGCAATTATATTATAGTGTCATTAGTTAATAATGCTAGTTACCTTCAGACTTTTGTATTTGGTTTAATGCTCTTGCACAACTAGTATACCAATGCTAAAACATGTTACCTTTACATTTTGTATTGTTAGTTCGTATAGAAATCTTCCAGTGCTAGAGCTTATGGAAATCTATTCAGTAAAACCATTGTACTGTACCCTATAATAAAATAACTACTCTACTGTTGCACTAGACACTGGATTAGTGTATATTAGTACTATTTGAATGGTGTTGCATTAGTGTATGGACATATATAAAGTGTGGCAAGCTTTCCTAGATATGTGCTCAAGAAAACTACTACCTGTTTTTCTAAATACTAGACGTTTGGGTACTTTAAATTGAACTGCGAAAACGTCTTATATTAAGGAATAGAGGGTGTAGATTATGTTATCGGAGGAGGTCTGTATGTTTGTCTCTAATGCATGTCGACTACATACCTGACATCATGATGTAATGTTAAGTCATTTCCTTTTGTACAGTGTCACTGAATTGTCAAGGCGGTGATGGCATTTTATTTTAGTTGAACTGCACAAAATATGCTTAAAAGAAGAGGAAAGGTCAGGAATGGCTCATTTTTTAAGAAAAAACTATGTATGCCTTCCTGACATCAACCGATGTTGCTTTATTTATTCCTTCAAACAGGTGGTTAGAAATAGTATTGCTACCTTTCCCATTAAGAAATTGGAATGCTTATACCTGTGAGTCTATGCTTCAACTAGTGCCACTTTTATAGTAATCACACTTTCAATATCTATGCAAACAGGGATGCTCGATTTTAGTGGAACTGCACAAAAAGTCCAAATGGTTCAACATTAGGAGCATGTTTTCTTCCAAACCTTTATATCCAATTGGTGGCACTATGAGATGTTCATTACGAAGGTACATGGTTTGCTACTATCTTGCTACTCTTTTTGTACTGTCCTTAGATAGTAATACTAGTGGTTTGCATGTGAATTTATTGGCAGGGTGGACCTACATTGGAGGTGCAGGACATGATTCAATGATTGGATGCTAAATTTTGGTTGTATCAATTTCACCTCTTCCATCACTGCGAACATGGATATCCTTGGTCTGATGAAGAATAGGCGCTATATTTCTGCTCTAAACCAGCAAATCAATTCAGTATGAAATTGTCCAGGGCAAAACATCACTTTATCAAATTGTCCAGTGCAAGACATGACAGATGCTAAGCGGAAGAGACGTGTTTAAACCGAAAATACATGGTGGGGTATATGTTTACTAGCTGCTTGATATTTGTGCAGACAGAGATGTCTGCCCGTTGCTATTTGGCAAACAAACAGCGTGACCGCAATTTTGGTTGAAATGCACAAGAGAATAGTATAGTCGCTACATGCAGTGCTATTTGAAAATAAACACAAAAAGATTGGATAGTCACTTCATGGACTATAGAAAAGTAGTATTGTACTATTTATTGGCCAACACTAGGTGCTTCATTGCTTTGGTCTGATTATACAATGGGCATTATTTTGCCTAAGTTGAAGTTTGTATTCCGAAAATAGTCTCGCTGTGTGATCGATAGAAGACCAAATCAAATTGCAGTGGATGTTCCTCCATCATGTGTGGTTCATTCTCATGGTTCCAACTGTTGATGAAACTAGTTACGTTTGCAAGAGGAATTGTAGACTTCACAAAAAAAAAATTCTTTCACTCTGTACTGAATGTTGGACAAGAAACCATCCATGTTAGTAGGAAGAACAGATGTTTTTTCTAGATCTTTGCTTTTGGAGCTACATATTTCTATATGATCTGTGAATCATTGAGATGCATTAACATGTTGATCTTATGTATGGGAATCATACTAGTTGGTTTTGAATTTGGGCTACTAATGTCAACATATTACAATGCCAGGCATGTGAGTCTCGTGTGAACATTTAAGGGATCGGCTCTTACTGCTATGAACAACATGATCCTTATTTCTGTGTTCGAAGTGTTTACAAGTTAATAACAGTTCCTTATATCTCTTCGCTCAGTGTTTACAAGTTACCGATAGATCACTAGCTAGCCTACTAATGCGCTCCTGGCAGTTTTAGTTGCGACGCGAGATCTGAAGTGGCAATTTTTTGAATAAAAATGCCTACCTCTGAAGAAACTGACAAGCTACTCTGAAGAAAATGCCATGCGAATCTGAAGAAATTGCCAGCAAAAATGTTCGCAAATGCCCTATCTCCCAGCAAACGTTCATCAGCTAATGCGATCATACACATACACCATCCGACCTACTCGATCCTACATGTACACTATCTGACCTACTCGATCCTACACGGATAAATAGCAGATCACGCACGTACTACCTCCTTTATAGTTTGCAGGGCTCAATTCAAAAAACGACCTACTCGATCCTACATGAATAAATAGCGGATCACGCATGTACTACCTCCTTTCCGGTTTGCAGGGCTTAATTCAAAAAACTCACCAACCAAGGTAGATGATGAGTGGTGGAATCATTTTTGACAAGGAGGGAGTACCTCATCTGGATGATTCCGGTGCACTCGTTTGACGGTCATGCCGGCGTGCGACCCAACACGGATGGGACGCACCACTCACAGGATGGGACGGGACGACATAGTCATAATTTTAGTTTTTCTAGTTTTCTACGGCAAGCTGGAGCGCTAAGCCGTGCTTGCTTATGCATTTAATTCCGATGACCGCGATGACCGTCGCGTTTCCCGCGACACGCTGGTTCGCCTACCTTCCACCTATAATTACTGTTTCCCGGGCTTCTTCGGTGGCACCATCACCCAACTTTCCCTATCATCATAAGCCCCCACCGGCCCGACGTCACTCGCCACTTATCCTCGCTCTCGCCACGTCCGCCATGCCCCCGCCCGTCCGCGATAGGCGACGCCGGAGGCGGTCACCGCCGGAACTAGTGTTCGGTTTTTCACCGGAAGGTAGATGGAGGGCGGAGGCATTCTATCGGTCTTTAGATGGCAATGCGGAATATGAGGAGTTGTTGGAGTGCGACCGCCTGGCGGAGGAGCAGTGTATCGCCAATTTGCGCCGCCAGCGGGACATGGATCAGCAGCACACCAACGCTTTGAGTCGCGAGCAGAGCGCCCGCAACAGGTCCGACTACGTGGAGGCCGGCGCCCGGCAAATAGCCCTGGAGGCTGTCGGGCACACACGCGCTCGTGACACCAAATTTTACTACAAGATCGTCAAAGTGGGTTTCCCGCTTTGAAGCTGAGGCTTCGGTGGACCATGCCTGCATGGAAAGGGCCAACGCGCGCGAGCAACGCGCCCTATCGCACCTCTGGCAAGTCCGAGGCGAGGCGCAGGACGCCGGTGCCGGCATTTAGCGTGTACTGCAGATGGCGGCTGGCATCGTCTAGTTAGCTAAGAGTAAGTTTGTCGTGGAATTGTCACGGCAGATGTCCTAGTGTGAGGACTTAGTCGTGAGGCCAGCGCATCTATGTGGTAGCTTGAGAGGGGTTGAGCGGAATCGAGAGACGCAACAAACAAGACTAGGATTTAGATAGCTTCAGGCCCCAGGAAACATCATCTGGTAACAACCCTACATGCTGTTTGTGGCTAGGTTTCATTATCATCACGAGGGAGTCGCCGTAAACCGGCTCTCCTAGTTATGTCTAACCCTTAAGATTATTTTCTCCCCCCCTTGGGGTGCCCTGCCCCTCCTTATATATATTGAAGGGGCGGGTTACATGTAGAGTCCAACTCGGATTAAGAGTTAAACTATTCTGACTTCTCTTCATGGGCTTCTTAACATCTTGGGCTTCTTAACGTCCCAGGCTTATTAACCCTAGGCGACGCTGTCTGCCGGTTTTTGACTATCTATCGGGTTATGACTGTCTGCCGGGTTATCATCTAGCTTAACATCTGCTGGGTTATCATCTGACTTAACATCTACCGGGTTACCATCTGACTTAACATCTGTCGGGTTACCATCTGACTTAACATCTGCCGGGTTATCATCTGACTTAACATCTGCCGGGTTACCATTTGACTTAACGTCTGCCGGGTTATCATCTGACTTAACTGTTTGCCTTAACTCTCTGCCGGTTTACCATCTAGTTTATCATCTGACTTAACTGTCAGCAGGTTTACCACCTGCCTTAGCCATCTGTCTTAACCGCCTGTCTTAAACATCTGCCTTAACTCTTTGCCGGTTTACCAAGTCCCATCCGGGTTATAACTCTGGCCGGGTCATATCACGGGGTATACCCCCGACGTTAGCCCATAGTTTAATTTGGATTTATCCATGTTAAACTGATCCTGTAAATAAAACACAAGAACAATTTTAACAGGTTATGCTCCGAGTTAAACATTCTTGTAAACCGACACTTGAACATCCTTAAGTCGTTGTCATTTCCTTCTTCCAAAAAATCCAGTTCAATGGCCAACTTCATAATCAATTTTTTGACGTTGGTTTCTCACAGAGAAAGACGGGTCATAAATAGATAATGCCAAGTTATAATTGTTGCAGACACCCGGTCTATCTGGTTTACTCAAAACTGAGAATTTGAAGATTTTTCTCCCTTATATCCATATTACCTGTAGCCCCCATGTCTTGAACAGAACAAAGTGATGACTTAAGACTTTCTTCAATATAAATATTATCACTTTGAAGAAATCCATGTTGTTAATCTCAATCAATAGTCAGAAGTGAGTATTCCACATATGTAGCCCGCAAGTGCCGGGTTGTCATGCTTGCAGCAACCTGGGACTTGAAATTTCCTTATGCTCATAAAAACTTCAACCAGTGTAGCCCCCAAGGGCCAGGTCATTATGTAATAAATGATCAGGGACTTTGTAGATATGACGATGTAGACTTAAGCAGCAACATGTAGCCCCCAAGGGCCGACTCAATAAGATAATATTGAGCTGGGACTTTATATATATACTTCATTGAAAATAACTTCATATGACGTAACCCCCACCACGGGGTTCGAAACCACGTCCACAAGGTTAAGAGCTTTGTACTCTACCAACTGAGGAATAAACCTTTCAATATAATGGATTAAAGCTTGTGTACCTTAAATTTTTGACACGAGCAATTAGTAGCCCCCAAGGGCCGGCTCATTATGATGTGATGACTCTGGTGTTCAATAAGGCCAGTAAAAATGACTTTGCATTATCCCCCAAGTGTCATGGTGCATGCTTGCAGCGACATGAGACTTGCATATTTGACGTAATCTCAACTTGAATAATGTAGCCCCCAAGTGCCGGGTCGTAAGCCTGTAGCGACTCGGGACTATTCCTTCCATTGTAGAATAAATCATATCCATTGATAAAGTAATAGCCATTGCACTAAAGCTATTTTGAAAACCTCAATCATAATACTGGTTATTGATAACCATAATAAAAATCCAGCCATGTTGGCTATTAAAGATTTGAATAATATAAGCCGGCCTGATGACCGATTCCTGCCATATAAACCAGTATATCCATGCACATATGATGTATGCTATGATGATGCAATATATGATGATGTATATGTATGTGGAATTGATCCGATCAAGAGGGTTTAAGCTATGGTTCGGATACGACCAAAGCCCCCAAGTGATCATCCTGGTGGCCTTACACCGATCAAGAGGGCATAAGCTATGGTTCGGATACGACCGAAGCCCCCAAGTGATCATCCTGGTGGCCTTATGCCAATCAAGAGGCTATAAGCTATGGTTCGAATACGACAAATCCCCAAGCGATTATCCTGGTGGCCTTACGCCAACCAAGAGGGTATAAGCTATGGTTCGAATACGACCAAGCCCCGAAGTGATTATCCTGGTGGCCTTACGCCAATCAAGAGGGTATAAGCTATGGTTTGAATATGACCAAAGCCCCCAAATGCTATTGTGGGCTGTGCCCACAGGGCACCTATGTTTGAGTTGTGCTTTAGCAAGAGACTCTCTTTGGTCCCTTTAATTTTTTGTGAGAAATTGAACTTTGCGAGAGATAATATTCTTCTTGTGCCAGAATTTTAAACCGAATATTGAGAGCTTCAGAGCTTTGTGGGAGACAGATTTTGCCTTGAACTGGTTTTCAAACTGGAATCTTTTCCGATGATCCGGAACTCCTTCATCGAGCCGACATTTTGTGATTGTCATATACTTTTCAAGCCGGAATTTTTCTTACGGCCTTTAAATTTTCACCAATATGGCGGTAGCCTTTAGGACTGGGTTATCTTCCCTCCAATGGCCCGGAGTTCTTGACTTGCTTTAAACTGTCATTCATTTACTGAGTCATGTCATCGTAGCCCCCAATTCTTAAGACGACTTGAGGAGTTGGCTTGATATTCTCCATATTTGACCATGACGTACACCGACATATAGTTGAACAGCGAAACGATGTAGTATGTTAAAGCTGGAGACAAGGTAGTGAGTTGATGATCTTCGCAACACTCATTATATATCTTTAGCGTTAATAACACGATATGAATCCATGGAAGGTTGAAGTCGATCATGGCGGGTTATAAATGATCCCGTGGGAATTGTGTTAGTAACCCGGCCAATGGGTCATCCATGCTGATTGTTGAAATTACCCAAACTGCAGTGGCAACAATTTGTACTCCAAGTCATTGAGCCATCTGGTGGAAACCCATAATATATTATGATCTGCTCCAGATTTGTTGAAATAGACTGGACCGTAGGGCGGCGGTTTATAAACGTCCATTGAGCAGCTTGTACGAACGGGTGCGACCCTGATATGCCGATATGGATTGGTTTGCAAGGGCAGCAGCTTGGTTGCTTCTATTGAGTGGCACAGCAAGGACAAATTTCTGCGATATAACGTCATTTGGAAATAAATAATTACCCTACACACAAAAAAAAGATACAGACCAAAGTAATTGTTTTTTGATGAAAAATATGTACTAAAAGTAGATAGAAACAATAGCATCTCATATATTTTGTCAGACGAACGGGACGCTGATAATGGATAAATATGCCTCTTCTGACTTTTCCATGCAATAATGCTTAGTAATAGCTTTAAACTTCTGATACAACGGCCACCGCCCTCTTTATCCTTCACTTTTTTAATGAGCTTCTAGACTGATTTGCTTTCAACTTCGGTGGTAGTAGGCCACATAGTAGTACTCCCTCCGTTCTTGTGCATAGACTCCACTACAAGTACCAATGTGTGCGTTGCCTACAGGGACGGTGACTCGGATGGTCGCGGGTGTGGCTTCAACAATAGCGCGATGCAGCAGAGGGGTTGAGCCATAGCAGCGATGGAGAGGCACCGACGACTTAGTATAAGGCTACGGTTGTTTTATTTGACGACTACACCTGGCGATGGGTCGGAGCCTGCGGGCGAGCAGCAGCGGGCGGCTTGGGACTCCCGTGGTTTCAATAGCAGGGGAAGCTGGCCATAACAGCGCGTCAAGGAAGACAACGACAACAACTTGACAGCCCAGCAGAAGCTCAGGCAGCGACGACAACTTGACAACCCAGCAGAAGCTCATGTCCGTGTCAGCAGGGACGGGCCGCGTCAACGGCGGTTTACTAGCAACTTCAAAGCGAGGCGGCGGTCTTGGCACGGCAGCAGCTGCGGTGGTTTTGAAGCGATTACGCCGGTTCAACGGAGTCCATCCGAGGTGAATTGTCACGGCAGATCAGGTAAGAGCTTCCGTTGGTATTTTCTCTGTAGGAATTTGCATTGCTTGATCTGATAGCAACAGAGATGGCTCAAAGGGAGGCCAAGTAGGGGCAGCCTTCTTCCTACTCCAGAAGTCGCGACCGTGGTCAGTGTGATCCGGCTAGATGGACTAGTTAATCGTCTGTTATGCTCACGGATTAGGACCAGTATTGCTAGTATATTTCTTCTTCCTTGATGGATGGATTAGCAGTAGGATGGTTCAAGGACTGGACCAATTGTTTGGCTATAGAAGTCACTCAAAGAACACGTACAATACGTCGTCCATGTTGTAGAAAATCTTGGTTTGGTCAAACGATGCATCCATTGCCTAGCATTGGTTTTGCCATTGTAACACCCTCGATGCGACTATATCTCCCACGTGTCGAGGCATGACTTAGGGGCATAATCGCATTGAAGGCATATGTCGCAAGTTAGGCAATCTTCACAACAACCCATGTAATATAGATAATAAAAGGGGAGATAACATAGTTGGCTTACACTCGCCACGTCAATCAAGTACATAAGTAACAATACATCATCCAAACACTCATGGCCTGACTACGGCGCCAAAAATAAAAGATAACCCAACATGCGACACGGTCCCGATCACCCCCAACTGGGCACCACTACTGATCATCAGGAAAGGAAACATAGTAACGTTGAGAGTCCTCATAGAACTCCCACTTGAGCTCGGGCGCGTCACCTGGAGCGGAAACATCAGGCCCTGCATCTGGTGTAATAGTAATCTGTGAGCCACAGGGACTCAGCAATCTCGCACCCTTGCCATCAAGACTATTTAAGCTTATAGGTAAGGCAAGGTAAATATGTGGAGATGCAGCAAGCGACTAGCAAATATGGTGACTATCCTGTTCGCAAAAGAGAGGGAGAAGAGGAGGCAAAGCGCGAGCGAGAAACTAGAGAGCAACCTGCGCAAACATTACTCCAATACCGTGTCCACTTCCCGGACTCTGCCTAGAAGAGGCCATCACCGCAACACACTCAGTTGATTCATATTAAATAAATTAAGGTTCAAGTTATCTACAACCGGACATTAACAAATTCCCATCTGCCCATAACCGCGGGCACGGCTTTCGAAAGTTCAAATCCCTGCAGGGAGTCCCAACTTAGCCCATGACAAGCTCTCACGGTCAACGAAGGAATAGACCTCCTCCCAAGACGTTCCGATCAGACTCGGTATCTCGGTTCTTCAAGACACTTCGACAGGTTAAAACAAGACCAGCAACACTGCCCGAATGTCCCGACAAATCCCGATAGGAGCTGCACATATCTCGTTCTCAGGGCACACTCAGATAGGTCAAGCTACGAGTAAAACCAACCCTCGAGTTTCCCCGAGGTGGCCCCGCAGGCTGCCTGGTTCGGACCAACACTCAAAGGGGGGGTTAAAATAAGATGACCCTCGGGCTCCGGAAACCCAAGGGGAAAAGAGGCTAGGTGGCAAATGGTAAAACCAAGGTTGGGCATTGCTGGAAAAGCTTTAATCAAGGCGAACTATCAAGGGGTGAAATCAAAACTTGTCTGGAATTTCAGATCAGGTAGCACTCTTCGGAGCAACAAAACTACATGGCAAAGTAAAGCACGGCATGGAGCTACTCAAAGAGCTTAACAAAAGTCCCTTAGTGACCTTGAGCCAAAAGGGATCAGAAAATACAATTGCAAGCATGTGAACATGGCAAAAACATAATCAGATCACAGACTTAGTGAAAACTAGAGCATGCTGAAGCGGATATCAAGTAGGCATGCTTACGAGCTCGATGCACTCACTACGGAGCAAGTCATGACAATCTAAGCATACACCCATCAAGAATACACAAAATGCAAGCTAGACATGGCAAGAAAAAAAGCATAGCATGCACGGATCAACTACAACATGATCGGCAAAATCGCTAACAAGTAGACAGTCTGCCCAGATTCACAAAGTAGCAAAAGTAGAGCTCGATTGACTCAAGCTAGGGTGCTCCATAAATGCAAACAAGGACATGGATGGATATAGAACTACATGATTAACAAAACATCCTTACTGATCATCCTCAAAATAGGCACGGATCTCTAGGAAACAACATGAACATATGACCATATGAGATAAACAGATCAAGGACTTAGTGGAAATGCTAAGTCCCTGAAATCAGAATTACCAAGTGCCTCTCTTGGCAAGCTTGTGCTAGTCACCACACACATCACAAAAATACATGGGTTGCACCTCTGGAAAGATGAAAACCCTTTACAAAACATATGTAGAACTCATGGGCATATCATGCACACAATAATCATGGCAAAAATGACAAATAGCTAAATGGAGCAGCAGATCTGACAATTATCTCAAGTAGCACTCTTCTAACAGCATTTCGGGCATCAAGATGAACTCAAATGAAGAACATGCAATGGAATGAAATGATGTACTCTCTGAGATGAACATTTTGATATGCTATATGCCAAAAACGGAGCTACGGATGCGGAGATACGACACGATGAACAGGAGCATATGGATCTGGGATTTTTGGGACTTAGAAGAAAAAAACACCTCCCAGATCTAGGGTTTGCACGTGCCCCGAGGTTCGCCGGAAATGGGGGGTGGCCGCCGGAGTTGAGGAGCTTGCCGGCGCGAGGAGGCGAGGAGGTGGTCGGAGGAGGTCGCTGGACGGCGGCGGGGCGGCGACCACCGGGCGGCGGGGCGGCGATGACCGGCGACAGCGGCGCGGTGGCGCCGGGCGGAGGAGGGTGGAGGCGGCGGCGCGCGCCGGCCGGGCGGGGTCGGGCGGCGCCTCGAGCGCGAGGAGGCGAGGCGAGGGAGTGGGCCGTGGGGGCCGGCTCCGGGCTCCCGGGCCGCGGGGGCCGGCTCCGGGCTCCCGGGCCGCGGCGGGAGGCGGACAGAGCCGATGTGGGCGCGGGGCACGGACCAACGGCGTGGCGACACGTGGCGGTGGGGTGGAGATTCGGACGTGTCCGTCGGCGGGGGAAGTTTGTCCGGCGGGCGACGATGATGATTTGGATCTAGGTTTTCGGGAGGAAGGGGAAGGAGAAATTCGGGGGTGTCTTTAAATAGGCATAGAGGGAGTTAGGAGAGTCCAAATGAGGTGCGGTTTTTGGCCACGCGATCGTGATCGAACAATCTAGATGATGGAGCAGGTTTAGGTGGGTTTTGGTCCAAATTGGAGGGGCGTTGGGCTGCAACACACACGAGGCCTTCTCGGTCCCTCGGTTAACCGTTGGAGTATCAAACGAAGTCCAAATGGTACGAAACTTGACAGGCGGTGTACCGGTAGTAAACCAAGGCCGCTTGGCAAGTCTCGGTCCAATCCGGAAAAGTTTAATCCCCACACACGAAAGAAAGCTAGAAATGGCCACCGGAGGAGAACGAAGCGCCGGAATGCAAAATGGATAACGGGGAAAATGCTCGAATGCATGAGATGAACACGTATGCAAATGCAATGCACAGGATGACATGATATGAGATGCATGACAATGACAACAACACACGGAGACAAAAACCCGAACCCGAGAAAATAAATTAACTTAAAGCCAGAAACGACAAGAGTTGGAGTACAAATTGGGAAAGTTACATCCGGGGTGTTACAACACTCCACCACTACGAAAGGATCTCGTCCCGAGATCTAGGACTGAAAGAACGCCGGGTACTCAGAACGGAGGTGATCCTCGCGTTCCCAGGTAGCTTCACGGTCGGAATGGTGTGACCACATGACTTATAGAAATTTGATTGACTTATTGCGAGTCTTGCGTTCAGTCTCTTCAAGAATAGCAACTGGGTGCTCACGATAAGAGAGATCTTCTTGGAGCTCAATGTCCTTGAAGTTGACGGTGCGGTCAGGCATCTTGAAGCACTTTCGAAGCTGAGAGACATGGAATACGTCATGAACATTTGCAAAATTTGAAGGAAGCTCAAGTTGATAGGCGAGGTCGCCTCTCTTGCTGACAATCTTGAATGGTCCCACGTATCTGGGGGCAAGCTTCCCTTTGATACCGAAGCGACGAGTACCTTTCATAGGAGAGACGCGGAGGTAAACATGATCTCCGATCTCGAAAGACAAATCACGGTGCTTACTATCATAGTAGCTCTTCTGGCGGGATTGGGCTGCTTTGAGGTTATCTCGAATGACTTTGCACATTTCCTCTGCCTCTGTGATTAAGTCATTTCCCAAAAGCTGACGTTCACCGGTTTCAGACCAGTTGAGAGGGGTACAGCACTTCCTGCCATACAGAATTTCAAATGGGGCCTTGCCCGAACTTGCTTGAAAACTGTTGTTGTAGGAGAATTCAGCATAAGGAAGACAATCCTCCCACTTCATGCTGAAGGAGATCACACAATCCCTGAGCATATCTTCAAGAATCTGGTTGACATGCTCGAATTGACCGCTAGTTTGAGGATGAAAAGCTGTGCTGAAGCGGATGTTGGTACCCATGGCCTTCTGAAAAGAATCCCAACACTTGGATGTAAAGATGCTGCCACGGTCTGAAGAGATCACCTGGGGAATACCGTGCAGAGAGACAATCCGAGAGGTATAGAGTTCCGCCAATTGAGCTGCAGTGGTTGATCCTTTGATAGGCAGAAAGTGAGCCACTTTGGTGAGTTTGTCGATGACAACGAATATAGCATCATTGCCACGCTTGGACTTTGGAAACCCAGTCATGAAGTCCATCCCAATGTGGTCAAACTTCCATTCTGGAATGGCAAGAGGTTGGAGGAGACCAGCTGGCCTTTGGTGTTCTGCCTTCACTCTTCTGCAGACATCACATTCATTCACGAATTGAGCAATCTCGCGCTTCATTTGAGTCCACCAATAAGCCTGCTTGAGGTCCTGATACTTCTTCGTGCTCCCAGGGTGGATGGAGAGGAGAGAATTGTGAGCCTCATTCAAGATCAGTTTACGAAGTTCACCTTTGGGTACAACAATATGATCCTCGAAGAAGAGAGTGTCCTTGTCATCAAGGCGGTAGCACTTGTACTTGGGTTGACTCTTGGCAATCCCAATCTTCACCTTTGTCACCATAGCATCAGGAAGCTGGGCTTGGCAAATCTGGTCTTCCAAGGTAGGAGAGACTTGAAGGTTGGCGAGGAAACCTTGAGGAACAACTTGCAGATTAAGTTTGCGGAAAGCTTCACAAAGCTCGGGTTGATAAGGCTTAAGAATCAGACTGTTGCAATACGCTTTCCTGCTCAATGCGTCAGCAATCACATTGGCCTTACTTGGAGTATACTCGATACTCGGATTATACTCTTGAATCATTTCGACCCATCGAGTTTGCCTGAGGTTGAGATTAGGCTGAGTGAAGATGTACTTGAGACTCTTGTGATCAGTGAAAATGTCCACCTTTCTTCCCAATAAGAGATGTCTCCAAGTCAAAAGAGCATGCACAACTGCTGCCAACTCGAGATCATGAGTGGGGTAGTTCTTCTCATTGGGCTTTAACTGGCGAGATGTATAAGCAACAACTTTCTTCTCTTGCATCAATACTGCGCCAAGACCTTGGAGAGAGGCATCACAAAAGACCTCGTACGGCTTGGATTCATCAGGCGGAGTTAGAACTGGAGCAGTGATCAATTTCTCTTTCAAAGTGTTGAAAGCAATGTCACACTCCGGAGACCAAACGTACTTGACGTGCTTCTGGAGAAGATTAGAGAGAGGCTTCGCGATCTTAGAAAAGTTTTCAACGAATCTTCGACAGTAGCTTGTGAGACCGAGGAAGCTATGGAGTTGCTTCACGTTCTGAGGAGGTTCCCAATTCACAATTGCAGACACCTTCTCAGGATTCACGGCAATGCCCTTGGCAGAGATGATATGACCAAGATAAAGAACCTCATCGAGCCAAAATTCGCACTTGGAGAACTTGGCGTAGAACTGATGTTCCCTTAGCTTATCGAGTACCAAACGCAAGTGCTTGGCATGATCTTCCTTGTTCTTCGAGAAAACCAGAAGGTCGTCGAGATAGACCAAAACGAAGTCATTGGTGTAGGCGTTGAAGATGAAGTTCATCATGCGAGAGAACGTCGGAGGAGCATTGACGAGACCAAAAGACATGACAGTGTATTCATATGAACCATAGCTTGTCCTGAAAGCCGTCTTGGGAATATCTTGCTCACGGATTCGAATCTGGTGATAACCCATACAGAGATCAAGCTTGGAGAATACTTTGGCACCTTTGAGTTGTTCGAACAGCTCGTTGATGTTGGGAAGTGGGTATTTGTTCTTGATGGTCTTCTTGTTCAATGGGCGGTAATCAACACAAAGTCGGTCCGTTCCATCCTTCTTCACAAAAATAACACCACAACCCCATGGAGAAGAACTAGGCCGGATGAGACCCATTTTCTCTTGAATATCGAGTTGCTTCTTTAGCTCCTTCAACTCTTCAGGTCCGAGCTTGTAAGGACGCTTGCACATAGGTTCCGTGCCGGGCTCAAGATCAATAACGAATTCAACTGGCCGGTGCGGAGGCATTCCTGGAAGCTCTTCTGGAAAGACGTCTTGATATTCACAAACGACTGGAATTTGCGAGATAGCATCCAGTTCACCCTTCTCACTGAGAGAAAACAGACGGATAGTATTATCCCGAGCAGCAAAAACAATTACGTCCTCAGACGAATGAGTCAATTGAATCTGCCTGGCTACACAATTGAGCTGAGCCTTGTGCTTAGAAAGCCAATCCATCCCGAGAATAAGATCAATATCCGAGTTACCAAGGATCATTGGAGAAGCCAGAAACTTGTAGTCGCCCAAGGTGATAGTAACATCTGGCACCTCCAGACTTGCACTCAAACGTTTGCTAGGAGAAACGATATCCATTTGTTTACCCAAATGAGATGAAACGAACTCATGCTTGGTAAAAACTGGCTTTGACATGAAACAATGCAATGCACCAGTGTCAAAAAGAACTTTTGCGGGAATATCATTAACAGGGAGGTTACCCATGATGACATCTGATGAATCCTCTGCCTGAGCTGCATTCACCATATTGACCTTGGCGTACTTGGGGTTATGCTTGACCACAGCTGTACTTGCCGATCTGACAGGAGGAGGAGGAGGAAGATGTCTCTGGTTGAGACACTTGTTGGCATAGTGACCCTTCTGTTGGCACTTCTTGCACGTGACCTCTGAAATCGGACGGTGATACGGAGCACTCGATCTTGGAGCTTGAGACGAAGTCTTGTTCTGAAAGCCAGGGTTGGGTGGGTGGGAAGAACCACTTCCACCTTTGCTCTTCTGCTGATACGGCTGACGGAACGGAGGAGGAGGAAGCCAATACTTCTGCTGCTTGGCCACATGAGTAGAGGAAGAAGGAGTAGCATCTCGGACTCGCTTCTTGGAAGCATCACACCTCAGTTGAGCAGCCTCTTGCTTCAACGCCATGTTGTAGAACTCATCGTACCTCAAGGGCTCAAAGAGAACAAGAGCTAGCTGGATTTCTTCTATGAGACCACCCCTGAACTGGTATATCATGCTCTTCTCACCAGGGACGTCCTGCTTGGCAAAGTTGGCGAGCTTTTGGAACAACTTATTGTAGTCATAGACAGACAAAGAGCCTTGCTTCAGGTTGCGGAATTCCTCACGCTTGCTTTCAACCACGCTCTGAGGAATATGATGAGCTCTGAAATCTTGATGGAAATCATCCCAAGTGATAACACGTCCACCTCTGGAGTCCTTGTACTGCTGGAACCACTCTGCGGCTTGGTCTTTGAGTTGGAAAGAAGTGAAATTAACAAAGTCCTCAGGCCTGACGTTACTGCACTCGAAATGCTTGCACAGATCCACAAGCCAATCGTCAGCATCGGTTGCCTCAACACAATTGTTGAAAGTCTTTGGCCCATTAGCAAGGAACTGGTTGAGTGTAGCAAAGTGATTCTGATTGTTGCCTTGGTTCCCTTGGTTGCCTTGATTGCGCTCTTGAAGAATTTGCATGATCAACTGTGTGTTTGCATTGGTTGCGGCCATCATAGCTTGCCATGCCTCCGGAGGAGGTGCAGGTGGTGGCGGATCAGGATTCGGAGTCGTGCGCGTTGGAGGAGCCATCCTAAAGAGGTTGACATCCATTAGCACATTGATAGATAAATATTGAAGCTGAATCCAACGGAATGAAATTTGCAACATATAGTCTTCACATCCGAACAAAATGAACGAATGCATTCCTCTTGAAATGGTCAAATATCCATAAATTGAGAAGCCACGTAGAATTAAGGTAGAGAAATAAATCAACAAGGTACGGATCAAGAACGTATAATCGGTAAGAAATCCCAATCTCAAACCAACTATCCGTGGAAGAAGAACTAGAGCTACTAGAATTCCCACCTATGAAACTCCCGAACCTTTCCGGTTATGCAATCAGGTGTTGGGGATACAGGGGAAGCATAATATCTCACCCAAATCTAGCAAATCCTACATCCAGTTGTATCCATCCTTCAACACATAACCGAGAAAAACTTCGGAAACCATCTACCTCAACCTTCGAAAAGCATCCGTTATACAAGTTATGGTGATACTCCCGAACTCCCGCCCCAGTACTGGGTGGCGTCGAGGTTATCTCACCAACGAACTGCATAAAAGAGATTTTCGATGTCGGCGTACTAAACTCAGGTATTCCAGAACTACAATGATAAAATTATGACGACAACACCTCAGAGCTCAACTCCCCGGGACACTTCCACAAAACCCCTGACAGGAGGCACGAAGACCATCGGAACGATTCCAAGATACCCGCGTGATCCTAAAAATTTTTTTAGTGAAATTTGAGAAGAGAAGAGTCAAAACTCTACGTCAGGATGCCTTACCAGAGCGATGAGGAGACTGGGAAGTAAAAAGAATTCCTAAACTCTCCGATATATAATTCCTAAATGACTCAAAAAAAATTTCTAGACACAACTCAGCCGCTAAAACGATCAAGCAATGGGGCTCCTAAGGTCGGGGAAGGCTCTGATTACCAACTTGTAACACCCTCGATGCGACTATATCTCCCACGTGTCGAGGCACGACTTAGAGGCATAATCGCATTGAAGGCATATGTCGCAAGTTAGGCAATCTTCACAACAACCAATGTAATATAGATAATAAAAGGGGAGATAACATAGTTGGCTTACACTCGCCACGTCAATCAAGTACATAAGTAACAATACATCATCCAAACACTCATGGCCCGACTACGGCGCCAAAAATAAAAGATAACCCAACATGCGACACGGTCCCGATCACCCCCAACTGGGCACCACTACTGATCATCAGGAAAGGAAACATAGTAACATTGAGAGTCCTCGTCGAACTCCCACTTGAGATCGAGTGCGTCACCTGGAGCGGAAACATCAGGCCCTACATCTGGTGTAATAGTAATCTGTGAGCCACAGGGACTCAGCAATCTCGCACCCTCGTGATCAAGACTATTTAAGCTTATAGGTAAGGCAAGGTAAATATGTGGAGATGCAACAAGCGACTAGCAAATATGGTGACTATCCTGTTCGCAAAAGAGAGCGAGAAGAGGAGGCAAAGCGCGAGCGAGAAACTAGAGAGCAACCTACGCAAACATTCCTCCAACACCGTGTCCACTTCCCGGACTCTGCCTATAAGAGGTCATCACCGCAACACACTCAGTTGATTCATATTAAATAAATTAAGGTTCAAGTTATCTACAACCGGACATTAACAAATTCCCATCTGCCCATAACCGCGGGCACGGCTGGCTTTCGAAAGTTCAAATCCCTGCAGGGGAGTCCCAACTTAGCCCATGACAAGCTCTCACAGTCAACGAAGGAATAGACCTCCTCCCAAGACGTTCCGATCAGACTCGGTATCTCGGTTCTTCAAGACACTTTGACAGGTTAAAACAAGACCAGCAACACCGCCCGAATGTGCCGACAAATCCCGATAGGAGCTGCACATATCTCATTCTCAGGGCACACTCAGATAGGTCAAGCTACGAGTAAAACCAACCCTCGAGTTTCCCCGAGGTGGCCCCGCAGGCTGCCTGATTCGGACCAACACTCAAAGGAGCACTGGCCCGGGGGGGGGGGGTGGTTTAAAATAAGATGACCCTCGGGCTCCGGAAACCCAAGGGGAAAAGAGGCTAGGTGGCAAATGGTAAAACCAAGGTTGGGCATTGCTGGAAAAGCTTTAATCAAGGCGAACTATCAAGGGGTTCCCGTTATAACCCAACCGCGTAAGGAACGCAAAATCCGGGAACATAACACCGATATGACGGAAACTAGGGCGGCAAGAGTGGATCAAAACACTAGGCGAGAGGCCAAGCCTTCCACCCTTTACCAAGTATATAGATGCATTAAGAGAACATGGCAAAATAATGATATCCCAACAAGTAAATAAATGTTCCAACAACGAACGGTCTCCAATCTTCTCCTGCAACTAGCAACGCTATAGGAGGGGCTGAGCAAAGCGGTAACATGGCCAATCAACGGTTTGCTAGGACAAGGTGGGTTAGAGGTTTGAAATGGCAATTTGGGAGGCTTGAAAGGAAGTGGTAGGCATCATAGCATTGGCATAGCAAAAGAGCGAGCAATCTAGCTTAGTAAAGATAGTAGTGATTTCGAGGGTATATCTTGCCTGCACAGTTGTCAGAGTTGACTGGATCCTCGAAAGCAAACTCAACGGGCTCCTCGTTAGCGAACTCGTCTCCCGGCTCTACCCAAACAAGAGAAACAAGCAACAAGGACACAATCAACCACGTGCAAGGATCAAACAATATGATGCAAGGATGGTATGCTATGCGGGATGCGATGCGGGATGCATATGCAACATCTGACAAAGGATGCATGACCCTGGCCTCAACTTGGGAATACAAGTGTGCCACTTGAAAGATGAGATGAAATCGCTTGAAAACGATATAAAGAACGCCGGAATCGGAGTTGCAGTTTGGAAATGGCAAGCAATTCAAATATGACACCGGTCTGCGATTTACAGCAAGTAGCCATCTAAATGCAAAGAGATGAGCAAGTTACAGCACCCAAACATGACAACAAAAAACATGGCAGGTATGCATTCATGATGCTTAACAAAAGTCTAGCACTGAGCTACAGCCAATTCATCCATTAAGAGGTTCAAACAAGCATGGCAAAAATGCATATGGCAAACAGATTTCAGACTTGGTGAAAGCAACACTTGTCTGGAATTTTAGATCAGGTAGGACTCTTCGGAGCAACAAAACTACATGCTACAGGACCTGAACATGGCAAAGTAAAGCATGGCATGGAGCTACTCAAAGAGCTTAACAAAAGTCCCTTAGTGACCTTGAGCCAAAAGGGATCAGAAAATACAATTGCAAACATGTGAACATGGCAAAAACATAATCAGATCACAGACTTGGTGAAAACCGGAGCATGCTGAAACGGATATCAAGTAGGCATGATTACGAGCTCGATGCACTCACTACGGAGCAAGTCATGACAATCTAAGCATACACCCATCAAGAATACACAAAATGCAAGCTAGACATGGCAAGAAAAAAGCATAGCATGCACGGATCAACTACAACATGATCGGCAAAATCGCTAACAAGTAGACAGTCTGCCCAGATTCACAAAGTAGCAAAAGTAGAGCTCGATTGACTCAAGCTAGGGTGCTCCATAAATGCAAACAAGAACATGGATGGATAGAGCACTACAGATTAAAAAAACATCGTTACTGATCATCCTCAAAAGAGGCACGGATCTCTAGGAAACAACATGAACATATGACCATATGAGATAAACAGATCAAGGACTTAGTGGAAATGCTAAGTCCCTGAAATCAGAATTACCAAGTGCCTCTCTTGGCAAGCTTGTGCTAGTCACCACACACATCACAAAAATACATGGGTTGCACCTCTGGAAAGATGAAAACCCTTACAAAACATATGTAGAACTCATGGGCATATCATGCACACAATAATCATGGCAAAAATGACAAATAGCTAAATGGAGCAGCAGAGTAGCACTCTTCTAACTGCATTTCGGGCATCAAGATGAACTCAAATGAAGAAGATGCAATGGAATGAAATGATGTACTCTCTGAGATGAACATTTTGATATGCTATATGCCAAAAACGGAGCTACGGATGCGGATATACAACACGATGAACAGGAGCATATGGATCTGGGATTTTTGGGACTTAGAAGAAAAAAACACCTCCCAGATCTAGGGTTTGCACGTGCCCCGAGGTTCGCCGGAAATGGGGGGTGGCCGCCGGAGTTGAGGAGCTTGCCGGTGCGAGGAGGCGAGGCGGTGGTCGGAGGAGGTCGTCGGACGGCGGCGGGGCGGCGAGCACCGGGCGGCGGGGCGGCGATGACCGGCGACGGCGGCGCGGTGGCGCCGTGCAGAGGCGGGTGGAGGCGGCGGCGCGCTCCGGCCGGGCGGGGTCGGGCGGCGCCTCGGGCGCGAGGAGGCGGGGCGAGGGAGCGGGCCGCGGGGGCCGACTCCGGGCTCCCGGGCTGCGGCGGGAGGCGGACAGAGGCGATGTGGGCGCGGGGCGCGGACCAACGGCGTGGCGACACGTGGCGGTGGGGTGGAGATTCGGACGTGTCCGTCGGCGGGGGGAGTTTGTCCGGCGGGCGACGATGATGATTTGGATCTAGGTTTTCGAGAGGAAGGGGAAGGAGAAATTCGGGGGTGTCTTTAAATAGGCATAGAGGGAGCTAGGAGAGTCCAAATGAGGTGCGGTTTTTGGCCACGCGATCGTGATCGAACGATCTAGATGATGGAGCAGGTTTAGGTGGGTTTTGGTCCAAATTGGAGGGGCGTTGGGCTGCAACACACACGAGGCCTTCTCGGTCCCTCGGTTAACCGTTGGAGTATCAAACGAAGTCCAAATGGTACGAAACTTGACAGGCGGTCTACCGGTAGTAAACCAAGGCCGCTTGGCAAGTCTCGGTCCAATCCGGAAAAGTTTAATCCCCACACATGAAAGAAAGCTAGAAATGGCCACCGGAGGAGAACGAAGCGCCGGAATGTAAAACGGATAACGGGGAAAATGCTCGAATGCATGAGATGAACACGTATGCAAATGCAATGCACATGATGACATGATATGAGATGCATGACAATGACAACAACACACGGAGACAAAAACCCGAACCCGAGAAAATAAATTAACTTAAAGCCGGAAACGGCAAGAGTTGGAGTACAAATTGGGAAAGTTACATCCGGGGTGTTACAGCTATGTTGAACCGGGGCATGTACACACAGTGCCGCCGTGATGGAGACTTGAAGCGGAGCCACGACGAGAGAGGCGGCGGTTCTGTGCCGAAGCGAGATGCGGCAACGAAAATAATATGGGCTGTAATGCTAACAAAAAGAATATGGGCTCCAAAAAAACCTTGAGAATTAGCAAATGGGCTATAAATTATTAGAAATAATGGCAGATGGGATGTATGTTGTTTTCCACATATTTAAGGATTTCCTAAAAAAGGTTGATGCACAAGCAATGACTGTTGGATGTCCATCCAACGGCCGTCATGCTTCTTCAATCTCTGCTCTTCCTGCTCGTGTCGCTCAAACAAGCGTCGGCGGGACTGCTTGCTCCCTCCTCCCGCGGCCGGCTGTGCTACCGCGCAGGCCTCACCGCCCCGCCGTACTCCCATCGCTGGCCTAGCCATCCCTCTACTCACCCACACCTGTTGTTATTCTTCGGCGATGGCAAACGAACCAGTAAACCCTCGTACTCTCCTCTGCATGGGAAAGAACTGCCGAGTCTTCCCTGGCTCCGTGTCGTTCCCTTCCTAGGCCTTGCCGTCGTCCACCCGCCTCGTGCTCTCGGCACGGCATGGTCAACGTGGTTAACGACTGACATGCATCTGAAGTGGACTGTACGTGGACATGCTGACAACTGGGTCCACGGCCGCACGCAAGGAAATGCCTCCTTATTACGCACAAAATAATGATTCCTCCACCTGACATCTGCGACCCACTGAAAGGACCTCTGTTTGACATGAAAAAATGTTCCTGCCACTGACAGCTCGGACCCACCAACTATATCTTACAATGCAAGGAAGTGCCTCCTTATTATGCACAAAAAAATGAATACTCCCCCTACTAGCTGGGACCCAGCATAGTGGGAGGCTGACTTGTGGGCCTACTAAGTTGACGGGGACGGAGGGCTTTCTCAACTTAGTCAACATGAACTATTCTCGCTCAAGTGACCGTACAATGTCCATCCAACGGCCGTAGTGCTTCTTCAACCTCTGGTCTTCTTGCTCCAGCCGCCCAAAGCAGTGCCGGTCATGCCACATGCTCCTGTCTCCCGTGGACGGCTTTGCTGCCGCAGAGGCCTCACCGCTCCTACTACTCCCACCACTGGCCAGGCCCTGCAGCGACGGCGGGCTCACTCTGCAGTTGAACCAGTGAACCCACGTACACCTGTCTGCGTGGGCTTCCACTGCCAGGTCTTCCCCGGCTCTGCATCATCCCCTTCCTAGGCCTCGTTGTCGTGCACCGCCTTGGTGCTCTCGGCGCGGCGTGGTGAATGTGTCAATGACTGACTTCCATCAAAAGAGTACTTTATGCGGAGAGGCTGACAGCTGGGTCCACGGCCGCAGCAAGGAAGTGCCTCCTTACTACGCAGAAAATAATGATTCCTCCACCTGACAGCAGGGACCCACCGGACGAGCCACCGTATTTCGCGAAAAAATGTTTCCCCCTGACTGCTCGGACCCACCAGCTACATCTTCGCATGCAAGGAAGTGCGTCCATATTACGGGGAAAAATATATTTCACCCCCATGATTGCTGTGACCCACCAGCAACATCTTCGCACGCAAGGAAGTCCCTGACAGTCGGGACCCACCTGGTCGAAGCGTACGTAGCGTTGTCATTCTGGTCGTGAACATGTACGTACATACTGGTCGATATAGAGACGCGCACGTGTCATAGTAGAGGCGCGCACGTGTCGTAGTAGAGGTGCCCACGTAGCATGTACACATATGTACAACGGCTAGGGTGCAAGAAAGTAAATACGGCTACGTACGTACATACGGGCGGGGTGTCGAATGCCTACTCGCGCATACGTATGGCCCGGGCTCCTGTACATGGCTGGGTTGGAACGAAGAAACTTCGTCGTTGTCGTGTTCATGGGCCGGCAACAGAGTGCGTCGTGTTCATCGGGAGGCAACGGAACGCATGCTGTTCATCGGGAGCCAACCGGCTTGGACGGAACAACCGATGGAAACGAGGCCCGGCGTATCGCAGAACGGTGGAAACGGCCTTGTGTTCGACCGGCCATGATCGAAACGGGATCCTATTCATCGGGAGTGGTCTAGTGTACCGCAAAACGGAGGAAACAAACTTCTCTTGGACCTCCAACGGTCGAAACGGGGTCCTGTTGATCGGGAGGGGTGTGGCGTACCCCAAAACGGAGGAAACGGACTTGTGTTGGAGCGCTACGATTGAAACGGAGTCACGTTCATCGGGAGGGGTGTGGCGTATCGCAAAACGGGACTCCACGGGATACTGTCCATCTCCACCGTCGACTGCCTCCACGGGCTACTGTTAATCCACCGTCGACCTCCTCCAGCCTCCACTTGCGATTGTTCATCCACGGGCTCCTGTTCATCCAGCCTCCACTGCGCGCTCCTCCACCGGCTACTGTTCAACCAGCCCTCTCCACGGGGTCCTGTTCAACCATTGTCGGTGTCAAAACCGGCGGATCTCAGGTAGGGTGTCCCAAACTGTCTATCTAAGGTTGATGGTAACAGGAGGCAGGGGACACGATGTTTTACCCACGTTTAGGCCCTCTTGATGGAGCTAATACCCTACGTCCTGCACACGAAAAGAGACAAAAGGGGGCGCCGGAGGACGTAGGAGTGTCGGATCGCAGAACGGACAACGGGAAAAAAATGCTCGGATGCATGAGACGAACACGCATGCAAATGCGATGCACATGATGACATGATATGAAATGCATGACATGGACAAAATGCAAAACAAAGACAAAACCCAACCACGAGGGAATATCATAACTTAGAGCCGAAAATGGCAAGAGTTGGAATACAAATATGGCAAATTACATCCGGGTTGTTACAACACTCCAGCACTACGAAAGGTTCTCGTCCCGAGATCTAGGACTAAAAGTACTCCGGATATTCGGAACGGAGGTGGTCCTCACGTTCCCAGGTGGCTTCTCAGTCGGAATGATGTGACCACTTCACTTTCAGAAATATGATAGACTTGTTGTGAGTCTCGCACTTACTTTCTTCAAGAATAGCAATAGGATGCTCATGATAAGACACATTTTCTTGGAGATCAATCTCTTCGAAGTTGATGGTGCGGTCAGGACTCTTCAAACACTTGCGAAGCTATGACACGTGAAACACGTCGTACACATTTGCAAAGTTGGACAGAAGCTCAAGTTAATAGGCGAGATCGCCTCTTTTGCCAAAGATCTTGAAAGGACCCAGGTATCTAGGGGCAAGCTTCCCTTTGATACTGAAGCGACGAGTACCTTTCATTGGAGAGACGCGGAGGTAGACATGGTCTCCTATCTCGAAAGCCAAGTCACGATGCTTGCTATCATAGTAACTCTTCTGGCGCGATTGCGCGGCTTTGAGATTTTCACAAATGACTTTGCACATTTCTGCAGCCTCTGTGATCAAGTCATTGCCAAGAAGTTGGCATTCACCAGTCTCTGACCAATTAAGAGGAGTACGACACTTTCTGCCATAGAGAATCTCTAATGGTGCCTTGCCTGAACTCGCTTGGAAGCTGTTGTTGTAGGAGAACTCGACATATGGAAGACAATCTTCCCAGTTCATACCGAAGGAAATGACACAAGCCCTGAGCATATCTTCAAGAATTTGATTTACTCGCTCGACTTGGCCACTAGTTTGAGGATGAAAGGCTGTGCTGAAGCGAATGTTGGTGCCCATGGCCTTCTGGAAGGAATCCTACAACTTAGAAGTAAATATGCTTCCACGATCTGAAGATATCAACTGCGGAATCCCGTGCAAGGAGACAATCCTGGAGGTATATAGCTCAGCCAACTGAGCTGCTGTGATAGATTCTTTGATAGGAAGAAAATGAGCCACTTTAGTAAGCTTGTCGATGACAACAAAGATAGCATCATTTCCACATTTGGACTTGGGAAATCCAGTCATGAAGTCCATATCAATATGGTCAAACTTCCATTCTGGAATGGCAAGAGGTTGGAGGAGACCAGCTGGTCGTTGGTGTTCTGCTTTCACTCTTCTGCAGACATCACATTCATTCACGAACTGAGCAATTTCTCGCTTCATTCGAGTCCACCAATACGACTGCTTGAGGTCATGGTACATCTTTGTACTTCCAGGATGAATAGATAGGAGTGAATTGTGAGCCTCGTTCATAATGGCTTTACTAAGGTCACCCTTAGGAACAACAATTTGATCCTCGAAGAATAGAGTATCTTTGTCATCAAGGCGGTAGCACTTGTACTTGGGTTGGCTCTTGGCAATCCCATTCTTCACCTTTTTCACCATTGCATCAAGAAGTTGTGCCTCACGAATTTGATGTTCCAAAGTGGGAGAGACTTGGAGGTTGGCAAGAAATCCTTGAGGAACAACTTCGAGATTAAGTTTTCAGAAAGCTTCACAAAGATCCGATTGGAAGGGCTTGAGAATCAAACTGTTGCAGTAAGCCTTCCTGCTCAAAGCATCAGCAATGACATTGGCCTTGCCTAGAGTATATTCAATACTCGGATTATACTCTTGAATCATTTCGACCCAACGAGTTTGCCTAAGGTTGAGGTTGGGCTGAGTGAAGATGTACTTCAGGCTCTTATGATCAGTGAAGATGTCCACTTTCCTTCCCAACAAGAGATGTCTCCATGTTAAAAGAGCATGGACAACTGCCGCCAACTCGAGGTCATGAGTTGGGTAGTTCTTTTTGTTGGGCTTCAACTGGCGATAGGTATAGGCCACAACTTTCTTCTCTTGCATTAACACAACACTGAGACCTTGCAGGGAAGCATCATAGAAAACCTCGAATGGTTTGGATTCATCAGGAGGAGTCAGAACTGGAGCTGTGACTAACTTCTCTTTGAGGGTGTTGAAAGCGATGTCACATTCAGGCGTCTAGACATACTTCACATGCTTCTAGAGGAGGTTGTAAAGAGGCTTCGTGATCTTAGAGAAATTCTCAACGAATCTTCGACAATAGCTTGCAAGCCCGAGGAAACTGCGGAGCTTCTTCACATTCTGAGACGGTTCCCAATTCACAATTGCAGACACCTTGTCAGGATTAACAGCTATGCCCTTGGCGGAGATGATATGCCCAAGCTAGAGAACCTCATCGAGCCATAACTCACACTTTGAAAACTTCGCATAGAACTGATGTTCTTTGAGTTTGTCCAGCACCAATCTCAAGTGCTTGGCATGATCCTCTTTGTTCTTGGAAAAGACCAAAATATCATCGAGATACACCAAGACGAAGTCATTTGTGTAAGGGTTGAAGATGAAGTTCATCATGCGAGAGAATGTTGGAGGAGCATTGACAAGGCCAAAAGACATGATAGTGTATTCATAGGAACCATAGCTTGTTCTGAATGCTGTCTTGGGGATATCTTGTTCACGAATGCGAATCTGATGATAGCCCATACGGAGGTCAAGCTTGGAGAATACTTGAGCACCCTTGGGTTCCTCGAAAAGCTCATTGATGTTGGGAAGTTGGTACTTGTTCTTTATGGTCTTCTTGTTCAATGGATGGTAGTCGACAGAAAGTCGGTCCGTGCCATCTTTCTTCTTAACAAAAAGAACACCACAACCCCATGGAGAAGAACTCGGTCGGATTAGACCCATACGCTCTTGTATATCGAGTTGTTTCTTCAGCTCCTTCAACTCTTCTGGTCCAAGCTTGTAAGGACGTTTGCAAACAGGTTCCGTGCCAGGCTCGAGATTGATGACGAATTCAACTGGCCGATGAGGAGGCATTCCTGGAAGCTCTTCTGGAAAGACATCTTGATATTGACAAACGACTGGAGTCTGAGAGATGGCATTCAACTCGCCCTTCTCATTGAGAGAAAACAGACGAATGGTATCGTCACGAGCTACATAGATGATCACATCCTCAGACGAGTGTGTCAATTGAATCTACCTGGCAGCACAATCCAGCTGAGCCTTGTGCTTAGAAAGCCAGTGCATGGCAAGAATTAGATCAATATCCGAGTCACCAAGGACCATTAGAGAAGACAGAAACTTATAGTTACCCATCTTGATAGAAACATTTGGGATCATCGTGGTAGCCCTCATAGACTTGGCCGAAGAAACCACTCCCATGGGTTTACCCAACATTTCTGAAACGAAGTCATGATTTGAAACAAATGATCTTGACATGAAACAATGTGATGCACTAGTATCAAAAAGGACTTTTGCAGGAGTAGAGTTAACTGGAAAATTACCCATGATCACTTCTGAATAGTCCTCTGCCTGAGCTGCGTTCATCAAGTTGACCTTTGCCAACTTGGGATTATGCTTGACGACCGCATTGCTAGCAGATCTCACAGGAGGAGGAGGCGGAAGGCGCCTCTGGTTGAAGCATTTGTTTGCATAGTGACCCTTTTGCTGACACTTGTTGCACGTAACCTCTGAGAGCGGACAGTGATACGGAGCACTTGACCTTCGAGCATGAGACGAAGCTTTGTTATGAAAGCCTAGGTTGGGTGGGTGGGAAGATCCATTGCCACCTTTACTCTTTTGCTGATAAGGCTGACGGAACGGAGGAGGAGGAGGCAACCAGTACTTTTGCTGCTTAGTTGCCACTTAAGTTGAAGAAGAAGAAGAAGAAGGAGTTGCATCCCTGACTCTCTTCTTAGAAGCATCGCACTTGAGCTGAGCAGCCTATTGCTTTAGTGCCATCTTGTAGAACTCACCACACTGTTTCGGCTCAAAAAGCACGAGAGCTAGTTGCAGATCTTCTCTGAGGCCACCTCTGAATTGATAAATCATGCTCTTCTCATCAGGGACGTCTTGTTTGGCGAAGCGAGCGAGCCTCTGAAACATGATGTTGTATTGGTAAACAGACATACTGCCTTGCTTCAGATTGCGGAACTCCTCACGCTTTCTCTCAACAACACTTTGAGGAATGTGGTGAGCTTTGAAGTCTCTGCGGAAATCATCCCAGGTAATCACACGACCTCCTCTGGAATCTTTGTATTGTTGATACCACTCAGCAGCTTGGTCTTTGAGTTGGAACGAAGCAAACATGACAAAGTCCTCAGGCCTGACGTTGCTACACTCAAAATGTTTGTAGATATCCACGAGCCAATCGTCAGCGTCTGTGGCCTCGACACAGTTACTGAAATACTTCGGCTAGTTTGGGAGGATCTGATTGAGGGAAGCAAACTGAACTTGATTGTTGCCATGGTCTTGATTTCCTTGGTTGCACTCTTGTAAGAGTTGCATAAGCATCTATGTGTTGGCGTTGATGGCGGCCATCACAGCTTGCCATGCCTCCGGAGGTGGAGGTGGTGGCGGTGGTTCCGGTTTCTGACGCGTTGGAGGAGCCATCCTGAAGAGGTTGACATCCGTTAGCATCTTGAAAGACATATATTCAAGCTGAATCAATGGATCGAAATTGCAACATATAGCCTTAACATTCGAACAAGGATGAACGAATGAATTCCAAAGTAAATGATCACACTTCCATAAGTTGAGAGGCCACTTAGATGAAAATAGATGAATAAAACAACAAGGTACAGATATGAACAAATAATTGGTAAGGATTACCCAATCACAAACCAAATATCTATGGGAAGAAATACTAGAGCTACATGAATTCCCACCTATGAAACTCCCGAAACTTTCTGGTTATGCAATCAGGTGTTGGGTATACAAGGGAAGCATAATATCTCACACAGAACTAGCAAATCCTATATCCAGTTGTATCCATCCTTCAACACAATACCAAGAAACCTTCGAAAATCAGTTACCTCAACCTTCGAAAAGCATCCGTTATACGAGTTATGGCAATACTCTTGAACTCCCGCCCCTGTACTGGGTGGCGTCGAGGTTATCTCACCAACAACTGCATAAAAGAGATTTTCGATGTCGGCGAACTCAGGTATTTCAGAATTGCAATGATAAAATTGTGATGACAACACCTCGGAGCTCAACTCCCCGGGACACTACCACAACCCCTAAATGTCAGGAGGCACCAAGAACAATGTTCTCATCACAAAACCATCGAAACAATTCTAAGATACCCGCGTGATCCTAAAAAAAATTCGTGAAATTTGAGAAGAGAAGAGTCAAAACTCTACGTCAGGAAGCCTAACCAGAGCGACAAAGGGACTGAGGAGTAAAAAGAATCCTACTCTCCGATATATATAATCCTAAAAGACTCAAAACATTTTGTCTATACTCAACAACGTCAGCGATTCGATCAAGCAGGGGGCTCCTAAGTCAGGGAAGGCTCTGATACCAACTTGTAACACCCACGATGCGGCTATATCTCCCACATGTTGGATCACGACTTAGAGGCATAACCGCATTGCAGGCATGTCGCAAGAGGGGTAATCTTTACACATCCCATGTACTAAATAAGATAGAGATAAAGAGCTGGCTTACAATCGCTACTTCACACAATACATAAATATAGCATTACATCATCCAAAATACATTCAAGGTCTCACTATGGAACCAAAATAAAGACAAACCCAAATGCATAAGATCCCCGATCGCCCCAACTGGGCTCCTCTACTGATCGTCTGGAAAGGAAACATAGTAACGCCCTGAATGCTCGTCGAACACCCACTTGAGTTCGGTCGCATCCCCTGGACTGGCATCATCGGCACCTGCATCTGATTGTGGAAGTAATCTGTGAGTCACGGGGACTCAACAATCTCATACCCTCGTGATCAAGACTATTTAAGCTTATGGGTAGCAAAAGGTAGTGAGGTGGAGCTGCAGCAAGCACTAGCATAATATGGTGGCTACCTTACGCAAGAGGGAGCGAGAAGAGAAGCAAAGCACGGTCAAGAAACTATAAGATCAAGAAGTTATCCTGAAACTACTTGCGTTCAAGCATAACACAAGACCGTGTTCTCTTCCTGGACTCCGCCGAAAAGACACCATCATGGCTACACACACGGTTGATTCATTTTAAATTAAGTTAAGTGTCAGGTTTTCTACAACCGGATATTAACAAATTCCCATCTGCCCATAACCGTGGGCACGGATTTCGAAAGTTCAAAACCCTGCATGGGTGTCCCAACTTAGCCCATCACAAGCTCTCACGGTCAACGAAGGATATTCCTTCTCCTAGGACGACCCGATCAGACTCGGAATCCCGGTTACGAGACATTTCGACAATGGTAAAACAAGACCAGCAAGACCACCCGCTGTGCTGACAAATCCCGATAGGAGCTGCACATATCTCGTTCTCAAGGCACACCGGATAAGCTAAGCGTACAGGAGCCAACGTAACCCAAGTTGCCAAGGGACGGCCCTGCACGGTGCTCTAGTTTGTACCAACACTGAGAGGAGCACTGGCCCAGGGGTTTAAAATAAAGATGACCCTTGAGTCCGTGGAACCCAAGGGAAAAAGGCTTAGGAGGCAAATGGTAAAACCAAGGTTGGGCCTTGCTGGAGGAGTTTTATTCAAAGCGAACTGTCAAGGGGTTCCCATTATAACCCAACCGCGTAAGGAACGCAAAATCAAGGAACATAACACCGGTATGACGGAAACTAGGGCGGCAAGAGTGGAACAAAACACCAGGCATAAGGCCGAGCCTTCCACCCTTTACCAAGTATATAGGTGCATTAAAGTAAACAAGATATAATAATGATATCCCAACAAAAAACATGTTCCAACCAGGAAAAAACTCCAATCTTCACCTGCAACTAGCAATGCTATAAGAGGGGTTGAGCAAAACGGTAACATAGCCAAACAACGGTTTGCTAGGACAAGGTGGGTTAGAGGCTTGACATGGCAATATGGGAGGCATGATATAGCAAGTGGTAGGTATCACGGCATAGCAATAGAGCGAGCAACTAGCAAGAAAAGATAGAAGTGATTTCGAGGGTATGGTCATCTTGCCTGCAAAGATCTCCAAATTGACGTAAGCTTGATCCTTGTAAGCGTACTCAACCGGTTCCTCGATCATGTACTCGTCTCCCGGCTCTACCCAAAGAAAGAACACAAGCAAAGGAAACCACAATCAACCACGGTGCAATGCACAAGCAACATGATGCAAAACATGGCATGATATGCGGGGTGTAATATGCAATGCATATGCGTGCTCCGTAAGGAAAAGATTGAACTAGGCCTCAACTTGGCAAACCAAGTGCGCCGCTCGAAAGATGAGTTGATTCTGGTCGAAAGCGATATAAAGATCACCGGAATCGGATGCACGGTTTGCAAATGGCAAGCAAAACAAGAATGTCACGATTCTGCAATTAACAGCACTATGCCATCTAAAATGCAAATAGGCTACTGCACTCTAACGTAGCAACAAAGAACATGGCAGTTATCTACTCAAGATGCTTGACAAAGGGTGAACACTAGGCTATGGCTAAATCACACAAGAGTAGGTTCAAACAAGCATGGCAAAAGTGCAAAAGATAACAGCCTCACAGACTTGGTGAAAATACTAACATGTCAGGACTTAACATCAGGAAGCAATGTTTAGAGCAAGATAACAACATGCTACAGGATAAGATCATAGCAAATCAAGGCATGGCATGGATCTACTCAAAGAATATAACAAAAGTCCCTTACTGACCATAAGCCAAAAAGGATCAGAAGATATGATGGCACCCATGTAAACATAGCAAGTTTCATTAACAGATTCAGACTTAGCAGAAATTGGACATGGCAAAAACAGAATTACGAAGGCCTCTTTGAGAGATCGATGCACTCAGCACAAGGCATTGCATGACAAGCTAAGCATACTACCAGCAAGAAGACATGTTCACGAAGCTAACCAAAGCAAGAACAAGCACATAGCATGCATGGCTAAACTACAACAACCTTGGAAAAATTGATTAACACGTAAACAATCTGCCAGGAACATTCTATAGCAAAAGTGGAGCAAGATTGAGTCATGCTAGGGTGCTCCATAAATTCAAACAGGGATATGGATGGATAGAGCACAACCATATGTCCAAATCATCCTTACTGAACATACTCAAAAGAAGCAAGGATCACTCTGTAGCAACATGAATACATGGCAATAAAATAACAGCAGGGAAAAGACTTAGTGAAATTCTAAGTCCCTGAAATCACCAACATCACGAGAGCTACTTTGCATGCTTTTGATAGTCACCACACTGATCACAAAAATACATGGCATACACCCCTGTAAAGATGGCATGGCATATCCCAAAACACATGTATAAATCATGCTCATATGCAGCACACAATAATCATGGCAGAAATGACAAATGCTCATAATCTGCTAAGCAACAGGAACTAACATTATGAAGCACACTTGCAATAGTCATTTGGGCATCAAGATGGAGTCAAACAAGCATGGTGCAATGGAACAAAATGAAGAGGACATTCTGATGAACATTTTGATATACGACACGCCCAAAATGGACCACGATGACAGAGTTATGGCATGTTGAACAAGGGCATAAAAATATGAGGATTTGGGACTTAGTCAAGCTTGGACCAGAGGAGTTGAAGGAGTTGAAGAAACAACTCGATGAACAAGAGCGTATGGGTCTGATCAGACCGAGTTCATCTCCATGGTGTTGTGGTGTTCTTTTTTCAAGAAGAAGGATGGAATGGAACGACTCTGCATCGACTACTGTCCATTGAACAAGAAGACAATAAAGAACAAGTATCCACTTCCCAACATCAATGAGATTTTCGAGCAACTTAAATGTGCTAAAGTATTCTCCAAGCTTGACCTTCGTATGGGTTATCATCAGATTCGCATTCGTGAACAAGATATTACCAAGACAACATTCAAAACAAGCTATGGTTCTTATGAATATACTGTCATGTCTTTGGGCCTTGTCAATGCTCCTCCAACGTTCTCTCACATGATGAACTTCATCTTCAACCCTTACACAACTGATTTCGTCCTGGTGTATCTCGATGATATCTTGGTCTTTTCCAAGAATAAGGAGGATCATGCCTAGCATTTGAGATTGGTGCTTGACAAACTCAAAGATCATCAATTCTATGCGAAGTTTTCCAAGTGTGAGTTCTGGCTTGACGAAGTTCTTTACCTTGGTCATATCATCTCCGCCAAAGGCATCACTATTAATCTCGAGAAGGTGTTTGCAATTGTGAATTGGGAACCTCCTCAGAATGTCAAGCAGCTCCTAAGTTTTCTTGGGCTTGCTAGCTATTGTCGAAGATTCATTGAGAATTCCTCTAAGATTCTGCTGGCGTGGGCGGCGGAGACAGCTGCATGGATCGCGGCACGCTTTGACTTCTAACTACGTTAGAAGGAGCTCCATCTCAACCCAGCAGCTGCGCGCCATTTTTACCAGTGCTTCGGCGATCGTGCTGAACCCCCTCATCTTACTGATGACCCACAGGGCTCTTCCCATGGCGGTGCCCAGGGTCACCATCGTGGTGTCGCTGCTCGGCGTGCATACCATGGGAAGAATGCGCGGTGGTCGCCGGTGTAGGTGTCCTTGAGTTCGCCGCACCACCCGGAGTCGACACAACGACGCCCCTGGAGGGCCCTGCGCTGCCTGCGGGGGCCCAGCTCCGTCCTTGGACCGACGATGTGTAGCCGGTCATTTGGCGCATGAATGACGCCGCTCGCCAGGCTCCGACTGCCTGGGCGATGCTGGTGCTCGCGGGCCGTGGCCCGGGTCCTTTCTACGACCGGTCTGCTGCTCGTCCACACCGGCACGGGTCATTCAGCTCCCAACAAATCGACCGCCATGGCCGTCTTCTTCTTAGGGGCCATGGCGACGAAGAACTACTAGGCTAACTACTAGACCAGATTCTCACAATTGCGCCCCCTACCTGGCGCGCCAAGGATGTCGGTGTGAAACGACACCTATGGGATCACAAGAATCCCTACTGCGGTTGTCGGGGCGCATGGTTGCGAGGAGAGCAGGGCTAGTAAACAGCACAAGGATCATTTACCCAGGTTTGGGCCGCGAGGATGCGTAAAACCCTAGTCCTGCTTTGGTGGGTGTATTTCTGAGAGTTCTTGAGCTCTTGAACTAGCTGTGGTCAGCGTGTGGTTCCAAAGAGCCGAATCCCTCTCCTCGTCGCCTCGGGCCTACTTTTATAGGAAAAAGGGGTTGCCACAGTGCCACATAGCAGGTGGAAAAGTCTAAAGTGGCACGAGGTTATCCCTCATATTACAGGACAAGGTGCATTTAATGCATCGCTTAGGTGTCCTCTTTATTGGGGACGGGGGCGAGGCCTGTCTCGTCCGTCGCCGCTCCTCCTCGCTTCGACATGCGCCTCGGTCGGGGATGCGTGCGGTGCCATGTAGGCAGGCAGGCAGCTGAGTTGGCGCGATGGTGGAGCGTTCACGAAGATCTGCATGCCGCCACACAGGCGCTTGATGAGTTGGCTTGGGAGCTGCATGTTGCCACGCAGGTGCCCTCCCAGCTGGTTGGGCTGACAGCTGCATGTGAACGGTGGTGGAAGCTTTGTTGACGTGGGCTTGGCGGTGGCCTTGCCGGCGTCTTTGGCGAGAACCTTGCCAGGTGGCCCAGCAAGGGTCTCACCGTGGCGTGTTGTCGTCCCCGGGAAGGATCTTGTCGGGGGTCTGGTGGCCTTCCTTGGCAAGGATCGTGTCGAGAATCGTCGTCTTCTGATCTGATCTCGAGTATGTCTTCACAAAGATCTCTATGCCACCACAGGGGTGCCTTCCCGAGTTCTGGCCCCACGCTAATGATGGCACTGGGGGCCGTGGGCTCAAGGGTGGCTCGCTCTGTTGGTGCGGGGTGAGCTGTCCCGGCAAGAGTCTTGCCGGGGCCGCTGAGGCCACCCGGCAAGGGTCTTGGCGGGGGAGCTTTCTTCGTCCCTCTGCTCTTTGTGGTCTTGGCCTTGG
Organism: Triticum urartu; assembly: GCF_003073215.2. Taxonomy (NCBI): domain Eukaryota; kingdom Viridiplantae; phylum Streptophyta; class Magnoliopsida; order Poales; family Poaceae; genus Triticum; species Triticum urartu. Next base: position 268,706,491 of record NC_053026.1, on the reverse strand, counting down.
CGTTGCTTTGATTGCCTTGGGCTTCAATCTTACCTTGGCTCACCTCCCTCGTTCTGCTTGGTGTGGCCGTGGGCGCGGCTCTGACTGCCCGTGCACAGGAAAAGGGGTACAAAGGTGCACCCCTATTTTTGTACACCGACAGGAGCCCCCGGGCCTGGGCCACACATATGTGCGACGCGTTGTTGGGCCAGGCCCAAAACGGTGCGCGGGCAGGTGGGGCGGTTTTTACCATGGTAAGATTCTCCGCGCACTCTGCCTCCCACGACCCGCGCGCGTGGCATGGCGTGGAGGGGTGTGCGTGACGTGGGCGGCATGTGTGGGACAGTTTCCACACGCATGCGTCAGGTCGCAGCAAAGAGGCGGCTCGTGTCTTCCCCGTAAAAAGTGGAAGGTGTGGAGGCGCGGCTCATTTACTGAGCGGGGTCGGGGTGCGGTCTTCAAGGCATCTACTCCCCACGATCACGGGGTGGGGAGAGGTCGCCTCACCCGTCCCCTCAGTTCTGCACGTCTGCCACGCGTCCTTGTGGTGGCAAACGGTGGAGGCGAGAAACCGGGCCGTCGCTGGTTGGGCGGCGGGTCGGTCCTGATTCCCCGCGCCTCTGGTGTCTGGATTGGCCGAGCGGGGCGGCCGAGCCTCAACCCCGTTCCTTTATAGAGAGGAGAAAGGGGGAAATGGCACCCATCATTCTTCCATCTTCTATCTCCTTCTTCTTTTGCTCCTTCCTCTCATCAGCCATGGAGAAAGGGAACCCTGGTCCTTCGACGGTGGCGGCGAGGGTCGCCACTCTACAACGCGTCCCTCCCCCTCCTAAACCCGTGGTGGTGGAACCGGCCGCGAGGGGAAGGGGCAGGGGGCGAGGCCATGGGCGAGGCCGAGGCAGAGGCCGTAGTGCTCGGGGAAGAGGAGGACGGGGCGGCGCGCCAGCCTCGCCCCTGCAAATGATGCCCTTCCCGATGGAGGGCCACGTTGAAGACCAGCCTCGCGAGTTCTTCATCAGGCTCCGCCGGCCCCCGCGTTGTCTTCTTCGTCTTCCCACTCCGTTCGCTCAGGTGATGGAGCGTGCCCCGCCCCAGACCCTCAGGTTGCACATGAGGGGCTGCGGGAACGGGGGCACGTGGGTCGACGTCGACTTCCCGGCTCCTCGAGTTATGTTTCTCCGTCGTGGATGGAAGACGTTCGCCCGCATCCACAGCCTGAAGGCGGGGCTCCTCCTCTACTTCAGGTTAATGGAGGACGGCCTGCTCTCCGTCAAGGTCTTCGGAGACTTGGGACTTCGCCTGAAATGCTACATGGAGAGCTCCTCCGATGGAGATTCTGACAATGGAAGCTCGTCCTCGAGAGAGAGCGACGAGGAGGACAGCGAGGCGGACACCGGGGACGAGTCCTACTAGGCGTCGGACGCCCCACGCCTGGGAGGGTGCAGCAACAGCAGCATCTACACCTGGCCGCTCCTCCGGCAGAAGCTGGCCGGGGGCAGGGCCAGCTCCTTGAACCTTGCGGGGCTGTCTTCTTGGGCGGCTGGCGTCGGGAGGTTGTGGAAGAGGAAGAGTACGGGTGGCAAGGCCGTCAACTCAGAGTACGCGGGCACCGATGCCTTCATCGCGTATTGCCGGTCCTTCCGCCCCATCTTCCAGCTCCTTTTCCGGCACCGTCATCACCGTCCCGCCCATGAGTGGCCACCGAGATGTTCTCTTGGTGCTTTCTGCTGCTCGTAACTCGCCTAGGCGCCCCTTTTCCCCTTTCGCCTCCTTGACTTGCCTCCTGAGGAGAGGGACAAGAAATGGATTACGGGCATCTTATCTCTTTTTAGTTTGTAAGCCTGCGGGCCTTTGTTAAATTTAAAACTTGTAATCCCCTTGCTCATGTTTTTCATCTCGCACGAACTGTACCTGTATGGGATGTTTTTAATGAAAAAGGGATGCTTGCTGGGTTTTTCGTTCACGGGTAAATCCCACAACAAGGACAGAATCCTTGTTATTGTTTTAAGATAAACATTTTTCGCCCGGCAACAGGCCTTGCCGCCCCCCCACTACACTCGACCGTTCTCGCGCTCTTGGCGGAGGCAGGGATGAAGTGGGCTTTAGGCTCCTCGTCCCACCCCCTTGCCGCCGCGGCTACGACCAAATCCGGACCCAGGAAACAATCCCGAGGTGTAGGAAAAATGGGAGCATGGCAGCCTAGAGATAAAAATGAGGTTTCACATGCCCCAGTCCAGTTCCGAAATGCACGACAGAGGATAAAGGACTTATCTGGATCCGCAGCCCTTGGCAATCTCATCTTGCCGCGATTGGATCCTTGTGCTTGCAGCGCCCGGCAACTCTGGCTTGCCGGGGTCAGGGCGCTGGTCCGTTTCCTTCTTTCCAAGTAGCTCAGCAGAAGTGCTCACGTGCCCTGCAAACCAAATGAGGACAGAAAAGGAATAGACAGACGCGCACTCGACCTCTAGGCTAGGGGTTAGTCGCCGCTAAGCACTATTAACGCTAACCAAGGAAGAGACTCGACCTAGCATGCATGCTATAACTTAGGGCGCCAACTCTTCATTTATTTATGCATAGGGTCTGCGCCTGGCTTTGTACAAAGGGTCACATGCCTTGTCGGCAAAGCTTGTACAAAAGGTGGCTTGCCGGGAGGCCCGGCAAGCCGCACCTAATGGGTAAAACTTGCGAAGATGCTCGATGTTCCAGGAGTTGCTCACTGGGACGGCATCTTCAGTCTCCAGGCGGATTGCACAGGGCCTGGTGACTCGCATTACCCGATAAGGGCCTTCCCACTTCGGCGTCAACTTGTTGGAATTCTTGGCCGACTGAACGCGCCGAAGAACAAGGTCGCCTTCCTCAAGGCTTCGGGCATGAACCTTGCGGCTATGATAGCGGCACAATGCTTGCTGGTAGCGTGCCACTCTCACAGCCGCCCGAAGACGATCTTCCTCAAGGAGCGTCGCGTCATCTTGGCGCAACAGCTCTTGCTCAAGCTCATCATAAGCGAGCACTCGAGGTGACCCGTATATGAGTTCCGTGGGGAGAACTGCTTCTGCCCCTTATACTAGGGCAAAAGGTGTCTGGCCGGTTGCTCGATTTGGCGTCGTTCTGGTCGACAAAGAACCGCCGACAACTCATCAATCCAGCGCCTTCCACAATTGTGCAGCTTGTCAAAGGTCTTCATTCTCAGGCCTCGCAACACTTCAGCATTTGCCCTCTCTACTTGGCCGTTGCTCCGTGGGTGTGCCACAGAAGCAAAACAGACCTTGCTGCCGAGGTCTTGGATGTACTGCATGAAGGTGTGGCTTGCGAACTGCATGCCGTTGTCGGTGATGACTCTTTTTGGCACACCAAAACGGCAGACTAGTCTTTAGAAGAACTTGACGACTGATTGAGCAGCCACCTTCCTCACTGCTTCCACTTCCGACCAATTTGTGAACTTGTCGATTGCAACGTACAAGTACTCAAAGCCCCCGACAGCGCGGGGGAAAGGGCCCAGTATATCGAGCCCCCAGACCGAGAATGGACAGGAGAGAGGGATTGTTTGAAGGTCTTGAACCGGCTGATGAAGCTTCTTTGAATGGAACTGGCAGGCTTCACACTTGGTTACTAGTGCCGTCGCATCCTGGAGGGCAGTGGGCCAGAAGAAACCTTGCCGGAATGCCTTCCCGGCAAGGGCCCTTGACCCTATGTGTTAGCCACATATGCCTCAATGTATCTCTGCCAATAGCTCTAGTCCTTCCACCCGGGGGATGCACTTGGGTTTCACACCGTTTGGCCTCCTCCGGTACAGGACGTCATCGACGAACTAGTACAGGGCGGACCGATGGGCTACTTTCTCTTCTTCTTCCTGCTCCTCAGGAAGGTCCCCTGTTTGGAGGAAGTGGACGGTATGCTGCGCCCATGCCGGAGCCTGGAGCTCGATGGCAAGGACCAAAGGCATTTCTTCTGCCATGAGAGCGGCTGTCTCTACGGCCAGGGCTTGACGCCCTGTCGGAGCCAGTCGCTCTTGGGCAGGCTCAGCGTCAGCACCCTTGCCGGCGGCGCCAGGGGGCTCGATAGGAAAGTACTTGCCGGGACCTGATTTCCTCCACTTGTTCTGCCCCGCTGATGGTTCGACAGTTGGTTGAGTTAACCGGAGCAAAAAGGTACCTGGTTCCATAGGTAGCTTGAATGTGGCACACTTTGATAGGTAATCGGCGATGTGGTTCTCCGCTCGGGGGATGTGCTCCGCTCAAAGCGTTCCTCCAGCTTCCTCACCTCATCTACGTAGGCTTCCATCAATTGGCTCTGATAATCCTTGTTGACCTGCCTGACAACGAGCTGCGAGTCGCCCCTGACGATGAGCTTCATAACCCCGAGGTCTGCCGTGATCCTGAGACTGGCAAGCACTCGCTCGTACTCAGCTGTGTTGTTGGTGGACATCTCCCTGGGGAGGTGCATCTGGATCACTTACTTGAGGTGTTCTCTGGTGGGTGCGACGAGTAGCACACCGGCACTGGCGCCTTGCAGCGAGAAGGCCCCATCAAAGTACATGATCCAGTCGCGGTCTGCTTTCTTGCCGGGGTGAGTGGTCTCCTGGACTTCTTCGTCGGGCGTCGAGGTCCATTATGCAATGAATTCTGCCAAGAATCTGCTCTGAATTGTCGAGGTACTTTCAAACTTTAAACCGAAACTTGACAGCTCCAAGGCCCATTCCACAATCCTTCTGGTTGCGTCCGGGTTGTGTAGTATCCATTGCAATGGGAGGCGGGTGACGGCAGTGATCTTGTGGGCCTGGAAGTAGTGACGCAGCTTCCTCGAGGCCATAAGGAGGCCGAAGAGCAATTTTTGCATGCCAGAATACCTCGACCTAGCCCCCTGCAAGAGGGAGCTGACAAAGTAAACTTGGTGCTGCATCATCATCTTCTTTGGCACCACTTCACTCGACTGCGCGGGCATTGCCTTGGCGGCACCAGACTCTGCCGGGGGCCACGCCTTGTCGGCACCAGGCCCTGCCGGGGGAATCTTTGGCTTGCCATCTGATGGTTCTGCCGCCATTGCTGCCTCCTCGTCGACCTCCCTCTATGCCACCAGTGCGGCGCTAACCACTTGATTTGTCGCCGCCAGATATAGCAGCAATGGCTCTTGTGGTTTAGGCGCAACCAGTATCGGCGTGGAGGAAAGGTATTTCTTCAGATCCTGCAGTGTTGCCTCGGCTTATGGTGTCCACTCTATTGGGCCTTCCTTCTTCAAGATTTTGAAGAAGGGAAGGGCGCGCTTGGCAGACTTGGAGATGAACCGGCTCATGGCGGCAGCGCAGCCGGTGAGCCGACGCACATCCTTGATCCGCTTGGGTGCCTCGATCTGCTCAATAGCCTTGATCTTGTCTGGGCTTGCCTCGATCCCACGCTACGACATAAAGAATCCGAGAAGCTTGCTGGACGGGACGCCAAAGACGCACTTCTCAGGGTTCAGCTTGAGGTTGATCTTGCGGAGGTTAGCAAATATCTCTTCTAGATCTTGCACAAGAGTTGGCCCGTCCTTGGTTTTGATCACTATGTCACCCATGTAGGCCTCGATATTCCTATGGAGCTGAGGTTCAAAACCAATTTGGACTGCTCTTGCAAACGTTGAGCCGGCACTCTTCAACCCGAAAGGCATCCGTAAAAAGCAATACGTACCACATGGGGTGTTGAATGTCGTCTTCTCTTCATCCTCTCTTGTCATGAAGATTTGGTGGTAGCATGAGTAGGCATCGAGGAATGATAACAGATCACACCCGACCGTGGAGTCAACAATCTGGTCGATGTGCAGCAACGGGAAGGGGTCCTTAGGGCAAGCCTTGTTAATATCTGTGTAATCAATACACAACCTCCACTTCCCATTCGCCTTGCGCACCACTACTGGATTGGCCAACCACGTTGGGTGGAGCACCCCTCTCACCAGACCTGCCGCTTCCAACTTCCTCATCTCCTCTGTGATGAACTCCTGCCTTTCTAGAGCATGCTTTTTGACCTTCTGCTTGACGGGCCGCATGTGGGGGCAGACAGCTAGGTGGTGCTCAATCACCTCCCTGGGAACACCGGGGATGTGGACGCTTGCCATGCAAACACGTCGACATTTGCCAGGAGGAAGGTGACGAGCGCGCCTTCCTATTTGTTGTCGAGGGTGGAGCCTATGATGAAGGCCCCTCCCATGCCATCCTCCCCGACGGGAACCTTCTTGGTCTGCGGCGGCTCGACTATGGATCTCTTACTCTTGTCGGTAGAGCTCTCTGGCACGTCCTCAACGGTAGCACAACAATCCTAGGAGGTGCGCTTGCCGGAGTGGGAGCGAGAGGTCTTGCTGGGCCTCTTTTTCCCTCCCGGGCCGTCAGCGGCAGGAGCAGGTGCCTTGACGATAGCTGCTGCAACTGCTTCCCGGTAGAGTTGGTCGACGCAGATCAGCGTATCCTTCTTGTCGGGGGGACGGAGATGATGGTCAACGGCCTGGGCATCTTCAGCATGTTGTAGGCGTAGTGTGACGATGCCATGAATTTTCCAATGCCGGGCGGCCGAGGATCCTGTTGTAGGGCAAGGGGATCTCGGCCACGTCGAAGATGATCCTCTCCGTCCTGTAGTTCAACTCTCCTCCAAATGTCACGGGTAGTGTGACCTTTCCCTTCGGCTGGCTCCTCCCCAGATTGACCCCTTGAAACGTGCCCGTTTCCTCAAGGTCTCCATCAAGGATTTGCAACCTTTTAATCACAGAAGGCGAGATCAGGTTCAGGCCGGCTCCGCCATCAACCAACATCTTGTTCACCCTGAGGTTGCGTATCATTGGCGAGACCAACAATGCCAAACACCCGACCGCGGTAGTGCGGGCAGGGTGGTCCTCGACGTCAAAGATGAGGGGCGTGCTAGACCACGTCAACGGCTTCTGAGCGTCGAACGACGGCTCTGCTGCTGTAATCTCACACGCCCACTGCTTGAGCCGGCAGTGAGAGATATGCAGCGAAGCGCCACCATCGACGCACATGGCCTCCGTAGCCTTCTAGAACCTTTGCTCACCAGACTCGTCGCCCTCGTTGTGACCCTCATCTTCTTGTTTCTTGTCGTGGCCCTGGGCGGGCCTCTCTTGCTGGTTGTCATTGCAGGGGCGGCCTCCTTGGCCGCCACGCTTCTTGCCAGATCTCTCAGCACCTTCCTGGTCCTTCTCCTTGTCCCGCCTTTAGTACTCAGCCTTTTGCTTCTCAGCAAGCAGCTCAAATTTTCGGCAGTTCTAGAGGTCATGGCCCTTGGTGCGGTGGATCTTGCAGTATTGCTTGCCGGAGCTTCCTGGCTTGTCGGTAGCCGCCAGGGCCTGGCAGGCGGCGCACCCAGCAACCTCCTTGCCGGGGGCGTCTGCCTTGAACTTCTTGCCGGCACCGGTATCGTCAGATCCCTCAACAGCAAGCACGGCCTTGCCTTTGCGTTTCCTGTTGCGACGCCGGCTCATCTTCGTCGGGGGGGCGGCGTCTTCATCAGTAGACTCGGTTTCCGTGCCGGTGTCTTCGCCGGGGTACTTCCTTCCCCCTTCAGCCCGGGCGCACCTATCGGCCAGAACGTAGAGCTCGGCCACAACTTTAACCTTGGTCATCGCGAGCTCCTCGCGCATCTTGCAATTGCGTATGTTCTGGTGGAACGTGCTAATCACAGCGGTGGGATGAACGTCGGGGATGTTGTACTACACCCGGCTGAATCTCTGGATGTACTTGCGCAGGGACTCCCCTTCCTTTTGGGGAATGATATGCAGATCACTGGCCTGGCCATGAGCTTGGTGGCCTCCTGTGAAGGCGCCAACGAACTCATGGCACAGATCTGACCAGGATGAAATGGAATCCGCCGGCAAGTGCATCAACCAAGACATCACATTGGGCTTGAGCGCCAGCGGGAAATAATTGGCAAGCACCTTGCTGTCACGAGCCCCAGCAGCCTGCATCACGATGTTGTAGATGCTGAGGAACTCGGACAGATGGGTCTTGTCAGTGTACTTCTCGCCGACGTCGGGCTTGAACGTGCGGTGGGACGGCCACTGGAACTGCCTCAACTCACGGGTAAAAGTCAAGCAGCCCACCTCGTAAGGTAGGCCGCCGGGGCCCCCCGGTGTTGGGTGGTCCATAGCGGGTCCCGCCCGCTTGTCCGACTGGCGGCGCGTTTCGCGCCGGCGCTCGACGGTGGTTCGAGCGTCTTTGTGAGCTTTCTCTCGAAGGACCTGGCGCTGGTCGCGGAGGGTCCGCGGGTCAGATGACGCTATGGAGATGTTGTCACAAGCGTCGTCGCGACGGGCCGACGCCCGCGACGACCGGCGAGGAGGAGGAGAGTGCACCATGGCCGCAGCTCCCTCGGTCCTCCCAGCGCCCGCATGTAGTGGCTCGGTGGAGCGCCGGCCCGAGGGCTCCGCTGGTCGTGGATCGTCTTTGTTTGTGACGGCGACGAGGCTCTGGATGGTGGCCCTCCACTCGTTGAGCTTCTCCACGGTAGGAGGGAAGTTGAGGAGCAGCTGTGCGCGTGCCAAAGCTTCCGCTGGCGTGGGCGGCGGAGACAGATGCGTGGATCGCGGCGCCCTTCGACTTCTAACTACGTTAGAAGGAGCTCCGTCACGACCCAGCGGCTGCGCGCCATTTTTGCCAGCGCTTCGGCGAGCGTGCTGAACCCCCTCATCTTGCCGATGACGCACAGGGCACTTCCCAAGGCGGTGCCCAGGGTCACCATCGGGGTGTCGCTGGTCGGCACGCACACCATGGGAAGAATACGCGGTGGTCGCCGGTGTAGGTGTCCTGGAAGTCGCCGCACCACCCGGAGTCGGCACAACGACGCCCCTGGAGGCCCCCGCGCCACCTGCGGGCGGCCCAGCTCCGTCCTTGGATCCGGCGACGTGTAGCCGGTCGTCTGGCGCGCGAATGACGCCGCTCGCCAGGCTCCGACTGCCTGGGCGATGCTGGTGCTCGCGGGCCGCGGCCCGGGTCCTGTCTGCGACCGGTCCGCTGCTCGTCCGCACCGGCACGGGTCGTTCGGCTCCCAACGAAATGACCGCCATGGCCGTCTTCTTCTTAGGGGCCATGGCGATGAAGAACTGCTAGGCTAACTACTAGACCAGATTCTCACAATTGTTCCCCCTACCTGGCGCGCCAAGGATGTCAGTGTGGAATGACACCTATGGGATCACAAGAATCCTGTCAGGACCCCGATTCTAAGTCACACCGATCTAGCCTGTAACACCTCATATCACTTTGCGGCCTCACACACGGTATTCCCACGGGTGTCGCCTTACCATGGCCCGGGACCATTTACGCCTTTTGGCACACGTATATGATAGTGTCGCTAGCATCCATATGACAGAGAACCCAGGCCGACATGACTAGTCATGAACCCAAAGTGGCACTAACTTACGGGGATAGGCATACATGAATCAACATCGAGCATGTCGGTCAGCAGCGTGTGAATCCGGGCTGTAGAACTGGGCTAACAGGACTCCAGGAACCCGGGCTGTAGCAGGCTTGGCAGGACTCCGGATGTCACCGTGTGACATTTCCCCGAAAGGACAGACACAGGAACGAAGTGAATCACATGCCGGCCAGTCAAGTGCTCCGGAGTAGTAGTGCTGGGATAGCAGGACTCCGGTGAACCGGGCTGTAGCGGACTACTATGGCTCATGGAAGCACAAGACTACATTTCCCCATAAGAGAGGCTACCAAGGCTAAACAACTAGGTTGTCGGATCCCACACATACCAAGCATTTAAATCATACACACAATATGCTCGATATGTGTAAATACAACATGGCATCACAACATAACTCTATGACTCAAGTATTTATTCATTAGGCTCCGAGGAGCGAGATATTACAAACATGGGTCTCATCACCCAACATTCAGAGCATACAAGTCAAAGCACATGCGGAAGCTTAACTTGTTTGAGTACAGACAACTACAAATGAAGAAGGCCGAGGAGCCTGACTATGTACAAGACCCTCCCAAGGGTACAAGATCGTAGCTGAGGTAACAAGCTAAACATCGAAGTCCAAGCAGAACTACTAGTGATACTGACGTCTCTCTGCAAAACATAAATTAAGCAAACGTGAGTACAAATGTACCCAGCAAGACATACATCAGTACTAACTACATATGCATCGGTATCAACAAAGGGAGCGGTGGAGTTTAACTGCAGCAAGCCAGCTTTGACTCGGTGGCTATCCTAAACTACGACTGCAAGTAACTCTTATGCAGTGGCGCACACGAGTCCACATATTCACCATACCAATACACCACTATGGATCCGCTCCCGTCTCCCTACGAGAACGCCATCCATAGCACTCACGCTTATCTTGCGCATTTTAGAGTATCCACTTTCACTTGTCTATGAACTATCCAAGGGGTCCAAGTTTCCATATCCGAGGAATCTGGCTATTCGAATAGATAATGAAGTCCCTGCAGGGGTGTACTTCTTCACACACGCTCTCGCCACATACCACCATGTACACCTCGTGTATCTCAGCAACCTTCAAGCGGAAGCCTAGCGAGGGAGTCGGCCACGACCTGACTAACCAACAAGTCTCTAGTCCAGGTTTATCGCCTATTCGGGTTCCATCCACAAGGAGATCCGGCCGGGGTGTCGCTCACGGCCCCAAACGATGTGTGCATGGTTCCCAAGCCCACCATCCGGGTGCCACTTGGTACACCGTGCCACTGTGCCTAGTCTGTCCCAAGCCCACCTGTACCGGGTGCCACTTGGTAGACTACTAACACTACCTACAAACACCAGAAAGTAGTTGCAACTCCTGGACAGAGATCGAGTTGATTAATAAGTTGAGAGGGGTCGAGTTACCGGAACCCAATGTGTGGTAGTAACTATTCATGGATCACAAACACAGAACTCAGTTCCTGAGGACGGCTACAATGAGACAACCCACCATGTACTCCTACATGGCCTCTCACCGCTACTTTTACCAAATCGTGTTCATACACTTAGCTCACACAAAGTAGGACATGTTCACCACGTTCCAATTCATTCCCGATGAATCAAACCTGACTCAACTCTAAGCAGTAGCAGGCATGACTAACAAGCATGAGCGAGTAGGCACATCAGGGCTCAAACAACTCCTACTCATGCTAGTGGGTTTCATCTATTTACTATGGCAATGACAGGTCATGCAAAGGAATGGGGTTCAGCTACCGCAGCATGTAACAGTTGAAACATTGTTGTCCTAATGCAGTAAAAGAGGGTAGGAGTGAGAGAGTGGGATTGTATCAGAATGAACAAGGGGTTTTTGCTTTCCTGGCACTTCTTCATCGATGTCATCGATCTCATCGTCGGAACGCCGTCTACTGAGAGGGGACAATTATCGGCAAACATGGAAGAACATAATCAATGCGATACAACAATATGATGCATGATCATGACATGGCAATATGCTGAGATTTGAGCTAATGCATCTAGCTATGATTTCAATGAAGTTGGTTTGAATACATGATTCAAATTCCAACTCCATACATGATTATTTAAATGCCCTTTATTTGTTTTGTCCAAAACAGTGGACAAACATTGTTCAAACATGCATGAAAAGGGTACAGACGGATTCCTTGAATTTTTCTGATAATTTTTCATATATAAATTATTTCATTTTGAGTTATAGCTGATTTTCTATGATTTTTAGAAGTTTTGGGCATTTTCTTGAATTTCTTGAACAAACATAAATCCAGAAAATGATTTATAGCATCAGCATTACGTCATGCTGACCTCAACAGGTCAACAGGTGCGGCCCAGGTCAAACTTGACCAGTGGGTCCCACTGGTCAGTGACTCAATTAACTAACAGGGTTAAATAGGATTAACTAATCAAATTAACAGGCACAGGGCCCACTGTCAGTGCCAGAAGTGGGGTAATTAGTCCTGAACTAAACGAGTCAGGGGCGGGGCCCACATGTATTGACCCTAGGGAGGTCAAACCCCGGGTCGAACGGGTCAAACTCGTCGGCGTTGAGTCGCCGGTGAGGTCAGCGGCGGCGAGGGGCTTCGGAGAACCCCTCTGGTGCACCGTTCGGCACGCGGTTGGGCTCTCCGGGACGCTGGCGAAGTGGTGCCTCGAACGATGATGGGCTCCGGGCCTGGGGTGGCCGGAAACACCGACGGCGAGCAGTGCAGCAGCGGCCGGAGCTCGGGCCCGCTTGGGTTAGGTGCTACGGCGCGCAAACGCGCGAACTAAAGCTCGGGGGCTGCTCTACGTGAGGCTGCTAATGCGTTGCACACCGCACATGACCAAATGGTTACCGGAGTGTCACGGGGGAGAATCTCGGCTCCGGTGGAGGAGGCGGCTAGAGCTTGAAATTGGGCATGGACTTAGGGGGAAACGAAGCAGGGGCTCACATGGAGTCGGTAGGGCGGCTCAGCAAGCTCGGGGAGGTCCGGACGGCGGCGGAATCACGGCGGCGATCGTCGGGACCCGAGGATGAAGATGACATTGATGGTGGCACTCCGTCGCCTTCCAGTCGCGTGGATCGGCAGGGACGGCGTAGCGGATGACGGCAGAGCTCTTGGGCCGGTCGGGGGAGCGAGGGGGATGCGGTGGACATGGCGGCAGCGAATGGTGGCGACGGCTGTGCTCGGTGTGCTCGGGAGAGAGAACCAGAGGAGGGGGGGAGCACAGGGAGAGTGAGAGAGGTCGGGGGGTTGCGTGGCATCGCAGAAGACGTCTAGGACGACGAGGGGACATCCAGGCAGGCAGCTGCCAGCGTGGCACGCCGCGGCGCCGTGGCTAGCTTCTCCTCTGCCATCTGGCAGGAGGAAGAAGATGCCCCTGCCCTCGGTGGGCCGGCCAGGTGGCTGGGCTGCCAGGTGGGCTGGGCATTCTACAGTGCTGGGCCGCACAGGTAAGCTGGGCCACGGTGAGTTCTCTCGCTCCTTTTCTGTTTCTGTTTTCTTTTTCTATTCTGTTATTTGTTCTTTCGATTTAGCAAAAATGCCAAACCAATCAATAAAAATCTGAAAATATTTATGGGCACCTCTGAGATTAATTCCAACAACCCATAAATAATTTCAAGACTATTTGGACATTTAAAAATATTTATAGCATTTAAATGTCCAAATGCAAATACTTTATGATTTAACTCTAAGATCCAAAAATGTCCTAGAAATATATTCATCATTTTTGGCAGAGGTTTCTACCTTAACCAGAAATCATGAACTTTTCCAGAGGCACTTGGGGTGCATTGAAAATGTTTTTAAGTTGAACCTAGTTGAGTTCTTTTGGTGCTAGGGGTTGAATCAATCCCCAATTCAAATTCAATAGAATTTAGACGTGATGCATGAACAAGCAAAATCTAACAAGGGCTAATCTAGGGCTGTGACAACTCACCCCCACTAAATAAGAATCTTGTCCCGAGATTCAAGCGTAGGGTAAGATGAAGGGGGATGCAAACTAACATAATCTTCACAATCCAGGTTGCACTTCATAAAGGCGTTGATTCAATCACAATCTTTGTCTCGTCATCTTGCTCTGAGAATTCTAGCCAACATGACAACGAGAGGAAACGGAAACTCTAGAAGGATCGATCTTTTCAAAGATCGAACAACTCAGGATCGACTCACGGAATGAGACATGGAACATCTCTTGAGCCGAGACACAAACCACATATCAAGAGGGATGGAGAGGGACATATGACGAAGGTCCAATTTGGTCGGCTACAACCCCACACTTAGGTGAGATGGTGAATGAGTGTCAAAGCAGCGAGGAGATAGGTTGCTATGATTCCATAACGGGGCACCTTAGAAAAAGAGACTTGTAGAAAAATCCCCTTAGGTGGCAAAAAGAATAACTTCTGATACATAGATCATTGAAATTCTCTATACCAGCCTAAGGAAAAACACAATTGATCGTTTGAATGAATTCGAAGAATGGCATACTCGGACTAGAACGGATGATGTGGACTACCTTGTTGAAGACAACGCAAGGGATGATTTTTGCTTATCATCGGAGATGGATGGGACCCATGGTAGGACCGCTTTTGAAGATGATCCTGAACAACAATTGCTGGGGTGCAAGATGGGAACAGAATGCAAATGCTGGGAATGTTTCAACCATCATATCTGCCTGAGATTCGGATTTGGTTGCTAACAACATGTCTGAAAAGGAAAGGTTGCAACACAAATCGACAGGATGATGTTGTGAGATTCTCGGGAGATGGACTATGGTAGTAAGCTCCAAAACATGAGCGGGTTCTGCTACAAACATGTGAACACGCTGTCCTAGACAAGCATGAGCACATAGTAGTCTTATAATAAAACACTACCGAAGTTCAGGTCAGGAACCATCATCGAGGATATAGAAGTCTTTTCATAAGTCCAGATTAGCTCTTATGAAGGGACTCCATCTCCTTGAGCAAATCAGTCAGTGGCTTGGTGTGCTAGGAACACATATGGAGTGGAGGCGGCCAACCTATCAAACCATAGAGCACTTCGCACGTGCATGACTGACATGGGATGGTACCATAGGATACAAAACAATCTTCCTCGAACTCACGGCGGCAACTTGCACCAAATGCATGTGAATCAGAGAAGCGAGATATTAGGCTCCGAGGAGCGAGATATTACAAACATGGCTCTCATGACCCAACATTCAGAGCATACAAGTCAAAGCACATGCGGAAGCTTAACTTGTCTGAGTACAGACAACTAAAAATGAAGAAGACTGGGGAGCCTGACTATCTACAAGACCCTGCCAAGGGTACAAGATCGTAGCTGAGGTAACAAGCTAAACGTCGAAGTCCAAGCGGAACTACTAGTGATACTGACGTCTCTCTGCAAAACATAAATTAAGCAAACGTGAGTACAAATGTACCCCGCAAGACTTACATCAGTACTAACTACATATGCATCGATATCAACAAAGGGGGGTGGAGGAGTTTAACTGCAGCAAGCCAGCTTTGACTCGGTGGCTATCTTGAACTACGACTGCAAGTAGCTCTTTTGCGGTGGCGCACACGAGTCCACATATTCACCATACCAATTCACCACTATGGATCCACTCCCGTCTCCCTACAGGAACGCCATCCATAGCACTCACGCTTATCTTGCGCAGTTTAGAGTATCCACTTTCACTTGTCTATGAACTATGCAAGGGGTCCAAGTTTCCATATCCGAGGAATCAAGCTATTCGAATAGATAATGAAAACCCTGCAGGTGTGTACTTCTTCACACACGCTCTCGCCACATACCACCATGTACACCTTGTGTATTTCGGTAACCTTCGAGCGGAAGCCTGGCAAGGGAGTCAGCCACGATCTGACTAACCAACAAGTCTCTAGTCCATGTTTATCGCCTATTCGGGTTCCATCCGCAAGGAGATCCGGCCCGGGTGTCGCTCACGGCCCCAAATGATGTGTGCAGGGTTCCCAAGCCCACCATCCGGGTGCCACTTGGTACACCGTGCCACTGTGCCTAGTCTGTCCCAAGCCCACGTGTATCGGGTGCCACTTGGTAGACTACTAACACTACCTACAAACACCAGAAACTAGTTGCAACTCCTGGACAGAGATCGAGTTGATTAATAAGTCGAGAGGGGTCGAGTTACCGGAACCCAATGTGTGGTAGTAACTGTTCGTGGATCACAAACACAGAACTCAGTTCCTGAGGACGGCTACATTGAGACAACCCACCATGTACTCCTACATGGCCTCTCACCGCTACCTTTACCAAATCGTGTTCACACACTTAGCTCACACATAGTAGGACATGTTCACCACGTTCCAATTCATTCCCGATGAATCAGACCTGACTCAACTCTAAGCAGTAGCAGGCATCAGGGCTCAAACAACTCCTACTCATGCTAGTGGGTTTCATCTATTTATAGTGGCAATGAAAGGTCATGCAAAGGAAACGGGTTTAGCTACCACAGCATGTAACAGTTGAAATGTTGTTGTCCTAATGTAGTAAAATAGGGAAGGAGCGAGAGAGTGGGATTGTATCGGAATGAAAAAGGGGGTTTTGCTTGCCTGGCACTTCTGAAGATAGCATAGTTCTTCATCGGTGTCATCGATCTCATCGTCGGAACATCGTCTACTGAGAGTGGACAATTACAGGCAAACAAGGAAGAACACAATCAATGCGATGCAACAATATGATACATGATCATGACATGGCAATATGCTGAGATTTGAGCTAATGCATCTAGCTATGATTTAAATGAAGTTGGTTGGAATACATGATTCAAATTCCAACTCCATATCTGATTATTTAAATGCCCTTTATTTTATTTTTGTGCAAAAACAGAGGACAAACAGTGTTCAAACATGCATGAAAATGGTACAAATGGATTCCTTGAATTTTTCTGATAATTTTTCATATATAAATTATTTCATTTTGAGTTATAGATAATTTTCTATGATTTTTAGAAGTTTTTGGCATTTTCTGGAATTTCCTGAATAAACTGAAATCTAGAAAATGATTTATAGCGTCAGCATTGCGTCATGCTGACCTCAGCAGGTCAACAGGCGCCGCCCAGGTCAAACCTGACCAGTGGGTCCCACTGGTCAGTGACTCAATTAACTAACAGGGTTAAATAGGATTACCTAATCAAATTAATAGGCACTGGGCCCATTGTCAGTGCCAGAAGTGGGGTAATTAGTCCTAAACTAAACGAGTCAGGGGCGGGGTCCACATGTATTGACCCCAGGGAGGTCAAACCCCGGGTCGAACGGGTTAAACTCGCCGGCGTTGAGTCGTCGGCGAGGTCAGCGGCGGTGAGGGGCTTCGGAGAACCCCTCTGGTGCACCGTTCGGCACGCGGTTGGGCTCTCCAGGACGCTGGCGAAGTGGCGCCTCGAATGACGACGGGCTCCGGGCCTGGGGTGGCCGGAAATACCGACGGAGAGCAATGCAGCGTCGGCCGGAGCTCGGGCCCGCTCGGGTTAGGTACTACGGCATGCAAACGCGCGAACTAAAGCTCGGGGGCTGCTCTACGTGAGGCTGGTAACACATTGCAGACTAGCGCATGACCAAATGGTCACCGGAGTGTCACCGGCGTCGAGCTTGTGCGGCGGAACATCTCGGCTCCGGTGGAGGAGGCGGCTAGAGCGCGAAATCGGGCATGGAGTTAGGGCGAAACGAAACAGGGGCTCACATGGAGTCGGTAGGGCGCTCAGCAAGCTCGGGGAGGTCCGGACGGCGGCGGAATCACGGCGGCGATTGTCGGGACCCGAGGATGAAGATGACATCGATGGTGGCACTCCGAGGCCTTCCAGTCACGTGGATCGGCGGTGACGGCGCAGAGGATGACGGCGGAGCTCGTGGGCCAGTCGGGGGAGCGAGGGGGATGCGGTGGACACGACGGCAGCGAACGGCGGTGACGGCTGCGCTCGGTGTGCTCGGGAGTGAGAAACAGAGGAGGGGGAGGAGCACAGGGAGAGTGAGAGGGGTCGGGGGGTTGCGTGGCGTCGCGGAAGATGTCCAGGACGACGAGGGGACAGCCAGGCAGGCAGCTTCCGGCGTGGCATGCCGCGGCGCCGTGGCTAGCTTCTCCTCTGCCTTCTTGCAGGAGGAAGAAGACGCCCCTGCCCTCGGTGGGTCGGCCAGGTGGCTGGGCTGCCAGATGGGATGGGCATTCTACAGTGCTGGGCCGCACAGGTAAGCTGGGCCGCGGTGAGTTCTCTCTCTCCTTTTCTGTTTCTGTTTTCTTTTTCTATTTTGTTATTTGTTCTTTTGATTTACTAAAAATGCCAAACCAATCAATAAAAATCTGAAAATATTTATGGGCACCTCTGAGATTAATTCCAACAACCCATAAATAATTTCAAGACTATTTGGACATTTAAAAATATTTATAGCATTTAGATGTCCAAATGCAAATACTTTATGATTTAATTCTAAGATCCAAAAATTTCCTAGAAATATATTCATCATTTTTGGCAGAGGTTTCTACCTTAACCATAAATCATGAACTTTTCCTGAGGCACTTTGGGTGCATTGAAAATGTTTTTAGGTTGAACCTAGTTGAGTTCTTTTGGTGCTAGGGGTTGAATCAATCCCCAATTCAAATTCAATAGAATTTAGACATGATGCATGAACAAGCAAAATCTAACAAGGGCTGATCTAGAGCTGTGACAAATCCCTACTGCGGTTGCTGGGGCGCAGGGTTGCGAGGACAGCAGGGCTAGTAGATAGCACAAGGATCGTTTACCCAGGTTCGGGTCGCGAGGATGCGTAAAACCCTAGTCCTGCTTTGGTGGGTGTATTTCTGAGAGTTCTTGAGCTCTCGAACTAGCTGTGGTCAGCGTGTGGTTCCAAAGAGCTGAATCCCTCTCCTCGTCGCCTCGGGCCTCCTTTTATAGGAAAAAGGGGTTGCCACAGTGGCAGACATTAGGTGGAAAGGTCTACAGTGGCACGAGGTTATCCCTCGTATTACAGGACAAGGTGCATTTAATGCATCACTTAGGTGTCCTCTTACTTTATTGGGGACGGGGGCGAGGCCCGTCCCGTCCGTCACCTCTCCTCCTCGCTTCGACACGCGCCTCGGTCGGGGATGCGTGTGGTGCCATGTAGGCAAGCAATCAGCTGAGTTGGCGCGGTGGTGGAGCCTTCACAAAGATCTGCATGCCGCCACGCAGGCGCTTGATGAGTTGGCCTGGGAGCTGCATGTTGCCACGCAGGTGCCCGCCCAGCTGGTTGGGCTGGCAGCTGCATGTGAACGGTGGTGGAAGCTTGGTTGGCGTGGGCTTGGCGGTGGCCTTGCCGGCGTCTTTGGCGAGAGCCTTGCCGGGTGGCCCGGCAAGGGTCTCGCCGTGGCGTGTTGTCGTCCCCGGCAAGGATCTTGCCGCGGGTCTGGTGGCCTTCCTTGGCAAGGATCATGCCGAGAATCGTCGTCTTCTGATTTGATCTTGAATATGTCTTCACAAAGATCTATATGCCACCACAGGGGTTCCTTCCTGAGTCCTAGCCCCACGCTGATGATCGCACTGGGGGCCATGGGCGCAGGGGTGGCTCGCTCTGTTGGTCTGGGGTGAGCTGTCCCGGCAAGAGTCCTGCCGGGGCCGCTGAGGCCGCCCAGCAAGGGTCATGCTGGCGGAACTTGCTTCGTCCCTCTGCTCTTTGTGGTCTTGGCCTTGGCATTGCTTTGATTGCCTTGGGCTTTGATCTTACCTTGGCTCACCTCCCTCGTTCTGCTTGGTGTGGCCGTGGGCGCGACTCTGACTGCCCGTGCACAGGAAAAGGGGTACAAAGACGCACCCCTATTTTTGTACACCAACACTATACCTCTCACCAGTTGAAGCCCAGCGAAAGAAACTACCCCTCTCACGATCTTGAGTTGGCGACAGTTGTCCATGCATTATTAATGTGGAGACATCTCTTGTTGGGAAGGAAGGTGGACATCTTCACAGATCATAAGAGCCTCAAGTACATCTTCACTCAACCCAACCTCAACCTCAGGAAGACTCGATGGGTCGACATGATTCAAGAATATAATCCGAGTATTGAATATACTCCAGGCAAGGCCAATGTCATTGCAGATGGTTTGAGCAGGAAGGCTTACTACAACAGCTTAATTCTCAAGCCCTTCCAACCGGACCTTTGTGAAGCATTCCGCAAGCTCAATCTCCAAGTTGTTCCTCAAGGCTTTCTTGCCAACCTCCTATTCTCTCCTACTTTGGAAGATCAAATTCGTGAGGCACAACTTCTTGACGCCATGGTGAAGAAGGTGAAACATGGAATTGCCAAGAGCCAACCCAAATACAAGTGCTATCGCATTGATGACAAAGACACTCTCTTCTTCGAGGACCGGATCGTGGTTCCTAAAGGTGATCTAAGGAAAGTCATTATGAACGAGGCGCACAATTCCCTTCTATCCATTCACCCTCGAAGTACAAAGATGTACGATGACCTCAAGCAGTCGTATTGTTGGACTCGAATGAAGCGAGAAATTGCTCAATTTGTGAATGCATGTGATATCTGCAAAAGGGTGAAAGCAGAACACCAACGACCAGCTGGTCTACTCCAACCTCTTGCTATTCCAGAATGGAAGTTTGACCATATTGCAATGGACTTCGTGACTAGATTTCCTAAGTCCAAGCATGGAAATGATACTATCTTCATTGTCATCGACAAGCTTACTAAAGTGGCTTATTTCCTTCCAATCAAAGAATCTATCACAGCAGCTCAGTTGGCAGATCTATACACCTCCAGGATTGTCTCCTTGCACGACATTCCCTAATTGATATCTTCAGATCGTGGAAGCATTTTCACCTCCAAGTTCTAGGAATCCTTCCAGAAGGCCATGGGCACCAACATTTGCTTCAGCACAGCTTTCCATCCTCAAACAAGTGGCCAAGTCGAGTGAGTAAACCAAATTCTCGAAGATATGCTCAGGACTTGTGTTATTTCTTTCGGCATGAAATGGGAAGATTGTCTTCCATATGCCGAGTTCCCCGACAACAACAGCTTCCAAGCGAGTTCAGGCAAGGCCCCATTCGAAATTCTCTATGGCAGAAAGTATCATACTCCTCTCAATTGGCCAGAGACTGGTGAACGCCAACTTCTTGGCAATGACTTAATCACAGATGCTGAAGAAATTTGTAAAGTCATTCGTGAAAATCTCAAAGACGCGCAATCGCGCCAGAAGAGTTACTATGATAGCAAGCACCGTGACTTGGCTTTCGAGTTCGGAGACCATGTCTACCTTCGCGTCTCTCCAATGAAAGGTACTCGTCGCTTCGGTATCAAAGGGAAGCTTGCCCCTAGATACGTGGGTACTTTCAAGATCATTGGCAAAAGAGGCGTCCTCGCCTATCAACTTGAGCTGCCGTCCAACTTCGCAAATGTGCATTATGTGTTTCACGTGTCACAGCTTCCCAAGTGCTTCAAGACTCCTGAGCGAACTATCAACTTCGAAGAGATTGATCTCCAAGAAGATCTGTCTTATCATGAGCATCCCGTTGCTATTCTTGAAGAAACCAACCGCAAGACTCGCAACAAGTCAATCAAATTCCTGAAAGGGAAGTGGTCACACCATTCCGACCAAGAAGCCACCTAGGAGCACAAGGATCACCTCTGTTCCGCATATCCGGAGTTCTTTCAGTCCTAGATCTCGGGACAAGATCCTTTTGTAGTGGTGGAGTGTTGTAAGACCCCAGATGTAACTTGCCATATTTGTAACTCTAACTCTTGCCATTTTTGGCTTTAAGTTATGAGATTATCTTCGTGGTTGCATTTTGTCTTTCATTTTGCATTCTGTTCATGTGAAGCATTTCATATCATGTCATCATGTGCATCGCATTTGCATTCGTGTTCGTCTCATGCATTCGAGCATTTTCCCCGTTGCCCGTTTCGCAATCCGACACTCCCACATTCACCCAGCACACCCCTCTTGTCTCTTTCGTTAGCGGGAGTTAAACATTCTCGGAATGGGCTAAGAGTTGTCAAGTGGACTTGGTACACCACTGGTAGACCGCCTGTCAAATTTTGTTCCATTTGGAACCCGTTTGATGCTCCAACGGTTAACCGGGTAACCGCAAAAGCCTCTTGTGTGTTGCAGCTCAACACACCTCCAAAATAGCCCAATAACCCATCTAAACCATCTCCAAGTCCTCTGTCGTCAGATCACGATCGTTTGGGCGAAAATCGCACCTCATTTGGACACTCCAAACTCCACCTACCTATAAATATGTGACCCTCCCCAATAATTCACGCAAATGAAACCCTAAAAAATCCCCCTCTCGCCGCCGCCCCCGGCGAATACGAGCGCAACACGTCACCAGCCACCGTCTCCCTGCCGCGCCTCACCCGTCGACCATCTAGGGCCCGCGCAGGGCCCTCCTTACCCGGTCGCCGACGCCAACCGCCCGGCTACCCGCGCCGCCCCGCTCCTCTGCGTGCCACGCCGGCGTCGCGCCGCTGCGCCTTGCTGTTCCGCCGTCTGCCGCAGTGAACCACCCGCCGGACCACGCCGCTCATCGGATCCAACCTCGCCGCCGCCTCGCGCACCTCCGCCACCGACCTAATGCGCCGCCCGAGCCGCCCGGCTCCGCTCGCCGGCGACCGCGTCCGTCGCTGCCTGTCTTCTCCGGCCACCTCCCCGGTCAACTCCGGCGAGGTTTCCCCGGATCGGGACGAGGTCCACCACCCCCATCAACCAAACGCCATCCCGCAACCCGGATCCCTCCGTCCTGCTCCGTCTCGTCCCACGTTGACTTTTCGTGAGGGGTATTTTTCACGAAGTTCCGAAACCCCCTGTAATTTTCATGCTCTATTCATCATGTCACATCTCCGTGATCATTGATCCAAATCATGCATATGATATGTCAAATTGTTCATCTCGTTGAGCCCTTCATGTTAGAATCATTTCCATGCATGTTTCTTTCTATTATGATGCCATTTTCATTTTTGCAAGAGTGCTATAAAATGTTAACTAATGGTACTTATCAGATCATGGTGTTTTGTCATTTTTTTGCATTTGATGTGTGCATCTTATGAGCATGAGGTATACATGTATTTTGAACTACAACATGCCATCTTTACCGATGTGCAAGCCTTGTATTTTTGTGATCTATGTGGTCACTAGAACAAGGATGCAAACTAGGCTCTGTGATGTTGCTGTTTTCAGGGACTTTGGATTTTTTTTGCTAAGTCTTTTCCTGTTGTTATTTTGATGCCATGTAAACTTGATGCTACATAGTGATCCATGCTTATTTTGAGATACTTCAGTAAGGATATTTTGAACATGTGGTTATGCTCTATCCATTAATGCCCTTGTTTGCAATTATGGAGTGATCTACAATGTCATTTGCATGCTCTACGTTTGCTAGAAAATGTTCCAGGCAGAATTATAACACGTTAATCCATATTGTCATGGTTGTTGCTAGTGATCCATGCATCATATGAACATTCTCTTCCCATTGTTAGCTTCATGAACATGTAGTATTTCTGTTTGTATGCTTATGTTGTCATGAAATGCTTTGTGGTGAGTGACATGAGCTTGCAATGTTGCTATCATGAATCTGTTTATGCCATGCTCTGTTTTTCTTCTAAGTCTGAAACTGTTAATGAAACTTGCTATGTTTACATGGGTGCCATCATATCTTCTGTGCCTTTTTGGCTCATGTTCAGTAAGGGACTTTTGTACTATGCATTTATTAGAATAATTCCGTGCCTTCGTTTGCTATGATATGTTCCTGTAGCATGTTGTTTGCTTGCTCTAAACTTTGCTTCCTGATGTTGTTTTTGACATGTTAGTATTTTCACCAAGTCTGTGAAGCTGATATCTTTTGCACTTTTGCCGTGCTTGTTTGAACCTATTCTTTTGTGATTTAGACATAGCATAGTGTTAATGTTTCGTCAAGCATCTCTTGTACATCACCTCTATATGCCTTGTTGATATGTTGGAGTGAAGTAGCTTAGTTTCTTGCTGCATTCTATGTGGCACCATGGTGTTAATTGTAGTTTTGCGTCATTCTTGTGTTGCTTGTCATTTGCAAACCGTGCATCCGTTTCCAGTGATCTTTATATCGATTTCAAATGAAATCATCTCATCTTTCCAGTGGCATACTTGGTTTGACAATTTGATGCCTTGATCATTCTTTCCCTTCCGGAGCACGCATATGCATTGCATATCATATCTTCCGTATCATGGCATGTATTGCATCTTGTTGCTTGGGCATTGCACCATGATTTATTGTTGTTCCTTTGCTCGTGTTCTTGCCTTGGGTAGAGCCAAGAGATGAGTACATGACCGAGTAACCTGTTGAGTACGCTTACGAGGATCAAGCTTTCGACAACTTTGAGAACATTGAAGGAAAGATGACCATACCCTCGAAATCACTTCTATATTTGCTTGCTAGTTGTTCGCTCTATCGTTATGTCGCGCTACCTACCAGTTGTTATGTCATGCCTCCCATATTTCCATGTCAAGCCTCTAAACCCACCTTCTTAGCAAACTGTTGTTTGGCTATGTTACCGCTTTTGCTCAGCCCCTCTTATAGCGTTGCTAGTTGCAGGTGAAGTTGAAGTTTGTTCCATGTTGGAACATGGATATGTTGGGATATCACAATATCTCTTATTTCATTTAGTGCATCTATATACCTGGTAAAGGGTGGAAGGCTCGGCCTTTTGCCTGGTGTTTTGTTCCACTCGTTCTGCCCTAGTTTCTGTCATTCCGGTGTTATGTTCCTTGATTTTGCGTTCCTTACAAGGTAGGGTGTTATGGGAACCCCTTAATAGTTTGCTTTGAATAAAACTCCTCCAGCAAGTCCCAACCTTGGTTTTAACATTTGCCACATAAGCCTTTTCCCTTGGGTTTTCGTGAGCCCGAGGTTCATCATTATTTTAAACCCCCGGGCCTGTGCTCCTCTGAGTGTTGGCCCAAACTAGAGCACCGTGCGGGACTGTCCCTTGGCAACTTGGGTTATTTTGGTACATGTATGCTTAGCTTATCCGGTGTGCCCTGAGAACGAGATATGTGCAGCTCCTATTGGGATTTGTCGGCACAGTCGGGTGATCTTGGTTTCCATTGTCGAAATGTCTTGTAACCAGGATTCCGAGACTGATCGGGTCTTCCCGTTAGAAGGAATATCCTTCATTGACCATCAGAGCTTGTGATGGGCTAAGTTGGGACACCCCTGCAGGGTAATAAACTTTCGAGCCGTGCACGCGGTTATGTGGCAGATGGGAATTTGTTAATATCCGTTTGTAGAGAACTTGACACTTGACTTAATTAAAAAGCATCAACCGCATGTGTAGCCGTGATGGTCTCTTTTCGGCGGAGTCCGGGAAGTGAACATGGTCTTGTGTTATGCTTGAATGTAAGTAGTTTTAGGATCACTTCTAGCTTCTCGACCATTGCGTTGCTTCTCTTCTCACTACTATTTGCGTATGCTAGCCACCATATATGCTTAGTGCTTGCTGCAGCTCCACCTCACTACCCCTTTCCTACCCATAAGCTTACATAGTCTTGATCTCGTGGGTGTGAGATTGCTGAGTCCTCGTGACTCACGGATACTTCCAAACAGTTGCATGTGCCGAGGATACCAGTGCAGGTGATGCTACCGAACTGAAGTGGGAGTTCGACGAGGATTCGGGACGTTACTATGTTTCTTTTCTAGATGATCAGTAGTGGAGCCCAGTTGGGACGATCGGGGATCTAGCATTTGGGGTGTATCTTCCTTTTTATTCGGATTTGACCATAGTCGGTCTTTGACTGTATTTGGATGATGTATGAATTATTTATGTATTGTGTGAAGTGGCGATTGTAAGCCAACTCTTTATCCCTTTCTTATTAAGTACATGGGATTGTGTGAAGATTACCTCCCTTGCGACAAACTACCATGCGGCTATGCCTCTAAGTCGTATCCCGACACGTGGGAGATATAGCCGCATTGTGGGTGTTACAGCCTCCACCCTCGTCTTCCTCCTCGGGCACCCGAGATCGCCGCCGTGGTTTTTTCACCTCCGAGCGGTCCCCAAGCCCGCTGAGCTACTCAGTGACCTCCCAGTGAGCTCCGTCGCATTTCCTCTCTCCTTCCCGCGTCTTTCCCGTCCTCTAGCCGTCGTTCCGTCGAGGCCGAAACTCACCGCCGCACGAGCTCGACGCCGGCTTCACTCCGGTGACCATTTGGTCATGCGCTAGTGCTTACGCACTCACCACACCTCGTAGCGCCTCGCTAGTGCATCCGTTCGCTAGCTAGCATGCTGCAACAGCAAAACCTCCGATGCCCGAGCTCCGGCCGCCGCCCAGCTCGTCGCCGCTGCCATTGTACACCATCCCAGCACACACCGCAGCCACCACTTGATGCGCTGCATCGCAGGCTTTTGAACACGCCCAGCCGTGCATCTAGCCGACGCGGGAGTCAGCCGGACCAGCATCACCGTCGCGCCGGTTTAGCGCCGGTGATAGCCGATGACATGGCATTTTAGTTAGCGCTAACAACCGGGTTAAGTAACCTCTGCCCCCATGACATGTGGGTCCCACGTGATTAATTATCCCTCGTTTCATTTCTGTCTAGTTTAATTTAACAACAGTGGCCCCACGCGTCAGCTTTGACCCTACTGACGTGGTCGTTGACTAGGCCCACCTGTCAGTGACCCTAACCAGCCCTGTGTCACTGACGTGTGGACCCCACACGTCAGGTTTGACCGGGACCAGCCCCTGTTGACTTGCTGACATCAGACCAACGTCATGCTGACGCAATTAATAGTTTTTTGGATTAAAAATAATCCTGGAAATTCCAGAAAATGGTATAAACTTCAAAAAATCATAGAAAGTTATCTATAACTCAGAATGAAATAAATTATATATGAAAAATGATCATAAAAATTCAATCTATCCATCTGTACCATTTTCATGCATGTTAGAACAACTTTTGGCTACAGTTTAGGACAAATCAAATAGATGGCCTTTAAATAACTATATGTGGAGTTTGAACTTGAACCTTGGGTTCAAACCAACTACACTTAATTGTGTTGCTAGTTGCATTAGGCCAAATAACATCATATTGCCATGTCATAATCATGCATCATAATTGTTGCATTGCATTGATTGTGTTCTTCCTTGTTGCTAGTATTTGTCCCCTCTGAGTAGACATGGTTCCGACGATGAGATCGATGACACCGATGAAGAACTATACTATCTTCAGAAGTGCCAGGCGAGAAAAAACCCCTTGTTCATTCCGAAAAAATCCCACTCTCTCACTTCTGCTCTATTTTACTGCATTAGGACAACAATGATTCAACTATTACATTCTGCAGTAGTTGAACCCCTTTCCTCTACATGACCTGCCGTTGCCACAGTAAATAGATGAAACCCACTAGTATGAGTAGGAGTTGTTTGAGTCCTAATGTGCCTACTCATTCATGCTTGTTGTCATTCCTGCTACTGCGTAGAGTTCAGTCAGGTCTGATTCATCGGGAATGAATTGGAATGTGGTGAACATGTCCTACTATTGAGAGCTAAGTGTTTGAACACGATTTGGTAAAGGTAGCCGTGAGAGGCCATGTAGGAGTACATGGTGGGTTGTCTCATTGAAACCGTCCTTAGGAACTGAGTTTTGTGTCTGTGATCCATGAACATCTACTACCACACATTGGGATCTGGGCACTCTAAGCTCTCTCGACTTATTAATCAACCTGATCTCTATCTAGGATTTGCAACTAGTTTCTGGTGTTCGTAGGTTGTGTTAGTAGTCTACCAAGTGGCACCCGGTATAGGTGGGCTTGGGACAGAATAGGCACCGTGGCATGGTATACCAAGCGTAGATCCATCCGACGAGGTGGGCTTGGGAACACTGCACACATCGTTTGGGGCCGTGAGCGACACCCTGGCCGGATCTCCTTGCGGATGGAACCCGAATAGGCGATAAACCTGGATTAGAGACTAGTGTGGTTAGTCAGGTCGTGGCCGACACCCTCGCCAGGCTTCCGCTTGAAGGTTGCCGAGATACATGATGTGTACATGGCGGTAAGTGGCGAGTGCGTGTGTGAAAAAGTACACCCCTGCAGGGTTAACATCATCTATTCGAATAGCCGTGTCTGCGCTAAAGGACTTCTAGGTTCCTTGTACAATTCATAGACAAGTGAAAGTGGATAATCTAAAATGCGCAAGATAAGCATGAGTGCTATGGACGGCCTTCTCGTAGGGAGATGGGAGCGGATCCATAGTGGTGTATTGATTGGTGAATATTTGGACTCGTTTGCGCCACCTCAAAAGTGTTACTTGCAGACGTAGTTCAGGATAGCCCCTGAGTCAAAGGTGGCTTGCTATAGTTAAACTCCACCACCCCCTTTGTTGATACTCATGCATATGTAGCTAGTTCTGATGGAAATCTTGCAGGGTACCTTTGTACTCATGTTTGCTTAATTTATGTTTTTGCAGAGAGACTTCGATCTCACTAGTAGTTCCGCATGGACTTTGACGTTTAGCTTCTTACCTCAGCTACGATCTTGTACCCTTGGGAGGGTCTTGTAGATAGTTAGGCTTCTTAGCCTTTTTAATTTGTACTCGTCTATACTCAGACATGTTATGCTTTCGTTGCCTGTATTCTCTATATGTTGGGTCATGTGACCCACGATTGTAATTCTTACTATGTATGACTCTTAGGAGCCTTACGAATACATACTTGACTCATACAGTTTTGTTATGATGCCATGTTGTATTCGCACATATCAAGCATATTGTGTGTTTGTTATTGTAATGCTTGGTATGTGTGGGATCCGACAACCCAGTTCTTTATTCTTCGTAGCTTCTCTTATGGGGAAATGTCTCCTAGTGCTTCCACTGAGCCTTGTTAGCTTGCTACTGCTCCAGAACACTTAGGCTGGCCGGCATGTGTCCTTCTTTGTTCCTGTGTCTGTCCCTTCAAGGAAATGTCACGCGTTGTTCCTTTAAGTCCTTGTAGCTTGGTACGACTTGGGTTCATACGTTGATGACCGACACGCTCGTTGCTGGGTCATGTATGCATGTCCCTGTAAGTTAGTGGCACCTTGGGTTTATGACTACTCATGTCAGCCCGGGTTCTCTGTCATATGGACGCTAGCGGCACTATCATATACGTGAGCCAAAAGGAGCAAACGGTCCTGTCATGGAGTTGACACGGCAGATGTCCTAGAGCAAGGACTTAGTCGTAGGGCCATCGCACTAGGAAGCTTAAAGGGGTTAATCAGGACAAAGGACACGAGAGAGTTTTTATACTAGTTCGGCCCCTTACGATGAAGGTAAAAGCCTACGTCTAGTTGGGATTGGTATTGTTGAGGTTTCGATCTCCAAGGGGCTCAACTCGCTGGCTTGGTTATCGATCTGGTTGTTTCTTCCCCTAAGCCGCCGCTGGGTCGTCCCCTTATATACATGGGTTGACGCCTGGCGGCCTACAGAGTCCCAGCCGGCTCATAAAACGTGTCCGGCTCGGTGTCTTCTTTTACATGCCTTTCTCTACAAGCCTTTCTTTACATAAGTCACTTTACAATGTTGGGCCTTAAGCTGCCTTTGGGCTTATGCCTTTTACAATTCTTAATACTCTAACCTTGAATATTACCGGGCTTCTTTCCGTAACCCGCCATTGGGGTTGATCCGGCCCCTCCTGGGTGGGTCATACCTGGTAGCTATATCCCCAACAGGTCCCGGGCTAGGTAAGGTGGCACCCATGGGGATACCGTGCGTGAGGCTGCAAAGTGCTATGATGTGTCACATGCTATGTCAGTGTGACTTAGGATCGGGGTCCTGACAACTTTGGTATCAGAGCCTAACTGCCTGTAGGATTACCAAGCCAAACTGGTCGAAGTCGAGTCTAGAAATGCTTTAGTTATATATAGGGGAATTGATTGTGGGAAGGAACGTAAGGCTCTTTTTACTTCTTTATCTTATTGCCTTCTGATCCGTGTCATCCTATCTTTTCTATGGGGTTAAGGAACTAGGCTTTCTATTCTCTCTATCAGGATCACTTGTTACTAATCTGTAGACTTAAAGGATTGTTGGTTTCAAGCCTCAGTTCAGTTTCTACTACCTCTGTGTCATAAAAGTTGGTCTTGGAACCTTGATATTATGATGTTGAGTGGTTATCCTACCATTTTTGCAAGATGTCTCAAACCTATTGAGCATTTACAGTTGTTATGCTGTCCGAGTCATCCTAGGTTTCTAAATAGTCTGATGCATTTACAAATCCCTTCTTTCCGTTCCCGATGTTCCTTTGGGCCAGATTGACCACACTAACCAGTGTGTTGAGTTACTTCATTGCCTCGACATATATGTTGGAGCTATTATTATGACCCTAGGTGTCTTAGAGTATCACCTAGTAATCTTTCCATGTTTTATGTTCTAGCGTGATGATTCTGGCCTCTTTCTCAAAAGCAACCCATGATGCCATTTAGTTAGTAGGCATTCTATTCCTGGGTTCTTGAACCTGAGATTCACCCTACTTACTTCATGTTGATAGTTCTTGCTAGTTCCTTCAGGATATTAGTAACCTTTGTGATAGTCTTTGACGTCCGTAGTATTTCCTTCTTCCAAATACCATGAACTGCTTATGGCAGAAGTTCTTTTGAACCAAAAGATCACAACCAGAGTGCTCTTGATGAGTTCTCCATTCTACATTGTGAATCTGCCAGTTCTACCTTTCTGCATGGGTTATCCGGAAGAAAAGCTTAGCTTTGCTCGACATACTAATCTATGCGTCCACAACTCAGAAAGATATATGTTCCTTTGAGTTGTCCCTCTCTTTAGTTGTATCCTGATCTCCGTCTATCATTTGATAATCGAGAGCATGTCATGCATTCATGCTCATCAATACATCATATTCTTGTGGTCTGTCAAGCCATTCTATTCTGGAATGACTAGGAGAAAAAAACTCTAGTACCTTGTCCCCTTCGAGGATTGGGTCAAAGTAGTTGTATTCCGTGGATCAAAATGCCAATCCAGCCTTTTCTCTGTTCTACCTTGGAGTGTTACCATATTTATGTCAAGAATGTTATGATAATTGCACCACCTCTTATGAGTTCTTGACGCAGTGATACTTCTCGCCATCATTATTCATTCCTCGGTCCCGTGTTGTCGTAATCGGAATGCCGACAAGTGAACTGTGATGTGTGAAATCAATACTCCTAGCAACCTTGTTGTGTGGTAGTTAATGGACAATACTCTCACTCTTAGTGTGCTGGTTACTGAATCATCATCCTAAGATTGGTCGTGCTACCTAGTCCTTATTTCCGATGCACTCTTCGATCAATGAGTTAGGATTGTGTCAATCCCTCACTCTTTTGATCATATCGTCTTGCCCTGAAAAGCAGCATTGTTCTTGAGCTTAATAACCTATAGGTGGTTCGTGATTCTCCGAATATCTTCTCGGAAGTATTACCAGGTTGTTCCCTGACTGCTATGTTGAGTTCATGACCATGTTGGTTTTTTGCAAACCAGCCATTCTCCAAGAATTTGTGTTGCATACCCCTAAGCTAGTTGGTCAAGCTAAACAACAACTTGGAGAGTTGGATGATAAAAGCTTTGCCTAACTTAATTCATTTGAAGGGGATATCTCTATGCGTGTGTTGAAGAAAGATGATATCTTCATCAATTGGTCCTCATGATCAGTTGTTGGACCTATTGTCTTGTCCAAACTTTGATTTGAGTGTGGGCTATTCCCAAATCAAATTAGAACCAACAAAGTTCATAATGTTGTCTTACTCATGGTTGTTTCCTCGAGCATACACCATTATATCTTTTGGGTCTGACCAATGCTATCACCTAGTTCACATAATTGTGGAATTCCATTTATATGGAAACATGGGTCAATTATTGTTAGGCCCATTGACAACATTTTCATCTTGTCCATGATTCATGTTGAACATCTAAGTTAGTGTTGGAAAACTTTTGAAAGCATTTTCACCATGCTAGCTCATGAAGTTTATGTTCGGATGAAAGAAGTGACTTCCTCCAATACATGTGCATTTGATGCAAGTTGCCACTGTGAATTCGAGAAAGTCAATGTTGCTTCCTCCAGAATCATCCCAAGTCAGTTATGCATGTGCGAAGTATTCTATGGTTTGATAGGTTTGGCCACCTCCATTCCATATGTAGTTCCTAGCACACCAAGCCACTAACTGATTTGTTCTAGGAAAAGGAGTTAAATGCTAATCCATGGTAATGCACAAGACTTCGGTATCGTTGATAATGGTTCCCCATCAGAACTCGGTAGTGTTTCGTTGTAAGACAACTTTGTGGTAATTCTTGTATGGGACAACGCGCTCACACATGTGAAGTAGAACCAACTCATGTTTTGGAGTTTGCTATTGTAGTTCATCTCCCGAGCATCCCGCAACGTCATCTCGTCGAATTGTGTTGATACCTTTCTTTTTCCAAACATGATGTCAGAAATATCCCGTTACCAAGCATATCTGAATCTCACGTAGATATGATGGTTGGAACATTCCCAACATTTACATTTTGTCCCCAGCTTGCTCCCGCCATTGTGCCATTTTACTATGATCCACCTTCTCAGTAATTATTGTTCAGGATCATCTTGAAAAGTGGTCCTACCGTGGGTCCCATTCTTTTCCGGATGATAAGGAAAAAGCATCCATTGCGTTGTCTTCAACAAGGTAGTCCACATCATCCATTCTAGCCCCAGTATGATGTTCTTTCGAACTCCTTATAAAGATCGATTATGATTGCTTCACGCTGGTATAAAGAGTTTCAATGATATTCGTATCAAAAGTAATTCTTGTTGCCACTTAAGGGAATAGATCCACAAGTCATCTCCCCTAAGATGTCTCGTTATGGCATTAAGGGCAATATATCTCCCCGCTACTCTGAAACTAGTGCACCAACTTATTCAAGCATGGAATTTTTACCTACCAAATTGAACCTTCGTCATATGTTCCTCTCAACCCCCTCCCTATGTGTGTTTTGTGCCTCAGCTCAAGAGATGCGCCAACTTCTCATTCCATGAGTTCATCGTGTATCGCTTGATGCTTTTGAAGATTGAATTATGTAGAGTTTCCTCTCTTCCGTCATCGTAGTTGGATGAAGATCTCGAAAGCAAGGATGGCAAGATCAATTCGAATAAATGATTCAACATCTTCGAGAAGGGAAATTGGATCATCAAGACCATGTTAGCTTTGTGTCCCCTCTATCTTTTTACCCTACGTCATGAATCACAGGACGAGAATCTTGTTTAGTGGGGGTAAGTTGTCACAGCCCTAGAATTTCATTGCAAATAGTTGCATCAGCATCCATGCATCATGTCTGAATTTATTTAAAACTTGAATTGGGGGCTGTTCAAACCCTAGCACGAGATCAAATCAAATAGGTTCAACCTAAAATAATCTTCAATGAACCGAAAATGCCCTGCAGAAAGGTTCATCATTTTTGAGTTGGCTAAAAAACTCTTCCAAAAATGGTGCACATATTTCTAGGATATTCTAGATTTTTGAATTAATCCATATTGTATTTGAATTGGGGCATTTAAATTCTATAAATAGTTTAAATGTTCTAATAATGGTGAAACTAGTTGAGGGCTGTTGGAAATAATTTCAAAAGTGGCCACAAATATTTTCAGCATTTAAAAAAATGGTTTGTATTTTATTACTAAATGAAAAGAGAGAAAAGAATAGAAAAACAGAAACAAAATTAGAAAAGGGCAGAAACTCACCTGGCCTTACCTGAGAGGGCCAGCAACAGCCAGCCCACCAGAGCCCAGCTGCCAGTCATCCCCTTCATCTAGACAGAAGGACGTCGGGCGTGTGCCTCGCGTGCGTGACCACGCGCTCCGCCACCTCCTGCTTCCTGCCGCTGCACTGTTGCGCCTGGATACGCCACGCACCTCCCAGCTTCTCTCCCTCACTCTCCCCATGCTCATCCCCTCCCCAGGACCCCTCTCTCTCTCTCATCCACCCGAGCGTAGCCGTAGCCGCAGCCCGCCTACCGCGCGCTCACCGCCATTGGCGTGCTCCCTCGACATGTCCCCGAGGTCCGCATCGATGTCTTCTTCCTCTCCACCGAGCCGCACGAGCCCGGATGCCCCGTGGAGCTGCCTCCACCATCGTCTACCTCCTCGGGCACCCGAGATCGCCGCGTGTTTTCGTGACCTCTGAGCGGCCCCCAAGCCTGCTGAGCTTCTCAATGACCTCCCAGTGAGCTCTGCCGCATTTCCCCTCTCCTTCCCGCGTCTTTCCCGTCCTCTAGCAGCCATTCCGTCGAGGCCGAAACTCACCGCTGCACGAGCTCGATGCCGGCGTCACTCCGGGCACTATTTGGTCAAGCACGGGTGCCTAACGCGCTCACCGCACCTCGTAGCGCCTCACTAGTGCATCCGTTTGCCCCCTAGCACGCTGAAGCAGCAAGACCTCCGACGCCCGAGCTTCGGCCGCCGCCCAGCTTGTCACTGCTGCTGTTGAACGCCTTTCCAGCACACACCGCGACCACCACTAGATGCTTTGCATCGCGGGCTTTCGAACGCGCCCAGCCGCGCGTCCAGCCGATGCCGGAGTCGGCCGGACAGGCATCCCCGTCGCACCGGTTCAGCGCCGGTGACAGCCGCTGACATGGCATTTTAGTTAGCACTAATGACCGGGTTAAGTAACCTCTGCCCCGATGACATGTGGGTCCCACGTGATTAATTATCCCCGGTTCTGTTTCTATATAGTTTTCATTAACCACAGTGGCCCCACGCATCAGCTTTGACACTGGTGACATTGCCGTTGACCAGGCCTACGTGTCAGCGACACTAACCAGCCCTGTGTCACTGACGCGTGGACCCCACACGTCAAGTTTGACCTGGACCAGCCCCTGTTGACTTGCTGACATCACATCGACGCCATGCTGACACAATTAATAGTTTTATGGATTAAAAAAAATCAAGGAAATTCCATAAAATGGTATAAACTCAGAATGAAATAAATTATATGTGAAAAATGATCATTAAAACACAATCTATCTATCTGTACCATTTTCATTTATGTTAGAACAAATTTTGGCTACATATTAGGACAAATCAAATGAATGGCTTTTAAATAACTATATGTGGAGTTTGAATTTGAACCCTGGTTCAAACCAACTGCACTTAATTGTGTTGCTAGTTGCATTAGGCCAAATCACATCATATTGCGATGTCATAATCATGCATCATAATTGTTGCATTGCATTGATTGTGTTCTTCCTTGTTTGTCGGTATTTGTCCCCTCTCAGTAGACGTGGTTCCGACGATGAGATCAATGACACTGATGAAGAACTATACTATCTTCAGAAGTGCCAGGCAAGAGAAACCCCCTTGTTCATTCCGATACAATACCATTCTCTCACTTCTGCTCTATTTTACTGCATTAGGACAACAACGATTCAACTGTTAAATGCTGCAGTAGTTGAACCCCTTTCCTCTCCATGGTCTGTCATTGCCATAGTAAATAGATGAAACCCACTAGCATGAGTAGCAGTTATTTGAGCCTTGATGTGCCTACTCATTCATGCTTGTTGTCATGCCTGCTACTGCTTACAGTTGAGTCAGGTCTAATTCATTGGGAATGAATTGGAATGTGGTGAACATGTCCTAGTATTGAGAGCTAAGTGTGTTAACACGATTTGGTAAAGGTAGCGGTGAGAGGCCATGTAGGAGTACATGGTGGGTTGTCTCATTGAAACCGTACACAGGAACTGAGTTCTGTATCTGTGATCCATGAACAGCTACTACCACACATTGGGCTCCAGGCACTCCAATCTCTCTCGACTTATTAATTAACCTGATCTCTGTCTAGGAGTTG
The DNA here is from genome assembly GCF_003073215.2 of Triticum urartu. Lineage (NCBI taxonomy): Eukaryota > Viridiplantae > Streptophyta > Magnoliopsida > Poales > Poaceae > Triticum > Triticum urartu. The sequence continues at coordinate 268,671,304 of NC_053026.1, read as the reverse complement.
CAAGTAGTTTCTGGTGTTTGTAGGTTGTGTTAGTAGTCTACCAAGTGGCACCCGGTACAGGTGGGCTTGGGACAGACTAGGCACCGTGGCATGGTGTACCAAACATAGATCCATCCGACGAGGTGGGCTTGGGAGCCCTACACACATCGTTTTGTGCCGTGAGCACCACCCCGACCGGATCTCCTTGGGATGGAACCCGAATAGGCGATAAACCTGGATTAGAGACTTCTGTGGTTAGTCAGGTCGTGGCCAAAACCCTCGCCAGGCTTCCGCTTGAAGGTTGCCGAGATACATGATGTGTACATGGCGGTAATTGGCGAGAGCGTGTGTGAAGAAGTACACCCCTGCAGGGTTAACATCTTCTATTTGAATAGCTGTGTCCGTGGTAGAGGACATCTGGATTTCCTATACAGTTCATAGACAAGTGAAAGTGGATACTCTAAAATGCGCAAGATAAGTGTGAGTGCTATGGATGGCCTTCTCGTAGGGAGACGGGAGCGGATCCATAGTGGTGTATTGATTGGTGAATATGTGGACTCGTGTGCGCCACCTCAAAAGAGTTACTTGCAGACGTAGTTCAGTATAGCCACTGAGTCAAAGATGGCTTGCTGCAGTTAAACTCAACCATCCCCTTTGTTGATACTGAGGCATATGTAGCTAGTTCTGATGTAAGTCTTGCTGGGTACCTTTGTGCTCATGTTTGCTTAGTTTATGTTTTTGTAGAGAGACTTCAGTCTCACTAGTAGTTCCGCATGGACTTCGGCGTTTAGTTTGTTACCTCAGCTACGATCTTGTACCCTTCCGAGGGTCTTGTAGATAGTCAGGCTTCTTAGCCTTTTTCATGTGAAGTTGTCTGTACTCAAACATGTTATGCTTCCGTTGCCTGTATGCTCTGTATGTTTGGTCATGTGACCCATGATTGTAATTCTTACTATCTATGTTCTATATGTTGCCTGTATGCTCTATATGTTCGGAGCCTTATGAATAAATACTTGAGTCATAGAGTTTTGTTGTGATGCCACGTTGTATTTGCACATATCAAGCATATTGTGTTATGTTAATTAAATGCTTGGTATGTGTGGGATCTGACAACCTAGTTGTTTATTCTTGGTAGCCTCTCTTATGGGGAAATGTCTCCTAATGCTTCCACTTAGCCTTGGTAACTTGCTACTGCTCCGGAACCCTTAGGCTGGCTGGCATGTGTCCTTCTTTGTTCCTGTGCCTGTCCCTTCGGGGAAATGTAACGCGTTGTTCCTTTAAGTCCTTGTACCTTGCTACGATTTGGGTTCATACGTTAATGACCGACACGTTCGTTGCTGGGTCATGTATGCCTGCCCTGTAAGTTAGCGCCACCTTGGCTTTACGACTACTCATGTCAACCCGGGTTCTCTGTCATATGGACGCTAGCGACACTATCATATACGTGAGCCAAAAGGTGCAAACGTTCCTGGGCTAGGTAAGGTGGCACCCGTGGGGATACCATCCATGAGTCCGCAAAGTGATATGATGTGTTACATGCTAGATCGGTATGACTTAGGATCGGGGTCCTAACAGGGTTGCTCGCTAAGCGAGCCTTTATTTCCTCTAGTACGGCCGTTGCCGCTTCCGTCCACTCGAAGTGGCCGATACATCGGAGAAGGTGATAAAGTGGCAATGCTTTTTCTCCTAGTCTGGAGATTAAGCGGCTTAAAGCTGCCACGCATCCGACAAGTTTTTGGACCTGTTTAAGGTCGGTTGGTGTAGCCAATCGTGACAAAGCTCAGATTTTGGCTGGATTTGCCTCAATTCCTCTATTGGGAACGATGAAGCCCATCAGCTTTCCGGCTGGAACGCCGAAAACTCACTTTTCTAGATTGAGCTTAATGTCATATGTCCGGAGGTTGTAGAATGTGAGACATAGGTCATCTATTAACGACTCGACATGCTTAGTCTTGATGACGACGTCATCCACATATGCTTCCACTGTCTTGCCGATTTGCTTCTCCAGGCATGTTTGAATCATGTGTTGGTAGGTGGCGCCGGCATTTTTAAGCCCAAAGGGCATAGTGTTGAAGCAGAAAGGCCTGTATGGGGTGATGAATGTCGTTGTGGCTTGATCGGATTCCTTCATTTTAATTTGATGGTATTCGGAGTATGCATCAAGGAAACACAGTTAGTTGTGTCCTGCAGTAGCATCAATAATATGATCGATGCGGGGAGGGGGAAGGGATCCTTAGGGCAAGCCTTATTAAGGTCTTTGAAATCGACGCACATGCGCCAGGATTTGTCCTTCTTTGGTACCATCACCAGGTTTGCTAGCTAGTCCGGGTGTTTTATTTCTTTGATGAATCCGGCCTCGATTAACTTGGCTAGCTCCTCCCCCATAGCTTGTCATTTAGGTTCGAAAAAGCGTCACAGTGTTTGCTTGCCCGACTTATATCCCTTCAATATATTGAGGTTGTGTTCGGCCAGCCTGCGTGGGATTCCTGGCATATCAGAAGGGTGCCAGGCGAATATATCCTAGTTCTCCGCAAGAATGTTCGTAGTACGGCATCAACCGTTGGGTCCAACTGTGCCCCGATGGAAGCTGTCTTCTTGGGGTCCATCGGGTGGACTTGAAATTTGACTATTTCGTCTGCTGGTTTAAAGGAGGTGGATTTGGGTCGCTTGTCTAGGATTACGTCATCCTTATCCACCGTGGAGCGCAGTGCGGTTAACTCTTCGGCCGCGAGGGCTTCAGACAGTGCCTCGAGGGCTGGGGATGCTATTTTGTTTTCGGTGCTGGGGGCTATGTCCGGATCACTAGCAAGAGTGATAATACCATTGGGACCGGGCATCTTGAGGTTCATATACCAGTAATGAGGTATAGCTTGAAAGCGTGTGAATGCGTCTCGCCCCAACAGGGCATGATATCCACTATTGAAAGGGGCCACTTGGAAGGTTATCTCTTCGGACCGATAGTTCTCCGGCGTGCCGAATACCAAATTGAGTGTAACTTTCCCCGCGCATCGTACCTCCCGGCTGGGAATGATCCCTTGGAAGGTAGTATTACTATGGTCGATGCGGCTCCTGTCTATTTCCATTTTATTTAGTGTGTCCTCGTAGATGAGGTTTAGTCCGCTGCCACCGTCCATGCATGACCACTTTAGTGAGCCGAAAGCCATCCACAATTGGGTTGAGGACCAAGGCGGATGGTTCCCGGACTGACCAGATTTTTGGTTTGTCACTTGCGTTGAAAGTTATGGCCGTGTCGTTCCAGGGATTTATTGTTGCGACTTGGCAGACTTCAGCAAGGTCACGGACTGCCCTCTTGCGCCAATTGTTTGAAGCGAAAGTCTCGAAGACTGTCAATACTCTGTGGTCGTCGTGTTCCGGGGGGGGGGGGGATTTGCTCCATGGTGTTTTTGGTGAGGATATCCTCGCCGCTCTTGGCCACTTGCCGGAGTATCCAACATGCTCTAAGGTTGTGGGTTGGTACGATATCCAGTGTTGTGTGTATTTTTCATGGCCTACCGAGCCATCCCTCCAGAACGGTTCCGCGTCACGTAATGGGTTTAGTTTTCTTTACTAAGGGTGTGGGTGCCCCGTGAGGATGCATCCGTTTTGCTCGCCCGAGGGGTTGGATGGAGATCGGTGTCTCCCAGCGAGTTGTCTGAGTTTTCCAGGCGCTTTCCATTGCGCAGTACTTCTAGACTATAGTTGCCAAGTCCACAAAGTGTGATACTCGACGGCGCTTGATGGCGTTGAGGATTCCTTCGTCCGTGCAATTATTGCAGAATACTGAAATCGCATCCTCGTCGTGGCAATCTTTAATCTTGTCTTTGATAAGGAGGAATCTAGCCCAAAAGTGATGGACTGTTTCCTGAGACTGCTGTCGTATGCACGTGAGGTCGCATATGGTCGGATGACTGGAATTTGTTTTTGAATATTGCATGTGCTGGGTGGGTGGCTTTAAATCCGAACCCTGACCCAATTTGGAGTCCGGAGTTTGAGAAGCTTCTGAGCTTATTAGTTCGTGTTTCGGGATGTTCAATCATCTTTCGGGCCCCATGCCCGATTCCGGATTCGGAGGGCTTGGAGTGTCGTACCGCAGATAGGTATCCAGCTCTTCAAGCTCCGAAATCCGAATATAGTTCGTCTTCAGCATAGGGGAAGAGTAATTCTTTTGCTCTTCTACGACCGCTATCTGATGGGTGATCGGTGGAGATTTGATTTCTCTTTGATCAGGCTTAAGCTCAATCTGATCATAGTCAGTAGTGACCCCTATGGCGGCGATGCGATCCACGAGCGCATTTAAAGACGACCACTCTGCCGGATCCATCCGTCTGGAGTATTCGGAGTCAACACGGAGGTGATTTTCGATGACCCAAGAAGTCATCGTCGGCTTAACGGCCAAACAGGCGGTCATGATAAAACTGCCCAGCCGGAGGTTTTGGCCTGAGGCCAGAGCTCCTCCTGAGGTGATACTACCTTTGATAATGAGGCGAGCCATCAACCCTAACTTCGATGTCACAGTGGAACTCTCAATGAAAGCACCAATCTCGGTGTCAAAACCGGCGGATCTCGGGTTAGGGGTCCCGAACTGTGCATCTAAGGTTGATGGTAACAGGAGGCAGGGGACACGATATTTTACCCAACTTCAGGCCCTCTTGATGGAGGTAATACCCTACGTCTTGCTTGATTGATATTGATGAGCAGGAGGATTACAAGAGTTGATCTACCATGAGATTTTAATAGCTAAAACCCTAGAAGTCTATCACATATGATTGTGATTGCCTCTACGGACTAAACCCTCCGGTTTATATAGACACCGGGGGGGGCTAGGGTTATACAAAGTTGGTTACAGAGAAAGGAAATAATACATCCGGACGCCTAGCTTGCCTCCCACGCAAAGGAGAGTCCCATCCAGACATGGGAGGAAGTCTTCTATCTTGTATCTTCACAGCCCAATAGTCCGGCCCATGTCACACAGGTCGGACGCCCGAGGACCCCTTAATCTAGGACTCCCTCAACCACCCCTATACGGGCTACTGTTCATCCAGCCCTCCACCGGCTATTCTTCAACCAGCCATCCACCGGCTACTGTTCATCCGGCCCTCCATGGGATCCTGTTCATCCAGCCCTCCACGGAGTCCTGTTCATCCACCGGCTCGATCGATCGGGGTCCTGTTCATCCAACGGCAATGGCCTCTGCTACCACGGGTTCCTCTTCATCCAACCCCCCACCGGGAACTGTTCATCCAAACCACCCCAACAACGCTCACAGTTCATCCATAGGAACCATCGATCGGCTTCAGTTAGCAGGAGTAGCAAAGGAATCACTCGGGTTCAGCTAACAGCAAGGGATCGATTGATCACTCGGTTTCAGTAACGCATAGCCTGCAGTGCAATCGCTTGGGTTCAGTTAGAGCCCAACGCCTCGCTCAGGTTCAGTTAGAGCCCAATGCCTCACACACATGCGCGTACGTACGAGAGAAACGCGCATCTCTCGGCGCCTGACCACCCAACGTAACTGGGAACTCCCCGATATTTTCCTCGCCCTCGCTTCTACCATGGTATTTTTTGTCATGGATGGCCCAAAGAATGTCATGCAGCTGCGTCTCCGGCCCGCCTAGGACGAAAATCCCATTTTCTGTCATGCTTTTTTGTCATAGAAGTAGGACCCCACCACATCTATGATGATACTGGGTTTTGTCACAATTATCATCATAGAAGTGTCATAAGTATGACAGAAAAAAATCGTTTCGCCCAAAATGTCACGGATGTGTCTTTTTTTTTTGCAGTGAAGTGTACCACGCACCACCCTGTTCATTCCACCATCAATCCACGAAAGCAGGAGTAGGGTCTTATGCCTCTCGGCTTCCCAAACCTGGGTAAATTGCTTGTGTGCTCTCTGTCGCACCACCGTGCACTGGTCTGCTATTTGTGCAACGAGACGTCCCCCTGCCAAACCAGAAAGGGGCCACCCGGTCCCATAGGTGGCTGCGGATAACCCGCGACAATTAGAGATGATCCCTATGGACCCTCCAGTTGAGGAGTGCTCGGACTTAATGGATGCGCCACCGCACCACCACTTATGCCACGACATCGAGCATTGGTACATCGACACTCCTTTCACACATTGCACCAACACGTCCATATTTATTGATTGCGTGACCACATGTCATGCTCGATGGACATATCATACTCACCACAAGTTTACACCCTATGCATAGACTGACTTGCATTATGATTGTCTTGTTGCATCTATTTTCATGTCATCCATGATATATGCGCATTTGCACTTTCTTACCAAATTTGCTGTGATCTTTCTTGATGGCATATTCATACATCATGATCACATTGCCCACTATCAATTGCATGATTAAATAATAACATTGAGCGCCTATTGCCATGTTCATGCTCTCGATAAACCATCACACTATGATATCATCTTGCACAATGGTAGAATTTGCTTTGTGCACCGTGACAATTACCACACCTTTGTGCGCACATCAAATGCTTTTGCTCCCATGAATTCTTTACATATCATATTAAATCATTTGGCTAAGCATCATGTGCCTTGTTACGAACAATCTTGCTACGCGGACTCATGTTTACATGATGGACACCTTGTGTGCGCTAACCATTGTATTTTCGAGTGTCGTTTGTGTTTGCTCCTTTTGCATGTATACCCCTCTGGTGACACCTTGGGGTACTTGGATTACACCATGACTTCCACTCCATCCAACTACAAGTTCGTCCATGACTACCGTTTCCATGGCGATGAGGATCACGATCCGAGGCCGGTTCTTTCCCAAGGGAGGGAGATGATGCGGAGCATCCTACGATCATACCCATGTGCACTATGACTACTCCCCAAGCCCCAAGTGAACATACGATGAGACCTCAAGGATACGCTATTGGACACAAGGTGAACCTGCTCCTAAATGCATTCGTGCAAGACATAGTTGCTACCTCATGCAAAGACACTACATGTGCTTAGGTACCAAGAAGACCCTCTTGGAGATGCTCGGAACATTGGACAAGTCCCCAAGTACATGGATGAAGAAGCTCGACGAAGAAGGATGTCAAGGTCCTACAGGCTCCGGACATCCGGCCCCAGCCCGAACATCCGGCTGGATCCCCGGAAATCCGGCCCCTTCCTATCCAAAGAGCTCCGGAAGCGACCCCGACAGCTTGGACATCGGGCTCTTCCTGAAGCCCCGGATATCCGGCCTCTTTGCCTGGACATCTGGCCCCACCTATCTAGAGAACATAGGAATCGGGCAACTTCAGCCCAGAGATCCGGCCAGAGGCCTGGACAACCGGCTCTTTATGAGCCGTCGGACATCCGGCCCTCAGCACGGACATCCGACACCTGCCTATGCACAGAGAACGGGCCAAGCGCCCATGTATCCCCCCTCTTCCTTACCCATTCGTGGGCTAGCACTATATATAGACCCCCTCATCCTCCTAGTTAGGGTTAGCATTGTGATAGCTCATTTGAGAGATAGAGCATTTCTCATCCATTCGGATCTACTCCACCGGGAGAGACCGTGGCCTCTACGAAGAAGATCCATCTTGGATTCAAGATCCCTAACGGGAAGACCCTCAAGACCTCCTCACGGAGAAGAACTTGCTACTTGTATCGTTCTTTGTTGATCGTGTATCGTGGTGTATCTCTTTGTGTTTCGAGGATCTAGCACATGTGTAATCGAATCTTGTTGGCTTGAGTGATTTCTCTCGTGTTTCCCCTCGTATTATTCGTAGGACCCACTTAAATCGTGAAAGATCAGCCCTAGGGTCTCCACCATACATCACCTTCTCTCTATGGTTTTTCTCTATCGCACTTTGTATGGAGTATCTCACTGGTCGGGAAGGCCTGCAAATTCCCTAACTTCTTCGTACACCCTATATCAATTTTTTTGCCTAAGAAGTGGTGTCGTGCAATTGGAATTCCAACTTGAGTACTACTACTAGGAGTAGGAGTAGTAGTAGCTAGGGAATGATTCTGCGAGATGAATGCAAAGAGATGAAATGCAAAAGAAGACAGAGGGATGTGATGGTTGCTTGTTCGTTTATTTTACCAACCACTTATTACTGGGAGTGGTGGGGTTTTGTGATACGACAGCTTTACTGCCGCGCCACAAGCAGGCTGAGACTCCCATGCAGCGCCGCCCTCTACACTAGCCAAACCTCCATCGTGGTTTATTTGTCCCCCATGTAATTTGACTGAATATTTAACTAAAAAAATGTTAGTGCATGTCAACAAAAAAAAATTGTTGGATTCGTATTTGAACACAATTTTCAATGATATAATTTTTGGGGACATGCATGACCATTTTGGTAGTTAAATTTATGGTCAAAATTTGGCATAGATTACAACAGGGACCAATAAACCAGGATGGATGTAGAACTATATATAGTAATACGCCCATGCGTTGCACGGAATAGTGGAATGCATTGATCGGGGAGTTGTTTATTTTGACAAAGTATGTGGGGGTCATCTCTTGTGTAACAAATATCGATAGGTTTCTTCAGATATTAATTATTCTCTAGAGCTCACAAGCATCTGGGTGAATAGTAAATGTAGGCTAAATAGATAAAAAATATCTTTTGCAAACACAAGCGTTCAACTATTGAACCTGCATCCAAAACTTACCAATTGATGCAGAGGCCGGGTGATATCCTCCTTTTCAAATAAAAGAGAGTACAAGTTCACAATTAATATCATAAATGGAACACGAGAACTCTAATGGAGCAAAATCATACATGGCAGATTCTAGACTAGACCATAAATGGATACACTTTTATTCAAGCACGATACTCTGATAGAGCAAGATCTTGCATGGAACGTTCTATACTAAATAAGAAGTGTTCACATGCTTAGGCAACGGCTTACATTGAGTGAAGACTAATGATGAATAGTTAACTTTGTAATGCATATGCCTAGGTGAACCTCCTTGGACTTCCCGTGCATCATCTTCGGGTTAACAATCGTATGAAACTAGCCCTCTTCCATGTCCACATTGCCAGGAATGGAGCAGCTCGCTAGAGTCTCATTCAGCGTGAGGGAGGCGCTGAGGTCGCCCTCGTATGCCGAAGGGGCAACAATAGTGAGCATGCCCCTGTACAGCGGCCTCGTGTCAGCGTTAGCGGCATTTCCCCTGACGTACACGACAAAAATGGGCTGGCGGCCTGCGCAGGCCTTGCTGGTGCCCACGGGTAAGAGAAAGATGATGTCGTTGTCCTTCGCGACTAGCAAGCGGTGGTGATCCTCCAGTAGCTCCAGCACGACAAACGGGTAGCATGTCTCTTACTTGATGTTCACCGTGGGCCAGGAGTGATTGTCGGACGGTGTCATGAGGTGATGTACAAGGATCACCGACAAGCCCTCAAACGGTAGTGTGCACTCATAGCAGTAGAATGGCGCGTTCACGCATCTGGACCTATGCTCCGCCACTGAGTGCTGGTCGACGTACCTCTCGCAGCCAAAACTCTTGTAGACGCAGGGCACCTTGCGGGCATCGACCAAGCCATCCATGAAACGGGAGTGGCTGTAGGGGACCTTGCGCCCGCCGCATGGAGCCCAGGAGTAGAACACGAAGCTGTAGATGGTGGACTTACTAGTACTCCCTCCGTTTCTTTTTACTAGTTTGCATATAATTCCAAACACCATGTAGACACATTCTCTCACCATTTTACAACTATATCAGTATCATTATTAGTGGTCAGCCCGTGCAAGTTCTAGCCCCGGGTGTTTTAACCTTTTTTAGTAATGATATCTTGCGATTGTTCACCACGAGCCCAATCTGGAGAATGCGAACATAACGATCATATTTCCATCCGACGGTGGCCTTTTTTATGCCACAGTATTTGACAAACCTGCCACCCATACACATGTACTGTAACTACGGTGCATGCATTTGCAATTACCATGACTCCCAATGAATGTTTGTTGGGGATTGGTGTTAGCACCGATGACGTTTCATAGTCGTTCCACGCTCCGGTGCTACTAGTAGAGCAGATTCCTACTACACTATACTAGTCGAGGATATAGTGGTAGGTACTGTAGTTTATTGTACTACTAGTGTGATCACTCAAGTTTTCTGGCATCGATATGACCCTACATTCCTCTCGCTGACAGCTCGGACCCACTAGCAATATCTTCGCATGCAAGGAAGTGCCTCCTTATACCTGCCCCTGACACCTCGGACCCACCAACATCCTTGCAAGCAAGGAAGTGCCTCCTTATTACGGAAAAAATGATTCTTCCCCCTGACAGCTGGGACCCACCAGCTATATCTTCACACGCAAGGAAGTGCCTCCTTGTCCTCCCTGACAGCTGGGACCCACCCGGTCGAAGCAAACGTAGAGTTATCTGTCTAGTCGCAACTATGTACGTACATACTGGTCGATCGGTCTCTCTGCTGCGATGTACCGTGGCCGAGTAAGGAGCGGCACGTATCGTAGTAGAGGTGACGGCGTAGCATGTCATGAAGTCTCGTCTATATATATTGTGTACACATATGTACAACCACGCTGCAAAAAAGTAAATACGGCTACATATGTACATACAGACGGGGTATCTAACGCGTACAACGACGGCGTCCTGTTCATCGACAGCCAATCGGCTGGGTCAGAACGGAGGAAACTGTGTTTTATTCATCGGGAGGCAACAGAATGCGTCGTTTTCATCAAGAGCCTACCAGCTTGGACGTTACAGCCGAAACAAGGTCTGGCGCACCGCAGAATGGACAAAACAGCCTTCTATGCGACCGCGTATGGTCGAAACAGGGTCCTGTTCATAGGGAAGGGTCTGGCATACCACAAAAAGGAGGAAACAGACTTCTGCGTTGGAGCGCGTACGGTTGAAATGTGGTCCTGTTCATCGGGAGGGGTGTGGTGTACCACAAACTGGGACTCCACATGCTGCTGTTCATCCACCGTCTACTGCCTCGCTCCACCCTCCATGGTCTACTATTCATCCATCGTCTACTGCCTCGCTCCAGTCTCCACTTGCTACTGTTCATCCACCCTCGACTTCCTCCAGCCTCCACCAGCAAAAGTTCATCCACGGAGTCCTATTCATATAGCCTCCATCGTCTACTATTCAAAAAGCCCTCCATGGGGTCCTGTCCATCCAGCCTCCACCGGCTATTGTTCAACCTGCCCTCCAAGGGGTCCTATTCATTCACCCCCAACCGGCTCGGGTGTGTGGCAGCCTCCTCGATAGTGGTCCTATTCATCCAGCGGCAACGACTGATACATTTCCAACGTATCTATAATTTATGAAATATTTCATGCCATGTTTACAACTATTTTATATGGTTTTGGTATGATTTGCATGGAACTAACCTAGACTTACGCTGTTTTCAGTAGAACTATCGTGGTGTTGCTTTTGTGTAGAAATGAAAGTTCTCCAAATGAGTTGAAACTTTTTGACGATTTTTTTGGAAGAAAAGAGACCCCCAAAGCTTCGTGGGAGGGCTAGAAGAGCCACGAGGAGGGCACAACCCACTAGGGCACGCCTGGTGGGCATGGCTTGCTCCGGTGGGTTATGCCCACCTCGAGGCCCATCTTCGCATGAAACCGACGCCAGAAAATCCTATAAATAGAGAAACCATCAGAAGTAACCCAAGATCATAAGTTCCTCCGCCAAAAGGCTCTATAGCCATCGAAAACCAATCTAGACCCTGTTCCGGCACTCTGTCGGAGTGGGAAATCATCACCGCTGGCCATCTTCATCTTCCTGGCGGCCACCACGATGAGGACGGAGTAGTCCACCCTCGGGGTTGAGGGTTTGTACCAGTATCTATGCATTTAATCTCTGTTTCGTGTTCTTGAGATGTCACTATCTTCATGTATCGCGGGCTTTGTTAATATAGTCAGATCATATGGTATTTTCCCCTCTCTATCTTGTTCTGATGAATTGAGTGTTTCCCTTTGAGATTTCGTTGTTATCAGATTGAATACTTTTATGGCTTTGAGAACACTTGATATATGCCTTGCAATTGAATACTCGTGGTGACAATGGGGTATCGTGTTGATTCACTCGATATATGTTTTGGCACTCAACTCGCGGATTCCCGAGGTAATCTATGCATATGGGTTGATGCACGTTCTTGTCTTTGTTTCTCTAGCAGAAATCTTGGGGCACTCTTTGAAGTTCTTTGTGTTGGATTGAATATTATGAATCTAAATTTGCTTTGGTGTTATTTTAGTAGGAACTCTTGGTTAGATCGATCAAAAAGAATATCTTCGTGTTATTTTAGTACAAACTCTAGGATAGATTGATTGGAAAGAATAGCTTTGAGGTGGTTTCGTACCCTACAAACAATTCCGTCTTATGTTCGCCGCTAGATAGGAACTTTGGAGTGATTCTTAATTGCACGTTGAGGGACGGTTATATGATCCAATTTAATTAGCATTGTTGAGAGATTGCACTAGCGATAGTACGAACCCTGGGCCTCATTTTCAACCATTGCAATACTGTTTTTGTGCCCGTTTACTATTTGTTACCTTCCTATTTTTATTTATTCATATTATAAAAATATATTTCTACCATCAATATTACACTTTTATCACCATCTCTTCGCCGAACTAGTACACCTATACAAATTACCATTGTATTTGGTCTGTTGGGGACACAAGAGACTATTTATTATTTGGTTGCAGGGTTGTTTGAGAGAGACCATATTCATCCTACACCTCCCACAGATTGATAAACCATAGGTCATGCACTTGAGGGAAAATTGCTATTGTCCTATAAAACTCTGCGCTTGGAGGCCCAACGCCTGTCTACAAGAATAAAGTTGTGTAGTAGACATCAAGCTCTTTTCTGGCGCCATTGGCGGGGAGGGGAGTGCATGAAGGTATATCTTTCGATCTTGCAATTGAATATTTTAGTTTATTGTTTATAACTAGTTTGGTTTATAAAAGAAAACTACACAAAAATGGAATTGAGGTTGCATCATATTATTCCTCTTCATAATGTATTTTGTTAAAATGATGGAAAGGAAAATTGTGCTCAATTGATAGAAGAAGAATTCAATAAAATGTTTGGCATAAATGATGAGCACGATTGCAATGTTGTTCGTATGAATTCTTTGAATATCCATGATGCTAATGATATGCAAATCCATAAGCTTGGGGATGCTATGTTTGATGAAGATGATACTTTTAGTCCCCCAAGATTTGATGTGCAAATTTGTTATAATGATTGAATGCCTCCTATTTTTGATGATTGAAAGTGGATTCGGAGAGGTCATGACTTTATTTAATGATGAATCCACCATTTTGGATGAGGCTTCTATTGACTATGAGAACAAGGTTGCTATCTATGATGATTATGGTTATGACACATATGCTATATTAAATAATGATAACCATGAAACTTGTCGTCATGATTTTAATTTTCAATCACATGATAGTTATTTTGTTGAGTTTGCTCCCACCATTATTGATGAGAATAAATTTTCTTACGTGGGGAGTAATAAAATGTCTATGCTTGTGCATCATGAAAAGAGTGCTTTATGTGATAGTTATATTGTTGAATTCATTCAAGATGCTACTAAAAATTATTATGAGACAGGAACATATGCTTCTATGTATTGCAATAATATCAAGTTTTCTCTGTGTGTGTTGAAAATCTTGAAGTTTAGCTTGTTTTGCCTTCCGATGCTAGTTGATTCTTGTTCCCATCAGTTTTTTTCTCACAAAATCCTTATGCATAGGAAGTGTGTTAGTCTTAAGTGTGCTTCCCATGTGATTCATGATGCTCTCTTTCATGTTTCAATTCTTTACTTTTATGCGAGCATCATTGAAATCATCATGCCTAGCTAAAAAGGCATTAAAGAAAAGCGCATGTTGGGAGACAACTCAACACTTTTACCTACCATTTTTGTGTGTTCACATGATTAGGCTACTGTATTAATCATGTTTTATAGCTTTCGTTTCAATAAAGTGCCAAGTAAGACATTTGGGATGGTTTATGGTGATGGTTGATTTGATCTTGCTGAAAAAAAGAAACTTTTGCACTCAGGAAGACAGTTCTCATTCTTAACAAAACCACAATAAAATGGTGATTCTTTTTGCAGAATATTAATAGACAAATTAACCAGCTATTCCTATTTTTTCAAAAATTTTGGAGTAGCATAAATATGGTTGGAGTACAGATTCTATTTTCAATGCACAGTTTGCTTGTATCCTAGTTTCTATGGCCTATATTGCTCAACATAAATTGTGGAAATGATAAGGTACAGTAGGCATTGTGTGATAACAATTATGAATCTTGTCTTTGCTAGTACCAAAGTGAATGATCTGCTTTATCATACTAACCTATCTCACAAAGTTCCGTTAAGTTTTGTGTGATTGAAGTTTTCAAGTTTTGGGTTAGATATCAATATGAGGAGAATAATGAGTGACAAGACCCTAATATTGGGGATTCCCAAGACACCCTATCGGTGTCAAAACCGGCGGATCTCGGGTAGGGGGTCCCGAACTATGCGTCTAAGCCGAATGGTAACAGGAGGCAGGGGACACGAAGTTTTACCCAGGTTCGGGCCCTCTTGATGGAGGTAAAACCCTACGTCCTGCTTGATTAATATTGATGATATGGGTAGTACAAGAGTAGATCTAGCACGAGATCAGAGAGGCTAAACCCTAGAAGCTAGCCTATGGTATGATTGTATGTTATGGTTGTTGTCCTACGGACTAAAACCCTTCGGTTTATATAGACACCGGAGAGGGTTAGGGTTACACAAGGTCAGTTACAAAGGAGGAGATATCCATATACGTATTGGCTAGCTTGCCTTCCACGCCAAGTAGAGTCCCATCCGGACACGAGACGAAATCTTCAATATTGTATCTTCATAGTCTAACAGTCCGGACAATGGAAATAGTCTGGCTGTCCGGAGACCCCCTATAATACAGGACTTCCTCAGTAGCCCCTGAACCAGGCTTCAATGACGATGAGTCCGGCGCGCAGTTGTCTTCGGCATTGTAAGGCGGGTTCCTTCTCCGAATACATCACAGAAGAATTTGAATACGAGGATAGTGTCCGACCCTGCAAAATAAGTTCCACATTCCACCATAGAGAGAATATGTTTTCGCAGATCTAATTTGCTGGCTTGTTTTGGCAACACGACATTACGTCATGGCCTGGTGATTATTCGAACCATTTCTTTTAACCAGCCCGCACATAACGCGAGGCAGTTTTTCGACACGTCTTGTCAAAGCAGAGATCGTGTCCCCTTATTATGGGATTCTCATCAATACGGGCATGGGTAACCCAACCGCGCCATCAATTGCGGCGCTTGGGGGTTAAGCGAGTTTTACCAGGCAAGTGGGGATGCTTAGTTTTGTCCTCCCATATAAAGGGATAAGGATTCACCTTTCTATCCGCGCCTTCTTCCTCCTCTGCTCATCCGCTCCCGCACACTCGAGCTCTAGCGCCCAAGTCCTCACTTCCATCTCAACCTTCTCCAACCATGTCCGGAGCGGGAGGCAAGTGGATGGTCTCCTCCGTCACTGTGACGCCCCGAGACCGATGTGCCAGTTGTCGTCCAGTTATTCACCGTCGTTGCCATGTCATTCTCTTGCGTGTTGCATCTTGTCATGTCATCATGTGCATTGCATCATCATGTTTTCAAAACTTGCATCCGTCCGGGTCTTCCCGTTCCTTCCGTTGTCCGTTCTGAGTCCAACCACACTTGCACGCGCCCGCGGCATGTCCGAAATAGTATTTTATAAGTGGCCAGAAAATGTTCTCGGAATGGGTTGAAAGTTGGCGTGTGGTTTGTTATAGTGTAGATAGACCGCCTGTCAAGTTTCATCGCATTCGGAGTTCGTTTGATAGCCCAACCGTTAAACTATAGCGGCAATATAGTCGGTCAAACGTCGGATGTTTTCGGTCTCCGGAAACAGTTGCCGGGCTGCACTCCTTTTCCTCTCATCTCAGTCCAACCCATTTTTCACAACCCATCAACAGCCCACCTAAACCCCCTCCGTTCCGGACCGTCAGATCGCGATCGGAGGCTCTGAAAACCCCTCCTAACCCCTCAAACCCTAACCCTGCCTATATAACGAAACCCCTCCTTCCAAATCTGGTCATTCCTTCCCCTCCACCTCCAATTCTGCGCCCCTAATCATCAGCGCTGCCGACCACCTCCATTTCTGTGCCGGCCGAAGCCCCCTCCGCCATTTGGCGCTTCTCCACTGGCTGGCGCCGCCGAAGCCACCGGCCTCCACCTCTCCCAAGCCGCCACGTGTCCTAGCCCCGCGCCCTCCACCGCAAGGCCCGCCGCAGCCCATGGGAAGCCCGCCCAGGCCCGCACGGCCGAGCCACTCAGTCGCTAGCCCGTGATCCCCACTCCCTCGCTATCGACCTGGATCGAGGGGAGGAGCCCCTCGACCCCGACCTCGCCGTTTCGGTCTTTCCCGCCGACTCGCCGGAGTCGTTGCCGGTGATCAACTCTGGTTAGATCAGCACTGCTGCCTCGCCTCCCCGTCACCCTCTCCTTCTCTTTTTAGTCCTCACTTCTCTCTCTCCCTTCCCCTGTAGAGCCGTCCTGGATAAGTCCCACCTCGCGCAGATCCTCGCATTTCGTCGCGCCGCCGCATGTAGTTCGCCAGAGCTCGCGACCCCCGCCGTTCTTTGCCCGGATTTGTGCCGCCCTCGCTGTCCTTGTCCACATCCGGTCAGATCCGATACCCGGGGGCCGGATCCACCCATTCCCATCACCAGCCGGGCCCATCTCCGCCGGCTGCCGCCGTCCCCTCGTCGGAATCCGTCGGTCGCCGCCGTGTCGTTCCTCCTCTGCTTCCCGCTCGCTCCTTCATTGACCGGACGCCCAGGACCAGCACCACCCCTCTCCACCGGCCTGCTCGACCATGCCCCCTAGGCCGCCTCCACCGACCTGGGCTGAGCCCAGCTAGGTGAGCAGCACAACGCAGCGTCAAGCCCCAACCACAGGCCCAGTGCGCCTAAGCCGGCCTGCCCACTAGGCCGCCGCCAGCTTCCCTCGCAAGCCGGGCCGAGGCCCATGGTGAGGCCACCCGAGCACCCGTCCTTTTTTTCCCTTTGTTGGGCTTCCTGTCCAGATTCAGCCCGTTGATGTTTTTTTCAGGATCTGTGAATTTGTCTATTTATTCCAGAGAACGCCTGTTTTACAGAAAACCCCCCTAAGTTTCATGCATATCCTAACTCACAAACCGTGCATCGCATGTAGATAATTTATATATGAAACTTGCAGAATTTTGTCTAGTTTAATAATATGTCATTTTCATCCATGTTTAAAATGTTTAAAATGTTGTTCGTGTAAATTTGCTCCTATGCCATGTTAAAATGATTTAATTCATAACTATAACCGTAGCTCCGTTTAAACAAACTTTATATGTAAATGGGTAGAATTTTGCCTAGTTTAACATGATGCACTCATCTTTGCATGTTTAACAACTCTAAAATGTGTTTAGGGCAGAACAGTACCAAACCTAATATATGCATATGAGGCGTTTCCAGAATTGTTGTCCGTTGTTTCCGACCTCATTTAAACTTGACTAGATAGGTAGTTTTTTTTGCTTCACCCCTCTTGCCATGGTTATCAACATTTAATATTGTTGAGTACATAAACCGGGAGAGACTAAATAATTGACGTGGTGTTTCGTCAATATGTAACTCCGTTGCATAATGAGCTCCACTTAATTTGTAGAATTGCTTGTGCACTTTGCCATGCCATGCTTCATTAAACCGGACATGCATCATACATGGTTTGGTGCATCTTGCCATGATTATGTGATGGTTGTTTACTATGTTGTTTGCTTCTTTCCGGTGTAGCTTCTTCGGGTTGGTTCCGTTAACGTCGTGTTTGTGAGGAACCGTTCGTCTACGTCCGTTTGTCTTCTTCATGGACTCGTTCTTCTTCCTTGCGGGATTTCAGGCAAGATGATCATACCCTTGAAATCACTTCTATCTTTGCATCCTTAGTTGCTCGCTCTTTTGCTATGCCTATGCTGCGATACCTACCACTTGCTTATCACGCCTCCCATATTGTTGAACCAAGCCTCTAACCCAACTTGTCCTAGCAAACCAGTGTTTGGCTATGTTACCGCTTTGCTCAGCCCCTCTTATAGCGTTGTTAGTTACAGGTGAAGATTGAAGTTTGTTCCTTGTTGGAACATGGAGATGTTGTTCCTTGTTGGAACATGTTTACTTGTTGGGATATCACAATATATCTTATTTAATTTAATGCATCTATATACTTGGTAAAGGGTGGAAGGCTCGGCCTTATGCCTGGTGTTTTGTTCACTCTTGCCGCCCTAGTTTCCGTCATATCGGTGTTATGTTCCCGGATTTTGTGTTCCTTACGCGGTTGGGCTATTATGGGAACCCCTTGACAGTTCGCCTTAAGTAAAGCTCTTCCAGCAATGCCCAACATTGGTTTAACCATTTTCCACCTAGCCTTTTCTTTTCCCTTGGGAGTCGCGCTCCTGAGGGTCATCATTATTTTACCCCCCCCCCCGGGCCAGTGCTCCTCTGAGTGTTGGTCCAAACTAGAGTCCTGTGCAGCGCCCCCTCGGGGAAACATGAGGTTTGGTTTTAGTTGTATGGAGCGCTCATCTGAGTGTGCCCTGAGAAAGAGATATGTGCAGCTCCTATTGGGATTTGTAGGCACATTCGGGCGGTGTTGCTGGTTTAGTTTTACCCTGTCGAAATGTCTTGTTGTACCGGGATACCGAGTCTGATCGGAATGTCTCGGGAGGAGGTCTATTCCTTCGTTGACCGTGAGAACTTGTGATGGGCTAAGTTGGGACACCCCTGCAGGGATTGGAACTTTCGAAAGCCGTGCCCGCGATTATGGGCAGATGGGAATTTGTTAATGTCCGGTTGTAGATAACTTGAACCTTACCTTAATTAAAATGAGTCAACCGCGTGTGTAACCGTGATGGTTTCTTTCCAGCGGAGTCCGGGAAGTGAACACGATGTTGGAGTTATGCTTGACGTAGGTTGTTATAGGATCACTTCTTGATCATACTTTTATCGACTGTGCTTTGCCTTCTCTTCTCACTCTCTGTTGCGTATGTTAGCCACCATATATGCTAGTCGCTTGCTGCAGCTCCACCTCATACCTTTACCTTACCCATAAGCTTAAATAGTCTTGATCGCGAGGGTGCGAGATTGCTGAGTCCTTGTGACTCACAGATACTTCCAAAACCAGTTTGCAGGTGCCGATGAGTCCTTGCAGATGACGCAACCAAGCTCAGGAGGAGCTCGATGAAGATCTTGTCCTTTATGTTGTTTAGTTCTAGTTGATCAGTAGTGGAGCCCAGTTGGGGTCGATCGAGGACCTTTGTCGCATTTGGCGTTCTTCTTTTATTTTGGCTCCGTAGTTGGGCCTTGATTGTATTTGGATGATGTAATTCTTTATTCATGTAATGGCGTGAAGTGGCGAGTGTAAGCCAACTATGTATCTTTTCCCCTATTGTATTACATGGGTTGTTTGCGAAGATTACCTCACTTGCGACATTGCTTTCAATGAGGTTATGCCTCTAAGTCGTGCTTCGACACGTGGGAGATATAGCCGCATCGAGGGCGTTACAAGTTGGTCATCAGAGCCTTCCCCGACCTTAGGAGCCCCATTGCTTGATCGTTTTTAGCGGCCGAGTGGTGTCTAGAAAAAAAATGTTTTGAGTCATTTATGAATTATATATCGGAGAGTTAGGAATTCTTTTTACTTTCCAGTCTCCTCATCGCTCTGGTAAGGCATACTGGCGTAGAGTTTTGACTCTTCTCTTCTCAAATTTCACTAAAAAAAATTTAGGATCACGCGGGTATCTTGGAATCGTTCCGATGGTTTTATGATCAGAACATTGTCTTGGTGCCTCCTGTCAGGGGGTTAGTGGAAGTGTCCCGGGGAGTTGAGCTCTGAGGTGTTGTCGTCATAATTTTATCGTTGCAGTTCTGGGAATACCTGAGTCTAGTACGCCGACATCGAAAATCTCTTTTATACAGTTCTTTGGTGAGATAACCTCGACGCCACCCAGTACTGGGGCGGGAGTTCGGGAGTATCGCCATAACTTGTATAACGGATGCTTTTCGAAGGTTGAGGTAGATGATTTCCGAAGGTTTCTTGGTTATGTGTTGAAGGATGGATACAGCTGGATGTAGGATTTGTTAGTTTGGGTGAGATATTATGCTTCCCCTATATCCCCAACACCTGATTGCATAACCGGAAAGGTTCGGGAGTTCCATAAGTGGGAATTCAAGTAGCTCTTAGGATATCTTTCCGACAGAGGTATGATATGAAATTGGGGCTCGACGTCTAGTGGTCCGCCTATTCACGGTCGGTTTTACAGTGGTCTCGTTGTGTCTTAAAGAGTCCTTGGCTATGCCGACTCGGGGACGCTTCATATGTCATGTGCACTGCCATGTACATGATGGTGCTGTACGATCGAGCCAGTGTAGGCTCCACCACGAAAACTTCGGACGAAATCTCTATCATATGTTTGTTCCGGCTTATTCCGCAAGCCAATCCTTTGTTTTGCTTTTGAGTTGTGGTATTCGAGTTGCTTCGAAGTCAAATGTTGATTCCATACCTTTCCTAAAAGGTGTTCTTATACTCCGATGTGAATACTAATCCTTCTCGATAATCGAGATTGTCATATCACTCCTTTTCACCGGTGTGTTTCTCTTCAAGTGGATCCGATCATTTTCAACATCCACAAGATCTACTCAAATTTTGGTCAACGGTGTTTGTTTCATCCATCTCCAAGTTGTCTTTGTTTTCCCGCCCTCCCACCCCTTTTCTTCAAGGACTCAGATTTCTTAATCAAGTATCCTTTTATTCATGAGAATTCTCTCCAGTCTTTTTTTCCTTCATGTTTTTACCCGGTGTTTCTCATGACGATGCTCTACAAGTTCATCATTATTCATTCTCTTTCTTCTCCGGTGGAACTAATTCAAGCTTTGTTGATCATATCCTTCCCTTGTTTCAAATGCCTTCTCACACCGGTGCTCCTCATGTTCATGCTTTTCTCGCTATTCAATTGTTCCGGAGTGCTCATAATATCTAGAAGAATCGTGTTTCCACTCTGCTTTCATTCAAGCTCTTTCGAGGATGTTATCTCTTTTGAGCCATGTAATTCAACCGGTGCAATCTCTCTTTTAAATCATTTCAACGGTGTATCTTTTGAGTGGCCGTAACCCACAGGTCTTTTCCCAGGATCTTACCTGACTCTTCCAATCTTCCCGGAGCTATCCTCATATTTCTTTTCGAAGTTTGACGTAAGAATGATTTATCATCAGTAAATGCTTTTCTCCAAGATCTGTTGATTTCTTTTCATCGTTGGTTCAACCTTTCCATTTTTTCATCCCGGAGTATCTCAACAATTTAGTGGTGTTTCTCATCATGTGAAGACCGAAGAAGATTTTTTTCTCCCAATCTTGTTCTTGTCTCTTGAAGACTCGTCGTTCTAGCTTGTTGCCATCCTCTCGTAATTGTTTTGATCATGAGAATTGTTTTCACCTATCCGGAGCAATTCAGGAGCCTTTTCAGTTTGTTCATCCGGAGCCCATCATCTAAGATTTACTCATTATTGGCTTTCAGTTATGGTTCTCCAAATCTTACCGGTGCATTATTCAAGTATTTCTCCAATCAGCTCATGATCTCTTCGTTTTCATATATTTATTTTACCTCAAGTATCTTCATTCATTCTCCAATTCTTTTCGGTGAATTGTGCCTTTGTTACTTTCATTTTCAACCCTTACGGTGGTTCACTCAAGATCTCTTCCTTGGTTATCATACAAATTCTTTCGTTGTTTTCTATCCTACCGGTGACTTGTTGAAGACTTTCTCAAGTTGGCGCTATATCTATCATAATCCTTTCTGCGAGAATAAGTAGTATGCCAAATCCATTGCTTGTCAGAAATTAAATAGTTGAAGGATACGCATAACATAATTCTTATTCTTGTTCCATCCAAGTGATTAATTCCTTTTTCCGGAGTGGTTCATTATATCATATTCTCAGTTCGAGATGCTTTATCTTTTTTTCCCAGAGTTCCAACCTCTTTCAATTATATTACAATGGAGATTCATCTAAATCATTACAAGGTTTTACCTTGTGTTCTCAACTTCTCTTTCTTTTCGTTACCTTTTGTTTACCGGAGTTCTTCATGAAAGTTTTACATGATGGTTCATCAAGGATTTTATCCCTTCTCGAAGTTTTCATCGAGATTCTTTTGCAAGGAGCTCAAGTTTTCTTCATCTTGCTAACCGGAGTGCAATTCTTCCTTCCGTATCAATAGAGTTGGTATTATGTCATTCTTGATAATTTGAGTTCATGTTTCATGATTCACATGTTGTCAAGGATGAGATATTTTAAATCCATCAATCTCGTCAATTGAGTTATCTTGGGTTATAGTTCACCTAAAGTTTTCCCTAAGGATTGTTGCTATTATGGTGCTTATAAAGGACCCAAGTTCTTCATTTATCCTCCCGGTGATATAAGTTTCTCGTCTCCTTGTTCATATCAATCCAATTCTGCTTCCCGTGAGTGGCAGGTTGTCACCTCATAATTTGAGATGTATTCCATAAGACCATATCAAGCTTATTCCTTTCGTTGTTGGTTTTCCAACAACTCCGCTCGACCCGTTTCCTAAGGATGCCTTCTCAAGCTCTTTTGTGGCATAAGATGGCATTTTCTTCTCCATTCTTTTCCAATTATCTATATTCTATTCTTTCGTTCCGGAGGCATTGTGATGTTGCTTTCTTCAACCATCATCTTGTTTCATCAAAGATCATGTTCTTCTTATGATTGTCCATTTAACCGGAGTATCGTGCCCTCTTTTAAAGTTCTCTCATCTTATCAAATTTTGCTTCTCTTTTCTACCGGAGTGCTGTCCGCATTTGTTCTTCCTTGTTCCTCTTTCTTAACGGAGTGCTTTCAACTTTGTTCATCACTGTTGTTTTTCTTTCTTTCAAGTTATTCAACCTTTCAAGGTTCTTTAGTTTCACTCATTTGTCAAAGAAGCAATTTGTTTTACCTCTTCTCTTATCTCTTCCGTTGTCCCTCCGGTGCCATTCTAGATCTCGGGACGAGATCCTCTCGTAGTGGTGGAGTGTTGTGACGCCCCAAGACCGATGTGCCAGTTGTCGTCCAGTTATTCGCCGTCGTTGCCATGTCATTCCCTTGGGTGATGCATCTTGTCATGTCATCATGTGCATTGCATCATCATGTTTTCAAAACTTGCATCCGTCCGGGTCTTCCCGTTCCTTCCGTTGGTCGTTCTGAGTCCAACCACACTTGCACGCGCCCGCGGCATGTCCGAAATAGTATTTTATAAGTGGCCAGAAAATGTTCTCGGAATGGGTTGAAAGTTGGCGTGTGGTCTTGTTATAGTGTAGATAGACCGCCTGTCAAGTTTCATCGCATTCGGAGTTCGTTTGATAGCCCAACCGTTAAAATATAGCGGCAATATAGCCGGTCAAACGTCGGATGTTTTCGGTCTCCGGAAACAGTTGCCGGGCTGCACTCCTTTTCCTCTCATCTCAGTCCAACCCATTTTTCACAACCCATCTGCAGCCCACCTAAACACCCTCCGTTCCGGACCGTCAGATCGCGATCGGAGGCTCTGAAAACCCCTCCTAACCCCTCAAACCCTAACCCTGCCTATATAAGGAAACCCCTCCTTCCAAATCTGGTCATTCCTTCCCCTCCACCTCCAATTCTGCGCCCCTAATCATCAGCGCCGCCGACCACCTCCATTTCTGTGCCGGCCGAAGCCCCCTCCGCCATTTGGCGCTTCTCCACTGGCTGGCGCCGCCGAAGCCACCGGCCTCCACCTCTCCCAAGCCGCCACGTGTCCTAGCCCCGCGCCCTCCACCGCGAGGCCCGCCGCAGCCCATGGGAAGCCCGCCCAGGCCCGCACGGCCGAGCCGCTCAGTCGCTGGCCCGTGATCCCCGCTCCCTCGCTATCGACCTGCATCGAGGGGAGGAGCCCCTCGACCCCGACCTCGCCGTTTCGCTCTTTCCCGCCGACTCGCCGGAGTCGTTGCCGGCGATCAACTCTGGTTAGATCAGCACTGCTGCCTCGCCTCCCCGTCACCCTCTCCTTCTCTTTTTAGTCCTCACTTCTCTCTCTCCCTTCCCCTGTAGAGCCGTCCTGGATGAGTCCCACCTCGCGCAGATCCTCGCGTTTCGTCGCGCCGCCGCATGTAGTTCGCCGGAGCTCGCGACCCCCGCCGTTCTTCGCCCGGATCTGTGCCGCCCTCGCTGTCCTTGTCCACATCCGGTCAGATCCGATACCCGGGGGCCGGATCCACCCATTCCCATCACCAGCCGGGCCCATCTCCGCCGGCTGCCGCCGTCCCCTCGTCGGAATCCGTCGGTCGCCGCCGTGTCGTTCCTCCTCTGCTTCCCGCTCGCTCCTTCATTGACCGGACGCCCAGGACCAGCACCACCCCTCTCCACCGGCCTGCTCGACCATGCCCCCTAGGCCGCCTCCACCGACCTGGGCTGAGCCCAGCTAGGTGAGCAGCACAACGCAGCGTCAAGCCCCAACCACAGGCCCAGTGCGCCTAAGCCGGCCTGCCCACTAGGCCGCCGCCAGCTTCCCTCGCAAGCCGGGCCGAGGCCCATGGTGAGGCCACCCGAGCACCCGTCCTTTTTTTCCCTTTGTTGGGCTTCCTGTCCAGATTCAGCCCGTTGATGTTTTTTTCAGGATCTGTGAATTTGTCTATTTATTCCAGAGAACGCCTGTTTTACAGAAAACCCCCCTAAGTTTCATGCATATCCTAACTCACAAACCGTGCAATGCATGTAGATAATTTATATATGAAACTTGCTCAGAATTTTGTCTAGTTTAATAATATGTCATTTTCATCCATGTTTAAAATGTTTAAAATGTTGTTCGTGTAAATTTGCTCCTATGCCATGTGAAAATGATTTAATTCATAACTATTTAACCGTAGCTCCGTTTTTAACAAACTTTATATGTAAATGGGCTAGAATTTTGCCTAGTTTAACATGATGCACTCATCTTTGCATGTTTAACAACTCTAAAATTGTGTTTAGGGCAGAACAGTACCAAACCTAATATATGCATATGAGGCGTTTCCAGAATTGTTGTCCGTTGTTTCCGGCCTCATTTAAACTTGACTAGATAGGTAGTTTTTTTTGCTTCACCCTCTTGCCATGGTTATCAACATTTAATATTATTGAGTACATAACCGGGAGAGAACTAAATAATTGACGTGGTGTTTCGTCAATATGTAACTCCGTTGCATAATGAGCTCCACTTAATTTGTAGAATTGCTTGTGCACTTTGCCATGCCATGCTTCATTAAACCGGACATGCATCATACATGGTTGTGCATCTTGCCATGATTATGTGATGGTTGTTTACTATGTTGTTTGCTTCTTTCCGGTGTAGCTTCTTCGGGTTGGTTCCGTTAACGTCGTGTTTGTGAGGAACCGTTCGTCTACGTCCGTTTGTCTTCTTCATGGACTCGTTCTTCTTCCTTGCGGGATTTCAGGCAAGATGATCATACCCTCGAAATCACTTATATCTCTGCTTGCTTAGTTGCTCACTCTTTTGCTATGCCTATGCTGCGATACCTACCACTTGCTTATCATGCCTCCCATATTGTTGAACCAAGCCTCTAACCCACCTTGTCCTAGCAAACCGTTGATTGGCTATGTTACTGCTTTGCTCAGCCCCTCTTATAGCGTTGTTAGTTGCATGTGAAGATTGAAGTTTGTTCCTTGTTGGAACATGGAGATGTTGTTCCTTGTTGGAACATGTTTACTTGTTGGGATATCACAATATATCTTATTTAATTTAATGCATCTATATACTTGGTAAAGGGTGGAAGGCTCGGCCTTATGCCTGGTGTTTTGTTCCACTCTTGCCGCCCTAGTTTCTGTCATATCGGTGTTATGTTCCCGGATTTTGCGTTCCTTACGCGGTTGGGCTATTGTGCGAACCCCTTGACAGTTCGCCTTAAGTAAAGCTCTTCCAGCAATGCCCAACATTGGTTTTACCATTTGCCACCTAGCCTTTTCTTTTCCCTTGGGAGTCGCGCTCCTGGGGGTCTTCATTTTTTTCCCCCCCCCCCCCCCGGGCCAGTGCTCCTCTGAGTGTTGGTCCACACTAGAGTCCTGTGCAGCGCCCCCTCGGGGAAACTCAAGGTTTGGTTTTAGTTGTATGGAGCGCTCATCTGAGTGTGCCCTGAGAAAGAGATATGTGCAGCTCCTATCGGGATTTGTCGGCACATTCGGGCGGTGTTGCTGGTTTAGTTTTACCCTGTCGAAATGTCTTGTTGTACCGGGATACCGAGTCTGATCGGAATGTCTCGGGAGGAGGTCTATTCCTTCGTTGACCGTGAGAGCTTGTGATGGGCTATGTTGGGACACCCCTGCAGGGATTGGAACTTTCGAAAGCCGTGCCCGCGGTTATGGGCAGATGGGAATTTGTTAATGTCCGGTTGTAGATAACTTGAACCTTAACTTAATTAAAATGAGTCAACCGCGTGTGTAACCGTGATGGTCTCTTTCCGGCGGAGTCCGGGAAGTGAACACGGTGTTGGAGTTATGCTTGACGTAGGTTGTTATAGGATCACTTCTTGATCATACTTTTATCAACTGTGCTTTGCCTTCTCTTCTCGCTCTCTGTTGCGTATGTTAGCCACCATTTATGCTAGTCGCTAGTTGCAGCTCCACCTCATACCTTTACCTTACCCATAAGCTTAAATAGTCTTGATCGCGAGGGTGCGAGATTGCTGAGTCCTTGTGACTCACAGATACTTCCAAAACCAGTTTGCAGGTGCCGATGAGTCCTTGCAGATGACGCAACCAAGCTCAGGAGGAGCTCCATGAAGATCTTGTCCTTTATGTTGTTTCGTTCTAGTTGATCAGTAGTGGAGCCCAGTTGGGGTCGATCGGGGACCTTTGTCGCATTTGGGGTTCTTCTTTTATTTTGGCTCCGTAGTCGGGCCTTGATTGTATTTGGATGATGTAATGATTTATTCATGTAATGGCATGAAGTGGCGAGTTTAAGCCAACTATGTATCTTTTCCCCTATTGTATTACATGGGTTGTTTGCGAAGATTACCTCACTTGCGACATTGCTTTCAATGCGGTTATGCCTCTAAGTCGTGCTTCGACACGTGGGAGATATAGCCGCATCGAGGGCGTTACAGTCACGGAGGGAGACATCAAGAAACTGAGGTGAGCCCGATACCTGCCCGATGACATCGCGCACCGGCTCCCAGATGAGGGGCAGCTCATCCCCACCCCCAGGCCCCATGAGAGGGTGGTATTCCTCACCCATTTCCTCCGCGGACTGGGATTTCCTCTCCATCCCTTCATCCGGGGGCTCATGTTTTATTACGTCATGGATTTCCATGATCTGGCCCCGAACTTCATCCTCAACATCTCGGTGTTTATCGTCGTGTGCGAGGCCTTCCTCCGCATCAAGCCCCACTTCGGCTTATGGCTGAAGACCTTCAACGTCAAGCCGAAGGTGGTGGGCGGCCGCCAGGCGGAGTGCGGAGGCGCCATGGTGGGCAAGATGCCCAACATAACATGGCTCGAGGGCTCCTTTGTGGAAACCATAAAGGGGTGGCAATCGGGGTGGTTCTATATCACCGAGCCGTGCGACCCCGCATGGGTAGCGGCCCCCAAGTTCCGATCTGGCATCGCCATGTGGCTCACCTCCTGGAAAGAGAAGGGCCTGTCCTGGGGTAATTCAAAAGAGCTGACTGGACTCCAGACATGTATTCAAAACATGGTGGACAAGAAGCTCAAGCTCGTCAACATAGTCCAGGTTATGCTCATCCGCCAGATACTCCCGTGCCAACAACGGGAGTTCACCTTGTGGGAGTTCAATCCGGCGTAGCACCGAACTCTGAACAGGATCTTCGACACGACTCATGAAGATGCCTGGAGGGTGCTGTTCAAGAGCGTCGAGGTACCTCCCCCCATTACTGAGGATCGCGGATTCAGCGCGAAGCGCCAAGCTAGTGCGGTAAGTTATTTTACCTTTCACGGGATACTTATTTTTTATATAGATTGACTCTATGCGGGATCTAAACTCCCGTGCCTTTGACAGGACTGGAAGAAGATGGCCGGACAGATCGACTGTCCGACTCCCTTGCCCGATGGCCCCGCGGACGCTCTTCTGGCGAAGCTGCTGACTCCGGCCCCTTATAAGGAGTCGAAGAAGACCAAGAAGGCCGAGCGAACTCGAAAGAGTTCCCAACGCCAGGCGTCGTCGGACTCACCGTCCGATGACTCTGCGGCGCACTCTTCCCTGAAGACGAGGAAGAGGAAGAAGAGGCTCCCCCACCGACTGGGGGAGACAAGAAAAGGAAGGCCGCCCCAACTGGGGAGGCCGGAGGGTCCAAGAAGTGAAGGACTCTCCTTCCGGAGAGCTCCACCGCCGCCGACGAAAGTGAAGACGAGTGGTTGCCCAGGGCCAAGCCCCCGAGGAGATTGTAAGTATTCGGATACCAAAGTTACCCATAGGATTCCTTTGTCGTACTACTTTTCCTAACGCCGACCTCAATTGTGCAGGCCACCCCGAGCCAATATCGAGGTATCATCAGACGGCTCATTGGGCTCGTCGGACATGGATAGCGATCCAGTCCCGACCGCCACCTCCCCTCATCCAGACGACGACGCCGAGGTGTTGTCTCAAGAGGCACCGGATCGAGGGGGACAGTCCCAGAGGCGCCTCAAGGTGACCTTTCGGACTCCGGGACCCGAGGGGACGGGGTCCCCGAGAGCTCCGAGTTCGGCCCTCAGCCGAACACCGCGCCAGACCCTCCAACAATTCCGAGCTCGGGCAGGCGGACCCTTCTAAGAGGGCCAAAACGCTTGTGCCGGTGACCTCTGCCCATCTAGAAGCACCGAACAACCTGCTGGAAGCGCTTCGCAGCGCTTCCATCGACGAGGACCACCGCACCATCATGTGTGCGGTGATCCAGAAGGTTCAGTCCGCCAAGAGCGGATTGACTGAAGCCTGTGCCAGCCTTCTAACAGGCTTCGAGGTAAGTGTGCTAAAATGTAGTAGAAGTATTACCGCATAGACAGTAGCTCCTGATGCTTTGTTCGGTGTTCACAAAGAAAAGCCGAACAGAGGATCAAATAATATCGCAGGAGTCTAATATAAGTATTGTCAATATGCATATGCAGGCTTCTCTGCTGGCGTCTGCCGCACTAACTGCGGAGATCGCCGTACTGAAGCAGGACCTTGATGAGTCCAAGAAAGAGCTCGGCCTTGTTAAGAGGCAGCTCGAGGAGAACGAGGGTAAGTAATACCCCGTCTATAGATATGTATATATATAAAAAAGGACGCGATTGCAAAATGACAGGATCATTGTATGTTTTGCCAGGGGCCACGACCGAGGTGGTGACCCTGAAGCAAGCACTGACCAAGGCCGAAGATACAGCGGACAAGGAGCGCACCGAGCGAGAGAGGCACAAGGCTCGGGTGGGCGAGGTGCAGCAAGAGCTCCAGGCTCTCGTGACGAAGCATGAGGCGTTGGAGCTTGTCGCGGCCTGTGAGAGCGTGAAGAGTGCCAAGGCCGAGGCCCAGAAGGCCCTTCAAGAGATCGACACGATGAAGAAGATAGCGGCGGGTAAGGCTTTCTATATGCAAAGCAAGCATGTAAAAGTGAATTACCGATTACTTACCCGAATCCGGAGCTCTTCAGGAGCATTCGTAGATTTGCCCCGTAGTGTGTCCGATGCCGCACAATTTTACCAGGTTGAGGACGGAAGCTCGACGGAGAAGCTGTTCTGGTCTCAGTATGCTGAGGCCGAACATCCGGTGCCAATGAGCGACCAGCTGAAGCAGATGGTCGAGCTACATAAGGCGGCGGATCAGGCCCTGAAGGGCTTCATAGTCCAGTTGTGGCCTGGCGACGCCCTTCCGAACAGCTTCTTCGGCCTGGTGAGGCGGCTTGTGGATGCCTACCCATGGCTGGATGTCGTCAAGCAATCCGTCTGCATTGAAGGTGCACGCCGGGCTTTCGCCCGTGTAAAATGCAGTGGGTCAAGCTAGACGTCGTGAAGCTGATCAAGGAGGGGCCACCGGAGGGCAAGGAGCACCGCCACCCCGAGATGTATTACGAGGGTGTTCTGCCGGGTGCCCGTCTTATCGCGGATGAGTGTTCACAAAATATTTGAATGAGACTTGCTTGTTTCGTCCTGTATGTATGAAAATTTGTATCATATTCGCTATGCAACGCTTGTTAGAATTTAAAATATTACCTTATGTTTGGCTGTTTATCCAATCTGAGAGATGGCTAGTCCTCGGCTTCTGCCCCCATGCCATGAGTGCTGGGGTGTTCGGGATAAACCTGAGCACTCTTGTTCCCATGTTTGGGTCCTTCGAGGGAGGTGCTCAGCACAACGAACAAGGCAACCAGACTAATAATGCTCTATCACTCTCACTTAGCCATAGAATTCTATAATTTTAAATTTCGGCGAAGCCCCTGGTATTCGGAAGGCCGAATTCGGGGCGCGATACACGCGTGTAAGCCAGACAGAGCCGGCCCCTCGCCCTAAGCGGCATAAGTCTTTAGGGACTCGAAAAACCTCGCTGAACAGCGACCAGTCTCTCGCCTTATCATGACAGTCAGTTTTAGCTTTCTCTACTGAGATGCTCAGCCCAGCAGAACCGGGGCACAATCGCAGTAGTTCTCCTAGCGCTACCTTAGCCGATAGAGCGGAACTTAAGGTAGCAAAACATAGGAGCCGTGCAAACCCAACATTTGACAAAAGACATGATTCGGAGCTGATGCATATAATGCTATAAGTTCGGGGTGCCGCACTTGTGAAAGTGTTCGGACTTTTCACACCGCATTGTGGGGTATGTGAGCCCCTGGTGTGTTGGTCGTACCAGAGTGTACGGTTGCAAGGCGTCATTAATGAACACACACACATATACACACACACACACACACATATATATATATAGGGTCACGCTATTCGTCACCCTTGGTGATGAATAGTTATTCATCACCCCCTCTCTATTTTGACATCAATGCACCGTATTTTTACGTTTCATAATTTTTTTCTTATTTCATATATAAAAAGAGAACGTAAGAAAATATGTACTCGCCGTAAAAATATATTTTATATTACGTAAAATTACGAATGCAAAAACATAGTGTAAAACATGCATAAAATGTGATTTTTCTGGTTTATAACCTATATTTTTATTTTTTTTATACCAAATTTTACATATTGAATCAATATGCATGTAACTATTTATATTCTAAACGTAATTTATTTAGGAAACGATCGTAAGATTACCTCGGGTGAAGAATAACTTATTTTGTACCCTGGGTGATGAATAGTAACACTATATATATATAAAACAAGAATGCAATAATAGCTGTAATGTCATGCATTGTTTATTGAAAAATTGCGTGAAAGCAGAGTGATACAGATAGTGCGATAAGCAAAAGAGTAGGACTATGTCCCTTCCAAGGGCGAGCTGAGGAATGATATGAAATCTGTAATCAACCTGGGAATTCCGTTGTATAACGTAGCTGTCTGCCTCCTTGGTTGCTGTATCATGTGTTCGGCAATAGGGCTGCCGGACATTGTTTCCATAAATTAAGGTCCTGAAATAAAAAAGAAAAATAACCAAACGGGAAGCCCCTAGTGCGGTTTAGGCCGCGTTTTGGGGTGTGCCGCAGTTGTGCCCCCCCTCCCCACCCGAGCCCATGGTATTTTTAATGCGTAATTATGTACGCGCGGCATGAATATCGCCGTTGGGCTGCGATTGGGGTGGCCGCCGTATTGCTATGAGGGCTCAGATCGCGCCAGGCGGTCTATTTGCCGATTGCCCCGAGCGCGCTTGAAGGTGTCTGGGCTTTGAAATGCTGAACTGGTAGATTGCCTTGAGCGGCTGCTTTGCGCTTCTGCTGCGAGGGGCGTGGTGTGCTCCTCTGTTCGGAGAGAGCGCTCTGTGTTTCGATTGACTATAATAACTCCACGAGGTCCTGGCATCTTGAGCTTGAGGTATGCATAATGCGGTACCACATTGAATCTAGCAAATGCGGTTCGTCCGAGCAACGCGTGATAACCACTACGGAATGGGACTATATCGAAGATTAATTCTTCGCTTCGGAAGTTATCCGGGGATCCAAAGACCACTTCCAATGTAATGGAGCCTGTGCAATGGGCCTCTACGCATGGAATGACGCCCTTAAAGGTCGTTTTTGTGGGTTTGATCCTTGAGGGGTCTATACCCATTTTGCACACTGTGTCCTGATAAAGCAGGTCCAGGCTGCTGCCACCGTCCATAAGGACTCGAGTGAGGTGAAATCCGTCGATGATTGGGTCTAGAACCAGTGCGGCGAATCCGCCATGACGGATACTAGTGGGGTGGTCCCTACGATCGAAGGTGATCGGACAGGAGGACCAAGGGTTGAACTTTGGGGCGACTGGCTCCAACGCATATACGTCCCTGAGCGCACGCTTCTGCTCCCTCTTGGGGATGTGGGTTGCGTATATCATGTTCGCCGTCCGCACTTGCGGGGGAAACCTCCTCTATCCTCCAGTGTGCGGCTGCCGGGGCTCCTCCTCGTCATCGCTATGCGGCCCCTTGTCCTTGTTTTTGGCAATTAACTTGCTGGCCTGCTTGAACACCCAACAATCCCTGTTGGTGTGATTGGCTGGCTTGTTTGGGGTGTCCTGTATTTGACACGAGCGATCGAGTATACGGTCCAAGCTGGACGGACCCGGCGTACTTTGTTTGAATGGCTTTTTCCGCTGACCAGGTTTAGAGCCTTTGAATCCGACATTGACTACCGTATCCTCAGTATTTTCGCTGTTAATGCGGCACTTATGCTTGTTGCGACGTGACCTGCTATTGCCGTCCTTGGTATCTGAGGTACCATGGTTCTTTGATATGTTATTACTGCGAGCCAGCCAGCTGTCTTCTCCCGCACAAAAGCGGGTCATGAGCGTCGTGAGGGCTTCCATAGATTTCAACTTTTCCTCACCAAGGTGCCGGGCTAGCCACTCGTCTCAGATGTTGTGCTTGAAAGGTGCTAAGGCCTCCGCATCCGGACAGTCAACGATTTGATTTTTCTTTGTAAGGAACCGAGTCCAGAATTGCCTGGCCATCTCTTCTGGTTGCTGAATTATGTGGCTTAGATCATCGGCGTCTGGTGGTCGCACATAAGTGCCCTGAAAGTTCTCGAGGAATGCAGCTTCCAGATCTTCCCAATAGCTAATGGAGTCCGCTGGCAAGCTATTAAGCCAATGCCGCGCTGGTCCTTTGAGCTTTAGTGGGAGGTATTTGATGGCATGTAAGTCATCACCGCAGGCCATGTGGATGTGGAGGAGGAAGTCCTCAATCCATACTGCGGGATCTGTTGTGCCATCGTATGATTCAATGTTTACAGGTTTGAAACCTTCTGGAATTGATGTTCCATTACTTTTTCTGTGAAGCATAAGGGCTGTGCGGCGCCTCTGTACTGGGCTATATCTCGACGCAACTCGAATGGGTCTTGCTCGCTGTGTTCAGTCCGACCGGATTTGCTTTTACTGTATCCGGCGTGACGTTTGTCGTTTCGCAGAGTGGTGCGCCCTCGTGATCCGTAGATCGATCTTGAATGCTTTGCCCTGTCCTCCAATATGTCTCATAGGTCTGGCGTATCTCCCCATGCCTTTTTATTTGAATGGTGTTGGGGTGGAGGGTGAGCTTTTGGGTGGAATGCCTCTCTATCGTGGCCACGAGGTGGCCGATCAGCCATATCATACACTTCTTCCTCCAGTCGGGGTAGTAACCTGCGCCTTGGGTAACTCTTGGAGGGGTGCTCGAGTTTATAGTCCTCGGCTGCGAGGACTTCAGTCCATTTGTCAGCTAGCAGATCTTGATCAGCTTGAAGCTGCTGCTGCTTTTTCTTCAGGCTATTTGCCGTGGCCGTAAGCCGGCGCTTGAAGCGCTCTTGTTCGACGGGATCCTCTGGGATGGCGAATTCATCGTCGCCGAGGCTTGCCTCATCTTCGAAGGGGGCATGTAATTGTCATCCTCCTCCTCTCCGCCAGCCGCTCTCTCAGGAGAGCTGGCTCCTTCATCCTCCCGCTCTAAATCTTGCTGGAGGGGATTGTTGTTGTCTTCGGCGCTATCCGGAGTGTTATTATCTCCTGTGCCGGTATCACCACTTTTCCTTTGGCGGGACTTAGAGCGGCGCCGCTGACATTGGCGCTTGGGTTGCTTCTTGGAGGGGTCATCCTCCGCTATGTTGCCCTTGCCTTCATTGGGCGTATCCACCATGTATATGTCATATGACGAGGTGGCTTTCCAGTGCCCTATAGGTGCTGGTTCATGTTCGTCTCCTACATCATCGTCCATACCGTCGATGTCTTCGGAGTCGAAATTGAGCATGTCCGCATTCCAATCCTGTTGGCCATAATCCGGCCAGGGCTCTCCTAACAAAGAGAGAGACCTTAGTGAATTCAGAATGTCGTCAAAGGGCGAGTGCTGAAAGATATCTACGGCAGTGAATTCCATGATTGGCGCCCAATCAGATTCGATTGGCAGGGGCTCTGAGCTAAGGATCGGAGCTGGTGCGGGCGCGGCCTCTGGGGTACTGTTCGGTGGCAGAGCTAGGTCATACCCATCATGACAGTGCGGCGCGCCCGGCTGTGGCTCGAATCTGTCGAAGATCAAGTCTCCGCGGATGTTGGCCGTGTAGTTCAAACTTCCAAATCTGACCTGATGGCCAGGGCCGTAGCTTTCAATCTGCTCCAGATGGCCAAGCGAGTTAGCCCGCAGTGCAAAGCCGCCGAATATGAAGATCTGTCCAGGGAGAAAAGTCTCACCCTGGACTGCATCGCTATCGATGATAGTAGGAGCCATCAAGCCTAACGGCGACGACACAGAGGAACTCTCAATGAAAGCACCAATGTCGGTGTCAAAACCGGCGGATCTCGGGTAGGCGGTCCCGAACTATGCGTCTAGGCCGGATGGTAACAGGAGGCAGGGGACACGAAGTTTTACCCATGTTCGGGCCCTCTTGATGGAGGTAAAATCCTACGTCCTGCTTGATTAATGTTGATGATATGGGTAGCACAAGAGTAGATCTACCACGAGATCAGAGAGGCTAAACCCTAGAAGCTAGCCTATGGTATGATTGTATGTTATGGTTGTTGTCCTACGGACTAAAACCCTTCGGTTTATATAGACACCGGAGAGGGTTAGGGTTACACAAGGTCGGTTACAAAGGAGGAGATATCCATATACATATTGCCTAGCTTGCCTTCCACGCCATGTAGAGTCCCATCCGGACATGAGACGAAGTCTTCAATCTTGTATCTTCATAGTCTAATAGTCCGACCAATGGAGATAGTCCGGCTGTCCGGAGACCCCCTAATACAAGACTCCCTCACACCCCAAGGTAATATTCAAGGAATATCCAAGCAACTAAGCTTGGGGATGCCCCGGAAGGCATCCCATCTTTCATCTCCAACATTATCAGTAACCTCACTTAAAGATATGTTTTCATTCGTCACATGATATGTGTTTTGCTTGGAGCATCATTTTCTTTTGCTAGGATTTGCATGCAGTTGTTTACAACAATGTTGCTGTTTCAAAACAGAAAGTTTACCGTTGCTGCAAAAATTCCCTAGAAACGTCAGAATGTGATAAAATGTTGAAACTTTTTGCAAAATAAGCTCTCATAAATTTTCTACAGTGTGGTAATTTTACATAATCTTTGGAGTTTAAGAAGTATTGATAATATTGCATTCTTTACATACTGTAATGTTTTGGCAGATTGTTGTTATGTTTGCTTGTTTAATGATTCTATTTGAGGATAGGAGTATTAAATATGCAGAGGCATTTAGTATGTATTGTTGAAGTATAATTTTAGTGATTTCCTACAGTAGAGAATGATAAGGTTTTTGCATTGGTTTATACTAACTTATCTCACGAGTTCTTGTTGAGTTTTGTGTGGATGAAGCTTTTGAGATTTAGGAAAACCGTGATATGAGAAGAATTAAGAAGACACAAAAGCTCAAGCTTGGGGATGCCCAAGGCATCCCAAGTTAATATTTCAAGAAGTCTCAAGAATCTAAGCTTGGGGATGCCCCGGTAGGCATCCCACCTTTCTTCTTACACAATTATCGATTAGTATCAGTTGAGCCTAAGTTTTTTTCTTCTTCACATGATGTGTGATATTCTTAGAATGTCATTTTATTTCATTTTTTCTTGCTATTTTAATAAAATACGTAGATCTGAAAGTTTTTGAGTAAGAGAGAGTCCTCAAATAGCTACGTATCTACTTAACTACTCACTTGATCTTCACTTATATCTTTTTTGGAGTAGCTTGTCATTTGCTCTAGTGCTTCGCTTATATCTTTTGAGCAAGGTGTCATTTAGTATTTTTGAAGAAATTCTCTCTTGCTTCACATAAGTTAATTCGAGAGAAAGAAATATTATGCTCATGATCTTCACTTATATTTGTTTGAGGTTATCAAAATCAATACATGAAAATTAGTTCCAAAGTGAAAGATATCCAAGAAGGATATAATAAGAACTTCCATGAACATCATTGGACAAAATAAACTTGATTCCTCATAATAGATTTGAGATATGATGATGTGATATGTGAGTCATGTTGATGAGTAATTATGCTTTAGTAAGAATATTGGTCTTAAGGTTTGTGATTCCCTATGCAAGCATGAAAGTCAATAGTTCTGCAATGAAATTACATCCTGCTTGTGGTGTATTATTCGGTGTTGATTATGCTCAATGCTCGCTTATGAGATTATTCGTTTCTTGGTTGGTCGCTTCTCAATCTTTGCTAGCCTTCATTTTGGACTAAGTATGATCACTACT
This sequence comes from Triticum urartu, assembly GCF_003073215.2. NCBI lineage: Eukaryota > Viridiplantae > Streptophyta > Magnoliopsida > Poales > Poaceae > Triticum > Triticum urartu. Next base: position 268,634,478 of record NC_053026.1, on the reverse strand, counting down.
TGTGCATCCAAAATCCTTTAAACTAGTTTTGCCACATGAGGCCACTATACCTAACTATATGCGGTATTCTTTTGCTATTCTAAGAACATTTGTATATGTCATCTCTAATTTTCAAAATATATTTCTCTTTTGTGTTCTCGTACCGCTCGTGAGGCTGTGAGGGGTGGCCAATATTTTCCATGCTAGATGTGTTATTCTCACGATGAGTGTTTATTCACTTGTCATTGCACGAGAGTAAGGCAAAGGTACTAGGGATGCCCAGTCCCGAAATGAAAAACGAATTTACTTTATGTTGTCAAATAATAAATTACTTGGAAAGTGTTGGTATGGAGGGCAACCGTGTATACGGTTAGCCATGGAAAGTGAAAGTATGGTGGAAAAAGAAACAAACTTTATTTTATGTTTGGGAACTGCCTATGATATATCTAGCATGGAAAGTATTGGGAGCTCTAAGTCATTTTCGTTGGTGGGAAAAGTATGCCGCTCAAAATGTTTTTATCTCTCAATTTTTTCTTCGAGCTCTGGCACCTCTACAAATCCCTACTTCCCTCCGCGAAGGTGTAACGTCCCAGATGTAACATTCCATAATCGTAACTCCAACTCTTGCCATTTCCGGCAATGTTATATATTATATCCTCTGTCGTTGGGTTTTGTCCTCATTTTGCATTTTTGTTCATGTCATGCATGTCATCTCATGTCATCATGTGCATCTCATTTGCATTCGTGTTTGTCTCTTGCATCCGGCTGTTTTCCCCGTTGTCCGTTTCGAAATCCGACACTCACACATGCACCCATTGCATCTCTCAGATCTCGTTTCATGAGAGGGACAAAAACGTTCTCAGAATGGGCCGAGATTTGTCGAGTGGCCTTGGTACACCACCGGTAGGCTGCCTGTCAAATTTCGTTCCATCTGGAGGTCATTTGATACCCCAACAGTTAACCGTGTAACCGCCAAAACCCCTCTCTCTTTGCAGCCCAACACCCCTCCACAACAGCCCACTAGCCCATCTAAACCCCCTCCATACTCTACGTCGTTGGATCACGATCGTGTGGGCGAAGACTGCACCTCAAAACTCCTCTCCTAGCTCCCTCTACCTATAAAAGGGCACCTCCCCCTCCAATTTCGGGCAAAACCCGGCGCCGGACGTGTCCGCCGCCGCCCCCGCAGCCAATCAGAGGGCGCTACGTGGCCCACTCCGTCGGGGCCCGGGTCGGGCCCTCCGGCCCACATCACCGCCGCCGCCAATCGTGCTGCTCCGCCGCCACCGCGCAGCCGCCGGACTCCGCTCCTCCGCCGCCAGCACCTCCCGCGCGCCTCCGCCTCCTACCGCCACTGCGCCGACACCGCCTCACCATGCTGCTCTGTCGCCGGCTCACCGGGTCCGCGCCGCGCCGCTTCGCCAGAGATGCTCGCCGGTGTCCGCCTCGTCACCGAATCTAGGCGGATCGGGACGAGATCCACCCATCCCCGATCCAAACACCGTGCCCCGTCCCCGGATCCCTCCGTCCCGTTCCGCGAGGTGAAATTTCCACTAAGTCCCAGATCCGTGACATTATGTGTGCCCCTTCATCATGTCGTAACTCCGTGCTCGTGGCTCCGTTTTGCGTGCATGATATGTCAAAATGTTCATCTCATGATGCTCTACATGTTTGTGTAGTTTTCTTGCAGGTTACTATCCATCTTGATGCCCTAATCATCGTTGCAGAAGTGCTAAATGATGTTATCTGCTGGAAACTATCGTAACTTTTTGATTTGTCTTTTTCATAACATTTTGTGTGATTTTCTTTTGAGAAACATATCAACATGTTTTAGGAGCATCTTCATGCCATATTTACAGTGGTGCAATCCATGTATTTTTACATGCCCTGTGGTGACTAGCACAAGCATGCAAAGTAGGCTACTTGTTGTTGCTGATTTCAGTGACTTAGTGTTTCCTGGTAAGTCTTATCCTGCTACATTATGTTGCCATGCTAACTTGATGCTACAAGCGAATCCATGCATATTTTGGAGATGCTTAGTACGGATATTTTGTAGATCTTGTTATGCTCTATCCATCCATGCCCTTGTTTGCAATTATGGGGTAATGTAGCTTATCATTACCATGCTCTCAATTGGCTAACTAATGTTGCTGCCAGTCTGTTAACAGTAGGTTCATTTTTGCCATGTGAATAGCTAGTGATCTATTCATTCGATGACCATGTTTTTGCCATGAGTAGATGCATAATTATGTTATCTTGCTGTTGGTTGAATCCATATGCCATGAAATGCTTTATGGTGAGTTGCAAAAGCTCGCAAACATGCCAACATGAATTTGATTCTGCCATGCCATGTAATTCTACGAAGTCTGAAATCAGTTCATATCACTTGCCATGTTTGCATTCATGCTATCAAATTTCCTGTATATCTTTGGAACAAGTTCAGTAAGGGAGTTTTGTTAAGTGCATTTACCACTAGCATGCCATGCTCAAGTTTTCCATGGTAGGTCCCTGTAACATGTAGTTTTCTATATCTAAATATTGCAACCTGATGCTGTTTCTGTAAAGATCAGTGAAAACTGCTAAGTCTGTAAACTGATATCATTTGCTTATTGCCATGTTGTTTTAGACTTGTTCTAGTGAGTTCTAGCAGTAGCTCAGTGTTCCTGATTTGTAGAGCTTCACCTGTAATTCACTGCCTTATCTTTTGTTTTCATGCTTGGGTGCTATATAGCATATTTAAACCTTTCATCCAAGTGGCCATGTTGCTGGGTTAAGTAGATTGCATTGTATCTTTTTTTACTCGTCATTTGCAAACCGTGCATCCGTTTCCGGTGATCTTCATATCGTTTTCAAATGAAATCTCTCAATCTATCCATTGGCATGCTTGGTTCGCCAAGTTAGTGCCACATTCATCTTTCCCCTTCCGGAGTGCCCATATCCATTGCACATCATATCTTGCATTCCATGCCATGTCTTGCATCATGTTGCTTGCACATTGCATCGTGATTGATTGTTGCTCGGATGTTATGTTCTTGCCTTGGGTAGAGCCAGGAGATGAGTTTTTGTTCGAGGACCCTGTCGAGTACGTTCATGAGGAGCAAGCTTTTGACAACCCTAAAAACATTGCAGGCAAGATGATCATTACCATGATATCACTTCTATCTTTGCTTGCTAGTTGTTCGTTCTATCGCTATGTCGCGCTACCTTCCACTTGTTTATCAAGCCTCCCATATTGCCATGTCAAGCCTCTAACCCACCTTCCTAGCAAACCGTTGTTTGCCTATGTTACCGCTTTTGCTCAGCCCCTCTTATAGCGTTGCTATTAGCGGGTGCAGTGCAGGTTGTTCCATGTTGGAACATGGATATGTTGGGATATCACAATATCTCTTATATTTAATTAATGCATCTATATACTTGGTAAAGGGTGGAAGGCTTGGCCTTTTGCTTGGTGTTTTGTTCCACTCTTGCCGCCTTAGTTTCCGTCATACCGGTGTTATGTTCCTTGATTTGCGTCCCTAACACCGTGAGGGTTTATGGGTGCCACTTGACAGTTCGCTTTGAATAAAACTCTTCCAGCAAGGCCCAACATTGGTTTTACCATTTGCCTAATAACAGCTAAAATTTGCATAGGGAGTAATTAACCCGAGGATTCTTAATCAACAACCCGGGCCAGTGTTCCTCTGAGTGCTGGTCCAACCTCGGCGATGTCCGGCACCCCCTAGGCAACCAGGGTCTCAGCCAACCCGACGTCTCGCCCATCCGGTGTGCCTTGAGAACGAGATACGTGCGACTCCTATCGAGATTTGTCCGCACATCGGGCGGTCCTGCTGGTTATGTTTTACCATTGTCAAAATGTCTTGTGCACCGGGATTCCGAGCCTGATCAGAGCGTCCCACGATGGAGGATTGTCTCCATGGATCGTGCACTTGTCATGGGCTAAGTTGGGACACCCTTGCAGGGTTTTATCTACCGGAAGCCATGCCCGCGGTTATGTGGCAGACGGGAGTTTTTAATATCTGGTTGTAGTGAACTTGAAACCAGACTCAACTAAAATACACCAACCGCGTGTGTAACCATGATGGTCTCTTTTCGACGAGGTTCGGGAAGAGAACACGGTGGGGTTATGTTTGAACGTAAGTAGTTCAGGATCACTTCTTGATCATTACTAGATTACGACCATTGCGTAGTTTCTCATCTCATTCTTGTATCCTGTAAGATAGCCACCATACAATGCTTAGTGCTTGCTGCAACTCTACCTTATATCCATTCCTTACATTTATGCTTTGATAGTCTTGACATCGTGGGTAATAGGATTGCTGAGTCCCCATGGCTCATGGTTTACTACAAACACAGTTGCAGGTGCCGATAAGACTGATGTAGGTGATGTCACTAAGCTCAAGTGGGAGTTTGACGAAGACCTTGGCCGTTACTATGTTTCCTTTCTGGATGATCAGTAGTGGTGCCTAGTAGGGTCGATCGGGACTTAGCTTGGGTGGTTGTCTTTTATTCGTTTGATTTCGTCCATAGCCACACTTTGTGTTCATCTTGAATAATTGTATAACTTGATGTTATTGTGTGACATAGTGGCGATTCTAAGCCAAAGCTCATATTCTATCTATTCAGTACATGAAATGTGCAAAGATACAACCACTCTTGAGACCATTCCAATATGCGCTTATGCCCCAAGTCGTGCCTCGACACATATGGAGTATAGTCACATATTGGGTGTTACAAGTTGGTAATTAGAGCCATCCCGACTTAGGAGCCCCCTGCTTGATCGAACCGCTGAATTTGTTGAGTCTAGAACAAAACTATTTTGAGTCTTAGGAATATATATATATCGGAGAGTAAGATTCTTTTTACTCCTCATCCCCTTCGTTGCTCTGGTAAGGACTCCTGACGTACCTGTTTTGACTTCCCTCTCCTCATTTTCACTAAAAAAATTAGGATCACGCGGGTATCTTGGGATCGTTCCGATATTATTGTGACGAGAACATTGTTCTTGGTGCCTCCTGACATTTAGGGGTCGTGGCAGTGTCCCGAGGAGTTGAGCTCCGAGGTGTTGTCGTCACAGTTTTATCGTTGCAGTTCCGGTATACCTGAGCTCGCCGACATCGAAAATCTCTTCTATGCAGTTAGTGGTGAGATAACCTCAACGCCACCTAGTACTGGGGAGGGAGTTCGGGAGTATTGCCACAACTAGTATAGCGGATGCTTTTCGAAGTTTGAGGTACACGATTTCCGGAGTTTTCTTGGTTATGTGTTGACGAATGGATACACTGGAGCATATGGCTTGTTAGTTGTGTGATATATATTGTGCCTCCCTATATCCCCAACACCATAAAGTTTCGGGAGTTAATAGGTGGGAATTCAAGTAGCTCTTAGTTATTCTTCCGACAGATAATTGGTATGCGATTGGGAGATCCTTACCATTTATTTGTTCGAGTCGTACCTTTTTGTTTCATTCATCAACCTTTGTCTAAGTGGCTTCTCACCCTAATCGTATTGTAATGTTAACTTTGGAATGCATTCGTTCAATCTCTATTCGAATTTTTATTGTGAAGACTTCTTTGCACATGTCCATCCATTGATTCAGCTTGTCTATCATGGTTCTAACGGATGTCGCCTTCTTTCAGGATGGCTCCCCCAACACATCTGCAGCCGGAACGTACCAATGGAGAGCAGTCCTCTGCCACCTCCTCTGCCTCCGGAGGCATGGCAAGCTTAGATAGCGGCCACCAACGCCAACACTCAAATGCTGATTCAGCTCATACAAGAGCAGAATCAAGGCCAAGGCAATTCAACAATCAGCCTCAGTTTGCTACCCTCAACCAGTTTCTTGCAAATCAACCAATGTCTTTCAGCGCTTGTGTTGAGCCCATGGACGCTGATGATTGGCTCGTGAACATCAACAAGCATTTTTGAGTGCAGCAATGTCAGGCCTGAGGAATGCGTCAAGTTCACTTCTTTTCAGCTCAAGGACCAAGCAGCAGATTGGTATCAGCAGTACAAAGACTCTAGAGGGGGTCGAGTGATTACCTGGACTGACTTCTGCAATCTCAAGCAAGGAAGCATGTCCGTCTATCAATATAACATCAAGTTTCAGAATCTTGCTTGCTTCGCAAGGCAAGATGTTCCTGATGAAAAGAGCATGATCTATCACTTCAGGGGTGGCCTCAGAGAGGATCTGTAGTTAGCTCTCGTTCTTGTTGAGCCTACCCAGTTCGATCAGTTCTACAACATGGCCCTCAAGCAACAAGCTGCTCAGCTCAAGTGTGAAGCTTCCAAAAAGAGACTCGGGGATGCAGTCCAGTCTTCCTCTTCCTCTCAAGTGGCAACTAAGCAACATAAGTTCTCGCTTCCTCCACCTCCTCCGTTTCGTCAGCGCTACCAGCAAAAGTACTCAGGTGGTGGTGGATCTTCCCACCCACCCAACCCAAGCCATCAGAACAAGTATCAGACTCAGGCTCCGAGGACAGGTGGACCTCCTCCTCCACCTTTTCGCCTACTTTCAGAGGTCACTTGTCACAAGTGTGGTATGAAGGGTCACTATTCCAACAAGTGCTCCAACCAAAGGCACCTTCCGCCTCCTCCTCCGGTAAGGTCAGCAAGCAATGCAGTTGGCAAGCACAATCCCAAGTCCACAAGGGTGAACTTGATGAATACAACTCAAGCAGAGGGTTCTTCAGAAGTGATCATGGGTAATCTCCCACTTAATGATATTCCTGCTAAAGTTTTATTCGATACAGGTAAATCGCATTGTTTCATCTCAAGACCTTTTGAATCAAAGCATGAGTTGGTTTTTCAAGATTTCCCTAGTCCGTTATCAGTTGTTTCTCTGGGTTTATTCATGCACGCGCGCTCGATGTTTTGGGATTTCACCATCAAGATGGGAAATTATAAATTCCTGGCTTCCCCAATTGTACTTGGCAATTCCAATATTGATCTCATTCTTGGCATGGATTGGCTTTCTAAGCACAAGGTCTTTCTTGATTGTGCTACCAAGGAGATTAAATTGATGCATCCTTCTGAAGATGTGATCATCTTTGCCGCTCGTGATGAAACAATTCGGTTATTGTCTCTCAATGAGAAAGGCGAGATCGACGCTATTTCTTAGATTTCAGTTGTTTGTGAGTATCAAGATGTCTTTCCTGAAGAGCTTCCTCGTATGCCTCCTCACCGGCTAGTCGAGTTCGTTATTGATCTTGAGCCCGGTATAGAACCCGTTTGCAAGCGCCCCTACAAGCTTGGGCCGAAAGAGCTAAAAGAACTGAAGAAACAACTCGATGAACAAGAATGTCTGGGTCTGGTCAGACCAAGTTCATCTCCTTGGGGATGTGGTGTTCTTTTTGTCTAGAAGAAGGATGGCACGGAACGACTTTGCGTTGGTTACCGCCCATTGAACAAGAAGAAAATCAAGAATAAATACCCACTTCCCAATATCAACGAGCTATTCGAGGAACTCAAAGGTGCAAAGGTGTTTTCCAAGCTTGACCACCGTATGGGATATCACTAGATTCACATTCGTGAAGATATCGCAAAGATAACATTCAGAACAAGCTTTGGTTCTTATAAATACACGGTCATGTCTTTCAAGCTTGCAAATTCCCCTCCAACATTCTCTCTCATGATGAACTTCAACTCCAACCCCTACACCAATGAATTCGTCCTGGTGTATCTCGACGATATCCTGGTTTTCTCCAAGAATAAAAAGGATCATGCCAAACATTGGCGATTAGTGCTCGAGAAGCTCAGAGAGTATCAATTCTACGCAAAGTTCTCCAAATGTGAGTTTTTGCTTGATGAAGTTCTTTACCTTGGTCACATCATCTCCGCCAAGGGCATTTCTGTCAATCCAGAGAAGGTTTCTGCAATTGTGAACTGGGAGCCTCCTTAGTACGTCAAGCAGCTCCGCATTTTCCTTGGGCTTGCAAGCTATTGCAGAAGGTTTGTGCAAACCTTCTCGAAAATTTCTTAGCCTCTTTCCAACCTCCCGCAGAAGCATGTCAAGTACTCCTGGACTCCTAAGTGTGACATTGCCTTCAATAATCTCAAAGAGAAACTCATCACAGCTCCTGTCCTTACTCCTCCTGATGAGTGCAAGCCCTACCAAGTTTTCTGTGATGCCTCGTTGCAAGGTCTCGGTGCAGTCTTAATGCAAGAGAAGAAAATTGTGGCCTATACTTCTCGGCAGTTGAAGCCAAATGAGAGGAACTACCCCATCCACAATCTTGAGTTTGCGTCAGTTGTCCATGCATTAATAGCGTGGAGACATATTTTGTTGGGTAGGCAAGTGGACATTTTCACCGATCATAAGAGCCTTAAATATATCTTCACTCAGCCCAACCTCAACCTCCGACAAACTTGTTGGGTCGAAATGATTCAAGAGTACAATCCAAGCACTGAGTACACTCCAGGCAAGGCTAATGTGATTGCAGATGCATTAAGCAGAAAGGCGTATTGCAACAGCTTAATTGTCAAGCCATTCCAACTTGACCTTTGTGAAGCTTTCCACAAGCTTAACCTCCAAGTTGTTCCTCAAGGTTTTCTTGCCAACCTTCAAGTCACTCCAACTTTGGAAGACCAAATTCGTGAGGCACAACTCCTTGATACCATGGTGAAGAAGTTGAAACATGGTGTTGCCAAGGGCTTACCCAAATACAAGTGCTATCGCATTGATGACAAGGACACCTTATTCTTTGAGGACCGGCTAGTGGTTCCTAAGGGCGATCTAAGGAAGGTCATAATGAACAAAGCGCACATTCTCTTCTTTCCATCCACCTAGGCAGTTCAAAGATGTACCATGACCTCAAGTAGTCGTATTGGTGGACTCGCATGAAACAAGAGATTGCTTAATTCATGACTGAATGTGATGTCTGTCGACTGGTGAAAGCAAAGCATCTACGACCTACTGGTCTCCTCCAACCTCTTGCTATTCCAGAATGAAAGTCCAAGCGTGGGAATGATGCTATCTTCATTGTCATTGACAAGCTTACAAAAGTGGCTCATTTCCTTCTAGTCAAAGAATCTATCATGACAGCTCAGTTGGCAGAGCTATACACCTCCAGAATTGTCTCATTGCACGGGATTCCTCAACTGATCTCCTTAGTCAGCGGAAGCATTTTCAGTTCCAAGTTCTGGGACTCCTTCCAGAAGGCCATGGGCACAAACATTCGTTTCAGCATGGCCTTTCATCCTCAAACAAATGGCCAAGTTGAAAGAGTCAATCAAATCCTCGAATACATGCTTAGAGCTTGTGTCATCTATTTCGGTATGAAGTGGGAAGATTGCCTCCCATATGCCGAGTTCTCCTACAATAATGGCTACCAAGCAAGTTCGGGCAAGGCCCCCTTCTGAAAGTGCGTTATATCGACTAGAGGGGGGGTGAATAGGCGATTTTTATGAAAATCTTCAAAACGTGAGAGTTATGAAGACAAACAGTGAAGATTATGCCTATTACTGTGCAGCGGAAGTTAGATTACACTAGGCCAGCCATGGTCATGTATTCAATAGAGTGAAAGCGCAATGACAAACAGCTTCAGTGTAATAAGGATCAGGTAGGAAGAAGTTATGAAGCCAAACAGATCATACATTCATGTTGTGAAGACAAAAGATAAAGCAAGCATGCAATGGCTTCACAATGAATAACTGTAAGTAAAAGGAAGTGAAGATGAAACCAGTGACACGTTGAAGACAATGATTTGTTGGACCAGTTCCAGTTGCTGTGACAACTGTACGTCTGGTTGGAGCGGCTAGGTATTTAAACCAAAGGACACACAGTCCCGGACACCCAGTCAAGGACACTTAGTCCAAGACACCCAGTCCTCACCATTTTCTCCTTGAGCTAAGGTCACACAGACCTCGCCCAATCACTCTAAGTCTTCAAGGTAGACTCCCAAACCTTCACAGACTTCGTTCACTGGCAATCCACAATTTCTCTTGGATGCTCAGAACGCGACGCCTAACCGTCTGGAGGATGCACAGTCCTCAAGTGTAATAAGTCTTCAAATCACACAGACACGAAGACTTAAGTGATGCCCAATTTACTCTGGCTCTGGGTGGTTAGGGCTTTTCTCCTCACTGGGAATTTTTCTTTCAAAGGCTTCGAGGTGGGTTGCTCTCAAACGACAAAAGCCGTGCACTGAAATCTGAGCAGCCAACCGTTTATGGTTGTGGGGGGTGGACTATTTATAGCCACTTGGCAACCCGACCTGATCTGTCCGAAATGACCCTGGGTCACTAAGGAACTGACACGTGTACCAACGGTCGAATTTTGAACTCACACGGCAACTTTACTTGGGCGACAAGTAAAGCTGACTTGTCTGACTCTGGACAAGATTTTCTCTCAAAGTCTTCTCTCGAAGACATAGGATTTGAATTAGGCATCACTTCAGTCATTCTGACTGGTTCTCTTCGACCCCACTTAACAGTACGGTGGTTCCTATGACACAACATGAATGAAATAAAACTACGAAGGATCTAGGTCTTCGAGTTCCAAAAGCTTCATAGGGAGTCTTCTCATGTCATTGTCTTCAATATGAATATCTTCATAAACCACCATTGTCTTCAATGTCTTCGTACATTTTTAGGGGTCATCTCTGGTAGTAAAACCGAATCAATGAGGGACTTCTACCTGTGTTTTCCTGCAATTCTCACAAACACATTAGTCCCTCAACTAGGTTTGTCGTCAATACTCCAAAACCAACTAGGGGTGGCACTAGATGCACTTACAATCTCCCCCTTTTTGGTGATTGATGACAAACTAGTTGAAGTTTTCAACGGGGAACATAATTTGTGAAATAGTAAAGGAATTTGTCTTCATAAGTTGCAAGGGCTCCCCCTGAAGATGTGCATATAAGTAATTTGCCTTTTGAATGCAAATGCACATGGCAGGTTGTACTTGTGGAGATCCACTTCAACTTATGATGACAATCCACTATGCATGTGAAAGTATATGAAGATAATGACATGCATAATGGAAAATGGACGTCTGCAGTAAGAGATGAGTGCGGAATTTATCGTCGCACATGCGGAATTTATCTTCGCATAACGGAGTGACAAACAGGTAGCAGACGGCCATCAAGGCTAAGTGTTACAACTCAAAGAAGCAAATGTAGCAAAAACGGGAGTTGTAAGCACGAAGCAAAATGTAGCAAAATATAAAGGCACCCGCCCAAAGTGACCCGCTTGAAGACTATAAACATCATGCTTCTCCCCCTTTTGTCAGTGATGACCAAAAAGGTTTGAAGACATAGAGTTTTCTACGCGTTCCCAGGCGCAGCAGGATCGGTGGAGTTGTTTGGTGGCGGTGCAGATGAGCTTGGTGCAGATTCGACGTGTGTTGAAGCAGGTGGAGATGATGTCGCGTCGTCGTCTTCTTCAATAATCCGGGCAGACACGGTGGCAGCAGAAGAAGAGAATTCTGACTCTTCAAGTGATGGTGTGCTTCGCATCACAGCTCTTCTTGGAGGCGTGGAGTCAAATTGGAATCTCTCTCTGAAGCCATCCTCTTGCAGTTCAGCTTCATTGCTCATCATGGTGAGGCCTTTCCAAGTGCGGCGACAGGTCTCGTGTGCGACAAACGCATTCTTGGTTGCCAGATTTCTGATGCGATTGACGTCTTGCATGATGCTTCTCATCTGCCGTTTGAGCCAGTCGTGATGCCTATCTTGCTTTTGGTGAAGAGCCACAAGAAGCTCTCGGTCATTGAGTGCTCGAGCGCGCTTCTTGGGTCTCTTGGCAGCTGTGCTGTCAGTGGCTTCAGTTGATGCAGGGGCACGTGTGGTGCCAGCCATTGGATACACTCGGGAGAGAGCTTCAACACCTTCAATATTTTGAGTGAAGCTCTGGTGTTCTGCATTTTGAAGACTTAATGGTTGCTTGCCAGGCTCTGGATATATTGCTTCAGCAGATGTGTCCACATCTGGCAAAAATATCCTATGGTTGCGGGCTGAGGGTTGATAGGAGATTGCAGAGTGAAGCTTGATCAGCCTCATAACCCAAGGAGCATAGAACTTTAATCCAAACAGTTCTGAGGCAGATGCTGCAAAGTGACGGATGAAGAGATCCTGTGCATTGAAGCATTTGCCATGAAGAATGCAGAAGATGAGAGTCTTCATTGCACCATCAATTGTTGCATATCGAGAGTGTCCCTTTACAGGCCATAGAGTCCGCCTTATGATGTGATATATTGTTCTGGGCAGGTACTCTAAGTCTTCAACGAAGAACCTAGTTGGATAGGGTGCATTAGGAGGCAGTGGCTTCATTATTGAGAGCATCTGACTCATATCTGGCTCAGGACGCTGAAATATGCTCTCAATTGCTTCAGCATGGAGTTGGCACCCTTCTTCAAAGAATTCGCCAGGAGTGGGAAGGCCGGTAAGCTCAATTAGGTCGAAAGCATTGGCTTCATGATGGATATTGCCTGTCATCCACTCCAGAATCCATGTCTTCGGATCTCTGTTATAGCCTTTGATATGCAAAGTGGCATAGAACTGGAGCAGAAGCTCTTCGTTCCAGTGCTCTTCATCAGTGATAAATGGCAGCAAACCCACTTGCTTGAAGCAATCCAGTGCTTCTTCCAGACCAGGCAGACCAGCAACAGCTTCAACCTCAAGGCGCTTGTGAGGAAAGATGCGGCCTTGGTTGTATAGGATGCATGAATAATAGCTGCGCTATTGATGGCTCCAGAACCTATCTGATACAATCCGTTCCCTTGAATAAGGGTTCTTGGAGCGGTCGAAAAACGTGTTATCTGCCCTGAAGCCGTTGATGTTGAAGGAACCAGGAGCTGATGCAGGACCTGGGAACCTTGGTAGTCGTGGGATCGGCTTCTGGACCTGGGGTCTGTACGCAATATGATAGTTGAATTGTGGTCCGGCAGCAGACTCAGGCACAGAATGTTCAGGAGCAGTAGCTTCATTGTCTTCTGAAGCTATTGTTGGGTTGGGCTCCACATTTGCTTCGGCGTTGTTTGTGGCAGCCTCAACATTTGCAGACTCAGGCACGTTCTCCTGGAGAACTGCTTCTTGTTGGTGTGGGGGAGTTGGAGCTTGTGGTATCTCTGCATGCTCTTCGGCTGATGCAGCCGGAATGTCGTCAGCAGCCTGAGCCCTTGGCCCTTTGCGAAGCCTATGGAATGTAGGCGCCGATGGAGTTGTAGTGGGTTCGGGCTCATCTTCCTCCTGTGGGTGATCTGCCCACGATGCATCTTGTGTGATTGGCATCAATGGACGACCAATACTGATCAGTTCGCTTGTCTCAAGCTGAGGAAGGGCTGCATCACCTTGCACATTGTCTTGGAGACCAATGTCTTCAGCAGCGTTAGGTTCGTCTGCTGGAATGTCTTCAGCGTTAGGTTCATGCACAGTCAACTGACGATCTGCATCAGGATAGCGGACGGAGAGGGGTTCAACTCTCAAGGGCTCTATGGGAGCAGCCCGAGATTTCTTGGTCTTGCGCTTCTTGATGATGGGTTCAGAAGGAGAGGCTTCAGAATGTTTTCTCTTCTTAGCTTCAGCCTCTGCAGTTCGTGTCTTCTTGTGCTGTGAGGCGGTTGATCGACTCTTTGGCTTCGAGCCAGTCGTTGCAGCGGGGAAGACAATCGGAGCAGTTTCTAACCTTGGCGCTTCAGGTTCAGGCACAGCATCCTTCTTTTTCTTCTTCGCGGCCATCCTGGGGTCAATGCCGGGATGCCCAAGTGCCTTGCGCTTCTCTGCCTCACGGCCATCCTGGGGTCAATGCCGGGACGCCCAAGTGCCTTGCGCTTCTCTGCCTCATTGTAGGCCTGCACGAAGTGATCAGCCAAAGTCTTCATGCGCTCTCGCGAGCCTTGAGCTTCAGCACGCGTCTTCAGAAAGTTCTCTTTCAGCTCGTGCAACATGATCTTGAAGTTTTTCACTTCTTGCACGCTGAGCTTGGCCACGTGCTTCTTGAACTGAGCCTTTTCATAATCAATTTTCTGCTTCAGTTCTACAATTTGCTGGGCTATTGCAAGTTCTGAAGCAATTGCACCTTGAAAGGCAACGCTGAGGCCTATTGGTAGCTGCAGATCATCGAAGCTTATGTCTGGTGTGTCAAACCATTCATCAATGAAGCTGTGGATGACGGCGACATCAAACAGAGGCAGATTGTTGAAGATTTCAGCCTCCTCCTTGCTCTTGATGAGCTGCTCAAGTGCGTCATCTCCAAGATCCTCATCGCTTGATAGATCAATGTTTTCACAGCGCAGAACGGCAGCAGCTGTGAGCTCTTTGCCTGTGTGTGGCTGAGGCTTCTTGGCTTCTTGGGGCTTGGACACTCGTGATAAGCCTTCTGACTGCATACTGGCTAAAGGCTTCACTCTTGCGATCTTGGGAGAAGCGGCTGGCTTTGAAGCTTTTGGCTTCTTCTGCTTCGGCTTTGGCGCAGCAAGGGCGTCATCTGACTCAGTATCTGCTGGAGGGTCATTCACAGCAGTCCCTTGGACTAGGATGCGAGTGATGAGGCCTCCAAGATTGGCATACGGCCCGATGGTATTGGGATCGGCGTCGCGTGTGCCATCTGCCCTTGGTGAGGAGGGACCAGGGTTGAAGTCAAGCCCAAATTTCTTCTTATTTATCTTTGCTGATTGTTGTGCAAACTGAAAGTTGCGCTTGAAGAGATTATCATCGCGACACCAGAGAAGTGATGACGGATGTGCTTCAGCTGGCTTTGGTCCTCTCACCATGCATGGATAGAAGCCTTGAGCAATAGCTTCGACTCTGGACCTGGGTACGAGATTTTTGTATAGTACGTCTCCCCACGGTCTCTTGATGGCGCACTTCTCCGCATATTCCTGAGTGACGAAGCGGTAGTGGAACCATTGCTCTGCCCAATATCTTCGAATCCATTGGATTTGTGTCTTGCGCTGACCATAGCTTTCTTCAGGATCAGTTTTGTACATCTCTGCGAATTCATCAGGCAGATCTTTGGATGTTTCACCACGTCGCTGTCTGCCTCCCTTCCTTGCTGCTGTTTCTGAAGCCATGAATAACTTGGAAGGCTTCAAGATGTTCAAAGGCTTCAAAGGCTTCCTTTTGCAAGAACTGGCTTCAGGAGAGTTGATGTGATGCTGCAAGTACTCTGCAAATGAATGCAGACTATGAGAACCAAAGGATTCTCCCACGGACATGTACCTGTGACAGCATTAAGGTGCGAGGGAAAGGGAAGAGGTCATATGCATTCTCAGAAGATTTTGAAGATAAATTGGTTTAGAAGACATAGACCTCATTGTGCGAAGACATTCACTCACAGATAAGAAGTTGGTTCCAGATTTGTACGAACCCACAGATCAGTACAAGTGAGGAATCTAACTACCTTATGAAGCACAAGTGAATATACTAGGCATGTCATGAGATGTAGCGAGATAACTAACTGATGTGAAGAGAAACTCCTTATGGCAGAAAGTGACTGAACTATGGGATCAAAAGAGGCTGTAAAAAGAGGTTTTATTTACCACACTTGGAACTGCTAGACGAAGTGAGAGTTGAGGTCGAGCAGTTCGATCCTCCGTGCCCTAACTTGGCGACGGAAGACACCTACGGCGACGACGGAGAGAGCGATGTCCGCTGTCAGCGTGAAAACGGCGTCGGAGAGGTTGTGGCAGTGAAGCGCTTCGTCGCCGGCGTCGTCGAGTGCTAGCGGTGGCGCTAGGGTTCGTGCGAGGGTGGAAGAGGGAGATAATGACCGCAGTGAATCGTGTATTTATAGGGATAGAGGTGGCACTGCGCTATTACGCAGGTACCCCTGGCGGTTCGCATTTGAGGCACGCGTGGCCAGTTAGAGGAAGATTGGGATTTGTTCCACGTCCCACGCACGCCTAAATTGTCGGGCGGTCATTCCTGCTTCTCCGGATATTATGTGGAGGACTGAGCATTAAAAACGGACTTTTATGGTTGTCACTATGTCTTCAGCTGACAAGGACACAGTGAAGACATGTGACAGTTTCAACAGAATGCATATGACTTGGAGAGATAGAGTTTGAGATAGAAAGCATAGAGAGGTTAGGGTCCGATCACATTCACTTAGTTCAAAAGATTCAATCAGAAGACATAGCTATAAGTGAATGCTGTAGAGGACAGAACATCAGTACATATATATCCATTTAATCAATGCAGTGAAAATAATTATGAAGACATATTGAGAATGAAACCAAACCAAATGTGAAGACATTGAGAGGTAACGCCATGAGAGAAACACTTCAAAATGGAACGTTTGGTGGTGGCGTTACCCACCGTATAGGAAGTATTAGACCCAGACACGGCGCACAATTATCGTGGCGCTCCGAAGTCAAATTCCACATTAATGTATTCACACTTAGAATGTATGTCTTCATTGTTTGAAGATATACGTTACTTCGTGTGTTGCACATCTAAGTCATCAATATGCATAAGTGTTAGGATGTGTGCCTGATCACAGGACATTTGAGGATTCAGATATTTAGCTCACACCGTAACTTGCAAAATCTCTTCTCATCCAAGGGCTTGGTGAAGATATCTGCCAATTGCTCTTCAGTGTTGACGTGTATGATATCAATATCTTCCTTCACAACATGATCTCTGAGAAAGTGATGACGAATTTCAATGTGCTTTGTCTTCGAGTGCTGAACTGGGTTGTTGGCAATCTTGATGGCGCTTTCGTTGTCGCAGTAAGTGGCACTTGCTTCAGATGAATGCCATAGTCCTTGAGTGTTTGCTTCATCCACAGAAGCTGAGCGCAGCAAGATCCAGCAGCAATGTATTCAGATTCAGCAGTGGAGAGTAGATACACAGTTCTGCTTCTTTGAAGACCAACATACAAGTGATCGTCCCAGAAAGTGACATGTGCCTGATGTAGACTTGCGATCAACTTTGTCACCAGCATAATCAGCATCCGAAAATCCAACAGATCAAACTCTGAGCCCTTTGGATACCATAATCCTAGAGTTGGGGTGTGAGCCAAATATCGAAGAATTTGCTTCACAGCTAAGTGATGCGACTCCTTTGGTGCGCTTGAAATCGAGCACACATGCAAACACTAAGCATGATATCTGGCCTAGATGCACATAAATAAAGCAAAGACCCAATCATGGAGCGGTATACCTTTTGATCGAACTCTTTACCATTGTCGTCGGGACCCAGATGATGCTTGGCTGGCATTGGTGTTGTGAAGCCTTTGCAGTCTTGCATACCGAACTTCTTCAGGCACTCTTTAAGATATTTCTCTTGAGATATGAAGATGCCGTTGCGTTGTTGCCGTATTTGAAGACCGAGAAGAACTTCAGCTCCCCCATCATGGACATCTGATATTGCTCTTGCATCATGTATCCAAACTCTTCACTATACTTCTGATTGGTGCAGCCGAAGATAATGTCATCCACATATATTTGGCACACAAACAGTTCACCATCATATGTCTTCGTGAAAAGAGTGGGATCCAGGGAACCAGGTATGAAGCCTTTGCTTTCAGAAGTACTTGAGTGTATCATACCAGGCCCTAGGGGCTTGTTTGAGGCCATACAGTGCCTTGTTGAGCTTGTATACCATATCAGGATGTTTTGGATTTTCAAAGCCAGGTGGTTGTGCAACATACACTTCTTCTTCAATCTTGCCATTGAGAAAGGCACTTTTCACATCCATTGATATAGAAGTATGTTATGATGATTTGCATAGGCCAGCAGTATGCGTATGGCTTCAAGCCTAGCCACAGGAGCAAATGTTTCATCGAAGTCAATGCCCTTCCACTTGAGTATATCCTTGAGCAACGAGACGAGCTTTGTTTCTGACAACTTGACCATGCTCATCTTGCTTGTTGCGGTATATCCATTTGGTGCCTATTATATTGTGCTTCCGTGGATCAGGACGCTTAACCAGTTCCCATACATTATTCAGCTCAAACTGTTGAAGCTCTTCTTGCATAGCTTGAATCCATTCAGGTTCCATGAAGGCTTCTTCAACTTTCTTGGGTTCTGATATTGAGACGAATGCGAAATGCCCACAGAAGTTTGCTAGCTGAGTTGCCCTTGAACGAGTGAGTGGACCAGGTGCATTGATGCTGTCAAGTATTTTGTCAATTGTACTTCATTTGCAACACGAGGATGTATAGGGCGAAGACTTTGCTCTTGCTGATCTGTGTTGTCATTTGGAGGAATGTCTTCAGGCTGAGCATTGTCTTCATGTGATCAGGTGCTGAGATGATAAGTTCTTCTTCAGGATGAGCTTCAGAAGGTATAATCTCTCCAGTTCCCATAAGCTTGATTGATTCATAGCTGGAACTTCATCTAGCACATTTGGCAGTTGCTCTCTTTGTGAACCATTTGTCTCATCGAAACCGCACATCCACTGTTTCAACCACTTTGTAATGAAAGAGATTGAAGACTCTGTAGGAGTGCGAATCCTTTCCATATCCAAGCATAAGCCCTCATGTGCTTTTGGTGCAAACTTTGAGGTGTGGTGTGGGTCCTTGATCCAGCACCTTTGCGCCAAATACTCTGAAGTAACTGACATTTGGCTTCTTGCCAGTTAGGAGTCATAAGATGTCTTGTTCAGAAGCTTGTGAAGATAAACACGATTGATTGTATGGCATGCAGTATCAATGGCTTCAGTCCAGAATTTTCTTGGAGTCTTGTATTCATCTAGCATGTTCTGGCCATCAATTGAGTGTTCTGTTCTTGCGTTCGACGACGCCATTCTGCTGTGGCGTGTACGGGGCTGAGAATTCATGTGTGATGCCCAAGGTATCAAGATATGTATCAAGGCCAGTGTTCTTGAATTCAGTGCCATTGTCACTTCTGATGTGCCTTATCTTGGCGCCAAAATTGTTCATAGCTCGATTGGCGAAGCGTCTGAAGACATCCTGCACTTCAGTCTTGTAAAGGATTATGTGCACCCAAGTATATCTAGAATAATCATCAACAATTACGAAGCCATAGAGGCAAGCAGAAGTAGTAAAAGTTGAGTAGTGAGTGGGACCGAAAAGATCCATGTGAAGCAGTTCGAAGGGTTGAGTAGTGGTCATGATTGTCTTCGAAGGATGTTTTGCCCTTGTCATTCTTCCCTGCTTCACAGGCACCGCATAAGTGATCTTTCTTGAACTTGACGCCCTCGATGCCTATGACATGCTTCTTCTTCGCAAGGGTGTGGAGGTTCCTCATGCCAGCATGCCCAAGCCTCCGATGCCAAAGCCAGCATTCTGAAGCTTTTGCAAGAAGACATACTGCAAGTTGTGGTCCTGCTGAGAAATCTACCACATACAAATCACCTTTCCTATACCCTTCAAACACTAGAGATTTGTCAGATTCCATTAGCACCAGGCAGCGATATTTGCCAAACATTACAATCATATTCAAATCGCAAAGCATTGAGACAGACATTAAGTTGAAGCCAAGGGATTCAACAAGCATGACTTTATCCATGTGTTGATCCTTTGAGATTGCAACTCTACCTAGACCCAATACCTTACTTTTACCAGTGTCAGCGAATGTAATGTGGCTCTTGTCGGATGGACGTAAAGTTGAGTCCATAAGAAGGCTTCTTTTGCCAGTCATGTGATTTGTACACCCACTGTCAATAATCCATTCTGAAGACTTTGAAGTCACTGGTGTCGTACCCTACAGTGCAGTTAGGGGGATAGGCTTCACGAAGGGTATTGTGAAGCATAAACATTTGACGAACCAGTGGATTATGAAAACTTAGATCCAGATTAGGACTAATAGGGAGAGTAGCATGCGATTCAGGAACGAAGTACATAATGATGCCATTTGGGCAGTTTATCTTGCGCCCCACAAGATTTATTATGGTCCCCAGCAATCATCAGAAGATTTTTGTTTTGTGCTGGAGACCTTTCCCTGCAAAAGAGAGTTAAGCTTTCTTAACCACCCACATCTTCAAGGGTGGTTTAGAAGCAATAAGTCTAAGTGCAGCATCTGAGAATTTTGGCTTTGAGCCCTTAGCAAACAGTCTAGCAGGGGGACAATAGTACTCATAAGAATAGGCAGATATAGTTTTGGTCATATGAACATGACGGTTTGATGAACCGCTCTCATATTCATATGCCTGAGTATGGTTTCCCTGCAAAACATTTGCGTTAGTGTGACTCAGGTGAGTCCTCTGTCTGTATGAAGCCTTTGGACTCCGAGGTTTGTCTTCTTCAGTGAGGTGTCATGAAGACATTCACAGGAAGATTTTCTAGACATGTTTTCGGAACCCAGATCTTCTTCATAGGCGGTCCATTCCTGCCGTTAGTACCAATGTACCTGGCAAACACTTCACCATTCTGATTCTTAAACAGTTTATAGTTTGCATCAAAGGATTCATCAATAATAATGGGGTTAGCACATGTGAAGCCAGATAAATTGGATGGATCTGCTGAAAGTTCCTTTGCAGCAACCCATGTGGTTTTGGGGTACTGCTCAGGTTTCCAGTAAGAGCCATCTGCATTAATTTTCCTCACGAACCCAACACCCTCTTTCCTAGGGTTTCGGTTTAGAATCTGCTTCTTAAGGACATCACATAGTGTCTGATGCCCTTACAGACTTTTGTACATTCCTGTTTCAAGCAATGTCTTCAACCTAGCATTCTCATCAGCAATAGCAGTGGTATCCTCAGAAGAGGGGTTAGTTACCACGTTAACAGTTGAAGATATTGCAACAGTAGTAGCAGTGGAACATTCAGCAACAGAAGCAGCATTATCACGCTCAATGCATTTAAGACATGGTGGTTCAAATCCTTCCTGAGCGGGACTGATCTGTTCGGAGCGAAGTGACTCATTTTCCTTTTGAAGATCTTCAGGATCCTCTCTCAACTTCTCAAGATCTTGCTTCTTTTGAAGATAATCATAGGAGAGCTTTTCATGAGTAGTTGAGAGAGTCTCAAGACGATCTTCAAGTTCCTGATACTTAACGTGAAGATTTTTTATGTCTTCAATTAAGGATTCAGAACGAGTCATTTCAGCACCCAACAGATCATCGCTTCTGTCTAACAGTTTTTTGAATATGTTCCATGGCTTTATGTTGTTCAGTTGCAATTTTAGCAAGTGTTCTGTAGCTAGGTTTTGAATCACATTCAGAGTCATCGTCACTAGATGTTTCATAGTGAGTAGTACGTGTGTTTACCTTGGCACCGCGTGCCATGAAGCAGTAGGTAGGAGTGGAGTCGTTCTTGTCATTGCGTCGGTGTCGGTGTTGCAGTCATTGTCTTCAGTGTTGAGATGGACTTGGCGACGTATGCTTTAGCCAGACTCGCAATGCCAGAATCAGACTCCTCCTCAGACTCCACCTCTGCCTCCTCAGATGCGGACTCCTCCTCTGAATCCATCTCCTTGCCAACAAACGCACGTGCCTTGCCAGATGAGCTCTTCTTGTGTGATGAAGACTTTGATGAAGACTTGGAAGAAGACTTTGAGTGTATTTCTTTTTTCTTGTCGTCAGAATCATATTCTCTTGCTCTTCTTCTTCTTCTGTTCTCATTGTCCACTGTGGACACTCAGAAATGAAGTGTCCGTTTTCTTGCACTTGTGACATGTTTTCTTCTTGTAGTCATGAGCAGAAACTTCATCATTCCTTGAGCTTGATCGTGAAGATTTTCTGAAGCCTTTCTTCTTGGTGAATTTTTGGAACTTCTTCACTAGCATTGCAAGTTCTCTTCCAATGTCTTCAGGATCATCAGAACTGCAGTCAGATTCTTCTTCAGATGAGGAGACAGCTTTTGCCTTCAAGCACGAGTTCGCCCATAGTTTGGACCGTAGATATCTCTTTTCTCAGAAAGCTGAAACTCATGTGTGTTGAGCCTCTCAAGTATGTCAGACGGATCGAGTGTCTTGAAATCAGGACGTTCTTGAATCATCAGGGCAGAATGTCAAACGAACTATCAAGTGATCTCAGCAGCGTCTTGACGATTTCATGTTTGGTGATCTCAGTAGCGCCGAGGGCTTGAAGCTCATTTGTGATGTCAGTGAGCCGATCAAAGGTGTGCTGGACATTCCCATTGTCATTTCGCTTGAAGCGGTTGAAGAGATTGCGAAGGACACTGATTCTTTGATCTCTCTGGGTTGATATGCCTTCAGTAACTTTGGAGAGCCAGTCCCAGACCAGTTTGAATGTCTTCAAGGCCTCACACGGCCATACTGTCCTTTGGTCAGATGACCACAGATGATATTCTTGGCAGTAGAGTCCAGTTGAACGAACTTCTTGACATCAGCAGCAGTGACACCTTCTCCAGCCTTGGGAACGCCGTTTTCGACGACATACCATAGGTCGACGTCAATGGCTTCAAGATGCATGCGCATCTTATTCTTCCAGTAGGGATATTCAGTTCCATCGAAGACGGGGCAAGCAGCGGAGACTTTGATTATCCCTGCAGTCGACATAGCTAAAACTCCAGGTGGTTAAACCGAATCACACAGAACAAGGGAGCACCTTGCTCTGATACCAATTGAAAGTGCGTTATATCGACTAGGGGGGGGGTGAATAGGCGATTTTTATGAAAGTCTTCAAAACGTGAGAGTTATGAAGACAAACAGTGAAGATTATGCCTATTACTATGCAGCGGAAGTTAGATTACACTAGGCAGCCATGGTCATGTATTCAATAGAGTGAAAGCGCAATGACAAACAGCTTTAGTGTAATAAGGATCAGGTAGGAAGAAGTTATGAAGCCAAACAGATCATACATTCATGTTGTGAAGACAAAAGATAAAGCAAGCATGCAATGGCTTCACAATGAATAACTGTAAGTAAAAGGAAGTGAAGATGAAACCAGTGACACGTTGAAGACAATGATTTGTTGGACCAGTTCCAGTTGCTGTGACAACTGTACGTCTGGTTGGAGCGGCTTAGGTATTTAAACCAAAGGACACACAGTCCCGGACACCCAGTCAAGGACACTTAGTCCAAGACACCCAGTCCTCACCGTTTTCTCCTTGAGCTAAGGTCACACAGACCTCGCCCAATCACTGGTAAGTCTTCAAGGTAGACTCCCAAACCTTCACAGACTTCGTTCACGGCAATCCACAATGTCTCTTGGATGCTCAGAACGCGACGCCTAACCGTCTGGAGGATGCACAGTCCTCAAGTGTAATAAGTCTTCAGATCACACAGACACGAAGACTTAAGTGATGCCCAATTTACTCTGGCTCTGGGTGGTTAGGGCTTTTCTCCTCACTGGGAATTTTTCTTTCAAAGGCTTCGAGGTGGGTTGCCAACCGTTTATGGTTGTGGGGGGTGGACTATTTATAGCCACTTGGCAACCCGACCTGATCTGTCCGAAATGACCCTGGGTCACTAAGGAACTGACACGTGTACCAACGGTCGAATTTTGAACTCACACGGCAACTTTACTTGGGCTACAAGTAAAGCTGACTTGTCTGACTCTGGACAAGATTTTCTCTCAAAGTCTTCGCTCGAAGACATAGGATTTTAATTAGGCATCACTTAAGTCATTCTGACTGGTTCTCTTGGACCCCACTTAACAGTATGGTGATTCCTATGACAGAACATAAATGAAATAAAACTACGAAGGTTCTAAGTCTTCGAGTTCCATAAGCTTCATAGGGAGTCTTCTCATGTCATTGTCTTCAATATGAATATCTTCATAAACCACCATTGTCTTCAATGTCTTCGTACATTTTTAGGGGTCATCTCTGGTAATAAAACCGAATCAATGAGGGACTTCTACCTGTGTTTTCCTGCAATTCTCACAAACACGTTAGTCCCTCAACTAGGTTTGTGGTCAATACTCCAAAACCAACTAGGGGTGGCACTAGATGCACTTACAAAAGGTTTGTCGTCAATACTCCAAAACCAACTAGGGGTGGCACTAGATGCACTTACACCTTCGAAATTCTATATGGCAGAAAGTGCCCTACTCCTCTCAATTGGTCCGAGACTGGTGAACGCCATCTTCTTGGCAACGACTTGATCATAGAAGCTGAAGAAATGTGTAAAGTCATTCATGAAAATCTCAAAGCCGCGCAATCGCGCCAGAGGAGTTACTATGATAGCAAGCACCGTGACTTGTCTTTTGATATTGGAGACCATGTCTATCTCTGAGTCTCTCCAATGAATGGCACTCAACGCTTCGATATCAAAGGGAAGCTTGCCCCTAGATATGTGGGTCCTTTCGAGATCATTGGCAAAAGAGGCGACCTCGCTTATCAACTTGATCTCCCTTCCAACTTCTCAAATGTGCACGACGTGTTTCACGTGTCACAAAGTGCTTCAAGACACCCGAGCACACTATCAAATTCGAAGAAATTGAGCTCCAAGAAGACTTGTCTTATCATCAGCAAACCGTTGCCATTCTTGAAGAAACCGAGTGCAAAACTCACAACATATCAATCAAATTCCCCAAAGTTAAGTAGTCTCACCATTCTGACTGAGAAGCTACTGGGAAGCGCGAGGATCACCTCCGTTCCGAATATCTGGAGTTCTTTTAGTC
This sequence comes from Triticum urartu, assembly GCF_003073215.2. Classification (NCBI taxonomy): domain Eukaryota; kingdom Viridiplantae; phylum Streptophyta; class Magnoliopsida; order Poales; family Poaceae; genus Triticum; species Triticum urartu. The sequence continues at coordinate 268,610,069 of NC_053026.1, read as the reverse complement.
CTAGGTCTTGAGACAAGATCCTCTTGTAGTGGTGCAGAGTTGTAAGTCCCAGATGTAACATTCCATAATTGTAACTCCAAATCTTGGCATTTCCCGCAATGTTATATGTTATATCCTCTGTGGTTAGGTTTTGTCCTTGTTTTGCATTTTTGTTCATCTCATGCATTTCATCTCATGTCATCATGTGCATCTCATTTGAGTTCGTGTTCGTATCTTGCATCCGGCCATTTTTTTCCCGTTGTCCGTTTCAGAATCCGACACTCACACATGCACCCGTTGCATCTCCCAGATCTCATTTTGTTAGCGGGAGAAAAACATTCTCGGAGTGGGCCGAGATTTGTTGAGTGTCCTTGGTACATCACCGGTAGGCCGCCTGTCAAATTTCGTTCCATTTGGAGGTCGTTTGATACCCCAACGGTTAACCATGCAACCGCTGAAACCCCTCTCTTTGCAGCCCAACACCCCTCCACAACAGCCCACTAGCCCATCTAAACCCCCTCCATGATCTTCGTCGTTGGATCACAATCATGTGGGCGAAAACCGCACCTCAAAACTCCTCTCCTAGCTCCCTCTACCTATAAAAGGGCACCCCCTCCAACTTCGGGCGAAACCCTAGCCAACCACCTCCTCCGCGCGCCGGACACGTCCGCCCGGTGCCGGACGCTTCCACCGCCGCCCCCGTAGCCAATCAGAGGGCGCCACGTGGCCCTCTCCACCCCGCTCCACCGCGCCCGGCTGCCAGGCCTACCGGGGCCCGTGTCGGGCCCTCCGGCCCAAATCGTCGCCGCCGCCACTGCGTAGCCTCCGGACTCCGCTCCTCCGCTACCACCTCGCCCGCGTCACCGCACCGCTGCCAGCGCCTTCTGCGCCGCCTGCGCGCCTCTGCCTCCTGCCGCCACTGCGCCGGCACCGCCTTGCCATGCTGCTCCATCGCCGCCTCGCCGGGTCCGTGCCGCTCCGCCGCCTCGCCGGAGAAGCTCGCCGGTGTCCACCTCGTCGCCGGATCTAGCGGATCGGGACGAGATCCACCCGTCCCCGATCCAAACACCGCGCCCCATCCCCGGATCCCTCCATCCCGGAATCTCCCCATCCCGTTTTGTGAGGTGAAATTACATTACATGTGCCCCTTCATCATGTCGTAACTCCGTGCTCGTGGCTCCATTTTGCGTGCACGATATATGAAAATGTTCATCTCGTGATGCTCTACATGTTGGTTTAGTTTCTTGCATATTACTGTCCATCTTGATGTCCTAATCATCGTTGCAAAAGTGCTAAATGATATTATTTGCTAGAAACTATCATAACTTGTTGATTCGTCTTTTTCATAGCATTTTGTGTGTTTATCTTTTGAGCATCATGTCAACATGTATTAGAAGCATCTTCATGCCATCTTTACAGTGGTGCAATCCTTGCATTTTTACATGCCCTGTGGTGACTAGCACAAGCATGCAAGGTACGCTACTTGTTGTTGCTGATTTCAATAAGGATGCTAAGTCTTATCCTACTACATTATGTTGCCATGTTAACTTGATCCTACAAGTGAATCCATTCATATTTTGGAGATGCTCAATAAGGATGTTTTGTAGATCTTTTTATGCTCTATCAATCCATGCCCTTGTTTGCAATTATGGGGTAATGTAGCTTCTCATTATCATGCTCTCAATTTGCTAAATAATGTTGCTGCCAGTCTGTTAAAAGTAAGTTCATTTTTGCCATGTGAATAGATAGTGATCTATGCATCCTATGACCATGTTCTTGCCGTGAGTAGCTGCATAATTATGTCTTCTTGCTATTGGTTGCATCCATATGCCATGAAATGCTTTGTGGTGAGTTGCACAAGCTCGCAAACATGCCTACATGAATCTGATCCATATGCCATGGTCTGAAATCTATTCATATCACTTGCCATGTTTGCGTTCATGCTATCATCTTTCTTGTATATCTTTGTAACAAGTTTAGTAAGGGAGTTTTGTTAAGTGCATTGAGCACTAGCACCCCATGCTCAATTTTTCCATGATAGGTCCCTGTAACATGTAGTTTTCTAGCTCTGAATATTGCAACTTGATGATGTTTCTGTCAAGATTAGTGAAAAACTGCTAAGTCTGTAAACTGATATCATTTTCATTATTGACATGCTGTTTTAGACTTGTTCTAGTGAGTTCTAGCAGTAGCTCAGTGTTCATGATTTGTAGAGCTTCACCTATACTTCACGGCCGTGTCTTTTGTTTTCATCCTTGGGTGTTGTAGCATATTTAAACCTTGCATCTAACTGGCTATGTTGTTGGGTTAAGCAGATTGCAATGTATCTTGTTTTGCTCGTCATTTGTAAACCGTGCATCTGTCTTCGGAGTTCCCATATGCATTGCACACCATATGCATTGTATGTTCATATCGTTTTCATCCGAAATCTCTTATTGTATCCACTGGCATGCTTGGTTTGTCAAGTTAGAGCCACATTCATCTCTCCCCTCTGGAGTGCCCATATGAATTGCACATCATATCTTGCATTCCATGCCATGTCTTGCATCATGTTGCTTGCGCACTGCACCGTGATTGATTGTTGCTCCGTTGTTGTGTCTTGCCTTGGGTAGAGCCGGGAGACGAGTTCGTGTTCGAGGACCCAGTCGAGTACGTTCACGAGGAGCAAGCTTTCGTCACGCCTGAAAACATTGCAGGCAAGATGATTGTTACCCTCGATATCACTTCTATCTTTGCTTGCTGGTTGATCATTCTATCGCTATGTCACGCTACCTTCAACTTGTTTATCAAGCCTCCCATATTGCCATGTCAAGCCTCTAACCCATCTTCGTAGAAAACCGGTGTTTGGCTATGTTACCGCTTTTGCTCAGCCCCTCTTATAGCGTTGCTAGTTGCAGGTGAAGTGCAGGTAGTTCCATGTTGGAACAAGGATATGTTGGGATAACACAATATCTCTTATATTTAATTAATGCATCTATATACTTGGTAAAGGGTGGAAGGCTTGGCCTTTTGATCGGTGTTTTGTTCCACTCTTGCCGCCTTAGTTTCCATCATACAGGTGTTATGTTCCTTGATTTTGCGTCCCTAACACGATGAGGGTTTATGGGCCCCTCTTGACAGTTCGCTTTGAATAAAACTCTTCCAGCAAGGCCCAACATTGGATTTACCATTTGCGTAATAACAACTAAAATTTGCATCGGGAGTAATTAACCCGAGGATTCTTAACCAACAACCCAGGACAGTGTTCCTCTGAGTGTTGGTCCAACCTGGGCGATGTCCGGCGCCCCCTGGGCAACCAGGGTCTGAGCCAACCCGACGTTTGGCTCATCCGGTGTGCCCTGAGAATGAGATACATGTGACTCCTATCGGGATTTGTCGGCACATCGAGCAGTCTTGCTAGTTTTGTTTTACCATTGTCAAAATGTCTTGTGCACCGGGATTCCGAGCCTGATCGAAGGGTCCCACGATGGAGGATTGTCTCCGCAGATCGTGAGCTTGTCATGGGCTAAGTTGGGACACCCCTGGAGGGTTTTATCTTTTGGAAGCCGTGCCCGCAGTTATGTGGCAGACGGGAGTTTTTAATATCCAGTTGTAGTGAACTTGAAACCTGACTCAATTAAAATACACCAACCGCGTGTGCAACCGTGATGGTCTCTTTTCGACGGGGTTCTGGAAGAGAACACATTGGGGTTATGTTTGAACATAAGTAGTTCAGGATCACTTCTTGATCATTACTAGATTACGACCGTTGCATAGTTTCTCATCTTATTCTTGTATCTGTAAGATAGCCGCCATACAATGCTTAGTGCTTGCTGCAACTCCACCTTATATGCATTCCTTACCTTTAAGCTTTGATAGTCTTGACACCGTGGGTAATAGGATTGCTGAGTCCCGGTGGCTCACAATTTACTGGAAACACAGTTGCAGGTGCCGATGAGACTGATGCAGGTGGTGCCACTGAGCTGAAATGGAAGTTCGACGAAGACCTTGGCCGTTACTATGTTTCCTTTCCGGATGGTCAGTAGTGGTGCCTAGTAGGTTCGATCGGGACTTAGCTTGGGTGGTTGTCTTTTATTCATTTGATTTCATCCGTAGCCGGACTTTGTGTTCATCTTTAATTATTGCATAACTTGATGTTATTGTGTGGCATTGTGGCGATTCTAAGCCAAAGCTCGTATTCTATCTATTTAGTACATGAGATGTGCAAAGATACAACCACTCTTGCGATCATACCAATATGCGCTTATGCCCCAAGTCATGCCTCGACACGTATGGAGTAAAGTCGCATATTGGGCATTACAGAAGGGCCTTTCTTTTACTTTATGCAATTTTTATTTTCAATTTGAGTCTCCATCTTCTCTTATAAAGCACCAACTAGGGGGCACTATGATCGTACTTGAGCATTGGGTGTAGTTAATATGCAAGGGCGTTTCATGAATGGAATGGATCAATGATTGTGCATGATGGGCTAGGGATAACTTATTTTAGCATTGATATTTTGAAAGACATGGTTTCTTGGTGATATGCTTGAGTACTAAAGTCCTCATGTCAAAACTATATTATTGCTTTGAACCATATAAAAGTCCAAATGACCATGCTCAAAATAAAATAATATGTGATGAATATGATAGGTAGCTTTCCACAACAAATATTCCATTTTCAATTACTACTTTATCAGGATAAGTTTTATGAGAAACAGTTGATGTTATGATGCTATGAAACGTGATTGAAATTATCATTGATCAAACTTATGCACTTTTCTAGCATTCACTCTTCATAAGTTATTTCTTTTATCATTTATCTACTCGAGGACGATTAGGAATTAATCTTGGGGATGCTAATACGTCTCAAATGTATTTATAATTTATGAAGTATCCATGCCATGTTTACAACAATTTTATATGGTTTTGGTATAATTTGCATGGAACTAACCCGCACTGACGTTGTTTTCAGTAGAACTACCGTGGTGTTGTTTTTTTGAAGAAATGAAAGTTTTCCAAATGAGCATAAATTTTTCATGATTTTTTGGAACAAAAGAGACCCTCGAAGCTTCACGGGAGGGCCAGACGTGCCACGAGGAGGGCACAACCCACAAGGGTGCGGCTGGTGGGCCTGGCTTACCCCGCAGGGTTGTGCTCACCTCGAGGCCCATCTTCGCATGAAACTGACGCCAAAAATCCTAAAAATAGAGAAACCATCAGAAGTAACCCTAGACCAAAAGTTCCACCGTCGCAGGGCTCTGTAGGCACTAAAAACCAATCTAGACCCCGTTTCGGCACACTGCCGGAATGGGAAATCATCACCGGTGGCCATCTTCATCATCCTGGCGGCCACCATGATGAGGAGGGAGTAGTCCACCCTCGGGGCTGAGGGTTTTTACCAGTAGCTATGTGTTTAACCTCTCCCTCTCGTGTTCTTGAGATGTCACGATCTTGATGTATCATGGGCTTTGTTAATATAGTCGGATCATATGGTGTTTTCCCCTCTCTATCTTGTTGTGATGAATTGAGTTTTTCCCTTTGAGATTTCGTTGTTATCGGATTGAATACTTTTATGGATTTGAGAACACTTGATATATCTCTTGCAATTTAATACTTGTGGTGACAATGGCATATCATATTGCTTCACTTGATATATGTTTTGGCACTCAACTCGCGGATTCCCGAGGTGACATTGGGGTAATCTATGCATAGGGGTTGATGCACGTTCTTGTCTTTGTTTCTCCGGTAGAAATCTTTGGGCACTCTTTGAAGTTGTTTGTGCTAGATGGAATATTGTGACTCTGAATTTCCTTTAGTGTTATTTTAGTACGAACTCTTGGTTAGATCGATCAAAAAGAATAGCTTCGTGTTATTTTAGTATGAACTCTAGGATAGATTGATCGGAAAGTGTAGCTTTGAGGTGGTTCCGTACCCTACAAACAATTATGTCTTATGTTCTCTACTAGATAGGAACTTTGGAGTGATTCTTCATTGGACGTTGAGGGATGGTTATATGATCCAATTATGAGAGATTGCACTAGTGAAGGTACATACCCTATGCCTCATTTTCAAGCATTGCAATATCGTTTTTGTGCCCATTTACTATTTGTTACCTTGCTGTTTTTATTTATTCAGATTATAAAAATATATTTCTACCATCAATACTACACTTTTATCACCATCCCTTCGCCGAACTAGTGCACCTATACAAATTACCATTGTATTTGGTGTGTTGGGGACACAAGAGACTTTTCATTATTTGGTTGCAGGGTTGTTTGAGAGAGACCATCTTCATCCTACACCTCCCACGGATTGATAAACCTTAGGTCATCCACTTTAGGGAAAATTGCTATTGTCCTATAAAACTCTGTGTTTGGCGGACGAACACGTGTCTAGAAGAATAAAGTTGCGTAGTAGACATCAACGGCCTCTACTACCACGGGGGGCTGTTCATCCTGCCCCCACCGGGAGCTGTTCATCCAACCCCAACAACGGTCACTGTTCATCAAGAGGCAGCAGCTTTGATCGGCTTCAGTTTGCAGCAGTAGCAAAGGAATAGCTTGGTTCAGTTAACAGCCAAGGGATCGATCGCTCGGGTTCAGTAACGTAGCTAGTGTAATCGCTCGGGTTCAGTAAGCAAACGCCTCGCTCGGGTTCAATTAGAGCCCAACGCCTTGCACACACGCGCGTACGTGTACAAGAGAAATGCACAAACCTCCATGCATCGCTCAGCCCCGACCACCCACCGTACCAGGGAACTCCTCAAAATTTTCCTAGCCCTCGCTTCTACCACGATTTTTTCCATCATGGACGGCCCAAAGAATGTCATGTAGTTGCATCCCCGGCTAGCCCAGGACGAAAAGCCCATTTTCTGTCATGATTTTTTGTCATAGAAGTAGGAGCCCACCACATCTAAGATAAGATGTGCTTTTGTGACAATTATCGTCGTAGAAGTGTCATAAACATGATAGGGAAAAAAATTCGTTCGACCCAAAATGTCACGGATGTCTTTTTTTGGAGTGTACATGATTCAAATCCAGCAAAGGACGTTACAAATGGTAGCAAGTTCTTCCCAATCCATGAGGATATTGGGGCTTGAATCCACGAGGGGATCTTCCATAGACGGGGTCTTGAGTCCACTTGGGGGATCTTCTCCTAGGAGGCCTCGGTCTCCTATGGAGTATGTGTCAAGTGGATGAGTGACGTGGCTTAGACTGCGTCAGTATTTCCCCAAAGAGGAAGGGATGATGCAGCACAGCTACGGTAAGTAATTCCCTCAGTTATGAAACTAAGGTTATCAATCCAGTAGGAGAACCAAGCAACACTATGTAAATGGTACCTATACAAAGAACAAATACTTGCAACCCGACGCGCAAGAGGGGTTCTCAATCCCTCTACGGTAAAAAGATAGATTAAATTGTACGAGATTGGGTAAATAGATCTTGCAAAAACACAAAATAAACAAGTAAAGAAAAAGTGCAGCAAGGTAATTTTGAGTTTTTGGAATAATAGATCTGAAAACAATATGATAAAAGATAGACCCGGGGATCGTAGATTTCACTAGTGGCTTGTCTCGAGAAAATAGCATATGGTGGGTAAACAAATTACTATTGGATTGATAGAAGAGCAAATAATTATAACGATATCCAAGGCAATGATCATGTATATAGGAATCACATCCAAGATTAGTAGACTGAATCATGCCTGCATCTACTACTATTACTCCACACATCAACCGCTATCCACCATGCATCTAGTGTATTAAGTTCATGGAGAAACGGAGTAATGCAATAAGAATGATGACATGATGTAGACAAGATCTATTCATGTAGGATTAGACCCCATCGTTTTATCCTTAATAGCATGGATACATGTGTGCCTCGCTACCCCTTCTGTAACTGGGTGAGGACACCGCAAGATCGAGCCCATCACAAAGCACCTCTTCCCATTGCAAGAAAAATTGATCTAGTCGGCCTAACTAAACCAAAGATTCGGAGAAGAAATACGAGGCTATAACAATCATGCACATAAGAGATCAGAAACTCAAATAATATTCATGGATAGATCTAATCATAAACTCGCACTTCATTGGATCCCAACAAACATACCGCAAAAAGTCATTACATCAAATATATCTCCAAGAACATCGAGGAGAACATTGTATTCAGAATCAAAAAGAGAGAAGAAGCCATCTAGCTACTGCCTACGGACCCGTAGATCTATGGTGAACTACTCACCCATCATCGGAGGAGCACCAATGAGGATGATGAACATCTCCATGATCGTGTTCTCCTCCGGCAGGGTGCCGGAGAGGGCCTCATGATTGGATCTCATGGTTCTAGAACTTGAGGCGGTTGTAATTTTGTTTCGATCGCTCCCCTAGGGTTTCTAGAATATTTGGGTATTTATAGAGCTGAGAGGCGGTGGAGGAGACCGCCATGAGCCCCACCACCCATCAGGACGCGTCAAGGGCCTTTGGCGCGCCCAGGTGGGTAGTGGGCCCCATGGGCCTCCCCTCTAGGGCTTCCTTGGCTCCCAAGTTGTCTTCTAGTACAAAAAAAATCTCCAAAAGTTTCATTGTGTTTGGACTCCGTTTGATATGGATATTCTGCGAAGTAAAAAACAAGCAAAAAATAGCAACTGGCTCTTGGCACTATGTCAACAGGTCAGTCCCAAAAATGATATAAAGTTGCTATAAAATGAAGGTAAAACATCCAAGAATGATAATATAACAACATAGAACAATAAAAAATTATAGATACATTGGAGACGTATCAGCATCCCCAAACTTAATTCCTTCTCATCCTCGAGTAGGTATGATAAAAACAGAATTTTTGATGTGGAATGCTTCCTAACATGTTCGTCACATATTCTTTTCTTTTGTAGGATGGACATTTGGAATTTTAGGTGGTTCAAAGCAATAGTCTATATTTGACATGAAGACTTCAAGACTCAGTCATATCAACAGCAACCATGTCTTTCAAAATATCAACAGTAAAGAAAGTTATCCCTAGCCCATCTTGCTCAATCATTGATCCATTCATGAAACACACTAGAATATTAGCTACATCCAATGCACAAGTATGATCATAGTGCTCCCTAGTTGGTGCTTTATAAGAGAAGATGGAAACTCAAATAAACATAAAAATTGCGTAAAAGTAAATAGATAGGCCCTTCGCAAAGGGAAGCAGAGATTGTAGAGGTGCAAGAGCTCAAAGCTTAAAGTGAGAGATAATTTTTTTAGAGGCATGCTTTTCCCATCAATGAAAATGACCGTGTAGTTCCCAATACTTTCCATTCTAGATACATCATAGTCTGTTGCCAAACATAAAGTAAAGTTTATTCCTTTTTCCACCATTCTTTCACAATCCATGGCACAGGTGCCTTCCATACCAACAATTTCCAAGGAATTTATTATTTGACAACATAAAGTAAAATTGTTTTTCATTTCGGTATTGGGCATCCCTATTACCGCCACACTCTCATACAATGACAAGTGAATAAACACTCATCTTGATAATAACACAGCTAGCATGGAAAATTATTGGCCACCCCATGCCACCTCATGAGCGGTACGGGCACACAAAATTGAAATTCATTTTGAAAATTAGAGATGGCACATACAAATTTACTTGGAATGTCACAGAAATACCGCATATAGGTAGTTATGGTGGACTCATATGGCATAACTGGTTTTAAGGATTTTGGATGCACAAGTAGTATTCCCACTTAGTACAAATGGAGGCTAGCAAATAGATGGAGAAACAACCAACCAAGAAACAAAAATTCTCATAAACTAGCATTAAGCATAACTAACAATGAATAATGCACCACAAGTAGGATGTAATTTCATTGCATAACTATTGACTTTTGTGCTTTCGTAGGGAATCACAAACCTTAACACCATTATTCTTACTAAAGCATATTTACTTTTTTTGATAGAAAGACTGTAAGTGAACCCCCTACAGTAAAATTGGTGCAACAAACCCAAATTACAAGTACCGTGCCTTGAACCTGGGTGGGTGGGAAGGCATCAGCCCCTTCCCACCACTAGGCTATGCCTTAGTCTGCCAAGCATATTTACTCACCAACATGACTCACATATTACTATCATCATATCTCAAAACTATTACAAAGAATCAAGTTTATTTTGTTGAATGATCTTCATGAAAGTTTTTATTATATCCCTCTTGAATATCTATCACTTTGGGACTAATTTGATATATTGGAATTGCTTTTGACAAGCTCAAACAAATTTAAGTGGATAACATGAGCATAAAAAAATTAATCTCTCGAAATAATATATGTGAAGCATGAGAGAATTACTTAAAAAATTTACTAACTCTCATAATAATCTAAGTGAAGCATGAGAGTATTTTTTCAAAAATATTAAAGCACACCGTGTTCAAAAAGATATAAGTGAAGCACTAGAGAGATTCCAACAATTCATAGCATAATTTTGGCTCTCTCAAATAGGTGTGTCCAACAAGGATAATTTTGACAAACTAAAAAAAAACAAGCAAAGACCCATATAATACAAGATGCTCCAAGCAAAACTCATGATATGTGACGAATAAAAATATAGCTCCAAGTAAAATTACCGATGGTTGTTAGACGAAAGACAGGATGCCTTCTAGGGCATCCCCAAGCTTAGTTGCTTGGTTATCCTTGAATATTACCTTGGGGTACCGTGGGCATCGCCCAGCTTAGGCTCTTTTCACTCCTTAGTCCTTCATCCACCGTGATCGTCGGTGTCCTGGGAACAGGGGTACCCAGACTCGCCTGGCTGTGGCCCATGGCGTGGCTCCATCGACAGCCCAGTATGGCCCAGTTTTAGCAACAACAACCCAAGACCCTCGAGAGGGGACAAGCCTCGTGAGGCGGACGACACCAGGACCTCCCTAGGGGCAGCCTCACTAGGCTGGCTCCCGAGGAGTGGAGATATCAATGCAAGGTGCACCTCGCGAGGTTCACATGACATGAGCCATGACGACCAAGGCCAGGCGGGCGTCAGCACGCACAGTGTACCAGTTTCCCCTTTGGTGCCAAGGAGGCAAGTGCAGGCGCGGAGTCCTGAGGAATCAAGAAAAGGTTTCCATATCAGTGCAACAAGACCAAGACCGCCAGAACGGCAGGTCGGAGGTCAACGCCGAGCCCACCACAGCGTCACCACCAGAGCCTTTTGCACGTGAAGACTACTTTTGTCAGGATAGCTTGTACTAGTTGTCTCCCATCAAATTTGGCCATTGTGGGATCCCTTCCCTCGTACATTTGGGAATAGGTCCAAGGCCACTATATATAGGACCTAGCCACCACCATAGTGGGGGGGAATCCATTCCACCCTGACCACCTCACTAGCTCATCGAGCTCAAGAACACCTCACCTCCTAAGGTTGTTCGTCTACTGTAGTAGTTCATCCACAGCCCCTCGAGGCAATCCACCACAAAGCTGGAGTAGGGTATTACACCGCAAGGTGCTCCGATCCAGGATAAACTGATGTGTCTCTTGTGCCTTGGGTTCGTCAAGCTAGGCCGTGGGATCATTGAGCAGGCAGACTGGAAGAGGGAGTTATTCGCACGCACCCCCATGCTAGAACCTCTCAAGGGTCTGCGGAACCCTGAATCCAACATTTGGTGCACCAGGTAGGGATGCGTTGGGGCCTTTCTTCTTCCAGCCAGTCGTCGCCCGACAGCCCTGCTGGCCGACGATTAGAGGGCTCATGCCGAGCACTGGGCCGCTTGGCCAGCCTGGGCGATGTCATCCGCCCAGGAAGACCTCCACTCCGCGCTCCAAGCGGCTCCTACACCGCCCAACTCTACCAGACGCAGGACACACGGGCCGGCGCTGCCCGGCCTCGCCCCTTGGCATATGCGCATCGCCACGTGGTCTTCGGGTTACGCCGCGGCCGCCATCATCGTGGCGCGGGAGCTACTGCACTGCAGGTTGTCGGAGGGCGGCCACGATACCCTGCTGGAGCGGGTCGCCGAACTGCTCGACGCTGCATGCAGGGGCGCAGCACCTTTCTCCTCCCTTTCCACCCCTCAGGTGGTGGCAGAGGCGCGTGCCGGGCCCCAACACGCCCGTGCGCCCCACGGAGCACCCGAAGGATTCGACCGCAACAACACGACCCTCGGCGCAGTTCATCCCGCCGCAACTGCAACGCTTGCGGCCGGGGCAAGCTCTGGCAGTCCCCTACGGCACCGCACTGGGGCATCGCCCCACGGCCACCAGGGCAAGCCACAGGTCCCAGAAGTCCAAGGTGTGGTCCACCCAGGTCAAGGCTCCGGTGCAGCCGCCCCAGATGCCTACGTGCCCCGCATGATGGACATAGAGTACACGCATGAGAAAAAGCCAAGCTTGCTCCCCGAGCCGAGCTGGGCAGGAGATTCGCTAGAGGTCAGGGCTTTCCATGAGCTGCCTGGACGCTTCACCGAACCCTTCGATGACAACAACCATAGGGTACGGTCGATACCCCAGGGACATGCTTACGCTAACCATGGACTGCAAGTCAACCAGGCGATGACAGCGGTCGGAGAACCCGGCATGGTGCTCCAACTCCCGGCAGGACTGGCGCACTGGGGGCTGCATGGGTGAGGCCCGGATGCAGGGCCCCCTCGTGACGCGCAGAGCAAGGCATTGAGGGTGTTGCACAGAGGTAGGTCCTCTGCCGGGGAGGCCCTAGCGAGCCCTCCCCCCTCGGCAAAAGGCCCGTGGTCGCCGAGGGTGCCGCCAGCGTCCCCCTTTCCCCTTGGTCTCGTCCTGGTTTCCGGACGCCCCAACGGTGGTTGGGGGAGGCGCAAGGCGGGGCCCTCGTCAGGCGATATGAAGCAAGGCTCGTGCTTGTCAAGGTCTCCGCTCTTGACACTCTCACGTAATAATGAGTGAGGTTGTACACGCCCCGGAGTCTCCAGTTTGCCGCCCCTCGGCCTCGACGGCTCCCGCCCACGTCCAAGTGGAAGCACCATGCTCCGCGCTGGCCGTCGACACTGTCCCCCAATGACTATGCTCACATCCAGTGAAAGCACTTAGCTCCGCGCTGGTGGGAAGACAATAAGACTAGCTAGGTAACGGACGGAGTTTTTTGGATTGAGAGTTGACGTCCTTTTGTGTTATCTGAAATTGCGGGGAGTTTTCTCTGGTTTGTGCTGGTTTATTGCGTTTTGGTTGCATGCTTTGTTTTTTAGGCTCACGCCTCCAACACCCCCCTTACGAGTGCCCCGCGGGCTGGGGGCTGGTCGACAGACAGTGCTAGGCGTGTCTGAGCAACCTGGATAGGACCCCCTCAGGTCGAGAGTGCACGCGTCGCAAAATTGCCGCACGCGCATCCTATCATGGTCCGATGTATGCTCCTAGCGCGGCCCTCTCGAATGGATCCACGGGCTTCTCAGGACGCCCAGAGTCTCGCGAGCCTCTAAGGGCTCGCCTTAGGAGGAAGGTGCGGCCCGGACATTAAGACCTGCGGAGTCATGGTATGGCACGACAATTACCGAGCTCGGGAGACCCGCGGGATCGCGATGGTGCATCTCAAGCCTTGTCCACCAAAGGCGTGCCATCAATTTATACACTCTGTTTCATACATGATAAGGGAGCCCCCCTTTAAAACGCTCTGACACCCCACAGGGCCATGCCCGGAGGTTCCCCTTTTTACATAGGTTAAGGTGAGGAAAGTGCGGGGTTAGCCAGAGGCGCTGCCTCCTTGACTGACCTTGCCGTCTTCATCGCCGACATCAGAGTTGTCGTCAGCGTCGTGTGCATCGTCGTCTGCGCGCATTCTTCAACTACCACCACGGTCGTGTCATCTTCAGGCGCGAACTCCGCGACCAGGGCATCCACGTAGTCATGCACCTAGTCCGACAAGTTGTCTTGGATAACCATGGGCAAGGTGGCTATGGCAGTATCATAGTCAAAATGGGGGTTGAGGTTCTGAAGATGACTGAAGACAAGCGAAAATGCGCTCCCAAGGAGGCCCCGGCTCCTCTCCTCAACGAGCTCACGAGCCCTCGCGACCCGGTCCTCTAGGCGCGTCACAATCTTGGTGAAGAAACGAAGGTGGTTGGCGTAGTCTTCCTCATGTGGATGAGGGGCACTCTCCTCACAGATAGTGATCAGGGCTCGGTTGGCTCTCACCCTGAGGTCCTGGAGCATGGAAGTGTGCTCATACTGCAGTGTTTGCCAACGACATGCCTCGTCCGTGTTCTCCTGTGCAAGGGACGTGGCGCGGTTAATCTGTTGCTGGAGGGAGAGCATGTCGGCGCGCGCGGAGGCCAGGTCGGCCTGGGCGGAGGTTCGAGCTGCCACAACAGCCCTCTCGCATTTCTAGGCCTCATCCATTCTCGTCCTAAGGGCGGTGAGCCTGCCCTTAGCCTCAGCCTCCAAGAACACCAGCACCAGGCGGTGCTCGTCAGCAAGATCTACACGGGCCTTCACCACCCTCCGGTTAACCTCGTCATGGATCCTGGCTACACGCATGGTGACAACATCCTCGGCCATGGCCACCTAGCGCTCCCTCGTCTCCAGCTGCTCGAACTCGAGGCTACGCTCCGAGGCCTCCAACAAGATTGCCTCCTCCTGTTTCTGGATCTCCTCCTCTTCGGAAGGCGCTCCCCTCATCGACACCAAGACGGCCCTGCGCGCCTCGATCCACTGCTCGAGGGTAGCGTTCAGGGCCAGAAGTTCTCGTTCGCGCTCCTTGGTGATGGTCCGCTGCCCTGGCCTCCTCCAAGGCCCTGGCACAGGCCTCGCGTGAGGTCGCAAGGGACACCTTGGCCTTCGCATTGGAACGCTCATACTGAAGGTGCCCGAGGTTGATGTCTACCTTCAACTGATTCCATTCATCCGCCAGCCGAAGGCCCTCCGTTTCAAGGCGGGCGTCGACATCAACAAGCTCTTCCCCGAGTTGGCTCAGCGCACCCATCGCCTCCCGGAAGAGTTCGTGGCATACAACATTGTGCCCGCGCTCAAGCTCCAGCGCATGACCAAGTCCGTCCTTCACACCGGTAGTTATTGGGGAGGCTTGAGGTGGCCGGACTACCACTAGAGGAGGGCTGGAAACTGGCGCGCTTTGCTCGCCACCCTTCGGGCCTCAGTGGATGCACCGAGTGGCATAGCCTCGCTGCTCGAAGACGAAGCTAAGGCTGGGATCGCCCAGTCATCGGAGACAACCAACGGAGGAGCCCTCAACACACCTTCAGCACCCCAGGGCGCACCAAGAAAGCGGGATGATAGGAATGCGGGATCAAGGCCTCCCGTCGGCACGCCTGCCTCCTAGACAGGCCCTGCACCCCGCAAGGTGGCCTGGTGGGGGGAGCTCAAGATCAGAGACAAGCCGAGGATGGGGGGAAGCCGCTCCTCGGGAAGTCGCTCCTCAGGAGATATCGCTGCCACAGATGAAGGGATCCTGAAGGGTGATATGTCTCCGTCGTATCTACTTTTCCAAACACTTTTGCCCTTGTTTTGAACTCTAATTTGTATGATTTGAATGGAACTAACCCGGACTGACGATGTTTTCAGTAGAATTGCCATGATGTTGTTTTATGTGTAGAAAGCAAATATTCTCGGAATGACCTGAAACTCCATGGGAGGTCTTAGAAAAAATAAAAATAGAAATCCTCGCCAAAGATGAAGACCAGGGGGCCCACACCCTTTCCACGAGGGTGGGGGGCGCCCCCCCCCCCCAGGGCGCGCCCCCTACCTCGTGCTCCCCCTGGAAACCCTCCGACGCCAACTCCAACTCTATATATTTGCTTTCGGAGAGAAAAAATTCAGAGAGAAGAAATCATCGCGTTTTACGATACGGAGCTGCCGCCAAGCCCTAAAACCTCTCGGGAGTGCATCTCTGGAGTCCGTTCGGGGCTCCGGAGAGGGGGATTCGTCACCGTCATCATCATCAACCATCTTCCATGACCAATTTAATGATGCTCACCGCCGTGCATGAGTAATTCCATCGTAGGCTTGCTGGACGATGATGGGTTGGATGAGATTTATCATGTAATTGAGTTAGTTTTGTTAGGATTTGATCCCTAGTATCCACTATGTTCTGAGATTGATGTTGCTATGACTTTGCTATGCTTAATGCTTGTCACTAGGGCCCGGGTGCCATGATTTCAGATCTGAACCTATTATGTTTTCATGAATATATGTGAGTTCTAGATCGTATCTTGCAAGTCTATAGTCACCTATTATGTGTTATGATCCATTAACCCCGAAGTGACAATAATCGGGATACTTACCGGTGATGACCATAGTTTGAGGAGTTCATGTATTCACTATGTGCTAATGCTTTGTTCCGGTTCTCTATTAAAAGGAGGCCTTAATATTCCTTAGTTTCCAATAGGACCCCGCTGTCACGGGAGGGTAGGACAAAAGATGTCATGCAAGTTCTTTTCCATAAGCACGTATGACTATATACAGAATACATGCCTACATTACATTGATGAACTGGATCTTGTTCTGTGTCACCCTATGTTATGACTGTTACATGATGAACCGCATCCGGCATAATTATCCATCACTGATTCGGTGCCTACGAGTTTTCCATATACTGGCTTACGCTTATTTACTTTTCCACTGCTACTGTTACAATCACTACAAAATACCAAAAACATTACTTTTGTTGTCATTACTTTCTGTTGCCGTTACCACTACTATCATATTACTGTGCTACTAAACACTTTGCTGCAGATACTAAGTTTCCAGGTGTGGTTGAATTGATAACTCAGCTGCTAATACTTGAGAATATTCTTTGGCTCCCCTTGTGTCGAATCAATAAATTTGGGTTGAATACTCTACCCTCGAAAGCTGTTGCGATCCCCTATACTTGTGAGTTATCAAGACCTTTTTCTGGCGCCGTTGCCGGGGAGCATAGCTCTATTCTTTGAGTCACTTGGGATTTATATCTGCTTATTATTATGAAGAACTTGAGAGATCCAAAAACCAAGATCTATCCCTCAACTACGAGGGGAGGTAAGGAACTGCCATCTAGCTCTGCACTTGATTCACCTTCTGTTATGAGTAAGCTAGCAACACCCACACCTGCTTCTGCTATTCGTTCTGATATGTCGCATGTTATTGATGATGCCACTTCTGCTATGCATGATACTTATGATGAAACTTCTTCTATGTTTGATACTACTGTGCCCCTTAGTGAATTTCTTGATGAACAAATTGCTAGGGCTAGAGAAAAATAAATTATTGAATCTGAATACGATGATGATAGTGATGATGAAAACATGCCTGTTATTCCTAAAGGTTATCTTTTTAATAAGGAATCTTCTGCCGCTATTTTCGCTTGCAAGGATAGATATGGGCTTAAGAGGTTATTAATTAAATGGAACAAGGAATCACTTAGAGATAGAATGAGACCCGATCCTTCTTTTGCTACTTCACCTATATGTGTTCCTGATAAAGATTATGAATTCTCTATTGATCCTGATATAATTACTTTGGTTGAATCTGATCCATTTTATGGCTCTGAATCTAAAACTATTGTGGCACATCTTACTAAGTTAAATGATATAGCTGCCCTGTTTACTAATGATGAGAGATCACGTTACCTCTATTTACTCAAAATATTTTCGTTCTCATTAAAGGGTGATGCTAAGATATGGTTTAATTCTCTTGATCCTGGTTGTGTGCGTAGTCCCCATGATATGATTTATTACTTCTCTGCAAAATATTTCCCTGCTCATAAGAAACAAGCTGCTTTGAGGGAAATATACAACTTTGTGCAAGTTAAATAAGAGAGTCTCCCACAAGCTTGGGGGAGGCCTCTCAAGTTACTTAATGCTTTGCCTGATCATCCTCTTAGGAAACCAGAAATACTTGATATCTTTTATAATGGACTAACCGATGCTTCCAGAGATTACCTGGATAGTTGTGCTGGTTCTCTTTTCAGGGAAAGAACACCGGATGAAGCTGAAATCTTATTGAATAATTTGTTGACAAATGAAAATAATTGAGCACCTCCTAAACTAGCTCCTGCTCCAATTACTGAGTCTATTCCTAAACCAACTCTGAAGAAGAGAGGTGTTCTATTTCTCAGTCCCGAAGATATTCAAGAGGCAAAGAAATCTATGAAAGAGAAAGGTATTAAAGCTGAAGACGTTAAGAATTTACCTCCTATTGAAGAAATACATGGTCTTAATATACCGCCTGTTGAAGAAACTTATGATCTCAATTATGTATTTGTTGAAGAACCTCCTGATCCCGATATCCCAACACAGGTAGTAAAGGTAAATTCTCTCTATAGATATGATAAAGCTGAAGTTCCTCCTACTAAAATTGCTAGTTAGTGCTTGGATGAGTTTGATAACTTTATGTATAATAAAGACGACTTCAGTGCTTATTTTGGTAGACAACTAAAAGAAAATGCTTATATGATTAGACGCTTGGGTGATTACATGGCTGATATCAAAGATGAACTTAAACTAGTTTGCAAACATGCTTCTATGGTTACCACTCAAGTAGAACAAGTACTTAAAGCTCAAAAAGAAGTGCTTGATAAAATTAATAGGCAAAGAATGATTATGCTATTTGAGTGGCTACTAGAACTGGTAGAATGACTCAGGAACCTTTGTATCCTGAAGGCCACCCTAAGAGAATCGAGCAAGATTCTCAGAGAAATAATATTGATGCTCCTAGTTCTTCTAAAAAGAGGAAAAAGAAAAATGATAGAATTGTGCAAACTTCTAGTGAACCTATTGCTGAACCACCTGATAATCCAAATGATATTTCTATGTCTGATGCTGAAACACAATCTGGTAATGAACATGAACCTAGTAAAAATATTAATGTTGATGTTCATGATGATGCTCAACCTAGTAATGACAATGATGTAGAAATTGAACCTGCAGTTGATCTTGATAACCCACAATCAAAGAATCAACGTTATGATAAAAGAGACTTTGTTGCTAGGAAACATGGTAAAGAAAGGGAACCTTGGGTTCAGAAACACATGCCTTTTCCTCCGAAACCATCCAAGAAAAAGGATGATGAGGATTTTGAGCGCTTTGCTGAAATAATTAGGCCTATCTTTTTGCATATGCGATTAACTGATGTGCTCAAAATGAACCCTTATGCTAAATATATGAAAGATATCATCACTAATAAAAGAAAGATACCGGAAGATGAGATTTCCACCATGCATGCTAATTATACTTTTAAGGGTGGAATACCAAAGAAACTTGGAGATCCCGGAGTACCTACTATACCTTCCTCCATTAAAAGAAATTATATTAAAACTGCTTTATGTGATCTTGGAGCCGGTGTTAGTGTTATGCCTCTTTATTTATATCGTAGACTTGACTTGAATAAGCTGAAACCTACTGAAATATCTTTGCAAATGGATGATAAATCAACTGCTATACCTATCGGTATTTGTGAGGATGTGCCTATTGTGGTTGCAAACGTTACTATTTTAACGGACTTTGTTATTCTTGATATTCCCGAGGATGATAGTATGTCTATTATTCTTGGAAGACCTTTTCTTAATACTGCAGGGGCTGTTATTGATTGCAACAAAGGCAATGTCACTTTTCATGTTAATGGTAATGAGCATACGGTACACTTTCCGAGGAAACAACCTCAAGTTCATAGTATCAACTCCATTGGAAAAATTCCATCGATTATAATTGGAGGTTTTGAATTTCCTCTTCCTACTGTCAAGAAGAAATATGATATTCTTATTATAGGGGATGTGCATATTCCCGTTGAGGTAACTTAGTGTTATTCGAAATTTCTCCGGTTTCATGATTATCGGAATGAGTTTGTTAACAAGACTTGATCAACCTTGTTAGTGGATTCTTTTTGATGACCATGAGATGGATGAAACTAGAAACACAAACTTCTGTACCTTCTCTATATTTTCTGTTATTTATATTAAATAAAGTAAAATTAGTATTTTTTGTCTGTTATCTGATTATCCGTGTAATATAAAAATAACCCGAAAATAAAAGTCCTCAGAATGACATGCCAATTTAATATGATTTTTTCTGGAATATTTGAGGATTTACTGTGCAAAAATCTCCGCGGGAGGAGCTGCCACCTGGCCACGAGGGTGGTGGGCGCCCCCCCTATAGGGCGCGCCCCCCTGCCTCATGGGCCCATGGTGGCCCTCCTCCACTTATCCCAGCACCCATCTTCTTCCTCTATCTCACACAAACCCGAAAAACCAACTCAAGCACGAGTTCCAGCCACTTTTGCTGTGATTTTCGATCTCCTTGCTCAAAGCACCTCTCGCAAAACTGCTTGGGGAGATTGTTCCTTGGTATGTGACTCTTCCATTGGTCCAATTAGTTTTTGTTCTAGTGCTTTATTCATTGCAAATTTGTGCTGCATAGGTGACCATGTTCTTGAGCTTGCATGTCAAATTTATATGGTTCCAAGTAGTTCTAATGCTTTGTATAGGCTCTAGGCACTTGTAGGAGTAGTTGCTATCAGTTTTATAGAGTTTGGTCACTTTTATTTTGAAGTTACTAAAAATTTCAGATTGTTTCAGAAAAATGATGAGGAGATTATTGAGGGGCTCATCAAGCCAAAGCTCAAAGGAAAAGGCACCGAAGCCTAAGTATAATTTGCCACGCACCGCGGAGATTCGAGCGTGTGAATGGCCTTCTGAAGATTTCTTGAGAGCAGCCGGTATCTATGAAGATTTTCATGAATTGGCTCACAATGCAGGCCTCACTACTTTCCTCCACGACCAATGCGATCAGTATCTCTTACTCACTAATACCTTTGTGCAAAACTTTTATTTTCATCCTAGCAACTCACCACCTATGGTGGAATTTCATTTATATGATGAGCCTAAGGAGATGTCACTTTATGGATTTTGTCGGATTTGTTTAGTCCCTTTTAAGGGCAAGCCAGAAGAACCACATCATGATGATGTGGCTGGGTTTATTGATAATATCACTCTAGGAGAAACCAGGAAGGTCTCCAATGCACGAATCACTAGCATACATTTTCCTATTTTGCATTACTTTGCATTATTTGCTAGTCGTTGTTTAATTGGACGCGGAAATTCTGGAAACCTTAGTATCCCTGATTTAATTATTCTGCTCCAAGGTTTATATAGTGATAACACTTTTAGTTTGGGCGGTATTATTGCTAGACGGTTAAATATGAACCATACTAAAGGCCCCATCTTTGGAGGCATATATGCCACACGCCTAGCCGCACATTTTAACATACCTATTAGGGATGCTGAGAAGGAAGAAAAGGTGCTGCCCCGTGTTTATCTAGATCATAAAAGTATGGTGGCACATGATTTTATTGTTAAGAATAGGGCAGGGGAGCTTAGATATCAATTGTTCTTTAATAAACATCATCCTGAGACTATTACCTTGCCTGCTCCTTCTTTGTTTGATTTGACCTCATGCACGTACCTTGTTACGTTGATGGCTATTCACGCCTACCAGAACCCTGCACCAACCGAGGAGCCAGAACAGGAACCACAAAATGAGCCCCCACGACAATCTGTTTATTCTTGGGATCCAGAGATGACTGTTAGTCAGTGGCAGTCAGAGTCTTCTTCTTCATCACAGTATGATCCCAACTATTCCTCCTCATCACAGTACGACCCCAACAACTATTATTATGGATATCCGCCAGGCCAGTCGTGGCCATAGACCAACTTAGGCCAAAAGCCTAAGCTTGGGGGAGTACGTATTTCTCACTGACATTACATTTATGCTCACACGCACTCATTGCTAGATGTCGGTGGTCATACTTTTTCATTGTATTATCCATGCTAGTTTATTTTCTTTTTCCTGCTTTCTTCTTGTGTTTTTAATAAACCTTAAGAAAAAAATTAGTTGTAGCTTTTAATTAATTTACTTCCGATGCATGTAGTAGTAATTAAAAATAAAACCCAAAAATATTTCCCGTTCTTCTTTTGCTTGTTGGGAGCTTTCCCGTTGAGGGAGTCCTGGATTAGGGATGGCCAGACTATACCTTCAGCCGGACTCCTGGACTATGAAGATAAAAGATTGAAGACTTCGTCCCGTGTCCGGAAGGGACTTCCCTTGGTGTGGAAGGCAAGCTTGGCGATACGGATATGTGGATCTCCTACCATTGTAACCGACTTTGTGTAACCCTAACCCTCTCCAGTGTCTATATAAAGCAGAGGGTTTTAGTCCGTAGGACAACATACAGAACAACAATCATACCATAGGCTAGCTTCTAGGGTTTAGCCTCTCCGATCTCGTGGTAGATCTACTCTTGTACTACCCATATCATCAATATTAATCAAGCAGTACATAGGGTTTTACCTCAATCAAGATGGCCCGGACCTGGGTAAAACTTCGTGTCCCTTGCCTCTTGTTACCATCCGGCCTAGACGCACAGTTCGGGACCCCCTACCCAAGATCCGCCAGTTTTGACACCGACATTGGTGCTTTCATTGAGAGTTCCTCTGTGTCGTCGCCGTTAGGCTTGATGGCTCCTACGATCATCAATAGCAAAGCAGTCCAGGGTGAGACCTTTCTCCCTAGACAGATCTTCGTCTTCGGCGGCTTCGCACTGCGGGCCAATTCACTTGGCCATCTGGAGCAGATCGAAAGCTATGCCCCTGGCCGTCAGGTCAGATTTGGAAGTTTAAACTACATGACTGACATCCGCGGGGACTTGATCCTCGACGGATTCGAACCACTGCCGAGCGCGCCGCACTGTCACGACGAGCATGATCTAGCTCTGCCGCCGAACAGTGCCCTGGAGGCCGCACCCGCATCAGCTTCGACCCTTAATTCGGAGCCAACTGCGCCGATCGAGGATAGGTGGTTGGACGCCGCCTCGGGGGCTGCGATCCCAACGGCAATCGAGCCGAACACCAGCCCCGCACTCCGTGAGACTCGTGACTCCAAGGAGCCGGACTCTGAACCCTCCGCGCCCCTGCCAATCGAATCCGATTGGGCGCCGATCATGGAGTTTACTGCCGCGGACATCTTTTAGCACTCGCCTTTCGGCGATATTCTGAAGACACTAAAGTCTCTCTCTTTATCAGGAGAGCCCTGGCCGAACTACGGTCAGCAAGGTTGGGATACGGACGATGAAGAAATTCAAAGCCCACCCACCACCCACTTTGTAGCCACTGTCGACGATTTAACTGACATGCTCGATTTCGACTCCGAAGACATCGACGGTATGGACGCCGATGCAGGAGACGATGAAGAATTAGCGCCTATTGGGCCCTGGAAAGCCACCTCGTCATATGACATATACATGGTGGACACCCCAAAAGAAGGAGATGGTGATGGAACAGCGGAGGATGACCCCTGCAAGAAACAACCTAAGCGCCAGCGTTAGCGGCGCCGCTCAAAATCCCGCCAAAGCAAATATGGTGATTCCAGCACGGGAGATAATAATACTCTGGAGAATGCCGACGAAAATCCCCTCCAGCAAGATTCAGCACCGGAGGATGGATAAGCCAGCCCTCATGAGAGAGCGGCAGACAGAGAGGTCTAGGACGATAATTGTACGCGTCCCTCCGAAGACGAATTCGTCATGCCAGAGGATCCCGTCGAGCAAGAGCATTTTCAACGCACGCTTATGGCCACGGTGTCGGTGTCAAAACCGGCGGATCTCGGGTAGGGGGGTCCGAACTGTGCGTCTAGGCCGGATGGTAACACGAGGCAAGGGACACGAAGTTTTACCCAGGTTCGGGCCCTCTCGATGGAGGTAAAACCCTACGTCATGCTTGATTAATATTGATGATATGGGTAGTACAACAGTAGATCTACTACAAGATCAGAGAGGCTAAACCCTAGAAGCTAGCCTATGGTATGATTGTTGTTGTGTATGTTGTCCTACAGACTAAAACCCTCCGGTTTATATAGACACCGGAGAGGGTTAGGGTTACACAAATTCGGTTACAATGGTAGGAGATCTACATATCCGTATCGCCAAGCTTGCCTTCCACGCCAAGGAAAGTCCCTTCCGGACACGGGACGAAGTCTTCAATCTTGTATCTTCATAGTCCAGGAGTCCGGCTGAAGGTATAGTCCGGCATCCGGACACCCCCTAATCCAAGACTCCCTCAGTAGCCCCTGAATCAGGCTTCAATGATGATGAGTCCGGCGCGCAAATTGTCTTCGGCATTGCAAGGCAGGTTCCTCCTCCAACTACTTCATAGAAGATTTTGAACACAAAGATAGTGTACGGCTCTGCAAAATAAGTTTCCACATATTGCCATAGAGAGAATAATATTTACACAAATCTAATCTGCTGGCGTATTCCATAGTGTGACACACCACGGCCAAGCCTTTATCCGAGTTGTTTCCTTATCCCACCTCAGCGTGTCATGCGAGGCGTTTTCCTTGGCACGTCTTGTTAAAGCAGAGATCGTGTCCCCTTATTCCGGGATTCTCATCAATACGGGCGTGGGTAACCCAACCGCTTTTGGGACTCCTAGATTATAGGCAAGTCCAAACGGACACGGAGAGGACGCTTGATATTCACCCTCTTTATAAAGGGAGAAGGCTTTTATTTTTCCCTCCCGTGCTCAATTGAATCCTTCCCCCACCTCAAGCTCAAGCGCCCAAAGTTCAGGTCAGGTGCTCTGAACCTTCAGTCATGTCCGGGTCTAGCCTTCAAGGCCGATGGGTGCCTTCCTCCGTCACGGAAGAAGACATCAAAAAGTTGAGGGAGGCCAGATATCTGACCACCGAGATTTTGCATCGGCTGCCTCCCCGAGGGCAGGCTGTCCCCACCCCCGAACCCAACGAGAACGTCGTGTTCGTCTCCCACTTCCTCCGAGGTCTAGGCCTTGCTCTGGATCCTTTCGTCAGGGGTTTGATGTTTTATTACGGGCTAGACTTCCCTGATCTAGCTTGGGACTCCTATCTTCATATCACGACATTTATTGTCGTGTGCGAGGCCTTCCTCCGGGTTACCCCTCACTTTGGCCTATGGCTCAAGACCTTTGAAGTGAAGCCGAAGATGATCGAGGGGCAACATGCAGCGTGTGGAGGTGCTTCAATACGCAAGATGACGGGAGCTCCGTGGCCCAAAGGTTTCATCCCAGAGGTGTCTGAATTGTGGCAACAGGAGTGGTTCTACATCACGGCTCCTAGAAGTGCCAAGTGGGAGGCCGCCCCTGTTTTCCGCTCGGGCCCTCCACCACAACTGATGTCATGGATTAGCAGAGGTCTGAGCTGGGGTCCAGCCAAGGACGTGCCTATACTGCAAAGCCACATTCGAGATCTCTTCAATGGATATTTCAGTTTGGTTGCGGTAATACAAGTTATGTTGGTTCGTCAAGTCCAGCCTTGCAAATGCCGGCCTCTTCGCCTATGGGAGTTCAATCCCGAGGGACCGCGTGTCATTCAAAATTTTCTTGGCCTGACGCACGAGGAGATGTACAGGTCATTCTTCGGACCTCAGGTGGAGTGTCCGGAAATCACCGAGGACGTGGGCCTGAGTAGTAACCGCGCCGCCGAACAGGTAAGGCATCTTCCGGCCGAACATACTATCTCTCCTTTGTTGCGAAGTTATTTCTGAGAGTTTGCTTTTTGACCAGGACTAGCTAACAAAGGCGAAGTTGATTTGGTGTTCGGCCCCCCTCCCTGAGGGTTTGGAAAATCCGGTATTGGAAAAGATGCTCCAGACCGCACCTTGCCCGGAGCCCTTGAAGGAAGACACCATGGAGGATAATGCAGGCGGACGCGGGCCCCCAACGCTGCCCATTCTAGCCGAGGGAGCGAGCGTCTCCATGAAGGAAGACGACCAGAAGAGGAAAAGGACTGCGCCCGGGGATTCGGAAGCCGAAGCTTCCAAACGAGAGAAGAAGTCTCCCACAGAGGGTCCTACCTTGGCGGGCGCCGTTGCCGCACAAAGTCCGCGGGGGGATCAATTCTCTCGCGAGTCGTAAGTGACCCGAAATACTTTAATAGTACAGATATGCCATCTTTTTCTTCTGAGAAGATAACCACCGCATATATTTTCGTAGTTCGGGCCTTAGCCCCTCTCAAATGAGCTCGTCTTCGGGGGATCTTCTTCCAGAGATGATGGAGAGAGAAACGCCTCCTCCGGACTCCTCCGCTCCAGAAGCGGGCGACCCTGAAGTGTCATCGCGGAGGGCCTCTCCAAGTCCGGTGAGGCCAGAAGATAATCCCATTGACCCCCGAAGCTCCCAGTGTCCGGCTCCCGAAGAGAGCAGACAAAAGAGTCCGGCACCATCTAGTGTGCGATCAGATGTTCTGAGGGAGTTGGTGGGGCGAGAAGCCATCTTAGATGAACACCGTGTGCTGATGAATATGGTGATGGGGAGAATATCGTCCGCCGAAAGCGGATTGCATGAAGCTTTTATGAGTCTACTGACAGGCTTTGAGGTATGTAAAAGAATGTACGATAGTCCTGCACATGCTAGGTGTGCCCTATGTAGACAGTAGCCCCTGAGACTCTGGTTGTCGTCGGAAACAACGAGAACGGAGGATCATATTCCTAGGTAATAACCATACTGCCTCTATGTGCAGGTGATGGAAGCTCCGGTGGCTAGCTGGACTAGCGAATTTGCCCATTTAGAACGGCAGTTGGATGCGGCAGACGCCGACATCGAGCTTGTTAACAAAAGGTTTGACGAGGCACAGGGTAAGTATCAATATCTGGTAAAGGCCACATAGGAAGAGCAGGATAATGCCAATATGTTTAATATGTTGTGACTGCAGATGAGCTGCCACTATTGAAGCCTTGCGGGCAGAACTTGCCCGAGCCAAGGAACAAGCGAGGTTGGGTAATGCGGCTGCTTTGAAGGCGGCCGAAGAGTTGCAAGCCGAGGAGGCCGCGCATGGCGAGAGCCGAGACAAGAGGGCCAAGATGGCCATAGAATTAAAAGCCGCCGCCGACCGTTACTGGGTTCTTGAAAAGGAAAACCAAGCGAAGGCATCAGACCTTGAGAAGGCTGCTGCGACGAGAAAGGACCTCCGCTCTGCTATGAGGGCAAAGAAGGAGGAGCTTCGGGAAGCCGGGGATATTGTAGCTAGGAAATCCTTTATGTTGCGGAGGAAGTTCGGAGATCCACTGTATGCCCCTCTGGATCGGCTGTGGAGTTCGGAGGATGTGTATATGGATTTGGCGGCGAGCGCTGCGGATGCGGTCAAGTACTTCCAGGGTCAAAAAGACCGTGAAGTGGACCTGCTGTTTTGGACACAATTCCATTCTGCCGAGCGTCCACTTTCATTGACTGACCAATTAGCCGAATGGGCCGAACTGAATAGGTTGTCCGGACGCGCCATGAGGTCTGTTGTGGATCAGCTATGGCTGGAAAGGCAGAAACCGAACAGCTATTTCAGCTTGGTGCAGCAGTTCCTTGACGTTGTGTCGCGCATCAATGTGATGAAGAGGTCGGCGTGCATAGAGGGCTCACGGATGGCCTTTGCCCATGTTAAAGCATGCTGGGCGGAGATGGATGCCACTACTATTGCAGCGCGGGATTCGGCGATAGGCCGAATGGCTGCTGAGCACTACTTTGAAGAAGTTCTTGAGGGTGCTCGTTTGATAGAGACCCAGTGGTCAAAAAATATTATGTTTGAGTGATATGTAATCTCATTGTAAGCGTAAATGCTTTTATAAAGTTTTATAAGGCTATTTTTATACTTTTTCCTGAAAGTAATATGATGCCTCCTGGGCGGCCATTTATGTTTACATGTGTATAACCAGAAAGATTGCAGCCGTCGGCTTCAACCCCCACGCATATAATGTGGAGGTGCTCGCAAAAACATGCGTTCACACTTAACCCAACATCTTGGTCCTATTAAGGAGGTGATGGCGGAGCGAGCGAGGCAACCGGACTATAATGCTTTAGCACTTTCACTTAGCCATACGAGTTTGACAGTGGGGATACTAGATAGCCCCTGGTGGCTCCGCACTCTCCCGATCCCGGGGTGCGTACATGCCTGGCCGGAAAGAGGCCCTTCGTTAAGGCGGAGGAATTCTATCATTCCAACAGGTCATCGAGTGGTTGACCAGTCTCACGCTCTATCATGACAGTCAGTTTTCGGCTATCTCTACTGCGATGCTCGTCCGGATGAACCAGGGCACAATCGCAGTAGTTCTCCTGGTGGTACCTTAGCCGGTAAAGCAGAACGTAAGGCACCAAAACACAAGAGCCGGGAAAACCCAACATTTGACCAAAGACAATGATTCGGAGCTGATGCATATAGGGCCAAACTCGCGACGCCGAACACTCCCTAAGGTATTCGGTCTTTGTGGTATAAACCGGGCCTGAATAATGGCATTTGTAAGAAGCCCCTTGTGTCCAGGTACGTGCATTTTTCTGGCGTGGCCACATGCCAAGACTTCAGCATCCTTCTCGACGGTGGATATGTATCAACAAGAGATAGTAAAAAAGGTTTACGCAGGGTCTTAATCTAAAAAGAATCCTTGGAGCGGGTCCCTGCTGCACGGCTACGCCTGTGTCTCCTTTGTGCCGTATCCTGGACGGGTGTAGCACGATGATCGTCTGTAAAAGAGAGGAATTTAGGTGAAAAAGTTGTCGTGCAAAAAGATAGTTTGTTAAAGAAACCATGTATAATTCAAGATGAGAAGAAATTGCCACTTGTCTACACGTGTTGAGCCCCTTGCATTGACAAATAGGGGTGTGACCATTTATTCGGTATAAGTAGCGGCGCCGGACTCGATTAGTTGTGTCTGAGGTCTTGACGACCTATTGGATGCTTTCGCTGGTCCGGGTGCCTTTAACATGCGGCTTCCAAGGCAGCCTCACTCTATTCGGCACGCAAAGATTGCTTGATATTTCTGTGCACTGCAATGATGCCACGTGGACCGGGCATCTTGAGTGTGAGGGAGGCGTAGTGTGGTATTGCATTAAAGCGAGCGAAAGCTTCGCATCCGAGCAGTGCTTTTATAGCCACTTTGAAACGGAGCGATGTGGAAAGTTAAATGCTCGCGACGGAAGTTATCGGGGGAGCCGAATATAACTTGTAGTAAGAGGGAGCCCGTACAACGAGCTCCTGGGCCGGGCGTTACTCCTTTAAAGGTAGTATTGCTATGGCGAATTTGTGTTGGGTCTAACCCCATCCCGTGGATTGTATCCTGATATATTAGGTTTAGGCTACTACCGCCGTCCATCAAGACTCGTGTGAAGTGATATCCGCCAATTACTGGGTTTAATACCAGGGCAGCCCATCCTGCATGTCGGATACTTGCTGAGTAGTCGTGATGGTCGAAAGTGATCGGTTGAGACGACCAGTGGCAGGACTTCGTGGTGACCGGCACTTGGGTATATTTTCCTGGGAGTGCCGCGTTGTTTTATCCCTTGATCACGTGTAACACGTTTACTGTTTTGACTTCTGGTGGAAATTTCTTTTGTTCCCCCGTGTCTTTCTTGGGGGGCTCGTCCTCGTCTTCACTTGGTGTATCCTCCACCTTGTGTACGGCGTTGAGCTTGCCGGACTTCTTGAAGACCCAACATTCTCTGTGGGTATGATTAGCGGGTTTACCAAGGGTACTATGGATCTGGCATACTTGGTCCAGAATTTTGTTGACGCTGGACAGTTCATCCCGGGTGGCTTTAGGGGGCGGCTTTTGACCTGGCCGAGAGCTTTTGAATCCGGCATTTACTGTCGTGCCCTTCGTGCTGTCTTCTTCAATCCGGCATTTGTTATTGCTGTTGCACCGTGATTTCCCGTTTCCATCTCTAACTTCAGAGGTACTGGGGTCGCTGCTGCTGCATCTGGCTAGCCAGCTGTCCTCACCCGCGCAAAAGCGGGTCATGAGGTTTGTTAATGCGGCCATCGTTCTCGGCTTATTTTTGCCGAGGTGTCTCGCGAGCCATTCGTCACGGACGCTATGCTTGAAAGCTGCCAAGGCTTCGGTGTCCGGACAGTCGATAATCTGGTTCTTTTTAGTAAGAAACCTGTTCCAGAGCTTTCGGGCTGACTCTCCGGGCTGTTGAGTTATATGACTCAAATCGTCCGCATCGGGAGGTCGGACATAAGTCCCTTGAAAATTCGCCCGAAATGCGTCTTCAAGCTCTTCCCAACTTCCGATGGAGCTTTTGGGGAGGCCTTTGAGCCAGTGACGAGCTGGCCCTTTGAGCTTGAGGGGTAAGTACTTGATGGCGTGGAGATCATCTCCTCGAGCCATATGGATATGGAGGATGTAGTCCTCAATCCAGACCCCAGGGTCTGTTGTTCCATCGTATGCCTCTATGTTTACGGGCTTGAATCCCTCTAGAAATTCATGGTCCAGCACCTCATCGGTGAAACATAGGGGGTATGCGTCACTCCTGTAGTTGGGTGTACCGTGTTGTTCGGATGTTAGTTGTGTTGCATTGTATGCTGGGGCGCGCTTGCGTGGTCCATAGATGGATCTTGTTGCACCGTCCTTTGGGTGCGAGCCCTCGCATGGGTCGCGTGTTGTATTGTGAGCGGCGTTGTATGCCGCTCTGTGTTGGTAGAGGGGTCGTCTATCCGACCAGGTGGCTGCTTTGATATTTGGTTGTGGGGGGTCTGAGGCCTCCTCATCGAATTCGGGTAGCAGCTTCCGCTGTGGGTAGCTCTTGGAGGGGCGATTGTCGCCGTACCTTGCTGCTGTGTTGACTATTTTACTCCACCTGATTTGGAGCGTGTCTTGCATGGCCTTGAGCCTTTGCTTCTGCTTTTTCAGACTCCTCGCGGTGGCAACAAGCCTTTTACGGGAAGTCTGCTGCTCCGGGTGCCTGTCCGGCATTATGTCGTCCGGACCATTATCCTTGATAGGATTTGTTTGTTCGGTTTGATTATCCGGATTGCCGTTGTCCGGCAGCGGTTCGCCCTGCTCCGGCGTTGGGTCTGTGTGATCGCTATTTCTGTCGAGGCGGGATTTGGGGGGCGCTTGCGTCGCCGCTTTGACTGTTTTTCAAGGGAACAAGCCTTCGGTGCGTCCTTCCGCTCCTCGTCGTCATCCTTTGGTGCGTCCACCATGTATACGTCATATGACGAGGTGGTGTTCTAGGGCCCAATAGGCGCTGGTTCTTCATCGTCTCCTTCATCGGCGTCCATACCGTCGATGTCTTGGGAGTCGGAGTCGAGCATGTCGGTTAAATCGTCGACAGTGGCTACAAAGTGGGTGGTGGGTGAGTTTTGAATTTCTTCATCGTCCGTATCCCAATCTTGCTGACCGTAGTCCGGCCAGGGCTCTCCTGATAAATTGAGAGACCATCATTCAAGTTGGTATTACCTGGCCATCTGCAAGTTGGTATTGTTGTTAACGATCTTTCGGTATGAACTTGGCATTTGGTTCCAACCATCATGTCAAGGGTCGACGTGGATATAAAGCTGAATCATTTGTTTCGAAACAAATTTTCAGGCACCTGATTTTTATTTGATAGGTAGCATAAGCACCTGTCGTTCGAATTCCTAGTTCTCCAAAAAATTTACATCTTCGAAGTACGCACGGGATCCATCCGGTTTCACGGGCTGATAGTTGGACGCGGCACGTCAGAACTGGGTTGTGGCATGCCAAGCCTAGCTGCAAATTGCTAAAAGAGAGGAGCGATGGATTTGGGCCTTCCAGAACAGTTAAGTGTCGCGACCTCGATCGTAAAGTGCCTCCCATGGACTAAAAAGGCCTAGTCCGTTATTATTAGTTTAAACATGTAAAATATTCCATAATGAAAATAAATATGTAAAATGCAATGAATTTAGTCCGCTTTCATTGATAACCATCTGATTTGCATGAAATCCGTCCATGGAACCACAAGACGGCTGTCCATACAGAGCCTAACCGTACAGAACTAGAAGATCCCGGGCCGTACGCAAGCAAGTGCATGCACTTATTATCATGATGGAAGAATAATGCTGATGTATGAGCCGGTGAAACCCATGAAGTATTCAACGTAGTCAATAAACGAGAGAATTCTTCAAGTATAGACTGATAACTGGGATCCAGTAGGTATATTGTTTTTTCAGGTTGAGCAAGTTTCAACTGGCCTGTAGACTGCCCAGGCTTGGTTTTGTTTTCAGCAGGCCCCGGCCGATGACGACAAGGGGCACAAAGATCCAGCAGGTATCAATTGGCCTTTGGCACGCTAGCCTAAGTTATATTTTGTCTTAGAACATCCGCAGGCAGTTTTTTTACTAAATCAAACACACATCCCAGTTCTACTTTTCCTCTTGAAACGCCATGTCCTACTTCCGTTTTCTAATCTCTACCTATAGTTTTACTAGTTCATATACACGTATTGTTATATTGAAAATAGATAAAGTTCCCTTTTCATCTTTACATCCTTATTTTGTTGTTGTTGTTTTCCCTCCGAGCGCTGATTTTTTTACCACTGGTTCCCTAAAAGCAACTCAATTATCCCACATCTTATTAGCTTACAAAAACAAAACAATATTTTATTAGGCAAATCAACAAGTTCTTAAAAAATAAATGTTTATCATTTCTGGATTAAAACAGTTCGGACTCCACCGAAATATGCAAAACAAGGTTGAACTTTTTGACCATGGTCCTGGGCAGAAAACGGGCTGTAACAAATTCCTTAAGAATTAGCAAATGGGCTACAAATTATTAAAAAAATATCAAATGGGCTCTATGTTGTCTGCCATAGATTTGGAGGCTGACTTGTGGGCCTACTAAGTTCAACAATTGACTCTACCAGCGTCAGACTGTTAGATGTCAATCTAACGACAATCGTGCTTCTTCAGTCTCTCATCTTCCTACTCTAGACACCCAAAACAGCGCCGACGGAACCACCTGCTCCTGCCTCCCATGGCCGGTTGTGCTGCCGGGCAGGCCTCACGGCCCCACCATACTCGCATCCCTGGTCTGGCTACCCCTCTACTCACCCACACTTCATGTTATTCTCCGACGACGATAGCCTCACACTGCGGCTGAACAAGTAAACCCTCGTACCCACTCCGCGTGGGAAACAACTGCCGAGTCTTCCTCGGCTCCGTTTCGTTCCCTTACATGGCTTCGCTGTCATCCACCGCCTTGGTGCTCTCGGCATGGCGTGGTCAACAAACGACATCCATTGGAAGAGGACTGTACGTGGAGAGACTGACAGCTAGGTCCATGGCCGCATGCAAGGAAGTGCCTCCTCTTTTTGCCTATAGGAAGTGCCTCCTTATTACGCGCAAAATAATGATTCCTCCTCGTGACAGTTGGGACCCACCAGAAGGGCCTTTGTATTTCGTGAAAAAAACATTCCCCTCGCTGACAACTCGGTTCCACCAGCTATTATGCACAAAAATAATGAATGCCCCTGCAGCTAGGTCGGTCCCACCATACTTGGAGGCTGACTTGTGGGCCTACTAAGTTGACGCGGACGCATGTCTTTGTCAACTTAGTCAATATAAACAATTCTAGCTGCGGTGATTGTACAATGTCCATCCAACGGTCGTCATGCTTCT
Organism: Triticum urartu; assembly: GCF_003073215.2. NCBI lineage: Eukaryota > Viridiplantae > Streptophyta > Magnoliopsida > Poales > Poaceae > Triticum > Triticum urartu. The sequence continues at coordinate 268,576,762 of NC_053026.1, read as the reverse complement.
TAATCCTCTGGTCTTCTTGCTCCTGCCGCTCAATCCAACGCCGGCCGTGCCACCTGCTCCTGCCTCCCGTGGTTGGCTGTCCATCCAACGGTTGTTGTGCTTCATCAACCTCTAGTCTTCTTTCTCCTGCCGCTAAAACTAGTGTCGACTGTGCCCCCTACTCCTGCCTTCCGTGGCTGGCTGTGCTGCCACGCAGGCCTCACTGCCCACCCTACTCCCACCGCTGGCCAGGCCTTCCCTCTCCTCACCCACACCCCCTATTATTCTCCAAAGACGGTAGCCTCAAATTGCAGCCGAAGCAGTCAACCCTCATACTCCCCTCCGCGTGGGCATCCACTGCTACTTATTCCCCGGCTCTGGGTCGTTCCCTTCCTAGGTCGCGCCGTCGTCCAGCACCTTGGTACTCTCGGGTGGTACGGCATCGTCAACACGGTCAGCGAACGATAGCCATCAGAAGAGGACTGTAAGTGGATGCTGACAGCTGGGTCCATGGCCGCACGCAAGGAAGTTCCTCCTTATTATGCGCAAAATAGTGATTCCTCCACCTGACACCTCGGACCTACATGAAGGGCCTTTATATTTCACGAAAAAATGTTCCCCCCTGACAGCTGGGTCCCACCGGCTTTATCTTCGCACGGAAAGAACTTCCTTCTTACCCCTTGATAGCTAGGACCGACCAAGTTGAAGCGAATGTAGCGTTGTCTGTCCGGCCGCGAATGTGTACGTACATAGCGGTTGATCGGTCTCTCTGCAGCGACGTACCATGGCCAAGTAAGGAGCGACACATTTTGAAGTAGAGGCGCTAATGTAGCATATCACATAGTCTTGTGTATATCGTGTACACGTACGTACGGCCACGCTGCAAGATAGTAAATACGGCTACATACGTACATACGGGCGGGCTCTCGAACTTGTACAGCGACATCGTCCTGTTCGTCAGCAGCCAGCCGGCTGGGTCGAAACTGAGTAAACATCGTCGTGTGTTCTTTGGGAGCCAACCGGCTTGGACGGAACAGCCGAAACGAGGTCTGGTGTACCATAGAACGGAGGAAACGGACTTATGTTCGACCGCGTAAGGTCAATATAGGGTCCTGTTCATCGGGAACGGTCTAGCGTACTGCAAAATGGAGGAAACGAACTTATGTTTGAGTGCCTACGGTTGAAACGGGGTGCTATTGATCGGGAGGGGTGTGGCGTACCGCAAAACGGAGGAAACAGACTTCTGTTGGAGCGCCTACGGTCGAAACAGGGTCCTGTTGATCGGGAGGGGTGTGGTGTACCACAAAACAGGACTCCACGGGCTACTGTTCATCCACCGTCGACTTCCTCCAGCCTCCACCTGCTACTGTTTATCCACCGCCGATTTCCACCAGCCTCCACCAGCTACTATTCATCCACACGGTCTTGTTCATCCAGCCTCCACCGGCTACTGTTCATCCAGCCCTCCATGGGGTCTTGTTTATCCAGCCTCCACCGACTACTCTTCAACCAGCCCTCCACGGGGTCTTGTTCAACCAGCCATCCATGGGGTCCTGTTCAACCAGTCCTCCAGGGGGTCCCTCCACCGACAACTGTTTATCCACCCCACCTCCTCGATCGGGTCTTGTTCATCCAACGGCAACGGCCTCTACTCATGGACGATTCCAAGGGGGCGGGGGGACGGGGGGGGAGGGGGGCGAGACCCCCCCCCAACGATCACATTGCCCCTCAATAGCAATCAGGTATTAGCATATTTTTTGCGTACGGACATGTTTTATGGTTGTCTCACCCCCATGTGCCTCCCGTAGCCCATGTATATCACTTACTTGCAGGCAACAGGTCAAAGCCCATGTTATATGCACGTAGTGATTGCAGTAGGCAATAGGTCAAAGGCCCAAATATTAGAGGAAGAAAAAGAAAATAAAAACAGCCCACCCTGAAACAGAAGGACCCAGGCTCACACACGTCGCACGTACACGGTAGTTTCCTCTGGTCGCTTTGTTTCCAATCTGCTAGTTCCTGGCTTCATGCGATCAGGAAAAACCCACTCGCCGCTGCTGCCTAGTAGATCATCTACCGTCGAGAAGGGAAGGCGGCAGACAAGCACCGCCGGACAGATTCATAGGCATATTACAGCCGGCCGACAGCGACCAAGTGAGGAAAAAGGGTTAGTTTATTCTTTAGGATTAGATGAGTTTGTGTCTTATAATGTAATCGTAGTACTACGTACCAGGAAAACTAATTAGAAATTTTCGATTTTTTAATTGTGTTTGTGTAGACATGAAGATGAATAGAGATGAATCAGTTCATAATTTTTTATGCCAATTGGTTCAAGCTGTCAGCCATGTGAACATGATGCAAAACGCAAACGTTCTGCAGCCTAGCCAAGAGAACAACCCTACCCCCGCTGAACATGATTATCAGCCTGATCATTGTTTTGCATAGCATAAAGTGGATTAGGGGAAGCACTATCACAAGGAGCCACCATGGACCTAATGATGCATGACTTCCTCTATGCCTCCATGGCACGACCCCTCTCATCAACTTCAAATCTTTCAATTTATTTTGTCTAACATGAATGATAGCTAATTAATGGGCATGAAAAGTAGATTGGAATCAATTATTTGTAGTACAATATACCAAATTTTGCTGTATAAATTGCATGCAAAATGAACTTGTCTTGTCAAAGATGGACAATTTGGTAGTCTTCTTCTAGTGTTTACATCAATGAAAACATGGTTTCAGTTTTGGCCTTTTACATGGTCTTAATATTTTTTGGCTGGGTCGAAGTTCAATAGTATGTAAGAGCTCAACTTAGGAAATCGCCCCCCCTATACCAAATACTTGGCTCCGTCCCTGCCTCCACTACCACGGGATCCTGTTCATCCAACCTCCACCGGGAACTGTTCATCAAGAGGCAGCTTCGATTGGCTTCAGTTAGCAACATTAGCGAAGGAATCACTCGGGTTCAATTAATAGCAACGGATCGATCGGGGTTCAGTAACGTAGCTAGTGCAATCTCTCGGGTTCAATTAGAGCCCAATGCCTCGCTCGGGTTCAGTTAGAGCGCAACGCCTCGCACACACGTGTGTACGTGTATGAGAGAAACACACAAGCCTCCGTGCATCACTCGGCTCTGACCACCTACCTAACTGGGAATTCCCTGAAATTTTTCTCGCCCTGCTTCTACCACGATTTTTTCCATCATGGACGGCCCAAAGAATGTCATGAAGGTGTGTTGTGGTATTCTCATGGGGGGGGTGCAGGACGACAAATGCCACAAGGTGGCTTCATGTGAGGGCAAGACTGGTGCTAGAATATCTAGGGACGGGTATGCGAGTAGCACGCGCTAGTTTACCCAGGTTTGAGGCTCTCCGGAGAGATAACACCCCTACTCCTGCATGTCTGAGTATATATGTAGGGTGTACATCGGGCAGTACAAAGTGCTCCTGGAGCTATAACTGAGAAAAGTATCGTAGGCATCTGGCCTCGTATATATGCGGGTGGCCGGATGAGCATGCAAACTCTCGTGGCCGAGTGGCATGGTGCTGCATAAATGGGTGTGTGCTCGTGGGCATGTATGCATGTGTATGTGTGTGGATGGCTGGCTAGCTAGCCCTCTTGCTAGCTAGCTTGCTTGTGTGTGTGTGTGCGCGCGCGCGTGAGTTCATCTCTTGATGGATGGATGTGTGCCTATATATATAGGAGTTGGCATGGGTGGTAGTGACTTTGGTTGTAAGCTACCTTGGGTAGCTTACAAGGCAAGCTATGTAGGCATGGCTAGTGGCATGGTGCATGTCATTCTTGTCTCTTGGGGTACTTTATAAATCAGTACCCAGGGGACATGGTACACTGTAGATGACATCGCAGTATGGTCGTCACATCGGGGTCGCGTCAGGCTGCAGTTGACTTCGGGCAGCCGGCCTGGTGGAGGAGTCGGCAGCCAACAGTCGGCCTGGTGGAGCAGTCGGCAGCCAGCAGCCGACAGGAGCGGCCGGACAGTCGGTAGCCAGCAGTCGGCCTAGTGGAGCAGTCAGCAGCCAGCAGCCAACCGCCGGCCAAGTAGTTGGACTGAGGGGCTTTGCTAGCCCCGATTTCTTGAATTCTTGTCTCACCGTCTTCAGGGGATCCGTGTCCAATTACTCCGACAAGGTGCGTCTTCGGCCCGCCCAGGATGAAAAGCCCATTTTTTGTCATGATTTTTTGTCATAGAAGTAGGAGCCCACCACAACTATGATGATACTGGGTTTTGTCACAATTATCATCATAGAAGTGTCAGAAGCATGACAGAAAAAATTTCATCCGGCCCAAAATGTCACGGATGTGTCTTTTTTTTAGTGCCAACAGTGGCATCATGAGCTAGGTCTATGCGTAGAAGTAATAGTTGGAGAGGCAACTTCATGTTGTGGGCGTCGATTTTGTCAATCTACTTGCCGTTACTAGTCTTATCTTGATTCGGCGGCATCGTGGCATGAAGCGGCCCGGACCGACCTTACACGTACTCTTACGTGAGACTGGTTCCACCGACTGACATGCACTAGTTGCATAAGGTGGCTAGCGGGTGTCTGTCTCCCCCACTTTAGTCGGATCGGATTCGATGAAAAGGGTCCTTATGAAGGGTAAATAGCAATTGGCATATCACGTTGTGGTTTTTGCGTAGGTAAGAAACGTTCTTGCTAGAAACCCATAGCAGCCACGTAAAACATGCAAACAACAATTAGAGGACGTCTAACTTGTTTTTGCAGGGTATGCTATGTGATGTGATATGGCCAAAAGGATGTGATGAATGATATGTGATGTATGAGATTGATCATGTTCTTGTAATAGGGATCACGACTTGCATGTCGATGAGTATGACAACCGGCAGGAGCCATAGGAGTTGTCTTAATTTATTTATGACCTGCGTGTCAATGAAAATGCCATGTAATTAATTTACTTTATTGCTAACCGTTAGCCATAGTAGTAGAAGTAATAGTTGGAGAGGCAACTTCATGAAGACACGATGATGGAGATCATGGTGTCATGCCGGTGACGATGGTGTTCATGCCACGCCTCGAAGATGGAGATCAAAGGCGCAAGATGATATTGGCCATATCATGTCACTTTATGATTTGCATGTGATGTTTGTCATGTTTACATCTTATTTGCTTAGAACGACGGTAGCATAAATAAGATGATCCCTCACTAAAATTTCAAGAAAGTGTTCCCCCTAACTGTGCACCGTTGCTAAGGTCCGTTGTTCCGAAGCACCACGTGATGATCGGGTGTGATAGGTTCTAACATTCGCATACAACGGGTGTAAGCTAGATTTACACACGCAATACACTTAGGTTAACTTGACGAGCCTAGCATGTACAGACATGGCCTCGGAACACGGAAGACCGAAAAGTCGAACATGAGTCGTATAGAACATACGATCAACATGAAGATGTTCACCGATGATGACTAGTCCGTCTCACGTGATGATCGGACACGGCCTAGTTGACTCGGATCATGTACCACTTAGATGACTAGAGGGATGGCTATCTAAGTGGGAGTTCATTGAATAATTTGATTATATGAACTTAATTATTATGAACATAGTCAAAAGGTCTTTGCAAATTATGTCGTAGCTTGCGCTATAGTTCTACTATTTTAGATATGTTCCTAGAGAAAATTTAGTTGAGAGTTGACAGTAGCAACTATGCGGACTGGGTCCGTAAACTGAGGATTATCCTCATTGCTGCACAGAAGGATTATGTCCTTAATGCATCGCTCAGTGTGCTGATCCTCGAGCATCGTCTGTAGATGTTGGGAAACATCTGACATACACATTTTGATGACTACATCATAGTTCAGTGCGTAATGCTAACGGTTTAGAATTGTGGCACCAAAGACGGTTTATGAAACGTCGCAGAACATATGAGATGTTCCAAAGACTGAAATTGGGATTTCAGACTAGTGCCCATGTCAAGAGGTATGAGACCTCTGACAAGTTTCTTAAGCCTGCAAACTAAGGGAGAAAAGCTCGATCGTTGAGCATGTGCTCAGATTGTCTGATTACTACAATCGCTTGAATCGAGTGGGAGTTAATCTTCCAGATAAGATAGTGATGATTCTCCATATTCACTGC